>NC_089631.1:2006671-2675561 GCF_039881205.1 Euwallacea similis
GGCTTCAAAAGGAGAACCATATACAGAGCTTGTAAAAAGTATTGCAATACGTTTCTAACTTTCATAAACCTGATATTTTGTAAATGCTTAAACACGTATAATTTTATTTTTAAAAAGGCATTTTATGCATTATTTTCGATGTACATATTTTTCACTCCTATCCAGCTGCTCCTACTAACTTTTTACTTTCAAATGGAAAGGTACCCATTGTAGTATATCAAATGAAAGGTAATTTAATAAGGGATACGGACAACAGTATACTCAGAATTAAAATTGGATCTAAAGTTTCCTTTAAAAAAATAGTACAAAGTCCATATCCTAAAAAGATTAAAAGTTTTAATTTTTACTTTTTGGATAGACAATCCGTTCTTATTTCAGTTTGAAAGAGAGTGAAGAAAGAACAATAAGTGTTTTTAATGTAAAAAAAAATTTAGATACAAAAAAATTTTGGTTGTTATAGAATTCATTAGTTTGAATTTAGTTATTAGGCATCTACTACAGTTAGAGTATCAAAAAAATTGATTGTTTATCTGAAAAGCAAAGATTTTAAATTTTAATTTGTTTGAATGGAGAACATAAAAGAACTTACGAAAAGATGTGTCTCATATTTAATGAGAAATATTTAAACTAACTTATTGATGAAAGTGTAGTTAGTCAGATCAATAAATAATTTCAATAAACTGGGAGTATGAAACCTGCTCCAATATGTGAATGGCATCGAATAGCAACTGGTGACTATAAAGCACTAGACATTCTTTTATGATGAAACGATGAAAACCCCAAAGGACTCTATCGGCAAAATTGCTGACGAATTTGATGTATCTGCAAAATTAGTAAACAATCTTTCAAAACACGAGAAAAATTTGATCTATATGAAATTTTCCTTACCCAAGAGTTGAGGTTTGAAAATTCTGATAGCAAGATGGAATTTTATGATTTGATGTAAGAAAAAGGCATTCAGAATAATAGGTTCTGTTCTAGAATTTTAGTTTCATATGAAGCAACGTTTTGATTAAAGGAACCTATTCATCGACACAATTGTCGCTACTGATCTAAAGACGATTCCTATTGGATGCAGACTCTGTATACACAAAATCTGTAAAAATTCAATGTATGGATGGGTATAAACGGCCACCAATTCATCGGTCCACTTTTCATAGAGGAGAACTTAAACAACGCATCATATTTGCACTTATTGCAAAACGAAATATTTCCATCAATCACCACAATTTTTTCTTTAAAAAATAAGGAACAAGTAGCCAATAATATTTGGTTTCAATGAGATGATGCACCACCTCATTATGCTATGGCTATCAGAAGGTACTTTGATGAGATTTTCCGTTGGAGATGGATCGGTAGAAGAAACACAATAGAATGGCCTGCACGATATCCCGATCTTACGCCCTTCGATTTTTTTTGTAAGGTCACTTAAAAGGTTCTGTTTACAATAATAGACCACGACATCTAGATGATTTACATCTTAGAATTCAAACAGAATTAGAATTAATAACAGAAACAACACTGGATAATTGCTTAAAAAAATCGAGAAACGACTGAGTCATTGCTAAATTGTTACTGGAGCCTAATTTGAGCACTTATTGGAGGAATTTCAATTTTGTTCGATGTAATAGTGAGTTACTTTATTTTGTATCTAATAATTTTATTTTTTAAACAAACTGTAGATCCAATTTAGTTCTGAGTATACCGTTGTCCGTATCCCTTATTGAATTACCTTTCATTTGATACCCTACAATGGGTACCTTTCCATTTGAAAATAAAAACTTAGTAAGGATAACTGGATAGGGGTGAAAAATTATACGTGTTTAAGCATTTAAAAATATCAGGTTTATGAAAGTTAAAAATGTGTTGCAATACTTTTTACACTCGCTGTATATCATAGAACATTTTTTCCAAGCCAATCAAGACTATTATGATGCCTTCAAATTTAAAAGTTAACAGTATCCTACTGAAATTTTATTATTTCAATTAAACGTACACAAACGTTTTTTCTCCCTATAAATCCCCTTCTTCCCCATTTCACAGGTACCTTATAAATATTGCGGTAATTTAAGTGGCCACTATCAAATCGAGAGATCTGCTGCCATGAGGCAAAAGCTCAGCTTTATTGCTCTGATTTATATCTGAGGTCATAAAATGTTCTCTAGCTGCATTTCACCTTAAATTTATTTTTATTAACTTAGTTTTATAAGAGCATGGAACTCGGCTATAAAAAGGGTACTACAATGCGATATATCATGACTATGGAACCGATATATCATAAAACCGTCCAAAAATAATTCTGTATCGGGCCAAAATTTATTAAAAGTTGTAATAGAAAAACTGATTTTGTTATATGGGCATTTTATTAACGATCAAACCGAAACGTTTGAACTTTGATGAAAATACATTTTAAAAAAATTGATTGCACTTCATTCCTGATTTATTAAATCGAGGAAATTATTATTAATATTCTGATGGAACCAATTAATATGCTTTCATGGAGGTTTTGATACATTTGGATTTTAGTGGGCGTTTCATTTTAAATAATTATTATGTTTTATACTTCAAAATGATGGTAAATTTTGTTAACTCTCATTAATACAGAGTGTTTCATTTAATTATTACGTAAATATGGAGCTTCAGATTGGCAATGAAATCTAAATTAGGCATGTTTCAATATCTTTTTGTTCTACCAGAACCTGAACTTTATTAATCAAAATATTTATCTTTCGAAATAGATTTTTACACCATTGAATATTGAATTGGATAAATCTCTAAGTGTTATACAATTTGAAGCTTCACAGATAAGGAAGCAATGGAGTAATAGATGGAACACGTTGAGAAAATGTGTATACTTAAAACTTTAAAAAAATCTAAAATTTCTGGTTAGTTCAGGTTAATTTTTGTGCGTAAACATTTTCCAAATTTGAACATTTTTCGTGTAATTTTTCGTCAGTGTATTTAGGTCACTGATACAGATTATCGTAATTGAATGGGCACAGTACGCCATCACAGCTACCTTCGTTTCAATCTTAACAGCAGCACCTACCCGCTCATTTACAGTTACTCACAAAATTAACCGTTAACATAAAAGTTAACAAATCTGTTGCAAATAGATGTTTCTACACTTTTTTTTCTTTTAATGAACATACAGGCTATCCCGGATAAGAATGCACTCTACAGGAATCTTGTAAACCATAAAAAATAAGAAGATGGTTAAATTAGCGAAAAATTGCGTCTTTCTGTGTACTGCAAAATCATATCTTCAAATTTGAAAAATTCCGAATGGATCCGAATTTATCTGAGAAAAACCGATTTTTCGCGATACTTTCTGATATTGTTTCAAAAGATATTTTAAAATAAATTTGACATTTTCATTGCCACTTTTTCTCCTCTACAAGGTAGTGTTCGTCGATTTTTAATCCGACCTTTCGTTTCTTCGAAACCATCATCAACTTTGTTTTTTTAAATAGTCAACAAATTTTATTTTACGCTCAGTAAATTCTACTTTTTTCCTGAATCCAACGATGTATTAACGAATATTTAAAAAAAATTCCATGGTATAAAACTTGTAACGCAGCTATGAATTAGCAAGAAAAATCGAAAACTAAGAATGGAGTCGGCCAGATCTCACTTAGAGAAGCCCTTAGAATTTTGACACAATGTAATTTTTCCAGACGAAGTAAATTTAACCGTTTTCGCTCTGACGGAGCAAATTTTGTATGGAGAAAATTAAGGGAACGCATAAATCCACGGAGTCTGCAACCAACAATAAAATGTGAAGGTGGAAACGCTTTAATCTGGGGTTGCATGACTGCAACTGGGGTGGGCAATATTCATTTTATCAAAAGAACCATGGATAGATTCATATAAAAAGACATATTACCACAAAATTTATATGAAAGTGTTACAAAGCTTGAATTGGCTGAAAATTGTTATTTTCAACAAGATAATGATCTCAAACATTGCTCCAAACTAGTGCGCAAATAGTTGATATACAATGTTCTCCACCAGTTAAAAACACCTCCACAGTCTCCGGATCTGAATCCTATTGAACTTTGATAGGAACATCTCGATTGGAAAATTCGGAAAAATCAACTCCAAAACTGAGCTACAACCGATGTTAAAGAAGGAGTAGCAAAAAATTTCTCCAGAAATTACCAATAACTTAATCAACTTCATGTCTCGTTATATACAAGAAGTTTCGTTTACAACTATTTTTCTATTTTATTAATTAAAAATAATTAAAATTATCTATGTGTATGAATTCTTTTTTGGTTGAAGTATTTTCAGTTATTGCTTATTTTTTGTTCGCAATAAATATTGTTGACTTTTATTTTGCTTTAAGGAATTCTTTATTAACCCTAGTTTATAACTGCCTTTTGTACGTTTTCGATTTAGCAAAAGTATTAATAATAAAATAAAATTCATAAATAAGTAGAGCAACCTAACAGGTCTACGAATACTTTTTAACCTACTGTATGTCAGACAAAATCAAGCGATTAGGCAATACATTCAGTGTTAGAACGATTTTTGTACATGAAGGCTCGTCCCATGAGAACGCTGTGGAAATTTTTTATATTTCTTTTTGGTTTCTAATATACAGGATGCGGCAACTAAAACAAAACAGAACTGTTTTCTCGGTTGATGAAGAAGTTACACAAAAATCCTCGGACACGTAAACTTTAATGTGGAGGGGGAAGGGTTTTATTAGAAATTGATGGTGATTTCCTTCATCCTCTAGGCAAGGGAAGAACCGCCTCTAAAATTTTAAATGGCAAGGGAGGACGAGTAATATATCAAATTAAAGGTCTTTTAAGGGGCTTTATGGTGATACTAAAATTTCTTACTTTGAAAGAACCGTTGACGGGTAAATCGTTTATTTCTGTATAAGCGCCAGTATGATACATAAAGCACAAATACATCTAAGCTAATTGTTCAAAATGCTGTCCGTTAACTTCCTGACAGTGAAACAAATTTGCTTCGCAACGTAGTCGCATTTTCTAAAGTATTTTGGGGCTTATTTGACGGCATTCGTTGAACGTGCGTTCTCGTAATATTGGATTGGAGAAATGACATAAACTTTGAACTTAAGATGATACTTTAAAAAAAAATCTAATGGGTTCAAATCTGGGGACCTTGCGGGTCATTCAATTGTACCCTTTCTACCGATCCAATAACCACGGAAATTTTCATTCAAAAAATGCCAAATCGCGAATTAATAGTGCACAGTGAGTGGTGCATCATCTTGTTGGAACGTTAAAAAATTATCAGAAAAATTCCGATTATTTTTCACAAAATCTGCTAACTAAGGATAAGTGAAGTCTTTCATCAACTGTAGATACGTTTCGCCACTTAGATTTCTGGGAGTAAAATATGGTCTGATAATGAGATCTCTAAAAATAGTTGTCCAAACGTTTGATTTTTGAGGATGTTGGGCGTGTGCTTCATAGAAGGTGTTTGGGTTGACATCTGACCAACATCTGCAGTTGTGGCGATTAACAATGTCATTTAAAGCAAAACGTACTTCATCCGAAAAACAGATACTGAAAATGAAATTTTCATTTCCAGTTGCTCTTTGGCTCAGGAGTTCGCAAAACTTTAAGTGGCGGTCAAAATAGTTCTCGTTTAATTCTTGTACAAGTTTCATTTTGTAGGAGTGAAATTTGTTTGTTTTTAAAATTCTCTAAATGCTAGTTGCACTTACTTCAGTGGAAATCGACAATTTTCTCGTACTAGGTGTTGGTTCTAAAACCATTTACCCCAAAATCTCCACCTTCATCGCCCCATTTCTAGCCGGGCGTACACGTGGTTTTTTTTTTATTAACGATTGAACTAGTTTTCTAAATTTCGCTAGCAATTTCAACACATGCTTTCGAGTCATATGCTTGCCTCGATGACGTTGGTTGAAGACATTAGCTGCTTGGTTTCCACATTTTCCATTTACGAAAAATGATTCAATGATCTCAATCCTCTCTGTAATCGAGTGAACTATTTTTAATGAAAATTAGCACACTAAGCTAACAAATAAAATTCCTCTTCGAAATACTTACAGGTACAAACTTGCCGATAGTGATTTGATATCAGTATTATACCAAAAAACATTAAATAGTTATTGTTGTTGTCTTAAGTCCAAAAGTTATACCACTCCTCCAAATACCTTGGAAGCATGCGAGAACGCATTGTCAATGAACACCGCCAAATGAGCCTTGAAATACCCCAAAAGGTGCGACAGCATTTCGAAGCAAACTTGTATCATTGCCAGGAAGTTATCGGACAACATTTTAAACAATTAATTTAATTGTATTTGTGCTTGATGTTTCATACTAGTGTTTATACAGAAATAAACGATTTACTCGTCAACGGTTGTTTCAAAGCAAGAAATTTTGGTACCACCATAAAGCCCTTCAAAAAACCCTTAATTTGATATATCACTCGACCCCCCTTGCTATTTAAAATTTTGGGAGTACTTTTCTTGCCAAGGGAGTGAAGAAAATCACGGTCAATTTTTAATAAAAACAAACCTTCCCCCTCCATATTAAAGTTGACGTGTCCGAGGATTTTTGCATAACTTCTTCATCAACTGAGAAAACAATTCAGTTCCGTTTTAGCTGGCCCACCTTGTATTGTAAACTTTATTGCTCCCAATAGGAGTGAACTGTAATTTTTTGTTGTGGTATGAAAATGTCTGGCTGAAAATGAAAGCTTTTCCGACTAAACACTAAACCTGCCTAAAGAGCGTTTTTCTAGAACACTTTGTATATTAGCAAATGAGCTGAAATACGTTAAATTTCCTTTAAAAAGGTGTCTCATGCCCTATGCCTAAAACATCATACTGAGCAACAGGAAAGTATACGCACCCCCCTCGAAAATAGTTTATTTCACATAAAGAATCAAAATATAAGGTACAAATAAGTTTCCGCCGTTTGATATCAAAAATTAGAATTTTACTGTAAAAGAATGCATTATGTTTTATTCAAAGTATTGTCCATCACTAGCCACTACTTTTTCCCATCTTTCTGACAGCATTTAAATACCACGTCGGAAGAATTCTTCATCTTTTGAGGCTATCCATGAATCGACTCAATCTTTGGTATCTTCATATGATGTAAAGCGCTGCTCAAACAGAGCATGTGCCATCGACTGGAATAAGTGATAGTCGGATGGGGCAAGGTCTGGTGAATATGGCGGGTGGGGTAGGACTTCCCAATTAAGTGTTTCCAAATAGGTTTTGACCGGCACTGCAACATGCAGACGAGCATTATCACGTAGGAGAATAATTTTGTCGTGTCTGGAGTAGTAATGGATGCGTTTTTCCTTGAGTGCTCGGCTCAATCTCATTAATTGTGTTCGGTAGAAAGTTCCAGTAATAGTTGCGTTCGAGCTCCAATAATACTTCCAATTTCGTATCTTCGCATACTTTAGGTCTTCCACTGCGTTCTTTGTCTTCCACGTCAAATTGATCGTTTTTAAATTTGTGAAACCACTCGCGACAATTTCCATCACTTAAAGGAGCCTCACCATATGCGCCTCAGCTGCAGATTTCTTCAAATTAAAGAAGTAAATTAAAAGTTCCCGCAAATGAAGCGTATTTGGCGCAAAACTTGACATTATTGAACGAAACAAATTATGTAATGCTGATCAGTTTGTTCGCTAGTCAAACACTCTAATTTCTAAGTATGGCGCCAAAAACTAAAGAGATTTGCACTGAATTGCGTGAACAAATCGTTAAGCTGAGAAATGAGGGAAATTCTCTCAACACTATGGCCCAAATTGTGGCGGGCTAAATCCAGTATCCAGTGAGTATTAAC
Source organism: Euwallacea similis (assembly GCF_039881205.1). NCBI lineage: Eukaryota > Metazoa > Arthropoda > Insecta > Coleoptera > Curculionidae > Euwallacea > Euwallacea similis. The sequence goes on from NC_089631.1 coordinate 2,014,483, forward strand.
AAACTTCTTACAATAAATTGTTTCAAAAGTAAACCTAGAAGCGGCCGTCCAGCGAAAATAACTCCTCGCGTCAAGCGTTATATTCAACGTTTAGCCACAAATAATCCCAAAAGAACGGCAGTAGAAATTCAAAATATGTCGGAAAATGATCACCATATAAATGTTCATCCAGAAATAGTACTTCGGGCTCTTCTTCGTAATAGAGGTTTATCATAACAAAGTGTCCAGGAAAATACCATTCATAACCCATACCCATAATAGAAAAAAGCTGCTGGACTTCGCACACATTTTGATAAAACCAATGATTTTTGGAGTTCCATCATATTTAGTGATGAAAGCAAATTTAATTTGCTGGATATGATGGAAAAGAAAAAGTGTGGAGAAAGGCAAACAAAGAGCTAAATCCCAAAAATATCATTCCAACCATAAAACATGGAGGAAAGTAGATGATGGTTTGGGGATGTATGTCTGCAGCTGGGGTGAGTAATTTGGTATTTGTGGATACCACAATGGATCACTTTGTCTGTTTGAATACAGGGTGTTTTTTAAGTACGCGGCCAAACTTCAAGGGATAATTTTTTAAGTGATTCTAAGCTGAAAAGTTTATGTAAACATAGGCCCAGTAATTGTCCAAGGTATAGATCCAGGTATATAATCGATCCTTTCCAGGACCAAAAGAATTATAAAAGAAATTAGAAGTTTTAGTTTCTGATATGTTCAATTGTAAATTTCTCGAAACCTGTTGCGTTTAGGTATAGGACATGGTACATGAAACACACTTAGAATTTTGCGTAGAATTCAAAAATGAAATGAAAAATAGGTGTTTCCATTTGAAAAAACAAAGATTGTGGTTGTACCCGATTTTTGGACTACCTTGTATACATAAATTTAATAAATTTCAAAAAAACCGCAAGAAAAAATAAAAATGGACTGTCCGAGGATTTTGGCCGCATATATTCGACATCTTAGTTATATAGACCGTTGCATCCAAAACTTTCACACTGTATATACCTATATGACCATGTTTATTATATTTTTAATGATTAATACGTTTTACTTTCGTATGATAATGATAACTAAATAAGTTTGATATACAGGGTTCCCCATATTAGAGTATCCACTTTAAAAGTTAAATTTTCTAATTAGAATAAAGACATTTTTTGTTTGACTAATATATAGCTAATTCTATTGGATTTATTATTAATTTAGACAACTATTCAATTTCAAAAAATCATGTCTTCTAAATGCCCTCCATCAACTTCTTTCGTGGATCAAGATATGTATTCTTTGGGATCACATTTTATCGAGTAGACGCCTGGCACAAACCAATAACTAGAGACACAAACGATAACTTTTTCAGTAGTTTTACAACTTTTATTTAAAATCTTTCATTACTATGAATTATTCAAATCAAGGGTGTGTGTTTTCCGTGGAAGTCTACATTAGAACTGGTTCAGTGAAGGAAGTTCAGCGTGCATTTTGAGGGCACTTTTGGTGGAAATTTTGGGGGCAATTTGGAAACAATAATGAGAGGTAATGAGCCAACACGCAAAACAATTTCGACATGGGTTCGTCATTGGCGTGAAAATGGCTTTGTGCAAAACATAAAAAAACTTAAACGTTGAAGATTAATGCGTACACCTATAAATGTTGAACGAGTGAGAGCTGCTTCCATAAGAAGTCCTAAGAGATCTGTTAATCGGCAATCGCTTGCCCTAGGAATATCGAAAGGAAGCCTCTACAGAATTCTGCATGTGGATTTAAAATTTAATCTCTACAAACACCAAATGGCGCATCACCTTAGCAATCTAGATAAGGAAGCGAGGTTAACATTTTGTGAAGAATTTTTAAATCAGCATCGAGAATGAGCGATGAAGCAAATTTTCACTTGGACAGTGTTGTTAACAAGCAAAATTTTAAGTACTGAGGGGCAGAAAATCCTCGCGAACTCTTTACCAAAAAACTCCACAGTCCAAAAATCGTTGTTAAGTGTGGTGTAACATCATTTGGTATTATCGGTCCTTACTTTTTTGAGGATGAAAATAACCGTTCTGTAACAATTAATTCTGAGCGTTACATAAACATGTTGCAAACATTTCTCATCCCAGAACTGACTAGACGAGGATTACTAAACACTGCCATGTTATTCCAGCAAAATGGAGCAACAGCTTATACAACCGGAAACATCATAAGGATTCTTCGAAACTTTTTTGATGGCTGTATAATTTCACGATTTGAAAATTTAAATTGGCCCTGGAGATCCCCCGATCTAACGGCACCCGATTTTTTTCTGTGGGAATATTTAAAGCAAAAGATTTGCAAGTCGCCCAGCAACAATTCTGCAGCTGAAAGAACAGATCCGAAATGAAATGGCAAGGATAAATGGAAATTTGCTTCACAAGGTAACATTTAGAATTCAAAATTGAATTGAAGTTGATGAAGCATTTAGCAGACATGATTTTTAAAAATTGAATAGTTACTTGAATTAATAAAAAATCCCATAGAATTAGCTACATATTGGTGCAATAAAAGATTTTTCTTATTTTAACTAGAAAGTTTTTATTTGACTTTTAAAGTGGATACTCTAATATGGGGAACCCTGTATACAGGGTGTCCCATAACTATAGGGACACAGCGAGTAAAAATGATACATTTGGCATCAACTTGCCTGTATCAAATATTACTAATTAAGAAAATATATATATATATACATATACAGGGTGAGTCGGGAGGATCGTGCCAAACTTCAGGAGCGTGTTGTACATGAAAAATAAATGTAAAAAAACTCAAATGTTGTTATCTGATTTTCGTTTGTTTACAAGTTATAGCGTAAATAAAATTAAAACATAAAATTAAAAAATTTTATAAATTTCATAAGAAATTCCATAAATTAACATTTGGATATCATAGTAAATGTTCAAAAATATTGCCATTAACTTCTAAACATTTTCGGCTTCGTCTATGAAGAGCATTCGTTGCGCTCCTGATTGTTTCATGTCTTTCTTTAATAGCAGCTGCAGCATTTCTAATGCGTTGAATTAGTGCATCTTGAGTGTCCACTTTTACTCTGTACACTTCAGTTTTAAACCAACCCCACAAACAATAGTCTAGTGGTGTGAGGTCTGGAGACCTTGGAGGCCAACTAATAGGGCCACCACGACCAATCCAACGTCCAGGAAACGTTTCGTCTAAATGTTGCTTAACCTGTCGAGCAGAATGTGCGGGAGCTCCATCCTGCTGATAGTACATTTGGATTCGGATGTTTAAAGGAACATCCTCAAAAAGTCTCTGCAATTCATTTTGAAGGAAATTCAAGTAGCGTTCTCCTGTGAGGCGATTCTCCAAAATAAAAGGGCCAATTAAATAACTTTCAATCATACCACACCACACGTTTACTGAAAACTTATGTTGAAAATTACTTTCGACTGTTGCGTGAGGATTTTCGTCTGACCATACATGACAATTACGTGTATTATTAATGCTGTCACGGGTGAATGTCGCTTCATCCGTAAAAAGAATGCTTGATACAACACCATGATTATTATTGATCCATCCACAAAATTCCCTACGTTTAGCATAATCTCCAGGTTGTAAGTGCTGTACTCTCTGTACGTGATATGGATATAAGCCTTGCTCGTGAAATGTGTTTATTACTCTTTTTTGTGGAATGCCCAATTAAGTAGCACCTCTTCGTGAGCTGGTCGTTGCATCTTCTTCTACTAGATCCAGGATATTTTCTACTTCTTCCAAGCTTTGTTCAGTAGATCGTTCAGATGATATGTTGGCACTGGGAAGCTTTCCGGTCTCGCACAAATTGTTGAACACTCGGATAAATACGTTTTTAGAAGGATGTCTTTGATGTGGAAACCGTTGACGATATTCTTCAGCAGCAGCTCTAGCATTCCCATTACAAAAACCATAAACAAACACCATATTTGCATATTCTAAATTTGAATAAATGTTTGGCATCTTGTAACACTTTAATTGAACTCGAAAATAAACATCAAGCAGTATCAATATCACTAATACCAAAGGTACGTTTATGGTAAATAGAATCCTAGTTAAAACATTTTATTTACGCTATAACTTGTAAACAAACGAAAATCGGATAACAACATTTGAGTTTTTTTACATTTATTTTTCATGTACAACACGCTCCTGAAGTTTGACACGATCCTCCCGACTCACCCTATATATAAATATAACACATCTTTATTTCCCAAGGAAAAGGCTATCGACCACAATGGTCTTTCTACCCGTGATATTTACAAGTTAGTTTAGGTATATACTGTAACTTTAACAACAGTAGAAAGAAAAGAAAAAAAGAAAAAAAAAGGGTTTCCCTATATTCCATAATGCTCTTGCAGGAAATTGGTAGGGAAGAGGAATCGGGATTGTCTGGTTCGTCCCGTCAAGCAGAGTGGGTTTAGTATTGTCATATTGTTGGGGTTGTTCTCCCATTTTGTTTGAAGGTTTAGTAGTCTGTCAGTAATTCGTATCATGTTTGTGCGCTGGTACAGTAACTGGTTGGGGGGATTGTGGAGAGGGTTCTTGGGATGTCTTATTTTAGTAATTAGTCTTAGTGCAATTTGTTCTGTTGTTTGTATGTGTTGTTTAGTTTTTTCAGTGGAGTTTGCCAACATTATGTGTCCGTAGTCAAGTATTGGTCTGCATATTGCTTTATATATTCTTGCAGCAGTCCTTGTACTAATTCCCTTGTCTTTGTAAGTCAATGATCGAAAGTGTTTGGTTCGTTTTATGATTTCCACTCTGGCTTTGCTAACATGGTTGCTAAATTTAAGTTTATTGTCGAGTGTTAGGCCCAGATATTTTACGACGTTTGTAGGTTGCGTTGTGTGTCCGTCTGCTGTTATCGTTGGTGAGTTTAATTTAATGTGATGGTTTGATAGTAGTAGTTGATTTTTGTTTGGATTTGGAGTAAGTCTCCATTTGTAGAACCACTTCATCGTGGCGTCCGTCAATGCTTGAAGTCTTTTCACCGCTTTTTTGGTTGTTTTGTCATGTACAATAAGTGCAGTATCGTCTGCGTATTGTAGTATGTATGCGGTTTTGTCGACGCGATTTTTATCTTCTGTATTGTGCTTGTATATGTCGTGACAGTACACATTGTAAAGCAGGGAAGAGAGGGGCGATCCCTGTTAAGAAAATATAAGGTGCGAAATTTTTTTTTTTTTTCGAAAATCATAAATTATTTGAGAACCATTTAAGATAAATTATTGAAATTTTGTGGACTTGGATATTTTCATACTATACACAAGATGTAATCTTTGGTTTTGATGTAGCGTTAAGGGGGCGCCACCTGCATGCAACATGTCGCATAAATGTTACCATAATTTTTTGTAGAAAGTTTTTTTTGCAATTTTTTATTGAAAAATATGGAAGCTTAAATATTTTTACATAAAAAAAATTTGGCACAAGTACGATATTCGTGACGCTCAATTTTGATGACTGCCCTTAATAAAACTCTTAAAAATAAGCATTTTTTCAAGAATTAAAAAAATCGATATCTCGAATGATTCACAAGTTATTTTATGGTTTCTGTACTTAACTGTCTTACGGGACCGTGAAGTGAAAAGGGGTGCTGGGTGGGGTAAATTACTCCACCATGTGTTGTTTCTCACGATTCTGTGGGATATTTCTTTTTCGTACTTCTATATCGCCATAACAGTCGTTTTTCTATTATCCTTTTATGACACAACCCTAACCATACTTATCTTACCTAACCTAACTTTATGGTTTTACTATGCGTGGTCCCTGCGCAAGAAAAATATTTAACACTTTCATTTTAATTACAAAAAAAAACAGAAATGTAAACCTAACCTAATCTAAGCTAAACACTTGAAATATCTTGAAAAATTTTACAAAGATGATTTAGGATCACAAATAATGCAATTTCTGCTTGACATACAAAAAGTTTCCCCTGGTATTGTAAATGGTGAATTAAAAACAGGCCTAGAATTAAAATATATTAACCTGCCAACAGTTGAATCAGAAGGATTAGATAACATTCTTTCATCGTCTAAATTACCACGACCAATAACCATCGATAAAGAATTAGATGAAGGCGACAGCGAATATGACAGCGAACAAGATGACTCTTATTATTAAATTTCACTTTTACTATTAATTTTGTATTCGTTTTAATTTATCATTGTTAATTTTCCATGAATTTGTTCATCGTAAATTAAATACATTGAGTTAATTATATTTTCAGTATCATTATTTTTGCCACCTTTTATCTAGTGAATCATTCGAGATATCGATTTTTTTTATTTTTTAAAAAATGCTTATTTTTAAGAGTTCTATTAAGAGCAGTCATCAAAATTGATCGTCACGGATATCGTACTCTCCCTAAAAATTTATTTTAGTAAATAAATTATGAAAAAAACTTACATTTTTATAACTAAAAATAACAAAATAGTGATACCGAATGACAAAACATCAAACGAATTACTTATTTCAAAAGGTGTTGGAAATGACCTCCATTAACTTAAATACATTTTTGCGGAGCCTTATTCAAATACTATTTTATTCTGTTAAAAATACCCGGTCGATTAAAATACCTTGTATTTTCTTAACTATCAATATTTAATACAGACAAGTTGATACCAAATGTCTCATTTTTACATGTTCCACCACTCGCTGTGTCCCTGTAATTATGAGACACCCTGTATATTACTTCCGAGATAAACATAACCAATGTGGCCATGTTATTTCATCATAGATGACGTGCGAGACTTTTATTTTGACGTTAACTATAAACATGGGATTATTGTGACGTCTTTGCCGAAGACGGCCCTGAAACGTCACAATGATTGGAAGCAGTTCAATTGTTCAAACAATTGCGCGTCACGCATCGAACTCCGTTGGGGCCACGCTAAAAATGGCAGCCGAACTGCAACTTCTGAATTGAACGCGCGTAATAAGCGAAGTAAGAAGTAGTTAAAAAGTTTGTTACTCTGTTTTTATTATTTACCTACCTGAGCCCCTTTCGAGATATTTAACAATAAAACGGTAAGAAATAGCTCAGAGCCGTCAGTCACTCAGCGATTTAATTATAATATGCAGGCCCGCTTGACAAAAGGGCCGGAATTGAATTTCAACACAGAGAATTCCCGTTCAGCACCCTTTGTGTCGCTTATGCCAGTTGGCAGCTGGCACCAAACTGGCACAAAATAGGGCCGGAAAGCGTTCCTGTGTCCTGATATCAGTCCCACCTGTTTGCCGGCAGGAGCGACTACTAAATGCAAAACTTGCTTGCAACGAATTTCAATAAATTCCATTATAACTGGGAATGATAATGCGAAACGTCTCTATGGACGTTTTTTGGTTCGTGTGCTTTATTAAAAACGTCCTCATGATGGTTAAAATTAGACCATATTCCATTAGCAGGGCTGTTATTTGCCCGTGTTGCACAGACCCATCCATCAAAAAGGTAAGTTAATATTAGTTTTAGGGTGATGCATGGAGATTATCTGCTCGAATTTGCCCTACTTCGTGTTTAATGGTATTAATTACTGCAATGAACACAAAATGTTTACCTGGATACATGGTGCTTCAGAGAACTCTGCACCATCTAACTTAGTCGCAATTAACAGTAATTACGATTTTTTAAATTGGACACCACGTACAGGGTGTTACTGACTATCGAACTTAAAGACATGAGATTGGACTCGAGGACAAGGGGACGTTGCAGTGAGCAATTTTTGCACAGAAACCCCTGGTCAAAATGAGCCGTTCTGGCTCCAAAATATTGGGTTGGCGAATAAGTTCGTAGAGTTTTAGGTTTTTATTTATTTTACAACGATTTGCGTACTGTTTGGCGAAGTGTGTACATTCACCCTGTACGCTGGGGAGATTGTTGTACTTCTCCAGGACACTGCCGTAACTTAGTGGCATCTGCTTCTTCGTCCGGTTCCATTTTTGATCATACCGAAGGACCACTCCCGTTTTTACCAGACCGAGGGAAAACTGGATTTATGCACCTTGTTTCACTGATTTACGACTTTATTTCATAAACATCTTAATCCGTAGTTACAATTAAAGTACGTAGGAAAAACTAGACTTAGTCAATGTTTTAAGAGGTAACTAGCCATTGGTGTTTCCAAAAATAACTGGTTTGATTGTGTTGAAAGAACTTGTACTTGATTCTCTTGAGTGGTGAACATACACACTACTTGTATATGCTCTGTAATATGCAATGGTACACTGCATATCTACTGAGTGCTATCAAGTAACTTCACGAGATTGACTAGAAGATGATTTCTCCGAAAAATCACTTCAGGAACTGATCCGCCTTGATCTCTTCGATTTTTCCTATCTCAAGACCTTGGACACCCCCAATGGAGGGCGTTGAACCATTAAATCCAACAAGACGGTTGGAATTAACCATTGTGGACCAATCCAAGTCCTGCTCTCCAATTCTCTTACCTTTGTCGCTTTGTGGCGACTATAAACTTGGGTTAAATGACTTTGCATGAGTCCGAAGCCGACCCTTTATCAGCTTTTGATTTGAATCCTAAAATGCTACCCATATTCTCTAATACAATAAGAGTACCCTGAGGTACAATGAAGAAGAAAAATACAATTATTTTTAAACACTAAACCAACGAAGCCCGCATCAAGACGGGATACCGGTGATATGAAATCACTATGAAGGATAAATCGATGTTATCAGCTAGCAAGAAAATAGTAAAATATTTTTTTCTTTTCTGGGGTACAGGTGTACCCCGAGTAACATTCTAGGCTTAAGTTTACCAATTTCTAATTCTTGCAAACACCAGATGTTTAGGTTTAAACCATGGCCCATCTGCGGCCTGTATTGTATAGGTTTAAGACTTTTCGGGAGATTCCAGATGATTTTATTTATTAGCAGTAAACTGTACTATCGACAACTGTTAAATATTAATTTTTTTATGATCTTGCGGGTTTATCTCCTTTCGGCCTACTTTATCGTAGAAATTCGGAATTCCCAAAAAGTCTGAACTGTTTTCAGACACACTTGAAAAAATTCTGTATGATCTAAAAAACTGTGACAAACGTTGTTTTGAATAATTTAATTTTTCATTAATTTTTAAGTTTAGAAACGGAACACCCAGGAAATAAAAATCAGTATTTTCGACACCTCCTTTTCTTCACTTTTCATCGAGGGCAAAAAGCTGCCGCAGCCACTAGGGACATTTGCAACGTTCACGGACGAGGCGTCATAGGAGTGTCTACTACACAGAAATGATGTGCAAAATTCAAACGACTTTGATCTCGACGACACATCTCACACTGGAAGACCTTTAGAATTCAACAAGAAGCAACTCAAGGCTCTTTAGAAGGAGGACGCTCGTCAAACAAGTCGTGAATTGACAGAAAATATTAATCTCAATTTTCGCACTATCCTCAATCATCTTCACTCGATGGACTTTACTGAAAAATTGCTAGCCTGATTGCCTCACGACGTTACCGAAGGCAGTAAAAAAAATCGCCTTCAAATTGCTTCTCAACGTCTCGCCCGATATCGAGCAACACGTGAGCACAAGCACTGCTTTCTATATCGCATTGTCACGTAACATGAGAAATGGTGCTTATACGCGAATATGAAACAAAGAAAGGAGTAAGTGGCCCTAGGAGATACACCGAAGCTGAGAACCAAGCAAGGCCTCCACCCTAGGAAAACCATAATCTGCATTTGGTGGGACTGTGGAGGTCTCGTGCACTGGGAGATGCTCAAGAAGAACAGTACAGTCAACAAGAAACTCTATATTGCCCAACTGCACCGTGTGAATGAAACAGTTCAGTTGAAAAGACCCAAACGACGAAGCTAAGCCATACTGCTTCACGACAAAGTTAGATCCCACGTTGAACAAGTCGTAAAAACTGCTCTCTAGGAGCTCAAATGAAAGGTTTCTCAACATCCACTATACTCTCTGGACCTTGCGCCAACCGATTACCACGTTTCTGGTTCCATATGGAACCCAATGAGGGCATTACCTTTGACAACCAAGAAGACCTTAAAAACTGGCTCAACAACTTCTTCGACACCAGACTAGGCTATTTTTGGCAAAATGGCACCCACAAATTGATCGAGAGGTGGGAACGGGTCGTGAACAATAACGGAGAATACATTCTCGATTAATTTGTTATTATAACTATTGTCTCTTCTCTTACAAAACCCTTATTAAAAAACTCTACAAACTTATGCGCCAAGCCAATAATTTTTGTTCAAAAATGTAATGTCGGCTCGTTAAGACTTGAGACTAAAAGACTTCTATATTTAATTGATTTTTGTTAAAGATAACGGCAAAAAATTATAATAAAGGTTAAAAATGACTACTCCCAACCTAGTTACAAAAATGTATTCTTGGAATCACTGAATCGCTTACCCGATATAAGGTATGCGGATCTTATTGCACGAAAAGATAACACCAACGACTTAATGTAATCTCAGAAGAAAAAATCTAACGGGCTTAAATCGGGTCTTGGCGCTGGCCATCTGATAGGTTCGCCTCTTCTGATCAATCGCCTATAAAAATGTTAAATTAAATGCTTCTGCACAGCACAAGCAAAATGTGCAGGTGTACCGTTATATTGGAATCATATTCTATCCCGTATATCCATAAAAACGTGTGTATTGTCCAGTAGCTCAAAAAATACGCCTTGCAGAGAATTTAGGCACATGTTACCAGTTAGCCGAAGTGGAAACAGAAACGAGTCAATTAAAAAGTCGTCAACAATACCGACCCACGTGTTAATGGTAAAACCAAAATCCGGTTGGTTTACGATACGTTGCAAAAATCAACAAAAATGTACCCGTGGCTGATAATCTTGCGGATCTAGTGTTTGCACTTTTTGAAGGTGATAAGGGTACAAGAGCTGTTCGTGAAGTACCCGCCATACTGTTTGGTGGATAGCATTCACAGCAGAGTGATAGTTTAAGAAGATTAGAAATTTATATTATAATTAAATAACTTTAACCACAATAACTAAATAATGAAAGTAAACAATTATCTAGAACTCTTTTGAAAGAAACGATCGATTCATTTAGAAATCGTTAGCATGAAAAACCAATTTCTCCAACTGAGTCAATGTATCCTCTTAAATTTCGTAATTTTAGACTCTAACTTTTAATGCTCTTCCCACTAAACACTTTAACATTCTCCACCAACAAAACTATTCTTAATTGCAACAATACAAAGACAATTAAAGAAAATAACTATTCCAACTGCATGTTCGCACATGCAAAATAACCAAATCGCTCGAGGTAGTATGGAAGGACGTAAATCGCAAAATTACCCTGAATTGAACCTCTATTGTTGCAGATACTTCGAAATAAACGAAATAAATTATTGCGATGTTTGGAATGTTCCCGAAGAGCTTTTAATACCCCTCAAGAGTCGTTATAAATAAACACCCTTGGAAAAGGCCGGGACTATAATTTGTTCTCCGAAGTTTAATCAACTTGATTAAAATTGCTGGTCAAAATGTTTATCGAAGGGGATTTAACTTGTGCCGGTTTCGCCAACATCTGCGGCTGATGCCACCGAAAGTTGATAAATTAACTCAAGGTGGAGGCAGATATTTGGTAGGAAAAATTTTAATTCATGATTTATGAAGTCGATAATGATTGCCGAAAATCAAAACGTCGGTATTCAAATACGTCTTTGCCGCGTTGCGGAACAGAAAAAGTTACAATTATAAAAGGTCAATTAATTTGAATTCTCTCGCCGAATAAGCTGAGACAAAATTAAAAGCGCTATTCCTAAATTTCAATTTTTTCGAATATCTTCGAAACCCATCAGGGTTTTTCATATTTTAAAACGGCATATCATCGAACTCCAAATTGCGCGCCTTTCGTTTAATTTAACCGTCCTCGTGCTTTTCACGCTTGCCCAGATCCCCATGATTGAACTGTAAAAACGGACATCCTGTATATATGTACAGTAGTGGCCATAATTATAGCAATTTTTAAAAAATCTAAATAACTTCGCCAACATCATTTCAATTAACTTGAATTTATAATGCAATCTTAGTTGACTACTTTATTGTTTGTGATTAAAAAAAGAACAATATTTTTTTAATACATAAAAAAATAAATACATTAATTGAGCTGGACAAAAATATAGCAACTTTAATTTCAAAACATATTTTTAGTAATTAAAGAAATTATAAAATAGTTAATACTAATACTTGGTGTAATATCTCTTTTGTCTTATGACTTCTGCACATCTTCGCGGCACGAACTCAGTTAGTTTTTGGATATAGCACATATCAATATTTTCTCAGGTATTCTGAAGTTCTGTGAAGAGTTCATTAAGATTTGAATGAGTTATATGCCTTATTTTATTGTCAACACGATCCCATATGTTTTCGATGGGGTTCAAGTCTGGTGACTGTGAAGGCCACGCCAAAACATTGATGTTTTAATCCTGTAACCATTCTGTGATAATTTTGATTTGTGCGTGGGGCCGTTGTTATACTGGAAAATACTTCTTAAGGGTATTACATCATCAAAATAAGGAACCAACTTGTTGTTTAATATGTTCTTGTATATAAATCGGTCGATATGTCCTTCTATACGATGTAGGGTACTCACGCCAAAACCAGAGAAACATCTCCAAACCATAGTGGAACCGCCACCATGTTTCACAGTGGGTGTAGTAAATTTTTTGTCAAATCTTGACCCTAAAGGCCATCTAACATAAGAGGGCCCATCACTTCTAAATAAATTACACTTAGATTCGTAGCTAAAAATGACCTGTTTCCATTGCTCTAGCGTCCATTAAATGTGTTCCTGAGCAAAGTGAAGCCGGACCTACACATTCTTTTTTGAGAGCAGCGGCTTTTTGCTGGGTCTCGACCAAAAAGCCCACCATCTATTAACCTTCTTCTTATGGTTCTTGAATTTACTATAGCAAATCCCATTTCTTCAAGAGTTGTTTTGATTTGCACTGATGACAAAAATGGATTTTGTTTTGTCATTCGAATTATGCATTTATCGGTCTTTCTAGTCGTTTTCCTGGCCCGTCCAGAGTTTTTTGACACTGTTCCTTACCCAATTAAGCTAATTTTTTTGATAATTCGGGAAACGATTGATTTATTCAGACGACAAACTATTGGCAACACCAACTTGCTTCTCTCTATCTTCGTAACCTTAAATTATAATTTTTCTTATGGTCAATGAGACAGTTTTACCATAACCCATTATCAATTAATGAATAAAGAAGACTAAATAATTAACAAATCATTCACAAACGTTCATCAAAAAGTCGCAAGGAGAAATGAATAAAGCGAGAATGAAAAAGTTGCTATAATTTTGTCCAACCCAAAATAAAAAAATGTATACAGATTTCTAAGTGATAAGAAAATATTGGAATGTAATATGTGTAAAATGCTATAAACAAAAGGAACTCAAACCGATAAATATTTTATAAACTTCTGTCAAGTTGAAATGGTCTAGCTTATGATTTTTTTAATTTTTAGAAAGTTGCTATAATTATGGCCATTACTGCATGTACGTATGATGATGAAACTAATACTAATATAATTTTCTTTCTTTTTCATGTCTTGCTTGCACCCTCTACAGAGCTCAGTTAGAGTAAGTATAACTTTAGTTAAGAAAATGATGTAAATGTTCAAAGGATGGAACATGGCTTCAATCTTATCTGCTGAAATCTCTCAAGAGATTAACGGTCCTGAAGAAGTGTCACAGGTAACAAAACGAGGGTTTAACCCTGTCGCAAACATGCTTCGAAGGCATTAAACCCCTTGATAGATTTATCTTAGGATTTCCTTAGCATCAATTTTCGTTTTGTCTCAACTACTTTCAGTCGTATTTCCTTTGCTCAGCGATTTACGAGGGAAAACTTGCATATTTTCCTGTTTGTTTTTGTAATTTTCGCTAAGAGATGCGCATTAATGGCCTCCCTAAATATAGCCGCCAGCTATTGCAGCATTAATTAACTTAAAGTTCTGTTAGTGTTCTCATTTAGGAAAAGAACCACGCAGAGATGTTTGAAGAAAAATAAAGTTCTGCTTAATTAAAGTACGGAATAAAGGGGGCGAAATTGAGCTGCAGAAAATTGGAAATCTGGCGTGATCAAAGAAGAAAAGTGGGTTAAAGAGGAGGAATTGGGGATTTGCCTTTGTTTTTTTCAGTTAGATAAGGCCGTTTTCTTTGTTCTGTTGAATCTCTGGTTTTCCAGACACCTTTACCCTTTCAAATTATACACAATAGAACCTTAAGAATATCGTTCCTGTTACCACGGTAATTGCATCTAAATCCTCTATGTCGTGCCTTTCATTTTTTGCAGCGGATATCCCACAAATATGGGTCATTTTATAGGACAGTTGAAACGAATCTGAAAAACTGACAACTGAATCACTCAAGTTAATTCCAGAAAACAGGAAAAAGAAATAAATCAAAAAAATTATCGAAAAAATAAACAGATAAACAATAAATCGAAGATTAAAACTGGATAATCCATTTTGTTTATTTATCCCTGCCTGCGTTTCTAAATTCAAAATAAAATATTTTGGAAACAGAAATTAAAATCAGCTGTGACAGTGGCACTTCTTTAACTTATAGGAGAATTTATCTGATGACAATTTTTAAAACTCATATCCTGGAAATTTCTGACATTTAAAAATCTAATAAAAGGATAAAAGGAAGTATCGGATTTCAATTTTCTATTTTTAACGCTGCAGGATTCCCGATAAGCGAACAGTTTAAAATATATGACCCATATAAATTATAGCTGAGCAGGATAGAAAACGAGGCTGAAGGTTCCAAATTCAAGTAAATTCATTGTCAAAGGGGAATGCAATAGGGAAATGAAAAATGTCCCTCATGGGGTATATGCAAAGATTTTCTTTCACTGAAATACTTGTTATAAAATACTTAAAAAAATAAAAATCCTAAATGTTCTACGCAAATGTTTAGGTAAAATTTCTCATTTTATTTCCCGTAATTTGGGTGTTACAGAAGAAAAACATTTTTTCTTAATCGGAATTGGAATTTTCTGCGTTTTTCTTTTTACAAGTTAAATATAAACATTTCAGGCCCCAGTCTCAATCTCTTTGAATAAAAAAAAAATATTAAAAATGTCACTTCCCGAGCAGCTACGGTTCAAGAATTAAATTCGAGCAATTCTTCAGAGTGGATAAAGTCACAATATTTTACAGCACAATCGATGTTGTGCCAATCCTCCCCAAGCAGTTCTGAATCAGATTCAACTGCACTTTCTATGATTGCTGCAGCTCTAAAAATCCCATAAAAGTCGGAATTCTTGCGTAATTTTTCAGCAATTCCAAGACCATGAAATTCCTCAAGTTCTAATGGTAAATACGAAAAAATGACATTTCCAGGAGACTAAATCTGGATATAGAAACTCGGTTTAAAAAAATTATTTGGAATAGGCAAATCGCCAGTTTCTGCGTAAACTCGGAAAAAATTCTAATTTTAATACAATGGTGAAAAATAGTATAGAATTTGAAAGTTCCGTCAAGGGATCCCTCAAATGTGACTTGTTCTTAGATTCTTTCTTGATGTTTCAGAAGGAACTTGAAAATGTGTGAAAACAGGAATGAGAATGAACTTTATTACCTACGGTCAGTTACGTCGATGTATGGGCACTTTTTTAAATCACTAGTGAATAAAACACTACTTGGAGCATTACGTTGAATAATTGATTCCTAGTATCTCATAATTAAATAAAATTAATTTTAGAGAATACATATTTTGTTCCAGATCGTTTGCGACCTTATAAGCTGGAATGAACTCGCCCAGAGTTAAATTTACTACGGCAAGAAAATCCCTTCTAAACTTGCCCAATAACCGCACAAAAAGATTCGTAGAGAAAGCAACAAAATTTTTACAAAAGAAACTTTCCAAATTGCTTTTCCTCTTAATTCCAATTTTAGGTCCATAGAAAATTCAGTTACCTGCATCAGCTTTCTATTGTATCTCAGGTTATAAATATTGCGGTAGAGATACTTGCTCCATAACATGTTAACATTAATAACCCTAAACCAATAAATGTGCTATTATACGCCTTCGTAAACAAATAACTATTTTTCGCCTCTATTTGGGAACTTATCCTGGAAAGCAAAGGCCAACGTTCACGTTTAAAACTTCCCTAAAATTTCCCTCTTTTTTGTCCGCAACTTAATTTAGTTTTATTCAATTAAATAGCTTGATGTTTCCCATTCTAGGACTACTGGAAGTCCTCAAGCAAAATCTCCAGCAGGCAGCAGTGCGGGGGCACTCGTGCCCGCAGAGGCCCGTACCCCCAACGCCTCCAACAAAGCCCTGCAAAATGTCAAGGGGGACCATCCGTCGGTAAGCCAACCTGGCCAGGATGTAAGCATGTTTATTGTATATTTTGCTAGATTGTTAAGTGTCCAAAGGTGAACTAAATTCCACACACAACAATGACTAAATTCATTAAAGAAGTTTGAATCCCTTTGTCATGTCCAAATCAGCTGGGATTTAGTCCATTTCACTGTGACTGAAGCTCCTTTTGGTTATGAATTAATTATTCAGTCCCAAAACTAATTAACCAGCAGATGTCAGACAGTAATGCGGTGCAATTTTTTCTCAATTTCTACCTAATTTCAATTAATTTTCGGAAGGAGGGAAAAATTAATTTTATATTATGTAAAAAATGTCATTAACCGCTGCTGATATAGAATTTTTTAACATGAAGATTGAAGTTAATCGAAAGACATAACAGCGTCATGATATTTTAAGTAAAATCAGCAAATTTATATATAATTACTCTTAGAATCAGGGGCGAACTGGCCCAAGCAAAATGTCAGTAGAGGCCTACGTACATTTTCAATTTTCTAAAAATGTGCATTTTATAGTTTTCTCCCCCTTCTCACAAAATTATAAAGTTTTAAATATGACACTCTGTATATTTTTGAACATTATTTCAGGGATGCGATTTCAAATAAAGATGTCCCTAACTAACTATTTCTAGTAGTTCTGAATAGGATTTTTTTTAAATATACAAAAAATTGCCATTTTGGTCTCTTTCGTTTTCCTCCTCACCAAAAATGAGAATTTTGAAATTTTCTACCAGTAAAAAAATGTTCGTTCACTAGGTCCGTCCAGCCCGCACCGGCTTAAATTTAGCTATCTATAATTCGGAGATTTTGAGCTTCAGTCACACCCAAGTAACCTCTATATAATAACATAGATGATGTCTTAACCCCTGATTGGTAAATGTAATATTTGACGTAGTTCTTTGTAATTTGCTGCTGGTAGAAACTCTATAATATTGATATTAGCCAGCTCGTCCCGGACGCCCAGAAGGGAAAACTGGACTGTGCTCTCGCATAGAGGGCAGACATGTGTACATAATCATCATTCTCAACAATGATCAGTATAAATTATAGCTGTCTGTTTGTCGTGCCATTGTAATAATCGATGTTATTGTCATTGTTTATTAATTATGTGCAGCTACTGAATAATCCCCTCTATTGTTAATGGTTTAACTGAAACTGTCCGAAAATGGTGTTTGGAATGGTAAGTTTCAATGTAGCCGGCAATTTTCAGTTAGGCCATTATTTGATATCTGTGGTAAATAAATTGTTGCCTGATGCGACCGAATGCCAATGTTCTATGTGCCCTATTTGTTGGATGTTTCGATGTTCTGGTTATAGTAGAAAGGTGCGTGTAATTAACTAAAGCCTGTGTGTTTTTACGAATAATTGCTCTCCACATGCCATCAGCCCATTTTGAAGCTTTCCTGTAATTAACTCGTCTCTGTAGGGAATATTTTACTTTAATTTCTATTATTGAGGATACTGTCATTGGACGACAAGTTGAGATAAATCCTACGACATATTTTGAGTAATTTCGTTACCCTTTGTGAGCTTCAAAATTAAAAAATGTCCACCTCTAATTGTTCTCTATGAATAATGGGAAAAAATGCAATTTTACTGTTGAAGATGTGTAGAGGCATAAAAAGTGTGAAAATTTCGACGCTCTGCAGTCTCCCAGGTGGCCTATGGTCGTTTATTGCAATAACCGCAAATTGTAAAGGTTGTAAAGTTGGTAAATTAAATTCTTTGATTCTTTATGGCAATAATACTGACCGTTGAAATACACCATATACAGTGGTGGTCAAAAGTATGGAATATTCTAAACGTATCATAGTTTCACGTCAAAATTTTGATAATTAAAATATATACATGTGACACAAAAACTCAGGGATATTTTCAATAATATTATGAATAAAAAATGTTTAATTCATCTTTACGCATACTAAAAAATAGAAAATAATGAACCAATCTGGACAAAAGAATGGAATACTTTCAGATTCTATTAAAAACAAATCAGAACATTAAATGAATTATTATTTAGCATCGCATCCTTTTGAATTTACAATAGTCTGACATCGACATTGCATTTAGCCGACTAGATTTTTGCTGATAGAAATTGGAATTGTCAACAATTCTTCGTGCAGGACTTTCCACAATTCATCTTGATTGGACACGTTCTTGTCTCTAATTTTTCGTTTTAGATGTTCCCAAAGATGCTCAATCGGATTTAAATCCGGTGATTGAGACGGTCACTCTAAGACAGTAATTTGATTTTCTATCAGCCAATTCCTAACGAGACGGGATGAATGTTTTGGGTCGTTGTCGTGCTGAAAACGCCATATTAAAGGCATTTCTTCGTCTGAAAATGGTAACATATGTTGCTCGAGAATATCTTCATACATATAGAAACCGATCCATAATCTCATCAATCTCGTCCAACGCTGAATCGTGACAAACATCCCCACACTATTCTACCACCACCATGTTTAACTGTTGGTTTTTGACATTTAGGATCAAATCTAGCTCCTACCGGTCGACGAACATAAATATTCTCATCGGAATCAAAAAGTTTAATTTTAGTTTCATCACCATTTTAAAGGGGACCAAAACAAATGTTCTTGAGAACATTCTTTATTTTTGCCTTCTTATTCTTTTTAGAAATGAATGATGTCTTCACTGCAATCGTTCCCACACAACCGACGTCTTATAATAGTTCGATTACTTATATTAGGTGTACAACTTTGCTTCCGCCGTTTTTTTTCCGAATTTCGCGATTTTATTGTAAAAAACTAATTATACCTTTAGGATCCAAAGTATTGTCCATCGCTGGCCACTACTTTCTCCCATCTTTCGGGCAGCATACGAATCCCGTGTTGAAAAAATTGGACATCTTTTGAAGCGATCCACGATTCTATCCAATTTCTTACTTCTTCATAAGACCGGAAGTGTTGGTCAGCTAGCCCATGTGCCATGGATCGAAACAAGTGATAATCAGAAGGAGCTAGGTCAGGAGAATATGGCGGGTGGGGTAGGACTTCCCATTTCAATGTTTCCAAGTATTTCTTGACCACTTGCGCAACATGGGGTCGAGCATTATCGTGCTGCAAAATCACTTTATCATGTCTCTCGTTGTATTGCAGCCGTTTCTTTTTCAATGCTCGGCTCAAACGCATTAATTGGGTTCGATAAAGAGCACCTGTGATTGTTTCAGTTGGTTGTAACAGCTCATAATATATTACGCCGAGTTGATCCCACCAAATACAGAGCATGATTTTGGAACCATGAATAGACGGTTTGGCCGTCGACGTGGAAGCATGGCCGGGATATCCCCAAGTCTTTTTGCGTTTGGGATTATCGTAATGAACCCATTTCTCGTCCCCAGTCACAATACGATGCAGAAATCCCTTCCGTCTTTGCCTTGCAAGCAACTGTTCACAAGCGAACAGACGCCTGTCAATATCTCTTGGTTTCAACTCGTACGGCACCCAATATCCTTGCTTCTGAATCATTCCCATGTCTTTGAGGCGTTTTGAGATTGTTTGTTGAGTCACTCCCAATGATTGTGCCAATTCTTGTTGACTTTGACACGAGTCTTCGTCAAGTAATGCTTCCAAGTTCGCATCTTGGAAAACCTTCTTTCTTCCACCGCTATGTTGGTCTTCGACGTGAAAATCACCGTTCTTGAAGCGCTGAAACCACTCACGACATGTCCTTTCACTAATAGTGGCTTCCCCATAAGTATCTGAGAGCATTCGATGAGCCTCAGCAGCAGATTTCTTCATATTGAAGCAGAAAAGTAAAACCTCCCGCAAATGACGAGAATTTGGCTCGTACACTGACATTTTCAATTGCGAATAACTTTATGATGAAGACACAAATAGACTAATATTTTTATGAGGTTATGTTAACAGGTGCCCAAGGCTCCTGCATGCCCACATGGGGTTATTTATTTCGATCATTACTTACCGCTACATACATCTATTCAAAAACGGCGGAAGCAAAGTTGTACACCTAATAGCAATGTCGGTATTATCACTTTACTTCTTAATAACCCTAGATGACTTTCGAGAATCTCCAGTTGATTTTTTTTTTTATCACTCAACAAGTAGTAACATTTATTTTTCTTGAACGTCCAAGTTTTAAACAATTTTTTACACCTCCGAAAGACTTAAATTCCTTAATCATTTTGGAAACAGCCCATTGACTAATTTTCAAAACCTTTGCAAGTTCTTTTTGATTGCAATCACGACGGCATGTTTCAACTATTGCATTTCCGAAATCTTCAAAAACTAACTAAAACTTTAGAAACTTTTACTTTGCCATAGCACGTATAAAATTCATCGCAGAATCAAGCTGAATAACTGATAATGCTCCTATAGATAAAAAAATCACATGGTATTTCATACTTTAGTCCAGCAAAAAAATTCGTTTTATAACAATAACATTGTTCGAAACAACATTTCTAAGGCAAAAATTGTGTCATAAATTCAATAATATTTACTTTACCTTATCCATAAAATTTAAGGATAAAAACGTAAACTATTAACAAAAAAGCATTTTTCTTAAAATTATTCCTTCCTATACTTACTACAAAAAAACAAATTCTGACAATACAATCGGCGAAAACGGAACAGAACATCACACTAACAAAAACCAAGCCGACGCCTTTGCCAGAAACTTTCAGAGGCTATTCAGGAAATCAACCAATCCTTTTGACGAAAACGACTGGAATCGAATGAATCAATGGTACAAGATCTACTTTAACAACGGATCGGACAACAAACATGAACTAATCACGGAAGATGAATTCTATGAAGCATTAGCTCTTCTGAAAAACACAGCACCGAGGAAAGACAAAATAAAAAGCGGGATCCTTAAAAATTTAACAACAAAAACACATGAGATCATATTCAACAGTATCAACAACTGCATGATAGCTAACGGAATCCCAGAGGCATGGAAAAAAGGGATAACAATACTCATACCCAAAAATACACACACACACAATGTGAGCGTACAACACACTCACATTTACAAAACAAGACAAATAACATTACTCCCGGCGCTGAATAAAGTTTTTGAAACCACTACAAAAAAAAGAATTGAAAAAGTTATTGGGAAAAAATTCCAAGCTACCAATTTGGTTTTAGACTCAAAACTTCGACTATCCATCTTCTATTTGTACTAACGAACAATCTACAGGCAACGCACTTAACCTACGGAAGATTTGCAAACCTACTCATGGACAATAACGAGGCATTCGCCAGTGTATGGCATAGAGGACTTTTCGTAAACTACAGGAATTTCAAATGTCCAAATATCTGCTTCACATGATTAAGAATCCACTTGCAAATAGACAAATAGAAATAAAAATCGACAGCAGCTTATCTTTCCTCTTCACCCCCCAACAAGGCCTGTCACAGGAACCGCCACTGTTACCGTTGCTATACAATTTTTACAGCTATACAGTAAAAGATGACCAACAAATAAACAAAACAGCATGCATAATACAATATGCCGATGACGGAGGACTTGTATAACAAAAAGACAGACAAGGCTGTGAAAAGACTTCGGGAGCTATTGATAAAACAATGCCATGGTTCTATAAATGGAGATTAATACCTAACGCTAATAACAACCAACTTTTACTTTCAAACCACAAATTCAAAGCGAACTCTCTCACAATAAGGCCCGATGGCCAAATTACCAATTGAGAGAACGACATCAAACATTCAGGAATAAAAATTAATTTTAAACTAAATTTTAAAATACATTTAAGATTTTCCAGAACAGAAATCACTAGAAGAGCAAAACACGTTCAATCACTAACATAGAAAGACAAGAGTATTAGAACAAAAACGGCAACTAAAAGATACAGGGTGTCCAAAAAATATTGGTACAAATTGGTATAGGGTAAAACAGCGTTGAAAAATAATGCTCTTAGGCTGCACATATGTTATATATTAAATTTGTTCTTTTTCGAGCTACAGGATATTAGAACAAAAAAAAAATGTAACTTATGGGTAAACCAAATTTTTTAGATGAAATTTTACACAAGGGGGTTTTTGGGTACAAAAAATCTATCTAAAATGTCTATTTTTAACTAATGTATGAGTGACGTCACCTACGTCGTACATGTGTTTGGAAAAACTAACATAACTTTTTAAATAAACCTCGTAACTGAATTTTTTGCGTAAATTTGGAAAAGCTAAACCCTTTTACAGCGAAAAGGTATGCTTAAGAAAAGTGCGTATCTCTACCGGTTCCCGAGGTATTTGCAAGTGTTCTTTTTGGCGCATACACCGTGATTGCGCTGATAGCAAATTATTAAAGCTGCGCCATTCTTAAAATGCTACGGAAAAAACGTATTTTTATGATATGTGAAATATTCGTCATAGAAGTATTATTTGTGAATTTGTTTTTTTCGATTTTTTATTAATTTTTTTATTTAGTTAATTTAAATTAAAGGGAAACTTACCTAACTTAACTTCAATACTTAAATGATAAAAAGAATTATACAATCACACTAAAGTAAATTTTCAAAATGTTTGCCACCCACTTCGACATTTTCTAAATCTTAAGTCAAAATTTTGCTTCACCCTAAAAAGAATTCCGTTTTATTTCTAATCTCGTTTACCCCTTTCTGAATATTATTCCACAGTTCTTCTCTGCTGTTAGGTATATTCTTGTATGTTAAAGACTTTAGGTATCCCCAAAAAAGTAGTTTAGTGGGTTCAAGTCAGAACTTCGAGCTGGCCATGGATGTTTACTACCCCGACGAATTTATCGGTGGAGAAAATTGATGTTTAAAAATTCCCTTACTTGTAGAGGATAATGGGCAGGCGCCCCGTCATGCATAAACCAAGTTCTCCTTCTTACATCTAAAGGAAGACCTTCAAAAAATAAGGGTAAAACGTTCCTTAAAAAATTCAACATTTCAACATTCAACACAATAACATTCTACATTTAGCCTTGAAGAAAATTCAACTGGTCCCAAAATCGTGGCTCCCAATATTCCATAACACACATTAATGGAAAACTCATGTTGAAAATGATGTTCTAGCACTAAGTGAAGCTGTATCACATCATAAAAATGGTTGTTCCGCCAAATGAATATCTCCCGTCGTGTAAATGTTGCCTCGTAAGTAACATTTTATTGAAGAAAAACGGGTTCCGATTTGATTTTTAGCGCAAGAAGTGGCAAAGATCAATTCTGGGTTGATAATCTCGCGGCAATAAATTTTGCACTGGAATGAAATGACAGGGGTGTAACTTTCCTTTGCACGTTATCCTAGATACTGGAGATTTGCTGATACCTGGTACTGCAGACAGGCACCTACAGCTGATCTATGAATCTTCTATTATACGAACTAGCACTTCTTCTTCCTGGTCCACAGTTATTTTGGTTTGCATTCCGTTATCTGGTTTAGAATTAAAAGAGCCAGTTTTTCCCAAACTATCGTAAATTCGTTTAAAAGTTCGACAATCAGGTTGTCTATCGTTGGGGTAGAGTTCCAAATACCTTTCAGCAGTGGAGCGACTTCTAAAATTCGTTTGAGCATACACGCAGACTATATTTCTCATTTCAAGATTCGTAAATTCGTTATGTAGGGGCATTTTCCAGTGTCCAGATGACTTATGTCGGAAACTGTCGGTTAATAACGTTATTAATACTCTAAAGATAAATTTGAATTAGAAATAACTTAAACGTCAAACTTGAAGAAAAATATTTTACAGTAACAACTGTCAAATCATGGTCTATCTATCAAAAAGTTACTATTAGGAAACGCATGCAGGGCGAAATATAAAATTGAAAATATCTCGCGAACCGTGAGAGATGCACACTTTTCTTAAGTATACCTTTTCTTTGTAAAAAGTCCTAGCCTTTCTAGATTTATACAAAAAATTAAGCTACGAGGTTTACTTAAAAAGTTATTAGTTTTTCCCAATACGTATACGACGTAGGTGGTGTCATATGTTAGTTAAAAATAGGCAATCTAGATAGATTTGTTGTACCCAAAAACCCCCTTATGCAAAAATCTCAAAAACTTGCGAAATGTAAGATTTATCGATAAGTTATATATATTTTTTGTTTTAATACCGTGTATATCGAAAAGGAATAAGTTGTATACAAGATATGTTCAGTTTAATATCATTATTTTTCAACGCTGTTTCACCTCATATCAATTTGTACTAATGTTTCTGGAACACTCTGTATAAAGTAATCTGCAGACTCCTATTAGACTACTGTGCGGTTCTAAATTGCCCCCCCCCCCCCCCTTTAACGTTTTAACAAATTATTATTTTTAAAAAATTCAAAAGCATCATTAAATAGGGCAAAAATACTATCTTTTGATGGCTGGTTATTTTTTTAAAAGTTGCTTACGTCACCGGTTTGCCCAAAATGGCCAATTTAAAAAAAATTAAAACATGACATCTTACATTAGTGGTTTTTCAAAACTATCGATTAGTTTTTGAAAAAACAGGAATAGATGTGGTAAAAAATGCAATACAAACTCAGTTAAATACTACGTAAACAATGAAAAAACATGTTTGTTTATAGTAAATTCATTTGTTTTCCATTGTTTGCTCACAAACAAGTTTTTGTAAAAAAAATTAAATTGATACATAAAAATAATCAAAAACTCTTTGTAAGCACAAAACAAACGAATTTCTTATTAACTAAATTCAATTTTTTCATTGTTTACGTACTATTTAACTGAGTTTGTGTTGAATTTTTTACCAAATTTAGTATACCTGTTTTTTTCAAAAACGAATTAATAGATTTTGAGTCGTAATACACTATTGAATGTAGTTTTGAAACACCTTTAATTTTAGGCAACACTTGATCCATGTTTCAATTTTTAAAAATCGGCCATTTTGTGCTACCAGTGACATAAGCAACATTAAAAAAATTAAACAAATGTCAAAAGATAGTATTTTTGTTCTTTACTGGTTTTGAAGTTTCAAAAAATAATAATTTGTTAAAAAGTTAATAAAGAGGAGGGGGGATAATTTAGAGCCGTCCGATGTACTGAGGACAAACGCAAAAGAAAAGACAAAACAATACACAAAATACAGAGGAAATCGTACTTGGACTAGTAACAAAAATCAAACATCCAAACAATCGGCTGCACATTCTTTCCGACCAAATGCTTTACGAACATACAAACATGACAAAGATAACAGAAATACAAATACAAATACGGGAAAAAATGGAAAAACAACCCTCACAACTGGATCCTACTGGACCCTCTATGCCCAATCAGACTCACAAAATATTTCCTCTTCCGATTCCCCAACTCAAACCTACTCGGACATTTTCATTAATCAGCTAAATGATCCAATTTATTACATATAAATGTATTTACAAATACCTTCAAGGGCAGAAACACCTAAAGGTCGATAACCTTTCTTGTCTACTTGTAGAAGCAAAAATTAAAAGAAATAAACATTCCATACTTTTGTTCACAACTATAACATTCAGATCCTCCTTCAGTTTCTGAGATTTCAAGGGCAAAAAACTAAGCAGATTTATAAAACTGCAGAATTGTGTGGCAACAATCCGGTTAAAACACATTACCGTACAGCAATAGTCCTAGTTTTGTACTATTTCAAATTCGTGCGCATTTCAAACCCGAAAGTTCAGTACGAAAGCTGCTTCTGAAACTCAGTACTTTGTGCAACAATGTTCTTTCATGATGATCATAGAAACAGGCGAGGCAATCGCTTCCTTCAGAGAAACAGATCATCTAAATTTCAATTTCCTGTTTCGCCAGCTCGGATAAACTTTATCAGGAAGCCGTAAATTCTTGTTTGAAGGCAAGTTTAGGGACTTAATTAAATCCTCCCGACATCGTCAGTCTAAATTTGTAAATGCAAATGCACTAGTTTGATCATACGTGTAAGTTGATTGAACCTGATTAAACCTGTTTAATGAAAGTATAGGAATTGCCAGAATGAGTGCAAGTTGCAGGGAGCTTTCAGCTCTAATAATGCTAATAGAGCGAGTAATTAATTGATTATTTCTGGCTAATGAAATTGCTTTAGTTAAAGCCAAAATTGAGCTTGGACACAGCAAGTAAAATCCAAAATCCCTTTACTGTCTGTAGAACAAAATTTAAGTCGTTTCCAGGAAGTACAGCAATTTCGTCTCAAATTTAAGAAATCTCATTGCAGCTGTACTTCAAGCTGCACTACCCGCAATCCCAAGTTTATTAACCCTACCTGAATTCTCATCTCAAAGTTTCCCTATTTTAAACTTCCCTAATAGTTCAGCTAGGCTAGATTTTCCAACGAAATCTCCCAGGCAACTAAAGTGCTGGATATTCCACAAACTTTCCTCAAAGCCGATTTTTAACCGCATAAATTCCAGTCATTTTTTCACCGTAACGGACTTATACCCCTTTTATCTACCCCTACAATCCCTGCTCAGCTCATTACAATATTTTCCTCATTGGGGGGGATTTAAGTACCGATTTGACTCGCCTGAATGACTCGCTGGTGACACACTGTTTCGCATGACAAAAAGCGTTATGATTTAAATTACTTCGGCAAATTGGAAAAGTTTCGCTTGGAAATCTGGATGGATTCACACAAAGCTCCCAGTCTCCCAGTCGTGTTTAATGGTATCGTTGTTGAGGGGATGAAATGGGGCAAAATATGGAGACTTTTGTTTCTAGATGCGGAGGTGCTTCTCGAGGTTTTCGGTATAAATGGGAGCCTGATTTGCATTTACGGAGGTAAGGTTGACGATATTAGAGAAGCATTATCAGAGAAAGCACAAACGCGATTAAGTTTTGAGGCGAATATTACCGTAAATGAAACCCCTGTTTCATACATCTCAACCAATATATTAATGTCGTTTCGCCAAAAATGGACCAGTCCAGTGTCGCAAAAGTTGTTCAACCGGTTTTCAAGGTCCTTTTCATTGTCGAAAGTAATGCCCCTCATTTGGTTCGACTGAGGACGGAAAAAAATTATAATCGATTGGCGCAAAGTCCGGAGAGTGCGGCGGATGTTGATGAACCTCTCATTCCAGCTCCTGCAGAGCAGCTGTGTAACTTGGGGCCTGGCATTGTCGTGAAGTAGCATGACTATAGAGTCTTTTCAGTTAAATTGCCTCATTCCGCGATAAAGTTGGGCAATGTAAAATTCCTTGTTCACTGTACTGTTTTTCTTAAGCATCTCCCAGTGTACGAGACATTCCCAGTTCCACTAAACGCAGATCATGGTCTTCTTTGGATGGAGGTCTAGCTTGACTCTCCGCTTCGGCGTATCTCCTGGAGCCACCCACCCCTTTCTTTGCTTTCGGTTAAAAAAGCATTGCTTGTGTCCACGTGTTGCTCGGTGTCGGGCGAGATGTTCAGAATCAATTTAAAGGCGATTTTCTTTGCGGTTTTCGGCACGGTTGTAAGACACCCAGGCTCTTAATTCTTCGGTAAATTCCATCGATTGAAGATCATTAAGAATGGTCTTATGATCGCAATTTATTTTTCCAGCCGATTCACGATTTATTTGGCGAGCGGGTGAAGTTAGGAGTTTGAAAAATTTTTAGCTCAAGAAATCGAAATTTTCATGTGTTATTTTAAAAAACAAAGAAATTCGCAATTCTGTCACTTTAATTACATGTGTGATAACAAAGTATACCAGTGTCAAACACGTGACAACAGAGTTGCAGATTTAACACTTACATTCATAATTTTAATTACATTTATTACATAATTTTAATATGCAATGTGTCAATTGCAAAAGTTTGGATTGCTTATAACTCCGAAGATTGAAATTTTTTAAAACATTAGAAAATCGTTTTAAACAGAGTGGAAAGGAAACTAGTTTAATAGGGGCTGCAAGTTTCTACGTGTACCCGTAAAAGGAGGTAGGTACCCCAACTCTATCGATAACGACCTGCAATTAAATGAAAATTTTTTACATCTTCGATCAAATGGTGCTCCACCGCATTAGGCTCTACAGATAAAACCAATTATCCAGGAAGATGAATTGATCGCAGGGGAGAAATAGAGTGGCCACCGGGATCACCGGATTTCACACCACTCAATTTTTTTTTTGAGGCCACATCAAATTAGCTCTTTACAAAACCAAGCCAGCTAATTTCCAAGATTTACAGCTTTAAATTACCGAAGTATATCATTCCGTTAGCCCTGAACCATTTGAAAAAGTGAAAGAAGCTAAGTTTTGACTTTTTTTTTGTTTAGAAAAAAATAGTGAACGTTTTGAATTGTTTTTGTGGATATTTTTTAAACATGATATTTCTGTATTAAAAATGCTGCAACTTCTCAAAAACTGATTTTTTTTAATTGAAACTAGTTTTTTATATGCAGCTTACAAAGACCTTTAAAATGAGGTATCACATGATAAATATTGCAATTTAAAATTTGAGAGCTGGGGTAACTAGCTCCCTCGGGGACACACGTAGAAATTTGCATCCACCATTAAACTGGTTCCCCTTCTGTTGTGCCGAAATGGTTTTTGTATGTTCTAAAAAAATCTCAGTCTTCAGAGTTGTAGGCAATCCAAAGTTTTGAGATTGATACACTGTAAGTGAAAATAGCTTTGTTGCGTGCTATTTATCTTAAATCTTTTAGCCTTAAATAGTAATTCAATTATGAAGTGGAGGTATCTGCTTCCGTTTCATGACTAGGTACGAAATGGAGACCATTTAATTACTAATTGCGATTATCAAACTGTCATTTTATTTGTCAAGAAAATATGTTTTTCTTACAAATTATTTTGTATAAATGTCTTTGCAAGAAATATATAGGGTTCTGGAATATACAGAGTTTTGCAATATGCAAAATTCTAATAAAGAAAGGTTAGTTTTGAGAGGCAGCAAAACAATGGGGCCAAATGGGTTTTTTGTAAAGTGGTAAGTCCAAAAAGTGCAGAGCAAGTTTCGAGTGAATTTTCAGTGATGACAAGCTTTGATATAAAATAATTTTTGGCCTGTGTTGCAACCTTACGGAATCTTCGATCGCCAGCTCATTGAGAAATATCAGTGTTCATCAAAGCCTTTATGACTGTAATAATTCCGTTGAAACGACGAAGTTGCACCTAGAAAATGACATTCAAAACAGGATAAGAACATCAAAAACCCATTACCTGTTACGACCTGGCCTTATCTGGATTCTAAAACTCTTCTTCTCAAATGAAACCAAATGCTTTTATGAGGAGGTTGTTGAAAATGACTAGAGAGTTTTAAAAATTAATTAGAAACATTCCGAAAGCACAAACCCACCCCAATTGCCGGATATTAAAATATATGTAGGGCCTTAAATCGATAATTCCGCTGAAAAGTTTATGTGAAAGGGCCATGCATTAAGGACTTTTGCCAGTTCGGAAATGTGGAAAACCCTGTTGTTCTCCACAGTAAAATAATTTATCATATTTCACGAGCGAACTGTAATTTTCCACCCTATATTCACTGAAGGACTTTCGTAATTAGTACAAAACAATTTCGAAACGGAGGCTCAACTCAACTCAAAAGTTTAAATTAAATATCAGTGATGAGGGCAAGTGGAAGTCGACTTTCTTTAATCTTCATTTCTTCCTCAAAAATTATCCAAATTCAATGCCTTTGATACCGCAGTAACCTAAATGAATGCTTAGCCAATTTAACCAATTGTGTCGTATTCAAATGAGATTGACCCTTTAGATCGTAAATAATGGCAATTTTGGCAAGATAGATCGACTAATATTGAGGTCAAATATTGAAACAAATGGCCATGGACCAGTTGCCATAAATCCCTCCATAAATCCAAATGGAGGAGGAAAGCATTAATGTGAATAATAGAGTGGAAAAAAGAAATTATGTTATCTCGGATTTTGATCTGGCTTAGTCTCTAGTAGACTCAAAAAACCTTAAACTATATTTAGAACTCTCAGTGGGTATTCTGGAAAAATCAATCAAGATGGGCTTTCAAGGTTTCCAAACTTGGGCACGTGTTGCTTTAATCCGGATGAGACGACACGAAATATTATGCCTTCGATGTCGAAATAATGATTGTCAATATTTCATAAATCCTCAACTGAATAAGTAAACAGAGTGGAAAATACCACATTCGGACGGTAACCAATCAATCTTCATTAAAAGCGATTGTTGCAGGGTTTGTTAGTAATCAATCAGAACGACGAATTCAGAGTTGAATGGTGATGTCCATTTCACTACTTAGCCCCTTAGGAGGAGGTATGTCCAAAACTTGGCAAATGGTTAGTAATTTTAATAAAACCATATAGAGTTTATGCCTGGTTAAGTGAAATTTTCAGAAAATTTAATTTTTACAGTAATTTTTGATAATATACTCTGTTGATTTGACCCTCGAAGCATCACTCTCTTAAATAGAACACCCTGTATAATTTTAGAAATTTGGTAATTGCAAGTCAATCAAAGAGGGGGGAGGGATGTTTTAATGTGAGCCTCCATGTATCAGTATCTTTACCCGTTTTGAAGTTACCGAGTCTTAAATGAAACTCAGTATATTAAAACTCATCTTTACATTCAACTTAACTCGACCCCAAAAACTTCACTTTTTTCAAATGAACACCCTAATAAATATCGGAATTTCCCTGCTCCTTGATTACCTGCTCAGCTCAATAAATTTACCCTCAACGAGGAGTTACATAAAGAGGTTATTATGGGAAAAATTGTAACTCCATTTGCGACGAAATATCGAGTCGAAAATTAAAGGAATTAACTCCATAGTCCCCTTTGAGAGTTTAAAAATTTAGGAATTTTCTTACTGAAGTCAGTTCATTTTTTTAGCAAAATATATACCTTCAGTGAGGAGCTATACAGGGTGTTTTAGTTTTAACCCGCATAACTTTAATAGCCTATTGAACGTCCAAAAATAATGTCAGTTTGCTATATAAACCAACGTCCAATAAGACTTCCTTTAGCAGATATAAGGAGGTCAAATTTAATTTTAAAAAAGGAAAAATATTAAATTTCTTCAAAAAAAGCTAAAAATTCTTTAACAAAATTTTAGAGTTTTAGAGGAGTTTTAGAGGATTGTAAACGACACATACGTTTTACTGGAAAAAAATATGTTTTAGCTTTTTCTGCGGCGTGCCTACCTCCATTTTAGGGGATACTTTTTCAGAAAATGTGGTATGCTACTGGATTTTAACATTTTTTTAAGAGTAAAGATAAATAAAATGTCGTGGATCGTATTCCTTTTCTTTTAAAACGTGTAGTAAAGCATTGATACCATTACGTTCTAGTTATTAATTTAAAACGTACATTAAATTATTTTAATTTTTTTACTTGGAAACGATGGGTCGAACGAAAAAATCTCAAGAGAGACTACAATATTTCTCCAGAATTAAACGAGAAATTCAAAAGTACTTTTTATTTTCAGAAAAGCCATTAGCGTACCATTTCTGAAAAAATATTTCCTAAAATTGAGGTAGGCACGCCATTGGAAAAGCTAAAAAATATTTTTTTTCTATTAAAATATATGTCATTTATAGTCGTCAACACCTCCAAAATGTCGTTAAAGAACGTTTAATCCTTTTTGAAGAACTTTAATATTTTCCATTTTTGAAATTAAATTTAAACCTCCTGTATCTACTAAAGGAAGCCTTATTAGACGTTGGTTTATATAGCAAACTGGTATTATTTTTGAACGTTTAATACGTTATTAAAGTTATGCGGGTTAAAACTGAAACACCCTATAATATTATAATTTGCATTGCTAGGTACTTTTTCCAATAAAAATGATCTAGCCAATGCTGCTTATAAGTACCTCACTCTTTTACCGCAAACTTCCTTTATCTCCTTTCCATTCCCCTTCTATAGCACCTGGACGCTTTCCTAAATTTGGATCATATTAAAATCATGCCGACTTTTCACTCAGTGTTTGGTTTCTTTAAGTAACAAAGTCTTGTAATAAGTTCTACTAAAACTTGGTGAAACGACACGTATTGCTACCCAAATAACTTTCTCGTTAATAAATCATTAGGGAGAAATCAATACTGGTATCTACTAATAATACACCCGTATAGACAGCCTCATAATCATAGCGTTGACTTTCCCCAACGTTTCCATTGAGGGGTTATGGATAAGGTAATGGCGCAGCCCCTAAAATTTCCATTTGGACTATTATCTATGTTATATAATTATACTTACGGGGGTAAACTCAAAAGTTTTAATTGCTTTATTTAATTTGCTTCCAGATGGCCTTTTTGCAAAGCCGCTCAATATCATTAGTGGATATGTACATTGACAATTCGGAACCTTCAGAGAACGTTGGACAAATTCATTTTTCACTGGAATACGATTTTCAGAATACCACACTTATTCTTAAAATTATACAGGTAAGTTTCTCGTAGATCTCTCCATTGCTTCTATATATGTTTATTTTATTACAAAAATGTGCTCAGACATTCCCGTAATGTTCATGCGAAAATTTCCCAAAGAGTATTTCAAGTTTTCTTCAGGAATCCGAGGATTTAAGAACTTTTTCCCTCTAGAATCGTAAGAAATTTTAATACAAAACGCTATTAAGGTTCTTCTCTCTTCTCTTCATGAATACTTATTTAGCTTCTTGCATACAATTTAGAGCACATGCTCAATAAATTTAACGTCTCGCTTTCAAATTCAAAATCGTCAAACTTCCCTCCAAGGAAATAGTTAATTGGATGACTAGAAACTTTCGTACAAACCCTGGATATTAAAACTCTGAAGACTTTGAATAAGTTTCGAGATGGGGATGTGAGTTAACGGCGAGTTTAAATTCATTTCTAGCCATAGAGCCGGAATATGTGGATATAGTTACTATGGTTTTCCTGAGTTTCTAGCGAATTTTTTTTGGGCTTTTTCATTTAAATTCCCTCTTTCCAAAGGTTAATCTAATACACATAGACACTCTCAAATCGGATTACGCAACCCGAGACTTTAGGTTGGGGTCAATTCGAATGTTCAGGTTTAAATGTCCCTTCGCCGAGAAGTTGGCGATTTCTCGTCGAAAGGTTAAAAGGAAATTGAAAACAAATATTAGATGAAGTGAAGATATCTTGGGAATGTTAAAGTTGGCTTTTCCAGATTATCTGCTGAAAGTCTTGTTGGTTCTCCTAACATGGTTTTCATGTGAGATTCACTGGATTGATCAAGAGATTCAAGCAATTCTTGCTAGAAGAATTGAGGACGTTTAGCGATTTATTACGTTTAAAATTGATTCCTTGTAAGAAACCTCAATTCCTTTAGTAATTAGATTCCAAATATTTTCTCTTTAATAGTTGCCGAGAGACGTTCCTTCCATGCGTTTGGTCTCCCCCCGTCTGAGATTTCCTCTACATAAACTCATTCATCAAAATATCCCACACTTGGCTCACCGAATTCGAACTTTTATGCACGCAGCATGGCCATAAATATCACTGAAACCAATTCTGTTATCAAATATTATTATTATCTATTGATTCCAACCCTCATATATTTGAGCATTTAAGCCGATAAATCCCGGCAAAACTCGCGGCTGCTGTTCGTTATTCCATAACATGAACTTTGCTCCGGACCAGTGACAGAGGACGTATTTGTTGCGCTAACTTCCAGATTCTGGAAATGTGGCTTTTCGACGTTGTGCCAGAGTTACAGCGTATCTGCTACTTCCTTCCGGCAAGACATGCCAAACTCTCTGTGAATAATTTAACTATAATTTTGCATTATAGTGGAGTTGGTCAATAAATTATTTACGCCTCCACTTGTGGGAGTTGCATTTCAGATGTGCCTGGGAAATAGGATTAATAACATTTATTTCAGGGTAAAGACCTCCCAGCCAAAGATCTCTCCGGCACCAGTGATCCATATGTGAGGGTGACGTTACTCCCGGATAAGAAGCACCGATTAGAAACTAAAATTAAAAGGAGGACACTCAACCCGAGATGGAACGAGACATTTTATTTCGAAGGATTTCCGATACAAAAACTGCAATCGAGGGTTTTACATCTTCACGTCTTCGATTACGACAGGTTTTCACGGGACGATTCCATCGGCGAAGTTTTCTTACCATTGTGCCAGGTGAGAAACTGCTTTCATTGCATTGGAACATTTTCAGGGTTGTTGAAAAGTAGACTTTTGTGAGGATTCTGGGCTTAATAAATGATAAGAAAAAACTACCACTAGAACATCGCAATTTGAGAAAAGACGCGAAATTTTAAAAGCCTTGCACAGGTTTCAGTAATTTACGTTCATCGCTGGACAGACGCACACACGTAAAACTTGAAGACTTTCGTAAGGGGTAAGGGCTTTGAAGCCTCCCATATACGAAGATTACGGTATTTTTCTTTATATTACATTTTTTCATTACTTTACGTTTTTCAAGTGCATCATATTACGACTAATTAACGCTTTAGGCATCTTGAAGTGTTCTGAAACTGTCGAAATGTTTAGACATGCCGGAATAGAAATTTTGAATATTGTTTTCGCAGCGATCATATGTGGCTTATAAAGAACGTTCTATTCACGCTGCAGCGTGCAATAATCGCGAATTATAACACGATGCAGCGTGCTATAATGGCCGATTATGATGCATGCGTAATAAAAGGGTAATTACCCGGTCATAAACTTAATTGTGTTAAAGCGATTTACCTTGATCTCCTTCCAGTTAACCCTCAAAAATATATCGCTCCCCTTAATTCCAATTTTCACTAAAGTGCGGAAATTTCGACCGAGTTACCCGACAAAAGCCATTCAGAAGTTAGCATGAAAATTTTCCGGGAAACGGGAAAAACGTTTTCAATTAACCGTCAGGTTTTAGTGAGTATCATTACACACCATAAAATGAGATATATGGGCTAGAAACTTTGAGATTATTGTCACCGGAACTGGATTAACTTTGTGTTAACTTCACGGAGCACCAGAAACTCGGAATTATTCAAATCGGAAAGCCACTGGAAACTTTTTGGAAACTTGTTGCTCAGCATAGTAACCGAGCTGATGATATTAAACGAGGCAGTTGAATTATGGAGACTTACGCCTTAAAACTGGAGTTGGCGAGGCGCGTTTTACGGAAATCCAAACAATGGTATCCATTAAAACGTTGGACTACTTCCAGAGCTAAATGGGATGGCTTTTAAATGGGTTCCGGTGCAAAGTTGAGTGCCTGAATTGGCGGCTTTATTTTTATTTCAAAAATTGAGGGAAATATTTGTGTGACACTCAATAATTTTTTCGGCCGTGGACAAAGTGCCTGCTTGGATACTAAATCTTAATTTGAGAGTCCCATCCTGATGCCTTTGGATCGCGTAATTCGCAGATTCAAATTGCATTTTAAGCGGTCCGCGCATTTAATCCCAGAAGCAGAGAAAATTCCTTTGAAAGAATTTCCCTTCAAGACTGAAATTCAATTTATGAGCTCTTTAACAGAAAGAGATTCCTCTTAAATATTCTTAATGAATGCCTTTTTGGACTGTTGTACAATAACGCATATTTCAGGTTGACCTTAGCGAAAAGCCTTCATTCTGGAAAGCCCTCAAACCACCTGCGAAGGACAAATGTGGAGAACTGCTGACGTCACTCTGCTATCACCCCAGCAACAGCACCCTCACCCTCACTTTGCTCAAAGCACGCAACTTAAAGGCCAAAGACATAAACGGAAAATCTGGTAAGTCTCCTGAAGTATTGAATCCAGGGTAAATTACATGATGTCTGAAGGGTGACAAACAACCCTAATTTTTGTCTTCGCGTATGATAAACGGGGCGAGAAATTCCCATTTCAGCTGCATGCTTTCGGAATTTATAGTCGGGCTTCTCAAATGTCATAATAATTCGTCTGGAATAATGCGGTCATATTTCCTGTTATATGGGAGAATGGGATTTTTGGTTTATTGGTTTGAGTTTCCGTGGATATCTTCGAAATAAGCGTAAAGGAAGATGTCCCAGTTGAATAAAAAAGAAGAAATCTTCGTAAGTAAAGCACCACGCAGCTTGTTAACCACCCCAAAAAAATCTTTTTCCTGAATTTTGGCAAAAGAGTGACAGTTTTCGAGTTGGAAACCGGTAAGCAAACAGGTTTAATTTCATCAGTAGTTACATAACGAACAATCCTACACGTTACATAATAAACAACTTTAACATTATTTCATACTCAGTTAACAAAAGGGACCAGTGGCAACAATGGTTACTGTAGTCCTCCAGCTACAGAGCACACCTCGAATGTAGTCACATTTTTTAGATTTTTTCATTCGACAGCAAAATTACAAAAAAAACTATTTTGCGAAACTGATATTCCTTAACTGAATTTTTTGTAAAAGTCTGAAAAACATGAACACAAATTTACAAGTTTTTGTTCAGCACAAGGTAGACCTCTCCTCTTTCTCTTTCTTTTGCTCTCTCCCTCTTGTCCCCCCCCCCCCCCCCCTCTTTCTCTGTCCCTCTTCATGCTGATTCTCACAAACGTTACGTATTCATTATCGATCAGAGTTATTGGACATTTTTTTCTAATTCGAAAACTTTCTGGTTCAGCAATATAAAATTTTGATGGATCTTGGTTTGTAGACGATCTGGTTCTAATTTATGAGTTCCCAGCATCCTCTGTCTTTTTTTCCTTCCTGGTGAATATTTTTTTCACTACTTTGTGTGTACCTGCATAATGTGTCATTTGTTCTTTTCTTTAGATCCCTACGTGAAAGTGTGGCTCCAATTCGGCGACAAACGCGTGGAAAAACGTAAAACAGCCATCTACAAGTGCACCCTAAATCCCGTTTTTAACGACTCCTTCGCCTTCAACGTGCCATGGGAGAAAATCAGGGAATGTTCGTTAGACGTTATGGTGATGGATTTCGACAATATTGGACGAAATGAGCTGATAGGACGAATATTATTGGCTGGTAAGTTCACTTATTGAAGCTCCTATTTTCTGCGTGAAAGACTTCGTTTTGAAGAAAAAGGGAATACAGGACAGTGCTGTAAGTATTTTGCAAATGTAGAACAGACCAAGCCGTGAATTTTCATTATTCATGATCATGAAATGCGCTTTTAAGGCCCTTTTTCCATTTTCTCTCCTTCAGTTTCTCTCCCTAACGTCGAAATTTACCTTCTAAGATTTTCTTTCTGCACTTAACACCCTTCATTTTGTTCCTTCTGAAAAAAACCCAAGTCCCTCCTGCTTTTTGATGTAACACTCTAGTAAATTTGCTTTTAATTTTACACTTTAAATGGCCTACTTTTCTTTTCTCCCCTTCAGTTTATTTCCCCCGCATTGACATTTAATGTAGATGCCCTTCAAAATTTTCTGTAACCGAGCAGTTTCATTTTTTCAATTTGTATATTGTTATTTATTATGCGTTTATCATTATTGTAGCTTATTGTTATACGTTAATTTAAATTTCACTTTCTCTTTTTTAAAGGCAAAAATGGTTCAGGTGCCTCCGAAACTAAACACTGGCAGGACATGATCACGAAACCCAGACAGAACATAGTGCAGTGGCATAGGCTCAAACCCGAATAAGCCTCTCTACTGGCCACATGCTAAATTTAAGAGCATACTATATTCTAACGCCGTTTAATCCTTTGTTATTACTAATTGTGTGAATCCATGTGTTTCAATTATTGCCAAAAGTTTCAATTAAGTATTGACAATAAGATAAGACACATCTCCATGCAACCAAGTTTGATACGAGTAGAAACGTCTCTGTACAAAATTTCTCTGTTGATGTTTATTTCAGAAGCAGCTTTACAAAATTATTGAACTTGGTGGCATTGCCTCTTACAACGTTGATTTAGTATTTTTTGCTTTTGTTATTTTCCTAGCGATTCAGTTTAACGGTCTTAATTGTATGGAAATGTTTGAGCGACAGAAAAATCATAATTTTTCAAAATAAAATAAAAATAGAAATATTCATTCGAAAGGTATGTGGAGCTCCTGAAAAGTTACAAAAAACCAAAATTATGAGCAATTTCAAAAGTTTCTTTGAAATTTCCATATTTTTCAGGACTGAAAAACTTAAGGACTGATAAAATGAGTTGAAATAAACAATTTATCGATAATATACTTAATCACTAGTGATTTATTTCTAGTGATTATGTGAACTTTAAGCATCTATAATTGTGAACAATGTGAACTGTCAACATTTGTCTCGATACGTGAATGTTTCTGTCAAATTCAAGTAAAAAAACAACAAAAGCTAAGTGCAACGTTGCCGTCTTTCCTCATTTTTTGATTTCAGAAGAGACTTTTGGAAACTATGTAATTTTTAAAACTTTAGAATTCTGTACAAGAAAAATGTATATTGGAAATCACCAGATCAAAAATACAAAAAGGCTCTAAAATCAATGATAATATAAAAAAGAACTTTTGCAAACCTTCAAGTACCTACTTTCACATCGAGAGCTTGCCTACTTTTGAAAGTGAATGAAAATCTCTTAAATGGATGCTGATGGAAAAATTGGATGCTCTCCTGCAAACATGTCCATACAGCTAAGGCACCTCAGTGTGGCTCCTTGAGTTTGCTTGTCATAAGACTGCCGGAGTAATAATTTTTAAGCCTCAACTTCACAGCTCCCTTGAAATCCCTTTCACGTTAAAATCTCACAAGTTGAATTGCCAAAAAGCGAAACTACTGCTCATCATCGACCGCATATTCAAAGGTGAAAGATGTAGGAGAGTGTAGGATAGAGTGCTTTTGTACAGGTGCCTTGCAGTAGACATTGGGACCATTTGAATATGCCCACAATGATGAGCTCAGTTTTCAATTCTGTCAATAAAAAAATATCAATGAAAATCGCACAATTTGATCATATAATAAGTCTTCTTCGTAACTGTACCTCTATCAGTATTAATTTTATAGCCGGCTTTTAGTTACTCATTACCACACGATTCAATGCTTGAAAAGTTCTCTGGAAACCGGACTTTTATGAGATCTGGCATCTGTGTATAGACACAACTTATCTTAGAAAAGAAGCACAACTTATCTCTTACCCCCTCTATCGTACGTC
This sequence comes from Euwallacea similis, assembly GCF_039881205.1. Lineage (NCBI taxonomy): Eukaryota > Metazoa > Arthropoda > Insecta > Coleoptera > Curculionidae > Euwallacea > Euwallacea similis. The sequence continues at coordinate 2,053,769 of NC_089631.1, forward strand.
TTTAAAACATCTATACTCGTTCTTCTTAAGATTTAATCAAGAAATGTAAGGAGAATATCTCTTACCAAAGAAAGAGACATATTTTTTGTGATACCTTTAAATGTTAAATATAATATTGTTATAAATATGAATATTTTAGATTTATGGTAAAATTAGGTATTAACATTATTGAACGTTTAAACTTAGTCTGAGGTTCTATATTCAACAACCGGATAGATTAGTCAAGTCGGTCTTCTTGCAACAGTTTCTCATTTTAGCTTGATGTGAATATAGAACGTTGAAAATTGTTATCAAAGTATTTTTCTTATATTCGTATTTATCAGTATTGTTACGTTTTCCTTGACGAGCGTGAAGTATAATTTTAAAAATTTATTATGCATAATCGGTGTAATTTTTACGAAATAAATTTATTACTAACGTTAGATCTTAATAATAAACTTGTGTGTTAGATAAGGATAGGAGGAATAAATTACCAAACCTTAATTAAAATGAGAAAAGCAAAGTTTTTATTGCGTAAGTATCGCATTTGATTATTTCAGAGTTGTAAGTGTGATCACACCTTTAAACTTTCGATTTTAGTTGAATTTATATGTCGCGTAAACCAGAAAAAATAGGAATATTGATGTGCTATCAAGTACCTAACACTAGAGAGGTATATTGACGCTGCAATTGAGATGGGAATATAATCAGTTCAATGTTTAGCTATTCCACACATGTATTTGTAAATTAGAGTTTCAAAAACTGCCCTTTTTGTTGTGGTGGAGTGTTTAGTTAGAAACTGTATAGTTGATGATGTTAACGTATCCCTTTGCAGCACTGATTATTGTTCAAAAACTTCACATTCCCACGGTCATTCATTAAACACAAAGCTGTAGAGGGGAACACTGAAGATGAATTCCGGGTTTAAAAGCATAAAAACCGAATTCAGCTTGAAACGGAGCAGAGATCGGTCAAACTGTAGTGCCTGACTTCAAAACCAAAACGTATCGCTTGCAAATACCTCCGCTGGAAATTTATATTGAAAATATCGACAAAAAATATGGTTATTTTTATTGTATCATGGCAGAGAATTTTATTTTTGTGCACAGAATGTTATGTACAGTGTAAAAATCCTGGATAGAGACGTCTTTTAGGCCGATAATCATAGATCAGTTTCTTGTAATGGGCGTGGTTATCGTGGTAATATCCATGTAAATGAGGACTCTATGGACTATTCACACGGTACTGTGGCCAAATACAGAGTCGTACCAGGCAGACAAAAATCTTATAATAGACTTTACTTGTATTTGAGTTGCTGCTATTGGGCTCACGGTACGGATCCGGACAGTCACTGAAGTGTGTGAATAGCGCTCCTACGTGCAATGATTATTATTACTCCAAAATTACGCTTGTGTACGTATTAGGATGGCGCAGGATTTTTAGGGTTCTAGAATATTAGTTTATTTTTGATTTTAGCAAAAAAATTATTCGAAATTCTGGAAAACGAAATCACCTTCATCCAGATCTCTGGATAACCATCAAATAAACTTAGGATATTCTAGTTACCAGGAAATCATAAAAGAATTTAAATTAGGTTAAAGAAAGTCACCAACAAATCGTAAAACTGGTCGAGGCTCGACAGTGTATGGTAGCCCATCAGCTGTGAACATTGACCGATGCCGGATACCCAAGTAAAACGTCTTGTCAAGTATGTGAAAATGATTTTGGGCTTTTTCGCTGCGAGCACCAATGAAAATATATGTGTCTGTCAAGTAAACCATAAAAATATTTATCGTAGACCTCATCCATAAGGATTGGTACTACAAGAAATTGCACCATCCTATTGTTCACAAACAAATTTAGGAAACATCGTAACACCTCACCTCATTTTGTCTTTTTCTTTACACCAACAGAACGACAATGAAGACAAAACTGTGAAATAATAATTTTAATTAAATAGCAACTTCTTTAAGGAAGAGAAAAACCACGAACAGTTTGATGGTAAAAAAGGCGATGAACGAACGTTATCACCATATCTCTTGCTGTATGTGGTTTTTCGAATCCGTCATGAAGCGAAAACGGGTGGTTTCGAATTAAAATAAAGCGCAAAATAATAAGTTTCAGAATTAAGTGTTGTATGGATTAACTTAGTATGTAAATATATGTTTTAGATTATAGAGGATTAAGAAATATTGTAGTGGATTTATTAGGAAATAAACGTATTTAAGTTAGAGGATTTGGGTTTCACTAACATGAGCTACAACGTGCTTTCCCCGTCATGTCCGAAAATAATTACTCAAATAAGTTATTGGAACAATAATTTTATTTCTGCACAACATTAAACTTATCTTAATATCGTTTTATACAAGTACAAATTACACGACTTCATGGTACTATGATTTAATAATATAAAAGTTACATATGTATATGTATTCACATAAATTACAGACGATCTAAGCTATTTACAAGGAAAAAAGAACCATAAATGTCTATTTCTTTAACAAACAATATTTTCAATGACTATACTCCCTAGAAAATTCCCCGTCATTTGATTTCCTTAAGTACGTTTAAACCGACAGATAAATTAACTAGCCCTTGTCTAACTCAGTCTTATCACAAACGTTTAAGCAATATGTCTAGAAATTGATATTCTATACCTACTATTACTAAGCTGTATCATATTGTTATTATATTGCGGCAGCTAAAACGAGTTTCTACAAAAATTCGTTGAATGATTTATTACTTAAGTGATATTATTTTTGATAGATGGAATGAGCTCTAGACAAATTCAACCACAACACTATCTTCGAGAGTCGTATCCCTTCTGCAAAACGTCATCGAGATAGTTTTGCAGAGTGTCTCCTTTACTCAGGCATACGAAGAGTCTTTACCTAAATTGCTGGAGGTACTGGAGCGACTAGTGGAAGATAATCTATGATTTAAGAATTTGCCAATATTTGAGAACTGCCAAAGAAAAGCTAAAGTTAAATCTCACCTTCGAAGATCGTTTGCTATGGAAGACTTATCGTTTTTGATTGGGGATCCCAATTTATGATTGGCGAGGAAAGTGTTGACGGACTCATCTGAGCCATAACTGTCATCCTCACTGTGAACATTAGTTCATCAGTATTGCGAGTAAAAATGATCCAAATGAGGAAAAATATCAATTTCTTTCACTAAGAAGAATTAATTATTAACTGTGAAATAACTTACCTATCGGATTCATTAGAAATACCATCTTCTAATTCTCCCTGTATGGCCGATTGAAGATCATCTATCCTTTTGAGCGCCAACCTCAAATCCGCCCTTGCAGTGGCGGATTCAGCTTCAAGAGTTTCGCATCGCTTCTCTAATTCTTTCTTTTTGATTATTACTTCAGACTCTTTAGCCAAGCTTTTGTTCAGCTCTTCCTTAACCTCTCTGTTCAATATAGAAAAAACTTAAAAAAAAAACTAACACTATGTGAAATTATAAAAATCAAACAAAAACCAAAGTTGCGAAAATGACACTTTAATTGGTATCAAACTCACCTGAGCTGTCTCTGTATCTTCCTAACTTGATCCTGCGCCTGCTGCTCCTTCACCCTTGATGTAGTAATCTCATTTTGCAATTTATCCACCGTCTCCTTCAATCTGGTGATTTGTACTTCCATTCTGGACCTTGTAGTTTGCTCTAACTCCAACTTGGACTCTAACTCCTTCACCTTCAACTCCGATCGTTTATAAAGTAGATTCGATGAGGCTCCTCCCATGCTTTCCGCAGTTTCCAATCTCGTACTCAATTCAGCCAGCTGCTCTTTCAAGTGATTCCTCTCTACTTCAAGTTCGGAAACCAGACAAACTTGCTCCTGCAGCGCCATTTGGTCCACAGACATTTGCTGAACCGCTGCCTTGTATTTCTTCAAAACCTCGGCCAATTCTTCTTCATTTTCTTCCACTTGAGTCTGCAAATCGGTCTTCTCGCGCAGCATCACATTGGCTCTATCTTCAGCGTCCGCTTTTTGTTTATGCGCATCATCCAATAACAACTGCATTTCCGCTAATTCCTGCTCAAGGCTTTGTTTGGTCTTCAAAGCAATAGCCCTTGCGCACTCTAAATCTTCAAGTTGGTTACGAAGTTGTCTAATCATGTTTTTGCCGGGGGTTTCGGCCTTTTGGCGCTCCAGTTGTGCTTGAGTGTCTTTAAGTAGCACTTTGGTGCGTTTAAGGTCGCGTTTAAGGCGGTGCAAAAGGGCCTCGTCACCTGCGCGGTCTTGCCTTTCTGCGTCGGCTGCTGCTTGAAGTCTGCGCTCCAGTTCGTGTTTTTCACGGAGGAGGGTGGTGCGTTCTTCGTGCTCGTTTTCAAGTTGCTGTTCCAAGGCTGCAGAGAAAAAAAATTATGGAAAATTTAAGATATTAATAACTGCGAATAAAACAGATATTTATAATAACAATTTCTGAAATATAACCAGACGTTCATTCCTATTTGACTATCTGGTACAGCTAAAAAACGTTGTTCTTACCTTTCACTTTCTTTTGCGCATTACACCTCGCCTCTTCCACTTCCTCCTCCCTAATCTGCGCCTCTTTTTTAGCCTCTTTCCTCATTGATTCTAGCGACATTTCTAATCGCAGTTTAGCTTGCTCCAACAACTGCACTTGGCCGGCCAATTCGTCTAATTCTTCTTCTTGGTCTTGCAGACGCCTTTCGCAGTCAATTTTTTGTTTGCGTAGGATTGTTACTTCTTCCTCGGTTTTGCCTAAATTGAATTCATATTAATATTGTGTCTAGACGACTATAATTGAGCTAAAATCTAAGAAATTATTTAGTTTCGCATATCTTTTATTAACTATTGAAATTGGAAAGTTTGAATTTACCTCCGCAAGTGATTTCGTCAAATTCGCGCTGTAAAGCTGCCAGTTTTTCTTCTTTCAATTCAAGTTCCAACCGAACATCGGCTAGAGAACTGTCCATTGAGTACTTCTCGGCAATGTATACTTCTCTTTCTCGGGACAATCGATCCTTTGCCTGTTTTTCCTTTTTAAGCTCGTCATGTAGCATCGCTGCTTCCGAGTCATATTTCCTGTTAATGCACACAATCAAAGAAGATAAAAACACATAAAAATAGACACGAAAAACAATAAATAAATAATAATAATAATACAAAACCCTCTGAAAATGCTCCTACCTTTGTTTTTTCTCCAGCAAATTGTTCCTACTGCTCTGTTCCTCCAACAGCAATTTCAAATCGTTCATCTCCCCAGTCAATTTCTGCACTTTCCTCTTCCAAGTGCCTACTACCTGCCTTTGTTCCTCCACTTCTTCGTATGCATCAGCCAACTGCAGCATTCCAAAAAAACATCAATTTTAATCGGAAACAATTATCAGTCATTCATTCAAAAATCGTACAATTAGCTAATTATTACACTGTTGACTGAATTGGTTATACAACATACTCCGTGTGCTTGACGTTAAACAATAATTATCAACTGTTCCATAACAGTTTAATGCCATAAAACTAATCTCCTATAACAGATTCTTATGCTAATATGTTGATTTTGAGTTGTGCAGGTTTTTGGTATTGATTTAAATGAATGATGTCAGAAGTTGAGTCAGTTAATTTAGAGGAAGAGGATTCCGTATAATCTCAAAGGAAAATCATTTTACGTTGGAAATGTAGAGGGAACAGACGAAATTACGAAATAACACAAAAGTGGCACAAAAATGAGAAAACGAAACCAAAAGAAAATATGTAAAAATCTGGTTATAGGCATTTTTATCAACGTAATTTCACGTTACGCCATTGATTTTGGATTTCTCTAATAGGCCAACTGAAGCCACCATATTCTTCTAAAAACTCGAAATTTAACTCATTATTATGGGGAAATTCTAGTCGGATACGGTTAAATTTTTCAGCTGATAGTTGAATAAATTTGAACTGTGTCAAAATCCGACTACACTTTTCATTTTAGATTCCTCTAGGTGCCCTCTATTACTTGCCAGATTAACACTTTCATTCGTATTAAATCAGAGGCTCTAAAGAAGGCCTAAATCGGATGCATATCAAAAAATAAGAAAAACATTATCGATTTTTGGGAATAGAAGAGTACATTAATGGATTTTAAAAAAACAATTGTGTCGAACAATAGAATTCTGGGAGTAATTTCAACTTAAGGTTAAAGTTTGAAATTGGTAATAAATGCCACTACACAACTACTCCTAGTTGCATATTTTCAAATGAATTTGTCAACCCTACAATACCACCTCTGATCTCAAATGAACAAATCGCAGCTCCAAATCTATCACCTTTATTTGCCATACATGGACAATAATACGGCACTTTTCATTACTTGTTTATGGCAAATTTCAACTAAAGTAAACAAAACCAAGACGATTCACACCTACTACAATAAGCAACACGTTGTGGGAAATAATGGCGGTTTGGTAAACCACACTACACAAATAAATCAGACCCAAAGGTTTATTTCAGGTTTCGAGTTACGCACAGTGTGCAACGAGCGTTGCAATCAACAAGTACCACTGTATCAAATCTCTTATTGTTTATCACACTTGTGCTTACTTGCTGTTATTCGTTGGGGAAGCATTGTTACCTTAGCTGAGTGGTTTTTACAAAATAAAAGAATTTGAGAAACTAAATATTGGCGTAAACATTTTCGAATGGAAAATGCGTAATTTGGATAAAAGGTTCTTTGCTGACCTTTTTCTCTAGTTGCTTCTTGAGTCCCACAAGCTGTTCTAAGTCATCTTCATGCTGCTGCTGCAGCCTCCTCTTGGTGAATTCCAGTTCCTTTAAAGCTCTTTCATATCTCTGTTTATAGACTCCATCGCCTTCACCTAAACAATTGTCAAAATCACAGAAACAATTCTCTAAATATTTAAATTTCACTTACTTCCTTCTTCATCCTCTTCGGCAATACCATTTAAATCAGATTTCGCGTATAAAAGCTCCATTTCCAGCCTTTCTGAAGCTTGCTGCAGCTCCTTGTTTTTATGTTTAGTCTCCGAAAGCTCTTTTTCAAGGCGAAGCCTCTCCGACGTTTCGGCATCCAATCTCTCCGCCGCCAGGGTCGCGGTCGAGTGCTCTTCGGCTAAATCTGCTGTCATTTCGCTCAACTAACAGAAAAGAGAATGTAGAAAATACGAGATAATTAAATCAAAGTTACAGGTATTTCCTCAAGGTAAAGGAGAGAAAATAGTGTCAATAACGTCAGCACTTCTTAGGACGATGCTTAAAGCTCACAGAAGCTTAATAATCGTATGCAACTTCAAGAATGGAGGATGAGGCTGTGATCACATGAGGAAAAATATTTAGCTGAGAGTATATAGACGCATTTTGCAGTTAGTAGCTGCCGACTGATATAATCGATCTGTTTACTATAAATTAGTACCAAAATGAGCCATTTTTCTATCAATCTGAACCAATTCTCGAATACTGAAATAGACACCTCTGACATACAATTATTGGTTCGTTAAAACATTAATGCATACAGATATCGCTAAATTTAACCAACAAGCACATTCACAAACTTACGCACTGTCAATATATTATATTATATGCCAAGGTCTGCATTTTGCAATTTAGGCCTTTTGCTTTTTATTTGAAAAGCTGCCAGATTAAACGCGTTAACGTCCTATAAATTCATAATCCGGTACCATGATATTATGCACAGAATACATTGGTCGAGTAATGGCAAAAATGGGGCTGTGTGCAATGATCTAATTTCTTGATAATGACGGCAATTGTGGAAAAGCCCAGGGTTTCTTAATTTGATTTTCAAGCGACTTTGCTTAATTTAATTTAAAATAAACTCAAGTTTTTCGTGTAGAAGATCGAGTCAAGTCAAATCATTTCATGACATCTTCCTGGGGAACGGTTGATTTCTCATTATTCGTAATTTTAAGGATCAAAACTCACATGTTCTTGATCATCGCATTTTCCAAAACACTCCAAAATTTCCAATAAGTTATACGAAAGACTTAAATTGAAAATTTCTTGTTTGTTGCCTATTCGAGAACATTTTATGTAGTCCTTCTCGAACTTTCTAGAATCTCGAATTGTGGAGTCTCCGTATTAAAATTTTTTTAATTTGTACATCTACACACTACATGAATTTTTCCAAAAAAATTTAAAAAGCCATCAAAAACTTAACATTTAATCTAAAAAACTACCTTTACTGGAATATATTTAAAAAAAGAGTGTTTAATATACTGAAAATCCCATAAATTTGATTAGGAGCGATAGCTGAAGATATTCCTCACCACAAGGATGGGATTATTTTCGTATTGTCCTGGTGTAGCTAGTGGAAACCGTCATCAAACTACTCGATAACTAACGGATAAAAATCTCTCTAGTCTGAGAGTGTATCTATTTGGCAAACTCTCAAACAGAATTATGCATTTTACTCATTCCTGCCCCATTTTCCCACGAAATATCCTCAAATTCCTGTTGTTTTGAAAGCCATTAATTACAGCTGACTAATGGCCCACCTGATGGCATTAACAAACTCAGATATTTTTAGAATCCTCGCACTCATCTCTAACCTACTTTGTCAAATTATGGTCACCAATACCTCATCAATTTCATTATCAGTGTTGCACTCCTCCACATCAGGCAAATCATGGGCGGCAGAGCTCCTAGACACACTATCACCCCTACTAAGAAGACACCCCTTGATCATAATGTTGGTGGCGCTTTTAGACCTTCCAGAATGAGGCAAACCATTCCTCTTCATGCGCAAAGTGTGCTCCTCATCCTCCTTCCCTCCTACCCTCTTCCACTCGTCCATCACGTGATCAGTTCTCTGGAGAAAGTTGGAGATTTTGTTTGATAAAGCGTTAGATGCACTTTCTCGTTCCAAATGAGCAGGAACAGGCTTCACATTCTGTCTTAACTGACCTTTAGTCCCCAATACAAAGGACAAATTGGCGTCATAGACCAGAGATGAGTCATCTTTATGGGAAATATCATCCTCGTTCGACTCGTAACTTTGAGGAAAAACTCTTCGCGTTGGTGGACAACGTTGGTAGTACGAGGGAGGACTTGGTGACTTTGTATGCGAGTTTCTCAAATTCCTCACGGGCTGGTAACTGGATTGATAGCTCGTAGGTTGATAACTTGTACGTTGATAACTCATGGGTTGATAACTTGCAGATTGATAACTTGTTGGTTGATAGCTCAAAGGTCTGTGGCTCACGGGCGTTTGGACAGGGATGTACCTGCTTTGATATGGAGGGAGTCTGGATGGGATGTCAACGTCATCCTCATCGGAGTTGTCATATAAGGTTTGCAGAAAACTGGATTTGGAAGTGTAGTTGGAAGGCAACAGCGGCATTCTTGATAGAGACGATTTAGATGAGTGAAAGGAACATGAAACGCGATAGAGAAAACGCGACCAGTGGAAAATTGAGAGCTACTGGAACGCTTTAGTGTCTATGAGAAAATACAATGCCGCAAGGCTACGAAGTACTTACTATCTTTTAAACAGGCCAGAATACTTAATCCCTCCCAAAACTCATTGCCAGAAAAAATTCTCAAAACTCCCCGGACTTGGACTCTATCTATTTCCAGCAATCAAAATTTCACTGCTAAACCACAAAAAAATTTCAAGCTTTCTCGAGGAAATTCGTATGGATAATTAGACATCGTAGGCCTCTTGATTGGGACGCGATCCAAATAACCGACCTAAAGTTGAAGAGTAACTAAAATTAGCCTGATTCATGTAACCACCAAGCTCCAGTGCATTATTTCAGCCATTGTCCAGTATTACGACCGATGTGTCCTTGCTATGTCGACCTGCACGTTACATACACTTCCGGAAATCCGATTTAGATGTCACAGTCCAATATTTCACTCTAAGATGACAAACTTGTACCACAACAAATAAATCAGGATGAGTATAGAGAAAATTTAATGAGGTGTGAATTAGAAATTGAGATCCTGTTTTTGTGTTTTATGACGCGGACGGACTGGTGAAGGTCTGTAAATATTAAAAATTTCTAGACATTTCTACAGGGTTTTCTTCTCATAGCTTACGCTGCTTTTCTATCACTGTCTCCCTCATTTGCCCTCTTGACTTTTCACTGAAACTTGGCACTTTATTACTTTCCCCAGGTGTCATATTTCTAGTTTTCTACAATGGTTGTCTTAAAACCGATAGTTCAAAGTACTGACAACTTTATTTTGAATATAACTTCCATGGACACGCAAAAGCTGACCATTACTCCACCTTTATTTCATTGTTTCTGTGAAAATGTACTCTTTTTCAGGAAACTTTTGATAATTTAAAGACATTTTGAGTAACTGGATACCTTTCTTGAGTGAAGTTGTACAATAAATTATCCTAAATACAGTTGAACGTCAACATGGGAATCTCGAAAACTTCTACCTATATAAATCTTTCAGCCTTCCGGAGAAATTTTATTTTTTCCTATTTCAGTATATTTCTGCATTTTTGAGCCATTCTATTGGGCCAAGCTTGAAAACTTATTCTTAGGAGAGATAGCTAAAATTGTTTTCAAAGGCCTTTAGATGGCATAAGCAAGCAACATCTCCCCTGAAAGAATATTTCAAGATTCAAGTCTAGAAAGCAATATATTGGCATTCTAATTACACAAGTTTGAGGACCATCCTGTACTTTACATATCTTCTAACTTGCAGCAACTAGCAGAACTTCTAAATTCTATCGGAATGTTATTTAAATTTCTATTTAACTGCCTGAAAATCAGAGTTTGTAACTCTCGTTTTCCTTATTGGGGCAATGCAGTTCAGGCTATCAAATAAACTGGATTGCGCCTAACTGCACATCGAAAGTCGACGAAATAAGGAGGTTTTTAACCTCAAAAAAAGTCATGAATTACCACTGATCTACTTAAGAGCAGGTAGGTCACGAAACTATTATAAACATTGTTGAGCCACTCCTTTAAAACAACGCAAGCGGACGCGCACGCAAATGGATGCTAAAACCAATTAAATCAGGAGGAAGTGATGTCCTAACTGTCGGATTTAGGAGCGTATACAATCCTGCGATCGTAAACTTGGACATTTTTGCCCATTGGACGGTGTCGGTACCTAATGGGACACGTGAGAATGCTTACGGCATGTATTTTTCAAAAGATAAGGGCCATGGGAGCAGTAACAACGAGTGAAGAACCAGAACAATAGATTTGAAGAAAAGAGATAAAATATTTTGAATCGAAAATGATGAAACCAGGTAGGCCTGTCAATATAAGCTGCGACAGCAGGAAATCATTACACTGACAAAAAGTGCGTAATTGAGCACATTTAAACTGATTAAAACAAGTCTTCTTGATTAGTTAACGGTGATGTAATCTTAATACGATTACCCACCATTAAAACGAATGTGGCAAAAACCTGGCTCTGGTGAGACAGTTTCAACATTGCGACTGATCCTAAAAATGGTCTACAGCCGCCTGCTTCGATTTGGATTGAAATTGCCCTACAGAAAAATCAATCAAAAAAAGAAAAATCACGGTCCTCGGTTAATGAAGACAAGTGACTTGCCGAAATCAAATTGCTGCTTTAAACTCTTGTCCAAAAAAATTGCTTGGAATTTTATTATAGCGTCTCGTCCTCTTATTTGCGACATGAATAGGCCGATCTGCCTTTTTCTTTTTAGATCACGTTTTAATCCAATTTAGTTGCTCAAACGCCGACTTTCATAAGAAATCACTTTCATTCTTGTCTGTCTCGTAAGGCCAAAGCAATTTATGGGGTTTTGTGTGGGGTTTAAGTCTCAGGTTTAAGTCTCTAATATTTTGGAGTTTCAAAACCATTAAAAATATCACTATTTCCTGGCAACTTTAGAGAATGTTCATAAAAATTATCAGATCAAAGCAGAGATTCGTCCAAATTCTCTATTTCTATGAAAGTCATTTCGGTGGTCTCCAATTCTACCAAGAGATGGTACCCAAGGCAACAGCTTAAGCCACTTTAAGTAGACCTAAACATAAACGTCCTCCAATCACGTGCCGAAAATCTAACGTGAAGTAATGTTCACACGTCTCGTTTTTACGTTGTGCATAATTAATGTCGTCTTCGTAACCTAATAGCGAATGGAAGACGCGCTAAGTGGTCACTGATTACACAACTAGGTCAAAAAACGTATAATTACATACCTTGGCTTCTAGCTTGTCGTTATCGGTCTTCAGGGACGTCCTATCAGTTTCTAGTTTTTGGAGTTTAAGTTTCAATACTTCCAGCTCTTCCTGCAATGAAAAATCGATATTAGTGTGTTTTAAATACTCAACTAATAAGTGGCCAAAGCAAAGGAAACTCTAGTGCCTCTCATCTCAGCTTGCATATGCCTCAGTTCAAATATTTTATGTTGACTTTGGCATTCTTGACTCTTCTATGGGGCTAACTAAAGTGGTCTATAGTAGATACCATCGCTCTCTATTGAAATAACAGGGAGATATGCCTAGATTTTATAGATAATGTGAAATTTGGTATGTGAGTGTCGTCTTTACCACTCGAAAAGCTTCCTATACCGAGCACTAAAATAAAGTGCAGTTATGTCATGGTCCTCATATGCTAGTTAAGACTAAGTAAGCGCTTGAAAACGAATTTTTTACCCTAATTTTCACTTTAACCACTTGCGATAATTTATTAAGTGATATTAACGTGTTGCTCTGCCCAACCTAAAAACCATAATTATCACCATTCCTTACTGTATAGTACTTCACAGTAAAATAGCTAATTACGAATACTGATCTGACCTTAATCTGTGCAACAAACTATCAATCTACAATTTATTTGCAATTTATGATCATTAAAGCTCGATTCACAATAAGTAAAAAATCTCGGCAATTTTATCAATTATTCTAGCAAATTATGAAATCAATTCCAGGGTAATTTCACGGCACAGTTGACATGGAAATTAGGCCTTAAACGCAACAGAAACAAGACCGAAACTGGCTGACAATGACGTTCATGACATGCCCATCAAGGAAGGCAGGCAGCTACGCCTTGCACCATGAAGAATCGTGCGAAAACGCAGACAATAGTTCACATTACCATCAACCCTTCATTATAGTGTACGCGAGGCATACTAATAAACGCCGCATTATGATACTAATAAGAAAATAGCACTAAGATTCAAGATTATTATGATGGGTAATTTGCACTTTTATCATCGAAGATGGACATGCAGGAAGTTTTCAGCACAATCATCAAATTGACTAATAAATTGATGACGATGATTGTATCTGGAAAATTGAATTACATGACTGAGAAACAATTATTCATCTACTTTTAGAAAGATCAACAATAATACTAATTTTTCCTAGATAAACGTTACCTTTAAATCAGCTGATACTGCTGCACCATGACATTACAAACAATGACTGAGAACCACTGTGCTTTAGCCATGATAGTGCTCCTGCTATGATTAAACAGTAACTCCCTGTGGGAATTATTGCGAGAAGAGGAAAGTAATTTGAATAAAATGGCAGTCACAGTGCATCATACTAACTATACATATAAGAAAAGTTTTATATTCTAACTTATTAGATAGATAAATGATTGTTTCTCATGCAAACAAATGGTAATGTCCCAGTTAAATACTTCTGAACAATATGGATAAAATGAGATAATTCAATTGCTCGACGAGATAACTGTTGATTAGTTGGGAAAAATCTAGTTTCCTTGCAGACACAATTGGCTGGCCATTGGCGAGTTTGAGATGCCTAAAATGAACGACCTCTGTTTATGGTTTAATCTTTTTTCAGGTAACAGGAATTCATAAATTGCTTTCTCTTGAGAAATTTACGGACAAGTTCATAAAATTATATAAGTCAATAAATATGCGAAAGTATCTATCAATTTATTGAGAACGTCAAGCAAGCAAGTGGCTCAAAGCAACCCTTCATTGTGACCCACTTGTACCATTTTTAATCAGGAATGCAGAACTGGGGTGGTTCTTGCACCACACCAATTCCCTAAAAACTGTTTTCAACTACGTTCATTTTAAGTAAATCCTTGATTCCTTCATCTTCATTGACCTTCACCAAAAATACCCTCAAAACACATATTTAAGAAATTTTTTGTATTGGGATCAGAGAAATTAAAGAAGATGGTTAGTAACTTTCGTCTCATTCTCTAAAGGAAGGAACTAACTAAATAAAAGTATGGGTTTAACAACAGAACCCGTAAGCATAATTAAGGCAACTTTCTACCAGGAGTACAGAAATGAAACCATGATAGAGTGGGACTGAGTACCACCTTCAACTGCCCAACTTCTAAAATTTTAATTTACCTCCTTTAAGCCTACTCGACGAATGTTAGGTTATAAAGTTAACGTTTCCTTGCACCCTGTTAAGCCAACCCCTGGGCTGCAGTCCAAGGCCCAAAAATAGTTGTTAGCTGATTGGTTGTTATGGGTACCAAAACCGCCTTCAGGTACCTGAGAGGGAGGCACAGAAAATGGTTGTTCCAATAAATGTGTGGGTCTACGAGTACAGTTATTAGAAAGATTGTTGTTTTATATTTATTTAGAGTTATAAAGGAGAAATTCACAATGAAGTAAATATGAATTTTGTTCATGTGGCATTTACCGAAAAATAGGCACACTGTGGATGATTGAGGAGAGACTTGATAAATGATTGTAATTCTCGGTTACGAATAAATTTTGTTCGCAGTGTACAATTTTGCCTAAAACCTCCTACATCTTCTTGTGGCACCAGATTTCTTTTAAATTATCTCTTAAGACTATTCGAATATTGGATGCGGGTTATAGATGGCCCAACAAAGAGAAATATGAATTTTCTGTAATTTTTACCTTAAGACTTTTTGAATTTTGCTCACCATTTATTATAATTTCTTCTAGATCATTCTGCAATAATAATTTTTTGGTTAATCATTTGATCATTAATCAGCAAAGTGGACATTTTTCATATCTTTTGACTTTATTTTTTTGTTAATAAATTTATTTGACGTGTAAGACATAAAATTAAAAAAAAGAACAATATCTTGAAATCTTCGCACAATCAACTCTCTCTTATACCGGAGAGACAGAAATATAAACATTATGTGATGGCACCACATATTAACCGGGGACAAAATTAGATACTTTCTGAAAATTTGGCCTTAATTTGTGCTCACGATTTTTTTCTGCAAAAGCGATTAACATGCGATTTCTCAGTCAATTTTATTTGTCTCAGTACCGTACGTAGGGCCACTCCTCTTGAATTTCACCAATTATTAAACAGCAACCCACCTCTCCAGAGAGTGAGAGCCTTGCCAAAAAAGTCGCTAAATGTCGCCAATTAACTGCACCTGCCCAAACGACAGTACCAGCGTTTTGTACCTTGATAACCTTTAATTAACGGGCCCAGTGACTTCGTGCGTTCAAACACGTACTTTCTCCTTGGGATCATCGAACGTTCCACGATTTTATTTATATCGAATCGCATATAAAATCGTCGAAATTAAATTCTTTTCACGAAAGTAATTATTACGTAGTCCATTAATAATAGCTGACTATTCGCACTGACAGCGAATTCGGGGTCAAACTGCGTTTGATTGACTCGCAGAAAGCGACCGCCAGAACCTATTGATGACCATTATTACGATTTCACCACGCATACAAAATAACCCTCGACTGGTAATCAATTTCGATCGGTCAATTTCGATTACTTTAGGAATTTTTAACTTAAACAAGTCAACTTCGATAACTTTGTCATCGAAGTGAAAGGAGCTGTAGATTTGTTTGTTTTTAGCTATTTGATGGGTTCGCGGAAGTCTCTGGGCTTCGAGCTGGACCATCATTTGAATTTAAATTGAAAAGCAGTTATAATCGATGAAACGACAGCCGAACTAGAATGTACGATTATTTATAATTATAATATATAAAAAAATTCCAATCTATTTATTAACGAAGCTAGTTAAGTATAGCTAATCCTTGGCTTAAAGCTACCCATAAAACAACTATGATGATAGAGTGCTACGTCACACTCAAAATAGATAGACTCTAAGCACACGGTAGTCTCTTTTGAAGATCTCAAGAACGCATAGAGTAGGTAACTTGCTTTGTGGAGCGTGGGATCAACACACAGAGTCTATTTTCATGTTGACGTTTGGTATTGATTTATTTGCATCTGTCATTAGACAGTATCTCAGTTTATTTGCCAACATTATGTATATGCTAAGCCATTAGTCTACCTGTCCGATTACTGAGAATCTATTATGTGCAAGTTATTGCTGGTATTGTATGCTGTGCCCCCCATTATATGCCAACTAGAACCACATATAATTGCATTTTATCGATAATATTAAATAATGTAAATATGTCAATGACAACCCGTTAATTATTGGACTTGTCTAACAGATATTAGTTTTCTATTGGGGTCAAACGAAGTGCAGTTTTTGTATACGATTACATGCAAATTTATCTTACACATGTCCACTATTATCGGTTTAAAAATTATCATAATTGGCGTACTTTCGGAGAAAGTTGCATCTTATGTAATTCGTCTGTGGCCATTATGCAAATAAGCAGTTTATGGAAACTTTTTTACGGTTCTCAAACAAATTTTCAAGTTCTCTATTTTCAACCTCATGAACATCATCAGACCATAAAAAGGATCTTCTCTAATGTCAACGCGTACAATAATTAAATTGCGCCATCGAGATTAAACAATTATGTTCTTACCATTGTTTTCCTTCTACAACCTTGGAAACCATCCGGAGATCATCTTTTTTAGTCATTGTTACAGGGTGCCGTTTTGCAGTTGAAGGTCTCGTAAATGCGACGCAAATAATAGAAAATTTGCAGTGCCAATGGAACCAATTCAACTTCAATAATGCACTTTTTTGATTATCTGTAATGATAGGCTCCCATGTCCTGTCAAAGATATCAATCAAAAGAAACCTTCATATTTGAGTTTCCTCATATTACAACAATTTGCCAAATTGAATCCTGAGAACCATATCCAATTGTATTTCATTGTTCAGAAATTGTAAACCAATGGAAATAACGACAATTAAATTGTTAATTGTTATGAGGCATTCCCTGGGAAATTGGATTCTTCCTAAAAGTGTTGTATACCAAGGCTTTCATACGTATTGAGTAGTCTTTGCCTAATGGCCCAAACTTCATGTCCATATTCTTCTTCCTTCTATTATTTTCCAATTTGCTTTATATGAAAGTTGACAGTTCTCAGTACCACTGACCATTTGAACGACTGGAGATAATTGAATGAAATTTTTTAGGGATCGATAGGAAGCGTAAATTTTATAATAAGAAAGTACTTTTTTTTATAATTCCAGTGACGCGCTTTCCTGCGGGCCACTGAAAACTCTTGAAAGAAGAAATGATATGCTTCTAGTATAATATTTTATGAAGTAAAAATTATTCCTCAATTTCCTGGTCATTTCTGAAGAAACAATCTTGCTTCAAGTTTCTTCGTATGGATTCGTACGTATTCTTTGTTTGAATCCTCGTATGGGCACTTTAAAAAATTTCAAATACTTGAAAAATTTCTCAAGAAAGTAGTTGCCCACGGAAATCATTCACTTTTCTTTGCCACTAAAATACTTTACATCGCTAAAAACCTTCTTTCATTCTTGAGCTATTCACTAGGATAAATAATTCATAACACGCCTTTGAACGTCAATCGAAGAGTCGATGTTTTAGGAAAAAATTGATGGGCAATGGGATTTATGGTTGTTTTTGCCTTAAAAACCGGTAGAAAGTTGGCTTTCGGTGGGAATGTAAGTCGCCCGACATGAGAAACCGCGGTCTTGTCGATGGGTGTTTACTATCGTTCAAATTTCAAATAAGACACTTATTAGGTGTTAACAAGCCGAGGCCATATATTTTTTAACAGAAAAACTTGGCATTTTATGACATCAAACGCCAGAGTCGGTTGTTGACATTCCAAAGGCACACCCCAATTTTTATGGTTTACATAGAGACCTAAAGAATTTACGTTAACAATGTAGGTATTAGATAAACACCACACACATCCCTCGAAGATTACTAAT
Source organism: Euwallacea similis (assembly GCF_039881205.1). NCBI lineage: Eukaryota > Metazoa > Arthropoda > Insecta > Coleoptera > Curculionidae > Euwallacea > Euwallacea similis. The sequence continues at coordinate 2,071,749 of NC_089631.1, forward strand.
TAATATCTTACACATTCCACTAATTAAAGCTGTCGAAAGAGTCTTTAAGAGGATGTTATGCAACGTTCTATTACGCATACGTAAACAACGTTATTTATTGGCTCTGCCGCCAAAGCGGAAGCCTTGACGAGATTTTTCCGATAGAAGAAATAATATGTTTGCTCATCGTTCTTTGAATAACAGCTGCTCAAATTACCATAAAAAAGACTCACCGTTTTGGCTCTCAATTCTTCCTCGGTACGGTGGACGTTGAGCAAAGGGGTGACTCTCACCAAAAGCCTCCACCAAGGCCAATCTCGCACTACCATGAATTTCCTCACGTTCCTTTGAATGCATCTTACAGCCAAATCTTGAAGTTTCTTCTGCTGCAGTTTCTTGCGAGCCAAGTAGCCCCTGCAGTTGGATTGAAAGGAAACTATCACTCCTGAAAGACGCTCGTCTCTCTGGGATTCTAGTTGGGACACCACTCCAGTTCGAAAGAATATCTGAAATAGAAAATTAATTTTTGTGATTGTTTCTTAGTTTAGTATTAAAATCCAGTAGTGCACAATTGAAACGGAAACTGTAAAATTATAACCCAAATGTGAAATGAAATGTCTTAGTTCTCCTTGGAAATTTTCTTTTCACAGTTCACAAGGATTAGCCTCCTTCGTGAGATATACAAAACTGCTTGAACATTTCTCAAATTTAGTATTTCTTCTTTATGTAAGAAATTTTCTGTTTGTAAGGAATTTTTGAAGTCAAGTTTTAGAATGGAAAACATACATAAAGAGAGCAAAAAAATGGGAAGGATTTACTGCTCTCGAATCCTTCATCCAGAAAACTTAAAAAGCATCGTTGGTTTGAATAAGAAATGTTCTCATTTGAAACGAATTTATAAAAAATAAATACTCCACAAGTTTCAATGTTAAATTTCATTTATCTCTAGAAAATTTTCTATTACTGCTTTCTAGAGAATTTTTATAATTGCTTTCGTCCAAGAAAGATTTTCAGTAAATTCTTACCTTGTACAAATTTCAGTAGTTTTTACATTTATGATATGTACCTCTGAAAAAATCTTTTGCAGATTTCTGCTTCTTGGGAATTTTTTGAGCCAAGTTTCATGAATAAAGACAAAATCTCATATACATTTCGAAAATTAAGTATATATAACACTTTTTTTGGACCCAGATTTAACTCCAAGATTAGAGGGAAATTTGTAGAGAATTATTAGATAAGTGCCTCTGTCATATTTTCTGCTTAAATTTCAAAAAAATTGATAAAAAAATACCTAAATAAGAGTTGCATTATTAGAGTAAGAAGAATGTTTCGTTATTTATGGCTAGGCCACAATTTTGGAGCTAAATCTGTAAACAGCTAGTGGTTGCTAGCCTATAGAGAATTATTAGTATATCTTAAGAAAATAGGGAATGTCTCTCACGTTCTGTTAGCAAAGGCAAAATGACATATACAACAGAATATTTCTTTGATCATTAATTTAATTTTTATTAATAGCTCAAATTTTCAAAATAAAATTTCTACAGAGTATTTTTCATAAAAAAATTCAGTTTCAATTAACGAGTACTGTAAACCACAAACCTTTTTGGGGATCTCATCCACAATAACAGAAATTTCACAGGGTACTTCCACGTCATTAATTGTAGAATCTAAAACTGTAGGCAAGGATTCAGTGCTGGTTCTACTGCGAACCGATGCAGTCGAATGCGCCTCATCACCATCCACTTCATTGGAAATATTACCGGAATCATCAGAATTGTAATCCAGATGTTTGTCTGAGGCAATATTTTTCGGTTTATTGTCTTTAACGATAAAATCCTCAGAATCTAAGTAAAACTTATCTTTTGGAGGCACTTTATCCAGGAAGGTTTTAGTGCGGTTTAAGTCCAATTTCACAGGTTTTTTTGTGGGCTCAGTTTTTTTCTCTACCACAGTAACTTTCTTGGAATCCTTTAAAGACTCAGGTTTTCTCAACGCGATATTTCGTTTAATTTCAACTTGCTTCTTGGTAGAAACCCCAAGATTCTTATCTTTGACTATTCTTGTAGTTTCATTGTGTGTGGGCTTCACCTCAATTTTTTTAACCAACTTCTTGGCCACCTCAGGTTTAGACTTACTAACGGAATTATTAGCCACTGGAGGTTTTGTAATGGTACTTTTAGCAGTCTTGGATTTAACCTCCATCAAAGGCTTTGCAGTAACTTTAACAACCCCTTTAGAAGCATTAATTTTGTTTTTTACCAACTCAGGCTCGCTCCTTCCTAACGATTTCACCAAAGACAAGCGAGGTTTATTCAAGTTCTGAGTACTCTTAGATTTGTCACCAATCGCTTTAGATCTGGCCAAATTCTGCACACTAACGGCTTTATTCGGGGCAGCTGCAGCTGGCAGCGACAGTTTCGGCTTTGTCAAATTCTGAACACTCTTGGTCTTACTCAGCTCAGCACTTCCATTGTTATCTAACTGATCTAGATGGCAAGGAGTGCTAGGAAAGCTTTTCCTTAAATTTGAGTTGACCGGTATCTTGCTAGCAGAACCGTGTTTCTTCGAGAGACTTAAGTTAGTGGTACTTACAGCCTTCGAGAGTACTGGTGCAACCTCTGGATTACTTATTTCAGTAAGGCTGTTCAAGCGCTTTACTAGTTCTTTGACCTTCCCTGGGGGGACCGGTTTTAATGGAGTTATTTTCTTTTTGATTTCTGGAGGTTCCATGCAAATAGGAACAATCTTCACAGGTGATGAATTAACATCCAGATTAGTCATGCTCTTGGTTTTTACTGGAACATTCGGCAATGAAGGAGGAGGATTTTCTGAATTGGCCTTCTTCAAAATGCACTTGGACTCTATGATGCTGCAAGTTTTGGCTTTTACGAGTTTAGGAATTTTTGTTTTTGAGATTGTTGGCTCAGGAGGTTTTGGTTTTACCAGAGCCTCCTGTCTTTGTCGTACCCTAGACGGATGCTTTCTAGGAGGGGGCACAACTTTGATTGGAGTTTCTGAAGGTTCAGGGGCAAAATTGGGCTTCTTAGGGAGAACTTCTATGGTTACTGGCAAGTTATTCACCTCTGGAGCGAGAGTGCTATATTCATCCAGAATTTTATCGAAGCTGTTAATAACAATTCTGAGCTTCTCAGTGCAAAATGAGTCCGTGGTGTCCACAGATTTAAACTCAACATTTTCATATTCTGGCACCTTTTTCTCCTCGTCAGGCTTCTTTAAAGTTTCAGCTTTTTCCTGCCTCTTGGAGTCGCCCCCAAGCCATTTTCTATGAGTCTCGTAGATCTTTTTAATGAAAGGTTTTCCCATATATTTATTTTTTTGTGTGCCCGACATCTTCAGGCTCTCATCTTCTAATTAATGGCCTTTTAATGTCCACGCCACGGTCTGTTTCACCAAACAACAATATCAAAGGGAGTTTACAATTGTTCCGATTTTACTTTTTAATTCAATCTGGGATACTTGTGGGTCACTGTAACGCGATAGTAATGCTGATTATTTGGGCATGGCACAAATGCAGGTTAACCTAGTGGAAAGCTATTCCGCCTTTCTTTAGGTGCAATAGAGAGATTTGTGGGTACGGTTTGTTCGAATGTGTTCGGGTCAATAGGGTCAAACTTTTACCGCGACTGATTGCGAGATAAAGGATTAGCTTCATGCGAGATGATTTATGAACTTTTTCTGAAAAGCAAACTTAATCACCGCAAAACAAAACAAATTTTTCTCAAGGGAAACAAATTCTGACCGAGACCGCGACGAAACGATCTGCGAAGCTTTGAATGAATGGTACTGGCACCGTCTTCAAAGCGGCAAGGACAAGAACAAACTGAAGTGAAGTCACGAAGTGGACCATGAAGACCATGAAGCCGGTGCCACCGGTAGTACCGGCGGCGTGGTGCACCAGCTCGTGCGTCTATAGTTGGGTACAGCTGCAGGTCCCATCGATGGGACGACGATGGAAAGTAATGTTTAGATTGCGGGGTTTGAATTTTTGCAGCGATTTCTTGTTTAATAAACTATTGAAAGGTCTGCATAGAATTTTGAGAAGTCTATTGGGCTTTCCATGTAAAATTATGCTTAAAAACCTTTAAAAAATTGCAATTGTCCTCCTTTCCAATTCAATGGTTTTTTAGTACGGAAATGTTGAAGCTTTTGATGACTAGGGAAAATTTAGAAAAACGCACTAAAATGGGTAATTTTAGAAAAACATTCGTTTTTTTTTAATCAATTACTTTTGGGATATGGGTTTATTTTACAGGCTGCCAACGTAATTACTGTTTCCACCGCGTTTCAAATCAGCCTGCTCGTATATCAAACCCAAAAATCTCTGATTCGTCTACGCCATACATCGCAGATATTAATAAGATAAATAAACTTTCATGACTGGCATCTCCCTGATAAATGTACCCGTACTTCCCGGCAAAATTAACCTGTACGATAAATAATTGCACATCCAGATGATCTTTGCAATTACGGCCCCTATTATCATTAGCAAACGTCAATCTCTGGCGGATTTTTTGTCCACGAAAACCATAATTAAGCGCATTACATGGTCCGTCGTAGACCAAGGCCCATTATTGGTGGTCTTGCTCGATTCTCGATGAAGATTCAGCCCTGGGACCCAATGTGGAAGAACCAGTCACGTTTCTTTTACTCAGTTAATCGACAAATTGTCTCTTTTTTGGTCGACAAATTGGCGGCGGGCCACTGACCCTCAAAAAATCTTTGTTCTTCGGATAATATGGACAAACCTTGAGAAAGTGTTTGTCAACTTAAAGGAGGTTTCCCACGGAAAAAGTGATCATAAATTAGTTTTCCGTTCCTGAAGCTATAAATATTGCACTCTAATTAAACGGAAAACACACGGTAAACAACAAATGTTAATTTCAACAACCGAGATGATCTTCCCGATAAGGCGCAGACTGCACGGAATCCGTTCTTGCATGATCAAAGGTGTAACGACCAGGTTTACTCCTCTAGCTTCATTGATTCTAACAGATCCTGTCACACTCATAGACTTAAATTTAAGCCAAGAGATTGAGGCCTAGTGATACATCTCAGTTCTTTTTCTTGGGAATTCAATTGTGGACAAAGCTCAACAGCGGTAGATTTTTTCTTAGTGTAAACCAAGCCAGTTCGAAAGAACTGACCACAACTTAAGAAGTAAATTTATATTGTGAGCGGTTGGTAGCAATCTCATCAACTTTTATTCGAGCTGGCTTACCATATGCTGCTAAAGGTTTGCTCAGTATGGAAGTTGGGAATCGATTTGTGAAAGAAACGACAGGTTTCTGAACGGAATGGTTTTTGCTCCTATAAAACTAGCTCGAATCGCCATTGGACAAAAGGCTTCAGCTATTTTTACGAGCTTCGTTTTGAAATGTTAATTCCTTTTTTTCTACTTCACTTTTTTAGTATTTGCTCTTTTTTCACTGTCGAATACCGACTAACAGAAATGCAACATATTAACCACGATAGTGGTAACGGTATTGCAATATTTAATAGCAATAAATTATGGCAATTTTAACGCCTCTCCGGTTAAATACGGCACATGTTACGACATTAATAATTTAATTTCATGTTTGAAAGATTTGTGCCTCACATTAAATAATCATAGATGCATATAAATTAGTTGTCATCTTCGGAGAAAGTTTTCCCAGGCTTTTGTGTTATGGAAATAGCCGGTAGTTTACAATTAGCCAGAAAAGATATTTAATTCTAAGTCGACATAAAAAATTACTAAATATCTTAGAGTAGATGATTTCATAGAAAATTGATGATATTTCAGCCCTTAACGAGTGAGAGAGCCTAGAAAACTCCGAATCATAGGTATATTTTTTCTAAATCTTTAGGTAATTTTTGTTTTGTCAAGCACAAAACCCTATAAATGGTTCTGATGTCTTCGAGTAAATCGAGATATAAAATTTCGAATAATCCTAGAAAAGCTAAAAAGATCTTTTGAATTGCCCAACATTTCTCACCCCTGGAATACCAATAGGGAAGATCCAAAAATGTTTCGAAAGTGAACAAAAAATCATCTACATCTGCGGTACTTTCTAGAATCCAGTTTCTTTGAAATCCTTCATTTTATTCAAAAATCACCCTAAACAGTCTAAACTAACTAAAAACTTCTTCTATCCAATAAAATAAATTAAGGAAAGTGCCACATCATAGTAGGCCTGTTGAAATTGGAGAAAGGTACCAGTATCTTTGGGTAGACCTCCTCTTCCACCTTCATCTTCGATTCGCTGAATAAAAAAAGAAACAACGGTACTCGGAGTGTAACAGGTCTGTGTCGAACAGGTGAGCCCAAAATCGTCGTTTTTGTATTTATTCAAATGAGGCTCGGGATAAATGATATACGAGGTTAAGTATGTCCATTTGCGGGAACTGTCTCTCCGATCGAGAAGAAAGAAAGCCAAAAGGAAGAAAGAAGAAGAGTTTGTTTGTGTATACTTTGAATGCCATTTTGGGCACAAACGTGGGTTATAAATTATTTGTTTTGCTTAGTTGAAATAGTAATGTCGGTTTCTTCTTCAAGTTGTTGTCACAACTTCTCACAAACAAACAATTCAATTTCTGAAAAGTAGATCAAACAACGAACTGTAATTGAATTAACCTTAAAAGAAACGGGTCATTTCTGCGGTTAATCCTCATCAACGTTTAATAAACGAATCGTAATCCTGAATTGACGAGTCTGCAAGTTAAACTCGAATTTGTGTAACCAGAATCTAAACTTTCATAACCTGACGAACTCTTCTTCAGAGATCGTCTTAAGCAATTTTGCAAACTAATCCGAACATCAGATATTATAAATTGAAGAATTCTGGTAAAAGATAATTCTGATATATTGTTACTAAGGATTTTCCTTGGATATGTGAGAGAGTAACTGTAGTAGGCCTCCGAAACGAATATCGAGATTAAGCTCGGTGATTGAATGAACCAAATACGAAATGGTGCCTCGAATAATAAGTACCTGCTTGTAGTTCTTATTGTTGTTGATACCTTTCAACTGAGAAATAATGACGCAACTGGCTCCACAGGGCACATGAGCATTAAGCGATTCGAGAAGATGATGGGCACTAAAGGCCTGGGGCTTCCATAAAATCGGGCAATAACTAGTGCTCAGCATTTGCATGAAATAGCTGTTATTTGCCTACTATTTAGATATACATATATTAAACAGTTTCACTCAAGTGAAATTCCTTCGGCCAAGAACTTAAATGCAGCCTTTATATGCAAACACAGAAAGATGTTCCGATGCCATTCACGTTGGGTTTATGGTAGATTTATTTTTTTTACGTTCATTTAATTGCACAGTTTAGTAGATTTACGCTATCCAGTTCTGCATTTACATGACCATTCAGTGGCTACTGGATTTAAAAATTCCTATTAAATCTGAATTGATGACGGCCTTTTAGTAAGACCGGCTCAATTATTCTTCTGCGACGATTTTTCTGCTATCGCGTACAGTGGTTTACGGTTAGAGCAACGAGAGTGCACAACTTGCCTCCATATGAGGCACATTTGCAGTTAATCTAATTTATTTTACATGTTATTATAATCTCTGTTGATCGGGTTAAAATACAGTTGGGTGCCTCCAGGGTTAGGGCGATGCCTCAGTTCATTTAGTTTTGTTGTGGGATGCGGAAACAGTTAGCTGTTGATGGGTATTATTCGAGCAGAACGATGGGTGTGTGTAATAATAATTGTTCTGGTCATATCTAGATTGATTTTAATATACCTACATGCAAGGGCACTTCACTGATGAACTTTGACATCTGGAAAATTTTTACAAACTAGATTGGCGCAATAATCCGCACTAAACTAATACCGACTTTCCCAAACTTTCAAGCCAAAGAATTCAGAAATCAAACACCAAATACCTGCAACTAGCGACAATAATTTTAATTAAATAACACCATTTGCGCATACAACAAATTCAAGCGAGAAATGTAAAACCATCGTAATTAATTACAAGAGAAATTCTCAATTTCAACTCAATCAGTTCTAATTTATGGGCAAACGGGAAATATTCGCAGTTTTGAATTTTGCAATGAGTGCAATTCCCATTTGAGGTAAAAATACTAGAAAATTTCTAATCTCAAATTCAAAGGACAAGATTACCAGAATATGGGGGGAATGGTTGAGGATATGCATGTGGAGAATTAATCACCCATTCAACTGTCGAATTGGGACGAAAAGCACATCAAAGAGCCCGTTTGCAATTCAAATATTTACAAGCAATGAATGAAACGCGCCGATCTAACGGCGAACACAATCTAAAGAACTGTTAATTGTAGCTTTAAACCACGAGCTAGAATTTTTTCGTGCAATCTTCCTTAATTTAATTCAAGGTATAAATTACTGTTCCATTATGTCCCATTAGAGCTCACAAAATCCGATTTCTTGTCCAGATCCATCTAATCCTAGCTGATTATGTCATTTCCCCTCTTTGATAAGCCTCTATAAACCAATATTTCACTATAACCAACGGGTCAACAGCTTGATCGATTTCCTCTAGAACAGATTTAGCAGGAATGTTATCAGTACAATGACAAAATACGCCGCTCCAAATATGGAAAGTTTCATCGAAATGTGGCCATTTACAAGATTCTACAGCAATAAATTTTCCGCATTTTAACGAATTAAATACTAATTAGATGCCGCCGCAAATACATGGAAGTTTTTGCTATTTTACATGGAATGAACGTAATTGATGTTTGACAAAAACTGAGAACTTTTAAGGTGATGAGATCGCTTTATCAGACACGTTTTAAATCGCAGGTCTTCATGAAGTGAAATAAATCGCTAATGCTAATTATAAGCGATAAGGTGGAAGAAACACGTATATATTAATTAAGTTGTGAGGGGGCCTTTAGATCTGAAATGGCGGGAGAATATTCATGAGATTTGTGATGGGGACCAGGCAACGATCGGTAGAAACAAATTTGGATAAATTTGTCTTTTTCTTGTTCGTTCCAAGAAGAAGAAAAATATTCTTATATTTTCAATCGACTTTCGCATGAGCTAGAAACAACATTTTTATGCTATCACGAATAAATCGAAAATAACTACTCAAACTATAGTCCGTCTAGAAAGTATCCGGATTTTTATATTTTTCCTAATTTTAATATATGTCTTTGTTGTAACATTTCACGACAGAAATAATGCATCAAGTAAGTTGTGTTGATAATAGACTATTGGGAAAATCGCATGACAACTCCATCTCCAAATATTGTTGATTGCAAACAGGCTTAGGATTTGTGAAATAATGTCGCTAGTAGAAAAAAGAAAATATATGGAATATTTGTACAGAAAAATATTCGAAACATTAAAAAATTAGTGCTATTGACTAAACTCGAAAAAAGTGCAGTATATTAGACACTAAAGAGATCAGTTTTGGAAAGACGGCGTAAGATTACCGGAAACGATTTAAACACACACTTTAGAGGTCTTAGAGCCACAAAATCCGCGTTCAGGGTTTCGAAAATTGATTAACAAATTTGGAAATCAACGAAGAATAAAAGTATGTCCAGAAACTGTCCGCGTGTCACTGAAAAGACAAGGTTACATATCAAGAAAACAAAAAAAAATCTCTGTAATGACACCTTTACAAAAACAACGAAGAATAGATTTTTGACAACATTTTCGAGAAGATAATTTTAGTAATGTTTTTATATTTGACGAAAGTTGTTTCCAGCTTGGTGCAAATCACCTAAAAACCTTATCAAGAGAATATGTTACTGTTCAAATTTCCAAATTTCCCACTAAAATAATGGTTTGGGGAGCAATATCTCTGCGTAGTGCTTTCCGTATAGTTAATAGCACCTTTAATAGTGCACAGTATTGTGAGATTTCAAATGATTTTCTTCTTGAAACGACTACCGCTTTATACCCAAAGGGGTAGCGTTTTAAGCAGAATAATACAAGATGCCAGCTTGGATGCAAGAACACCGATTGATCATAATTCCATGACCAGCAGCTTCACCAAATCTCAGTCTTATAGCAAACATATGGGGTCTAATGAAGATTGAAATTGACTCACAAGCGCTTCAAAATAAAGAAAACTTAATTCGGTCAGTTTTATAGGCCTAAATCACCATCACTCAACATTGTGCCAGTAACCTAGTTGCGGGTGTACCTAGACATTAATTAAGTGTTTAGAATTAAATGGAGGTAGTATAAATAAATCGTATGAATTATTTGTTGTAATTTTATAATTCAAGTAATAAAAGTATATACCGAATAATTATGATCAAGCTCTTTTTTCTGGGTGCTTTCTAGACGAACTCTATAAACTATCAGGTTGTTCGGAAAGTAATTTCGTTTTTTTATGTGAAAATGAATGACAGTTTTCGTATAATAAACAAATGCTTTATTAAATTATATATTGGCCGTTCTGGTCCAACACCTTTTGCCATCTTTCTGGTAGTAGCATAATTCCACGCTCATAAAATTTTTTGTCTTTGCTGGCAAAAAACTGATCGAGGTGGTTTTTGACCTCATCATTTGAGATGAAAGTTTTACCGTCTAAAAAATTTTGGAGTGACCGGAACAAATAATAATCCGATGGTGCCAGGTCTGGAGAATATGGTGGGTGTGGCATTGTGTCCCATTCAAGCTGTAAAAGCTTTTGGCGAGTGACCAAACTTGTGTGAGGTCTCGCGTTGTCTTGGTGAAACACTACACCTTTTCTGTTGATTAGTTCGGGTCTTTTCTGTTGAAGTGCATCCTTCAGTTTGTCCAGCTGCTGGCAGTAGACTTCCGAATTAATCGTTGTGTTATCCGGTAAAAGCTCAAAAAAAACGATTCCTTTAAAATCCCACCAAACAGACAGCATCACCTTTTTTTGGTGAATATCGGCTTTGGAAATGGTTTGAGTCGATTCATCTTTTTTGCTCCATGACCTCTTGCGTTTGACGTTGTTGTATACAACCCATTTTTCGTCCCCAGTAATGATGCGCTTCAAAAACGGATCATTTTTGTCACGTTTGAGAAGCGAATCGCAGACGTCAATGCGGCGACACAGATTTCTCTCTGTGAGAACATGGGGAACCCATATATCGAGCTTCGAGGATAATCCCAGGCCTTTCAAGTGGTCATAAACTGTTGAATTCGATAAATTTAACTTCAATCCGATCTCACGTGTTGTTATTCGACGGTTCGCATCAACTAATGCCTTTATGGCGTCTTTATCAGCTTCAACCGGCCTTCCCGAACGTGGTGCATCTTCGACATCAAAATTGCCAGATCGAAATTTAGAGAACCAGTTCTGACACTGGCGTACTGTCAACACACCTTCTCCATACACATCGGTCAATTTCTTTCTGGCTTGAACAGCATTTTTACCCTTTCTGTAGTAAAACAGTAGGATATGTCGAAAATGCTGCTTATCGCTCTCCATATTTAAAAGGGCACCAACCAAAAACTACTGCGTAGAATTAATTGAAATGTTTCACACACAAGCCTTGTTATATGAGCTCTCAAAGCATATAAAAATTATATGGCTTAAGTGTGAGGTTAAGTGCAAAAAAATACCATTAAATCCTCTGTCGGGAAAAAACGAAATTACTTTCCGAACAACCTAATAGATAAAAAAATGCTTCTATTTCCATGTTATTTTTTAATTTACACCTACAAAAAATTCAGCACGTGTGCGAGAATCATCTTTATTACACTCAGTGCGGGAAAACATCAGGTTCCACACGCAAATACGCAATGCCACGAAAATAGAAAATAGAAACACGTTTTCTTCACCAGCTCATACTTTCCAAAACATTGAATTTATTGAATCGACTTTTGAAGATCGAAATTCCACGATTTGACTCATGCAGATTGATGGTCAGTCTGGAAACCTCGAAAGATGAAGCTCACATGCTTATTCTGAAAGCTATTAATATGCAGAACCTCTTTCGAAAGGAAAATTTTCTTGTGGGAACTTAAATTGCACCTACTTTTATTAACAAATCTACCTAGAATACCTCACAACAGTTTACCCAAGAGCGGAAAGGTAGGTTTAATTGTGGGCTAATAATTAATCCTTTGACTAATACAAAGAAATTATGCGTAAAGCGTTTTATGGAAGCACTTGCATTATTTGTTTGCAATACTGGCTAATTACAATGCTTTACTCAGAATACAACATTTTTATGCAAATATCGTGAATTATCCACGATAATTATCCACAATATGCAAAATACTACTTCACTACTGCATTTGGCGATATTTGTAGGTGAAGGTGAGGTAATCGAGGCACTCCTCTGAACATAAGAAGTACTAGCAGTACTAACGAGGAGTCCATTCATCATTTTATGTTTGACATCTGTTAAAGAAGAACGTTCGAGTACCATTTGGAAAAAATGAGTTTTGAAGTAGGGTACTTGCGATATTTGCAGGCACGTTTCGTGCTGCATTCTTAACATTCGACTAACGGAAATTACTATCGTTCATTAATTATGTCACCTATTTGAGATTTCTTTTAAGGAGTCTTGTTTACTCAGATGTTTCATTTTATCTCACTCAGAGTTACCTATTTAACTCAGCAAAGAGCATTGACTCGAAGTTTGAAGAAACATGCCCAAAGCAATTTAGTTTCCATTATTCTTATGAATTATTTGTAGAGGCTTAAAGGAAGATCTCTGAGAATTGGAACCATGAACAGCTAATTTTGTAATAAACGAGTGGATATTAGACCGAGATTTTCATAATAAAGAGATTCATTTACCTGTGGGAACAAAAAAAAGTCGGATTAATGACGACATTGTGGGTCAGTGGGGATATTACAATAATATTAGTCATAGTGCGGTATTGTGGCTTCGTTAAGCGCCTTTTGCTTGACTTAATCCTTTGCAAAGAAATGCACAAAGTAGTCCAGATGATGAATAATGTGGATCTGTAATGTACTGGTAAGTAGTTAGATAAATGATGGGACTGAATACTTGTGGTGGCTCAGTTCGTTATTAATCAAAACTCAAGAACCTGCAGCTGAATGCTCTTTCTAAGACTTTAAAGATACAAGGAAGTGCCTTCAGACTGCAACGCATAACATTTCTTGCCTACCATCTAGAAATCGTTAAAGCATAAATCAGTACCTATTCGTTCTGGTGTCTTTGTAGGACGCAAAAAAACCAATTTAAACATTAGTTTAGTGTCTATAAAACCAGTGGTAAATTTCAGATTTTCCAACCGCAATAGCCACACGCGGCGCCGAATACATCTTTTAATTGCTTTCCCGCACCTCCGGAGAAAGTTGCAAGAAAAACTGCCACAATTCAATCGATTTCCTTACTACTGGTTGGAGGTGATTGCTCCACTTAATGATCTGTCCATCTCAAGAATTTATGTAGCTTCTCCAATTATTAGTTAGTCAGTGTCGCGGCAACCAATTAGGACAAAAAATAATGTCCTGCGTAACTCATTTATCTCCAAGTTTTTGTCAAAGAAAACCTTGAAACGTTAGTAATTCTCAACAACCATCCAAACTAATAATTATTAATTTTTTACTCCAATAAAAACCGCCGGTAAATAAATAACATTTTTTGCCCCCAGAAAGGATGGAATGCAACGAACAGTGTCAAGATCTAACGAGTCGAAGACTAGGGCTTTTTTCTCGGGCACTGGTCAGTCCTGCACGCTTTCACTCTCAAAAGCCCAATAAATTGGTTTGAAAAAATTTTTAAACATCAAAGTTTATTGAATTTCCAACACTCTATGTTAAAAACATGTTTGGCGTGCGTGCAACGGTTGTTGGATTAAAAATTGCTAATGAACGCTGCATGTCCTCCTAAAGGTAATTAAAAAATACTAGGAAGTATCGTAAGCTTTAGTCAATGAAATATTTCAAAGGTTATTTCGACGTTCCCACTGGCGATAACCGTGAAATGAAAGTTTTTATGAAGTAGGAAGATGCAATGGTATTTGCCGTTAAAAGTCAGTACCGCTTAGTGGCAATAATAATTAGAAAACACTAACTGTGAAATGTGGTAACGCAGGATTTATTATTTGGGTAATTTTGTTGTTTTATGATGAATATAAAATTTTCTGAATAAATTTATCGAAATTTTGGCGAAAAGAGCTTTCAGAGATCAACAAATAAATGGTGATTTTTGACCAAAAACGAGAAAACCTCAAAATATTAAAAATTAAACGATATATGAATATCACTTTCTGTCAAAATAACATTTCATGTGTATCAATATTCAAAGGAATTATAATTTCAGAAAAATGTTTGTGTCATTGGTGCTTCCTTGGGCCCACAGTTACATACAGCAAAAATGCCTAAAAGGAACTTGAAAATTCGGCGTTTTTCGCTTTTGATCATTTTCAGTCTGTTTTCAGACTGTTTTAAGACTAGAGATCATATATAGCAAAAAATACCATTTGCCAAGAACGCATATGATGTCAAAATAAACGTCGAAATATCCACGTCATTTTGATGTTAATAATTAAGGAATTGAATGCTCCCCAAGTATGACATAATAATGACGTGTTCTTGTCGTTTTTGCTCGGTTTACTTTTACCATCCAATAGTACGCTATATTAAATAAAGTTGCTACTTTCGCTACTTTATACCACTTTACAATTGTTACTACTACTAGCCATAAGCTATTATGTCACCCAGAAACCAGTATGACAAGACCATCCCTATTACATAACTGCATACATAAAAACCGGTAATTAGAAACCTGATAAAGACCGATTAGGCAAATTACCTAACTAATAACCACAGTACCGACCCCAGTGCTGCTTTTGGACATGGGGAAGACATAAAAATCTAAAATTAAATGCCGAGACACTTTCTCCTGCAAGGCGTGGAGACAAAACGAACGAAGGATCCACACTTTTCCGCTTCATCGACTTCTTCAAAAGAAAACGTTTGTAAATCTTCGCATAGGCAAATAATGGGGAATGAATTCCATATGCTAATTGGATTCTGTTAGAGAATTTCCTATGTAATATTTACTCTTTAACAAATGTGTATGTCTGGCAGCTTGAAAAATTGTTATGGGAGGAAGATAGCTATGCAAGTTAGTGCGGAAATGTGAAACCTCCATTTCACCGGACAGGCCGCATCCGAATGAAATAATGGGATTTTTAGTATTATAGACTTGATCTATGCGTAAGTTCTTGCCTTCCTCGCTTTTTGTTTTTCCTTTAACCGTTTTAAATGAACTACTCTATTTATGGGCTTAATTAAAACCAAGATTTACTTAATTATTACTAGTCCTTCGCTTTTAACGAATTTTAAAAAAAATTAATTTTCCAACAATGCGGAAGCAAAATTTAAAATGTTTTGCCCGCAGTTCATAAAGACAATCGGCCATATGGCCGACCTGCAGCGTTTCGCTCCGGCAGGTATATTTCATTCAATTCTCTAGATGTTACTTTATTATTGCAACTATTCATAATACCGTAAATAGGCCTCTTGCCTTGTAAATCTTATAAATTTATTGTTAATCCGTTCGATGCCGCGTAAGGCCAACGACGTATGAATTATTACAGTAAGGGAAGATTAAACTTAGTGTCTATAATAAGTAGTAAAGGCTGTGAACTTTGATTTTCAAACAGGTCACAAATTTGATGTCTCCAGAGAGTTGAAATCAACTCGTTAATCAGGGAAGACGTGATGGACAAATCAGATGGATAATTAACACTAAAAAGGTAATTTAATAAGTGTATCCAGAAAATTTTATCCGAAGCTCATAACAGTTTTAAGTTAAGAAGGGTGTGTAGATGCTCTAATGCAAAATGATTTTTACAATACAAATCCAAAAAAAGTCGCATTTTATGTTTGATAGATAGGCTTTTAAATCCCCATCTCGATGCCTCTAAATATTTACAAGCTTGTTTTCTAGGGAAAAATCTCCCAAATTGTGAATTAAAAAACTATTTTACTTTGCGCTTTTAGTTACGTTTAAATCCTATCTTGTGGAAGGACCTTTAGGCTCGCTCTTTATATTGCTCAATACACATTGGCGTATTATAAAACTTTTCTACGCAGGAAACGAGGGCCAAACTCTTAAAATTGCGAAATGGAACGAGTTTTTTCTTTTTTCTAATTACGTTTGAATATCATTCACTTTTTGCATATTAAAAATTATAAAATAAAATATCGTTACTCTCAAAAACTCACCTGACTTAATCCCACCCTGTAACTGGACATCTCCAAATCCATAGCCAACAGCATGTCTTCCACTGCTCTCCTCTCATCTAGGACCGGACTGGAAACTTTACTATCGCCAGCTAAAATGCCAAATTTTCTTCGAAATTCACCCAGAGGCATAAAAGCGGGATATCCCTGTTTATAGAGGCGAACTGAGTCCAGAATTTGCGCCCCTCGAATCTAAATTAGAAAAAAAAAGGAATATACAGGGAATTTAGTTTAATACAAAGGGTGTGTTTCAATTAACCCATTTTGGATATTTTACCAGTAACTAACCTGTGATCTTATTAGAGGCACATTAAGCAAATTATCTTCAGCATTTCCAGAAGAAGGTTTAATACCCATCAAAGCGCTACTGCTATCATAAATTCCGGCATTATGTTTGGGGAGAAGACACTGTACAAATCTTAATTTGGTTCTTCTGAGGGTTTCGATGAGACCATCAATGACGAATTTTGTCTAGGAATTCGATGCATTTTGAACGTTATTAAAGAAATACAAAAAAAACTTACCTGAAGACAGACGCTTTTGCGCTTTATGGCGGCGGTACCCCCAGTGAAAGTTCGTCTAATACTGGAAGCACGTCGTAAAGATTGAGAACCATCCAGACCTACGCAGGATCCACTGAAAGTGGACGCTCCCAACCCCCTGATAGCTACAAATAACTTGCTGACGTCTTCTCTGTAATGAAACGTCGAATGCATGAAAAATATGTTATAAATATTTAAAGGTTAGTTCAGATTGTTGATCAAATAATATTTATAACAGGCAAAGGCGCAAGAGAGATAGTGCTAGGCGTAAACAGAAAATTTTTATACTACTTACTTAAAATTCAACCACACTTACTTGCAACTCTCTTGAAGAATAGTCATAGGGGCCCTGGAAACTGGATTTTCTCTGCTCTGCTTTAACCACCCTTTAGCACTATATAGTACTGGATTCGTGCCTTGAAGATGTTGCAGCATAAACTGGTTATTCCCTGCAGCTTTCCTTAGCAAGAGTTGATGGTCCCTGTCACCATAGTGGGTAAAAAGTCGGTCCAGAAAAGAATCGTCACTCCCTAGGAGAAACAAAAGACGCGTTTGTTTTTGAACATGTGAGAAATATATTCTTCCCAAACTTACCACCAGGATAAATTGATTCTTCATCAAGCAACCATAACAATCCCCTTCTGTCTGCCTCATGCAAATCACTTTGCGACGTCCTGATAACCGTACTCTGAGCAGTTTTATCCAGAAGATTCACCAACGGCAACGGATTAATCAAATTCTCATTTTCGTTTTCATCGTAAGTGAAATCAATGTTCTCTTGCAGGTACCTATAATAAATTAAACCACTGAATGATGGTTTTTTACATAAGATGTATTAAAAATGTTAACCAAGCGTTTCAAGACATTATGGTAAACGTATTAAAAACCTCATAAAACTGATGAAAAACTATTAAAAATATTTCCGACAATGAACTGAACAGTGTGAACATCACTTAAAATTCATCCTGGGTTATTTAAAAATTATAATTTTACCGATCTTTTGGAGCCACCAAATTGGTGTGATGAAACAAAAGTTGAAGCCTTTCTTGCAGATAATTGTGACATAGGTCCTCGAACGTGGCTCCGGTTTGTCGGCCGCAAGTTGCCGGGTTTTGGAAACCGGGAACATCCACCAGAAGAATCGAGTTGTTGGTGTAAGTGTTGGCGGATATAGCCCTTAGAAATTATACTTTAGATTAGTTTAACCATTCACTAAATTATAGAACTAATAATACAGTTAATTTTCTCTCACAATTACACATTTTACCAAGAAAATTTGATCTGTATGAATAATTTCTACGTACCTGTTAATTAAATTCGCAACACAGTTGAAAAGTTCGGAATACAAGCCCATGGCAATCCCTTCTATAGCTTCCAAACCAACGGCCTCTCTTTCCAATCCTCTCTCCGTAGGAGAAGGAGTCCTAAATGGAGCTCTAGGTTGATTGGGGGTTACCTTAAAAGAAATATATTATTTATTGTGATTATTTCATAGGACATATTAGAGCACAATATTGGGGTGTTAGGTGCTTAAGGGGATATTATAAATGACTCATTTGTGAGAAGTGAATTTACGATTTTTTTAAGAGACTTTTGTTATATGACTTCGGAAGGTCGCGAAGGTCAAGTGGTATACCAATAACTTCCCGCAACATCGAATACTTTTATCCCTCAACTTGCTTTGATTAGAATTCTCATCGTCTGGTGGCAATCGAATAAAATGGTTAGTTTATAAAGAAACTGATTGATTGAATTATTGAATTTAAACTGACTACAATGACAATAATACTGAATAAAATTTCTAGATCATTGTTTTATTTGAATTTCTCTCCATTTTATTTCTTATCCATCGACAGCAAGTTTATTGAATTTGTAACTCACCATTCCTCCCGATGTCAATCCAAAAATCACCCTCGAAAGCTCCTCAACTGAAGTTCCCAATAGATTCGCAGCCCTCTGTGCACTTTGAGGACTGCTGAACTGATATCTGTTATTATTACCAGCTAAAAAAGAACCAAATAACAAAATGTTAATATTACGAGGGCCATTTGATAAGTTAGTGACTTTTTGAATTTTTCGCGTAATAACTTTAAACGCAACACTACTCCCGTCAACTGTCATCTGTTAATAGATTGCTGTCAAATTTTGAGCAAGCTATGTCATTTAGTTTGTGTTTCACAGCTATTGAAAGCAGACAACCTCATGAATTTCAACGAAAATGGAAAAAAATAAATTTCATGTGCTGATCAAGCATTATTTTTTACGCAAAAAGACCATCACCGAAACCAAAGAAAGACTTGATAAATACTATGGGGACTCTGCACTATCAATTTCAATGATTAAGAAGTGGTTTACTGAGTTTCGTTGTGGTCGTACCAGCACAAGTGACGCAGAACGTTCAGATCGTCCAAATCATGCCAGAAATTGTCGATAAAATCCATGGAACGATATTGGATGATCGGAAAATGAAAGCGCGTGAGGTAGCTGAAGCTGTAGGCATCTCAACTGAGCGGGTACATCAAATTTTACACGAATATTTGAATATGAAAAAGTTATTCGCGAGATGGGTGCCTCGATTGCTCACACTCGATCATAAGCATTCCCGTGTGACCATTTCAAAAAAGTGTTTAGCGATGTTCAACCGCAATTCGAACGAGTTTTTGCGCCGTTTCGTAACCGTTTACGAAATGTGGATCCGTCATAACACACCAGAGACCAAGGAACAATCGAAACAGTGAGTTTCTCCAGGTGAACGTGCACGAAAGATGATCAAGATGAGTCTGTCGGCCAACAAGGGGATGGCCACAGTTTTTTAGGATGTACACGGTGTCATTCACATCGATTACCTTGAAAAGGGTAAAACGATCACTGGTGAATATTATTCAGAGCTTTTGGACAAATTCAATATTGAATTGAAGCAAAAATGACCGCATTTGGCGAAAAAAAGTGTTGTTCCTTAAAGACAATGCACGGGTGCACACGTGTGTAGTCACCATGGCAAAAATGCATAAATTAGACTACGAACTGCTACCCCACCCAGCATATTCTCCAGATTTAGCCCCCTGCGACTATTTCCTGTTTCCAAATCTGCAGAAATGGCTGGGCGATAAAAGTTTTGAGTCAAATGAAGAGATCATCACTGAAACAAACGCCTATTATGAGGACTTTGATAAAACCTATTATTTAGAAGAGATAAAAAAAATTGGAAAAACGCTGGACTACACGTATCGAGCTAAAAGTAGACCATGTTGAGAAATAAAACGTTTTTTGGCCGAAAAAAATATCTTTCATCAAAAATTCACTGACTTATCAAACGACCCTTGTATTTTAGTGCCTTTAGTACCTTTCACAGCTCCTGCGCATCCCAAATGGAAAATAGCAGCCAAAACCGAGAAAATAACCTTCTGCTCCCCTTCGGTAACCCCCAACGCATTGAACGCGGAACAAGTTTTTCCAAACTCCTGTTGCGCCCGCTGCTTCTCCTCATGTTTCTGCAGCATATTCATCAGGAAGTTAGTCTCATTTCCCGATAAATTATCCAGGAAAAGTTCCTTGCGCAAAAGCCCTTCAACCCCGCAAAGCAGCCAATTCATAACATGAAACACGGTCTCCCCTTCAATTTTCTTCGCAATCCGACTCTTCTCCAGCAGCAAAATTTGGATACTTGCAGAAGATATTGCACCGCTTTGATCGAAATCCAAGCTAAAAATCTGCGTGAATCTGGTAGCGTTGGAGTTCATAATGGTCTTGCAATTGCCGAAACTCTCCAAAATGGTCCACATAGCAGTGAGTTTCTCCAGAGTGAGGATGTTGTTCACCGTTCCGGATGCAGTTACTAAATATTTAACAGAATGCCGGAAATTTGAGGTTTTTCCGGAACCTGAACGGCCTAGAAACACCAAGGACTGGTCCTTGCGACTAGAAAGCATGTTGTGGTAGGCCGACTGAGCTATTGAGTAGATGTGAGGAGGCATATCTTCGGATTTGCATCCTTTGAAGAGAGCCACCACCTAGAAAGGGATAATTTTAGACAAAAACTCAGAATATAATTGAACTTAAGAATTTTTTTCATCGAGTTAAAACAAAAAAAAATGCCAAATAATTCTTCAGTCTTTCTTGTTCTGTATCAATCTCTGGCAGTTTTTAATACATAAATCTTTGGGGAATTATTGGAATTATTTCAAAATTGAGTTACTTTTTTGATTTCCCAGAAGTATACAGAACTATCTGTGGACTTTCTAAGAAATTTGTCAATTCATCTTCGAGTTTCCTTCATCATTTATTAAGCGATTTCTAAATATTTTCTTCCTTACTTTCTCTGAATATATTGCCAAGGGAGCCATAGGGTTAATAACCAAAAGCGTCCTGCATCCGGCATAAGTGTGAATTAGATTGGTAGCATATCTTTGTCTGAGGGTGTGAATAACGCTGGATTCGTTGAGGTGCCGTAATGCTGCCAGGTCTTCAGCTCGATCGAATTGCGGAGGATTGGCCTAAGGGAAGGGTTAAATTAATTACGTTTTGACATAATGGAACCTAAGTATCAAATCGTAGATGTGGATATACCTCGCATTAAATATTGGTTAAAAGTAAAAAACTAAAACAAAAAAAAGTAAGTGCAGAAACTCCAGATGCTTGTCGAGCACTCAACAGTCGAGCATTCATTATTCAAAGATTTGGATTGACATTTTGATCTATTTAACGCAAGCTGGCAACGTTGGACCACGTTTGAGAATAACAGCAGTGCCAGCTTTCCAAGCAAAAATGTAAACAAAAGCACGTAGCAGGATTGCCGTCTGTTTTGATGCGTGTCGAAATTACTTGAGGATATCTTTGGATTTACAGGAGATTGCATGGAATTTTGTTGGAATTCCAAAGAATTGTTTGAAATTGCATGTATTAAACTTATGTGATATTTTCTGATATTTCAGTGTATACATGTTTGATATTTTATGATTATTTTATTTTATTTAGAACCTTTTCGCGCCATTATAATTATTTCAAAAGTGCATTTGCAATTTTCAGATACAGATGTAGTTATGAAGCGAACATACAAAATTAATTTTAAAAACATTTCAAAAGTACTTGGACCTACTTCTTTTAATATTTCCATAAAATCGTTAATTAGTTGAGAACTGACATCGTGACTAACGTACATATATCTTATTATCTGAGAGAATTCCATAAGGATTCAAATTAAACTCAGTTTAAACAAGTTCAATGCTCTCTCTGGAAGATGCAAATGCGGCTCATATTTCAACGTAAAAGAGGGGAAAATATAAACCAAAAATTATTCCAAAGCTAACTGAATTGAGCTGTTAGGACATGAACACATTCCATTAACTGCGCAATCATAAATATTGGTATTAAAAAAATATTTTGACAACATAATTGATCCCGTCTAGACGAAATTGCATTACCCACATTCAAGCCCAAAAAAATGTAGAGTGTATATGAGTAAATTGAACAATTTGTTTTCATTAATCTACCTTTTCAATATCATCTTCATCCACCACCAAAATCTCTCCAGACTGTTCCAGTTTGATTGTGATCTTTCCAGGCTCGGAATTTGGATCGGTCTCTCTTCGAGCTGCCACAAATCCGCCCCTGTGTATCAGCCACACCCTTTCCGCATCTAGCCATTGTTTCTCCTTCTCTAAGTGCTCTTCTGATTTCGCCTGCAAAAATGGAGCAAAATTGAAAAAAAAAACAATAGCAACATGTGCGTTTCATTGCCCCTCCGGGAATTTAAATAGAAATTAGATCCGTTCAATGACTTCCTGATGTACTACGAATATCATTGCAATTAATGGCCTGCAGCCATTGAGAGCTCTTCAAGCACTTGTTTAAGCGTGTTCAGTAAGTGTAATCAAAATGGGTTGAAAAATCCGTGGGATGCGAAACAGGCAAACGCGATTTCTAATACTTGTACTCAAACACAAGTGCGTGCATTAAAAGAAAAGCTCAGGATCCGCCTCTGGCTCTTAATGCTTAATATTCATCATTTCTGAAAATGGGTTGTGCGCAATTTGTTTCGAGCCATAAAGACTGCTCCTAAATAGACTTTAAACCGCTCCGGCGCTCTACTTTCATCATTGATTATGGGCAAGTAACTTAAAAGGAATGGTTTTTTTCTAGGACATGCCCATGACACCACAACAACTTTTATTTGCATCTATGTGTCTTAACTCTCATCCAATAACACATGTCAGACTCAGACAGTTCATAAACCACCTCACGTATGAATAAAACATGGCAAAATGACGACTTCCTCTGAGAGTAAAAAACACATTCCTCACTCTTTATGCTTGTAAATTCTGGGGAGATAAAGAAGAAAACGGATATACGCACACAAAGTGTGCTCATTTTCCTAAAGCGTCGTATTTAATAGATTGTTTAAGTAAATAAGACGATCCATTTGTATAGTATGTTGTTTTGTGAATAGTACAATACATATATGAATGTGTATACGTGAAGAAGTACCTACGCAATGCGTTCAAGGGAAATCAGGGTGTTAACTAAAATTTTAATTGGGGACCTACTTCATTTTGTCCATATTTGGGAGCATGAGCACAAACAGCATGAGCCCAGTGCTGTAACCAGTGAAAAAAAAGCATGAAAGGAAATTGTTAAGAAGTACGACCTTCCAAGGTCCTGAGGAGAATGGAAGATTTGGTCAATTAATGCTCATAAATCTCATTAGCTCTTTATTGTTAAAGTGAACATGACAAGGTTACGCAACATATCACTTTTTTGGATTTGAGAAGGCTATGTGATCGAAAAGTCACACTGCCAAAATCGCAATCAAAATTAGTAAGAACTGTTTTAAATAAGCCTTAGTCTGTTTCTATAGGCAAAAAAATGTAAAAATTACATCGTAAATAAAAAAAAATTAATAATAACAACAATGAAATAACGTAATTAATAAAAAAATAACAATAACATAATCACAAAATGCCAACGTTCGTCTATGGTCGAAAATGACAGGAGTGACAACTCTCTAAGCAAAATCTTAAACAAAAGTCAATCACGGCGTCTCCATTTCGACATTAATTGCTAATGTTAAGTAATGAAACTCAATAATAATATATGTATATATTTCCATATTAATTTAAATTAAAGCAAAATTGAATACTACCAATGAAAATTATTAAGCTGACTTGTTTCAAAACCTATCACTTACGTGAAAAGAATAATAATTAATGATTTTTGAAGATCAGAACATTTCTGATGATCATAGATATCAAAAAATATATAAGAAGAACATGGTCGATAGTTAACTTATCAGATTATACACTCAATTTTTTAAGAATAAAATTTAAGTAATGGACATTATGAGAAAGCATTAGAGACAGTGCCTATTTAGTACATCCTGATTACAGTAATAAAAAGTTTATCAGATTATGACTGCATTTACCTTCAGATAACTGTCCATTTTATCTTTTGTAATAGTTCAAACTAATAATTTCAAAAATCACTTAAATTTTGGGCAAATCGTATTAAAGACCTTCTTTCATATAATTCACTCTACTATAACTTCATTCAACACTATAATGAAACTGAAGAAAAATGCCCCAAATATTGAAATATACGCAGCCAAGAATTTGCAGATTTTTTTACTACATTTTATAGCACCTGTATATTTAAACTTAGAGATAAGCATCAATAAAATAACCAGAATTTCACTTTTTGCCGAAATAAGCCAAAGGAATTATAACTTATCAAAGATAAACAAATGATTGAGTAATTATAACACAAACCGCCCCAAAAAAATCAGAAAGAGGCTCACCTCAAAGTTTTCACCGGTCTTGCGCAGAAACGCCCCCAAATCCTTCAGGCAATTCACCTTATCACTAATACTAAAAAATCCGGCACTTCTCCTCTCACTGCTCATTGCAGCCATCTCTTGATATTCCACAAACTTGATTTTGTTCCTCCTAAAGCTCCCTCTTAGATAATTCCTTGGGGGCACTTTGGGAGCGTTATTTTCCATTTTAACATTCCTCCTAAAAGAACCATTTCTTGATCTCACCAAAGGGCTCTCACGCTCCTCAGCGGTGCTTCGAATTGATTCATTTCTTAACCTCACAAAAGGAGAATCTCCTTCAGAGGTTGTTATTTTTTTCTTCATAAGGTTAATAGTGCCCTCATCTGAGGCTTTTCTGAGCCCTCCCATCCAGCTGGCCTCATCGACATCGAAAATATCCAGATGCCGCATTTTTGCAGTCTTAGCCTCAGATGCTTTAGTACCGCTGCTGTATAATCTGGAGCAGACGTCATTGTGTTTTTTTAAAGCCTCTTCTGAGCTCTTAGTTTTATTATCTGAAGAAGAGTCTATGGAGTCAGACTCACTAAAGTTCTCTGAGCTTATGGAGGCTGTTTTGGGTTTTGGGGGTACTGGTGGTTTCTTTGGTAGTTTCCCTCTGGAGGATCTCTGAGATGATGATCTTTGAAATGGGCTTTCAGCACTAGGTTTCCTCATTGACACAGTTCTTTGGAAAGGTTCTGAAGAGGGCTCGGGCGGAGTGTTGTAGTTGCCATGCCCATGAGCGTCCCCCTTGCAACCACTATGCTGAATGCTTCTTTTCCTAGGGGTGGGTGACAGAACTTCGCTACTCCTCAAAGAGTTCACAAATGTCGACGCCAAATTGAGCATTTTTATTCTATCACCATACTTTTGAGCAGTGTTAGATATTTCAGGTGACTGTTTAACAAACTGAATGCAAATTCAAAATGGACGTCATATGGTCAAATCGATCAATGGCGCTTCCACGCTGAATAATAATCATGGTTGCGCAAACTGTCAAGGTCTGGGCCTGTGTGTGACTTAACTTTTGAACATATGGTCTAAATTATTGGTTTAATGCGGAGTGCTGAGGTTTTGCAATTTGCTAAAATTTTAGAGTGCGGATTAATTTCGCAGTAAGGTGTTAATGAAAATACAATTTAGGTAGGTACCTCGTTGTTTTGGCAATTACGTTAATGCGACCTTTAGACCTGCATGACGCAGGTGTGCAAATGGTATCGTGTGGAATGATCAGGCTATTTATGGTGCAGGAGAAGCCTTTCATAATGGTGAAGAAAAAATTAAACAATTTAATCGAGATGATTAAATGTGGGTGTTATAGTGATGATTCATGTGTTGGAATTCTTCCAGTAAAATGATACAGCACAAGATTTTTTTGGAAATTATTGCTTGAAGACTAATCAGATAATTTATGTTTTTACAAATCTCGTATACAATGTATGTGTATATTCATGTATTTGAATGACCTCAACAAATACCTCCCGGAGAAAATCTCAATCGGTGAAATGCAAATGCGCAAAACTTACATCATAATAAAGCACGATTCTAATAATCATCCTGATTAAGCAACGATCAGTAAAAACAATAGAATATTAATTGTGCTGTGGTCTGCATTTAATATTGATGTAGGTTTGATATTTTATTAATGCTATAACTTAGGAGAGGCCATAGGTACCCACACAGCACATGCAAGTTGTTAATTATGTTTAAAGTGTCTTAACGCAGTTTAGAGGTATACCAATTAGAAGGCATAAAGAAATCCAAGGAACATGTTCCGCCACTGATTATTACATGAACAACGAAAACCACAGGTGTACCAGGCCGAAGAATAATAAAAACATGTTTCACAAAAAAAGTTTTACAAATCGCATTTAATTAAGTAAAAAAACTGCAAGTTAGATTTGGAATTCATGTACTAAGTCTACGTTTATTTCAATAAAAGGTAATATGTGCGGAATAATAATCTGAGCAGTCCGCATAGCGTACTTCTACGTAAGCGCTAAAAATTCCAAACTTTAAGTCGATAATTATTGAACATGTTTCCCTATCGATGTTTATCGCTCTGGCCAACTTTCAGTCGATACCAATTAGCGTACTACTCTCCAAGATATTGTAATTATGTTATTATTTAACAAGTGAAATTTCATGTCGAGAGTAACGTCTTCATTTGGAAGGTCGTTTCAAATATTTCCCAAGGCAATTACTTTGTAGTAAAATTTTTAATTATCGCTATTAAATATCGACATTTCCATGTTGGCCCAGTTAGTACGGGAAAAAATTTGAATGCATATATTGCCTGTTTTTCAGGTAATTCATTAACAATCTCAAAGCTGTTAATAAGACGATCATGTGGGGTTAATGATTACATTTTATTACACACCTAAAAACTTAATATACAGGACGTACTTAATTTAGTTTTCCTTCGTACTTTATGCCTACTTCTCGTAGGAGCTGAAACAATTACTCAAGAATTATTGGAGGCAGCACATTCTTGACAATCTTTATTCTTGTTAATTAATTCTTAGTCGGTTTACTATCACGAATTAAATTTTAGTTTTGTTAAGTGTTGCTATGAATGAACATGAACCCGTAAGTACTTATTAATGAGTAATTACAGTGGTTTCAATAGTAATTAGTATCGTCAATTTAAACATTTCTAAACGGAGCCGTAATTGTAGTTTTCATTAAATGATTGCTCAAGTTACAAATCTCGGCCCACGTTTTAACCGAAAGTGGACCGAAAACCAGTTTCCAGGTCTATTTTACATTATTATGCGTAAGTGAGGATAGTCGAGTTGCTTTTAGTAAATCCACTTAACAAGCGATAACATAGATGTGAAAATTAAATTTTATAAGTTAATTAATAGCCAGTTTCAACGTTCGGTATGAATAAGAAGACAGTGAAATACAGAGTCA
This sequence comes from Euwallacea similis, assembly GCF_039881205.1. Classification (NCBI taxonomy): domain Eukaryota; kingdom Metazoa; phylum Arthropoda; class Insecta; order Coleoptera; family Curculionidae; genus Euwallacea; species Euwallacea similis. The sequence goes on from NC_089631.1 coordinate 2,099,161, forward strand.
GTTACTTTATATCATGGTTTTTTTCCATTTTAAATAAAGTAATTGTTTTTAAATACTTAAAAAAACATTACTTAATGCATTCCAAATTTGGGAGACGGAATCTGGAGAATCCCAGAGTAATTTACTTTAAAGAAAACTTAAATTAATCATCACAATAGAGCGAAAAAATAAGCACGTCAATAAATTCGAAAATTTTTAGCAAAAGAAACCACCTATTCTTTACCAATTTTCGAACTATTAACGATGATCTTTTAAAATTTGTACAACTACACAAATTAGCATTAAAAATAATTCAAATTAAGCGTTTCGATGAACTGTATTAACCTGGTTGTAATATCTCTCAGGACTGCAGCTTCCAAAAACGGACTCACTTTAATACCTATTTCCACCATTCTCAAACTGCTCCAAAAAGGAAGCTCGCTCAAATTGCCTTTTAAAATCAAAATCTGCAAATTTTTTCTATACAATATCGAAATCTCCCTTCTAAGTTAAGCATTAACATATATCCCCCTAAAAAGATAAAATGAAATAGTATTCTGGTAAATTCTGATACAAAATCCCTTTCTCCAATGCTAAACGTGTTAGAAAATTTCGTTAAAATATTATAGCTAATTTGGAGCTTAAAGGGAAATGAAATTTTTCTAAATCTAAACTCAAACTTGATGTGCAAAAGGTAAAATCACTGGATCAAAAATGCAGAAAAGCGAAGGAAACAATGAAGGAGACGCTCTGACATTATCCAGCATGATCATCAAAGATCTATAAATTAAAGGGGTACAGAACAAAATTGATTAATTAATAAAACTACTCAATCAAACATTGATAAGAGTAAAGGAAAAAAATCCGTGTTTCTAATTTTTTTGCACATTTTCTTACGTTGACAGTAAAGTTGAAATTAATATGAGAACCTAAAATTTAAAAATCCAAGTTACTTAAATAGTATTTTTGGGATTTAAATGAATAAATAAACATAAACACAAAACCTAAGACATCCACATCATGCGAAATTCGCCCTTGCAGTTTGCCAACTTTCAATTTGACATCCAAAGATCACTCAACCTTATCCAACCCTGTTCAACCCTATGAACACTCAACAATCAACTTTACACTTTATCCACTCAAACACCGCAATTTTCTAAATTTTTTCAGTCTCACACTCGAAAAACCGGAAAATCGCCCCCAATAAGTATTTTCTGAGATAAGTCGGACTTGCGCCGCACCCGCTTCAAACAATCACCGATCGAAAAAACAAAAGGCGCGCGACCGAGCACCCTACTGTCAAAGCGGCGAGTGACGAAAACCCGACGAGAAACTGATCTAACCTCAGGATAACGATAAAGTGGGAAGGCGCGCTCTTAGCACTCCACATTAACATGTGCATGTGTATCTTAAAGTTCGGCTGATGATGGCCAAATTGAATTATCGTCAGCTTTCTTCGTTAACGCCCATTAGCACTTTGAATAAATTTGTTTAACATTATTATGACAGACAATACGAGTTTTTCTATATAAAATATTGGTGGTACTTCTTCAATTAAGTCTTAGAACGAAAATTTGCTTCTTCTGCACAATGATGACCATTAAATTTTACAATTAGAATGAAAGATTTATTTTCTGCAAGAAATAATTAATGTTTAGAATTTTTTGACTTTTCACAGAATTAGATTCCATCAAAATGAAGTAAATAATGAAATTACAACTTAGAAATTTACCAGAAAATTCCATGAGATTTCTATGTAAATTTTGGTCTTGATAAAGTTATCTGGGCTATGAGATTTTTAACATGAATTCATAGTAGCTTCTCTATATTTCTCTTAATGAATTAGAAGCTGTTAAACGTTGACATTTCCAACTCAACTGCTTTCAATAATTACAATAATTGCTTTAAAACCACTTTAAAAGATCAAGACTTTATTTCACTTATCTAGCATCATCATCATCTCGAATTTTTCTGATTATCATTTATCTAGGTCTTTACAAGTTATTTCTACATAAAGAAATGTTGCTCATTTACGTTTTTCTTAACGAATTAGCAGCTTCAAAACATTTACATTGGCTCTTTAACCACTTGCAATAATCACAGTAACAATTCCTTATAAGTGACATTAATCATCACTCTTAACCAAACAGCAATTAACACTAGACATTTCTATCCTGCAACCAGCATTTAAGACTCATTTATTAAAATAAAAAATACAGCCATGGTTGTATAAGCTTAAGGCAGTTTTTATACGTATAACATTTTAATGCAAATTCTTCTAGTCATCGTCTTCGTTTGCACGTTTCTGAATGCGATTTTGCTTTTTAACTATGTACAACTGAATAATACGAATTGAGTTTAACGGCGTAATTATCCCAGCAGGTGTTTACCGATAATTTCTATTATATGTCTAATGACAATTATTGAGATATACTTTGTTCCATTTGATGTAAGAAAAAAATATAAGAAATACTCTAATTTGGATTCTCGAGCTACTTAGACTGAAAAAACAGTATCAAAATTTCGGAATTTTTCTAAATATTTCTAAAAAGAAAAGAATGACGAAAAGAATTTTAAAAAAATTGAAAAAATGCTCAAATTTGAGGGAAACACTTCAGAACAGAACAATAATTGATAATGGAGAAAGAAAAAATCATTAAAAAGAGAATGGAGAAGAGAAGCAATTGGGATTTCTTGGGAATTTCTCCAAAAAAAAATTTGCAAGAGGGGCGAGTGACCTGCTTTTGCAATTTTTCAATTTTTGATCGCCGATACTTCGAGAAGCTGTGGAGCAAAAATGCTCTAAAATAAAATAGCTTCAAACTTTTGAAGTGCCTACTTCTTCCAAAAATAAATGTAATGAAAACGTTAGTTGCTTCTTCCATAAAATCACCAAACAAATAGGCACGTCTTCATTCAAAACGATCTCCTAAATCACCAAAAATTCAAAAATAGAAGCTTGTCATCCCTTTCTAATTAATAACCATCCAAAATAAACTTAGATCGTCTTTGAGGCGTATCCCTCCAATCTCATTCTAAAAACAACTGCATCCTAAAAATACCCACAGTTTTTCTTACCCATTTCCATCTCAGACACAAAAAAATCGAAGGTCAAATAAAGGCAAACAAATTAAGCCAAAACGTCCCACATCGATTCAGGTTTTTGAATGTTGTGAGCAAAATTCAATTTCTTAAATTTATTCCACCTTAACATTTGATTGCCTTATTACTTAACCAAACTAAAAAGGAACAGGTTTTTGTCACTCGACTTAAGCCTTTTTCGGAACAATTCTTAATCTAAATGGTTTAATCGAGTCAACGAATCTGGGCCTCAATTTTAAAGTATAATCAACTAGAATGTTTGTTGGAAAATAAGGCCAAAAACACTGAAAAATCTTCTAAAACATGGGGCCTATGACCTGAAAAAACGGTCCAGATTCAAGTGATAAAAAGAGGTCTAATATACGAAGAGGTGTTATGTTGTTAAGTCTCTTAGTGGGCGAATAAATTGAGAAATAATTTTTTGTTCTTTTAACTGCTATTTATTTCCATTAAGCCATAAATATCCTAGTTCTGGTACGCAGCAATTTTGACGCGAAGGACGATAAGAGTTGCTTAACCCTATAGGGGGAATTCGGCGTATTTGCAGCGGATTGGAACGCACCCATTCTTTCACAGTACCAATTTGAAGTCTTTTTTTGCATCAAGAAAAGAATTTACTTATTTTTGTTTTTGCAATTTATAAACATTTATAATATATCCGCCGACACATGAATACCTCACTAGAGTCGTAAAGATGAACGTTTGTAACAGGCACTTCTACGTGCTTAAATACACTGAGAAAACAAACCAACATGCTCAGAAAACTTAATGGCGGCGTTACTTCCGCTCGAGCCTTATTCATAGAATGAGAGGTTCGTGACTAGTGAATTAAATTATGCTAAATGCAAGTGTTCTGCATTTAAAATAGACGAATTTTCTTTCATGGGCATACGTCTAAGTGTAGAGAGGTGAGAATTGGAAATAAGAGAATTTTATTGACTGGTGACCGAGAACAGAGTGAAAGAAAAAATCTCAGCAAAATTTACCATCTCAGCAGGCACTGATATTTCGAAAATATGTCAGTTTGCCAGAATAAAGTGCGTTTGAGGCAAACAATTACCCCCCCCCCCCCTCATTACACTCTAGAAATACGTTTTTTGAAAATAAATTATTGTTGTTTAAATAGGGAATATCGTACAAAAACTCTAATTAGAGAATACGTTCGAAGTTAAGTAAAATCCCTTTTATAAGCCTATATTACTGCAAGGATTACAATTTTTGATAACTTCCAACTTATCCCAATCAGTAATTTTCAACCATCCAGGTATGCTACTCAGTAATTTAGGTGCAATGATTGAACCCTCATCACTTACCTCAAATCATCCTTTTGACATCATGATCCTTTCGGAATCATGTCAGAAAAATTATCGTTCCTCAGGCTTGAGAAGAGAAATTTCAACTATTGTTTATTTTCGACACAGCACGCACTGCACTGCCCGTTCTCACGTACGCTCATGATTTTTTTCGTCTCGACACCGAAATCGCCGAAACTTTTTCTTAAATTGAATTTAAGCTTCATCTAGGTTTTTGGTCAGTAATCGTGCAGCTTCGAAGGTCCGAACGTACACGAAGCGATATTCCCGGTTTTGCCAAATTTAGCAAAGTCGAATTTTAAAAGTGCGATTTTTACCCGTTTTCAGACACAACTTCGTACGGACACTCATTAGGTGTCTGGTTAATTACCTATAACTTCGCAGAAACTTGTCCGAACTTTTTCCACTTTTTCCCTCGAAATTTGATATTTTTCGCAAACGAATCGGAAGAAAACTCGTAGACGTCATTGATATTGACAATCGAAGCGTTATTGTTTTGTTTCCAAAGCCTTTTTAGCAAAAACCGTCGTTCCCGAGGGACGACGTTATGACGTATTACTCTAAAAGCGCATACTGATTTGTTTGTACTGAATTTAGACAAGTTCTTGTTGTATTTCATATTCCAATGTAGGTATAAAATTCTACAATAAAAAATACAACAAAAAAAAACATTAAATAGAGCTTAAACATTTTTTTAAATGTAAAATTTGCCAAATTTCAGCAGTTTTTTACAATAAATAGTAACTTCATATTTCTTTCCGGATCGTCTCTCGGGTGCTTTCCATAAAGTTAATAATTTTTGCCTGAATTGAGGACCCTTAGGGCTTCCCAGAAGAACAAAACTTCCTTTTGAAATCCTTGTGCAAGAACTCTTGCGTTTCGATTTTTTTTGTATCTCAAATTAACTCACTTTTAAGTTACTCGTTCGTAATTTTCCCTGGGTTGTCTTCCATAACTTCTACCACATTAAAACATAACTTCCCTAACAGATAATCATATTTCACAACTATCCGAACCATTTTGCATATTTCGAACAACTACATCAAGCCTATCCCAAATTCCAACAATCCGTACAGTGACATAATGCTAAATGCAATTAATATTTTACAATATTTTTTAATTTGAAGGCCGTCAGATATGTTTATATAGGGCATTATGTATGCAGGAATTGTTATTATATTATATTAATGGTTCTTAACCGAAACGCAGAGTCGGACTTCACGACGGAAAGAGTTTTTATATAAGTTTGAAATATTTACATGAAAGTTGAATGACACAACTAGGCAAACACGTGCGGTCAGTGAATTTTATATTACATGTGTCCCGGTTTCGAGCTTGAAACGTTATCTCGCACAAACACTCATAAAAATTACTTCCTTGAAGATGACACAAGCCACACTGTTGGCTAATGTATTGTTATTACAATATGCACATTACCACACTCTTCGGTCATCAACAGATATAAATTTGTTTCTTCCTACCACAGTTAGTTTTACCTGGAAATAACAGTTCTCCAGTTTTTCATTTAAGGCTAAAAGGTGCCCACAACGTGGCCTTCCAAAGTTGCTAAATCTCTTAAAGCAATATTGACAAAATGCAAATAATCTGCAGCCATGTGGGCAGGTCAAGTATATACACCTCTATACTACCGGTGTATGTTTCACTTTTTTCTACCTGTGAGCCGAATCTATAATCTGCGCCACTTCCAAAGACTGATGTAAATAAGTCTTTAGAACATTGTCGTCCAACGTCCAAGGAAGTGAATTTTATATTTATAGTGCCCACGAAACTTGGTTCCAGCACCTTCGAGTCGAAGCACTGTCACAGTTGCACTCATAAAAAAGCATCTAAACATATCAATTAATAAATATTCTTAACACAGGATTCTTGTTAATATTTCGTTGCACTATAAAATTTCCCAATAGGAATTGGTAGATTTTAAGAGGAAGATAAGCTAGTTCGGGTCAAAACTCTTGCTTCATAAGAGGCATATCGTTCTCACAAGAATTCCACGACTGTAGAATTAGCAGTAATAAATGCTTATTAAGGACTGTTGCAGAAATCGGTATTGAATTTGTATCTATTGTAATAATGGCAGATTTATTGAGCAGATATTTCCCTTATAAATCGGGTATGAAAGCTATATCGAAACGGACATTTCATTAAATAACCGTCGAAAAAGTTCAACGAACTGTAGTTTAACATTTACAGAAATGTAACTTTCTGTAGGCGTTTTGGGACACTCCTAAGGGCAGTTGCAGAATCAAGTCACTATTTGGAATTTAAAACCGAATGAAATGCAACAAAATTGGGATTTTACAAATTGTTCGTTTGCAAAAATAAACAAGTTCTTGAAGGTATTTCGGAAGAGTGCCAGGGACAAATATAGGTAGTCAGTATTAAAAAACCCACTGAAATTGAATAAATTTGAGGTAAAAGAAATTTACTCTCAAAATAACATTCTCTATACATGCAGAGACAATTAAATTTCTGAACGCAGAAATGCATGTGAAAGCAACATTTACCGTGAAAATTTTAAATGCAAATTGCAATTTCTTGCTAGTAGACCTTGAGCAGCCCGAAAAAGGGTTCAAAGATATCTCCAGATAATAATAAGAGAGACAAGGACCATTTTAAATTAATTCTGGATAAAGTACTTTCAGCCTTTTCCTCTCAATTCAATCGCAAAAATGAAATAATTCCAAGGTGCTATTTTAAAGTTTCATTTAACGTTAATTATCGTCGTTTAAGTGCTTTATAACAGGACAAAATTAGTCCCTATCACGAATCATTAATATTATTGTTCAAAAGATAAAAATAATCACAAACGAGTATCACCGGCCTGAAAATCTATAGTATTCATGTCAGAATGGCCGAGCGGTCTAAGGCGCCAGACTCAAGGTTTTCTTGCCTACTCTGTAGGTTGCGAGTGTTCTGGTCCTCTTTGAGGGCGTGGGTTCGAATCCCACTTCTGACAGCTTTTTTTTTAATTGTATATTTACATTTTTACGCACCAATTAATTTAATGCGACACCTAAACCACTAGAAAAACAAATTAAAAGCACTCTGAACAATTTAAACAACATCTCGTGCAGAATTAAATTATTATTTATACACCTGCCTCCTAAATTACCATACAATTCATTTTCAGCAAATTCATACCTATCATGCGAAATGTCACGGTCTGCTAAACCTTCTCTTTATTTGAACTTATTGACTACTTTAATATTATAACATCCTCCGGCACTCCCCTTTTCAGCTTTCTGTCCCATCAACAACAATAATACGAATTACGAAAACGTTCCTTTCTCCATCAACAAACAAAAATCCGTAATGATAGGTTGCAAGTGGAATTATCAATTACACGATCTTTAAGGTTCTAAGGCCCTGAGGTACCACTGCCAGGTGGTAACCACTTGTTAAAGCAACGTGCCTCCGTTGTGTAATGGATCATGGAATATGTTATTTTTGTTGTTGGGTTGGAGTTTGCAGATTACGCCTTGCATGGCGTCAAATGATAGAAGTGTTGAGTTTTAAATAATACCACTAACACAACCCTATAAGGTTACTTGTATAGAGTAATTTCAGAAAAAAAAATGGACAAAAATCAAGAAATAGTTCTTAAGTGGTATACGTAAATGTTTAAAACCTCCTACAAATAAAAAAAATGAAAATGTGGATTTTTATATTCATTTGCTACTCCTGGACTTACAGAACTTTAATTTCTCAATAAACTATAATATAACAGGTAAATAATCAAAACTGAGTACAGTACAATCGGTTTATAATGAACTTGAGGGGACCGAGAGATTTAGTTCATTATATCCGAGTGTCTATCTTATAAGAATCAAACAAATTACATACATAACTTTAAAAAAATGCGTTTTAATGCCTAATTGAACAAAAATTTAAAAAATGTTTATTAAGATAACTCTAAAAACATTTAATATATAGAAATTTACATTATTCATAATTATTTCTCAAGGAAATTGGTTATTTTCCTTTGAATAAAGGTTTTTTTAATGTAAATCTTCTGCAAATGCAGTTCAATTTTATATAATTTAGAAAAAACTCATTGCTGTCCTCTTGCTGAAGGAAATATTGTTGTAAAGTGTGTACACAATTAAGAGCCTCTTTTGTAGTAACAACAGTTTCTCCTTCAGCATCATCATCTTCAATATCTTCGGTTGTTTCTTCTTGAAGTTCTTGATTTACTAAGTCTGTATCAGCTAATTGTTCTCTTACAACAATATTGTTATCAGCACTTATAAAATCATCAAAATTCACTGAGTTCATAAATCTGTTTTCTCTTATTAATTGAGCCAATGGAATATCATCCTCTGGATCAAATTCCATATTAGAAGATATTGCTTTTGATAAGCCGGAATGGCGAAAACAATTACTGATAGTTTGCGTAGAAACTTCATCCCACGCTAGGCTTAATAAATTTATAGCATCTAAAATAGTAACACTTTTGATGTTAGTATTATCCTGAGTCTCCAAGAGTTTCATCAACATTTGTTTTCTGTAAATTTGCTTTAAATTCAAAATTACACCCTGGTCCATGGGCTGTAAAAGTGACGTCACATTGGGTGGGAAAAAAAAAGCTTTATGTTATGCAGTTTAACGTCCGGATGGGCTGGACAGTTATCAACTAACAATAATATTTTTCTTTTTTCTTTAAGAAGTTCTTGGTCCCATTTTTTAAAATAATCTGTAAAAATTGACGACGTCATCCATGCCTTGTCGTTCCAATAATAGTCAATAGGAAGACTATTAATGTTTTTAAAACACCTAGGATTTTGAAATTTTCCTGAAATACCGAAAATCAAATTCTTAATACAACTCAAAATAAAAATGTTAACATTTTTCACTTACCTATAATGAGTAATTTTCGTTTCTCGGTTCCAGAAGCATTAGCACAAATCATGGCTGTGATGCGTTCTTTAGACATTTTTCCTCCACTACATGTTTCACCTTTTAACTTATGTGTTTTATTTAGCAACATTTTATAAAAAATCCCTGTTTCGTCAGGGTTAAATATATTTTCTTCTGTATAATCATTACTTATCAAAGGCCAAACACGAACCAGCCACTTATCTGTAATGTTTTTATCTACTGAGGCCGACTCACCACATATTTTTCCAAACACAATGTTATACCTTTTTTTAAAACGATCAAGCCATCCAGAGCTGCATTTGAAGTCATCACCAATCATTTTTCCAAATTCCTCTGCCTTCATTTGTAACATTGGTCCACTTATTGGTAAATTATTCGCTCTTTTTTGTTGAAACCACTTAAATAATATTTCGTCAACCCGGGTGTGTAAAGGCAAGCGCATTTTTTTCTTTTAGTCATTAGTTTTCCAATCATTTTTAATTTTATCACGATTTTTCCAAATATTTGACACTGTGAACTTTTTTAATCCCATTTTTGAACACACAAATGATTGAGACAATCCTTTCTCAATATCATTTATAATTGTCAGTTTTTCGTGTAACGTAAATGCCCGTTTAACACTTTTAGCCATTTTTTAAAAATTTTAAAAACAAATAAGGCGTATCGAATAACATACACAGATCAACTGTAAAAGACGAGCTGGAATAAAATTTTGCTTACACATGCATCAGAAACGGTCGTACCGGGGAACTCCCAAATAAACCTCGGTTATGATAGACGAAATAAACAATTTTGGTTCGCTATAAGCGAGAGTCTATTACAAACAAGTCCATCTTGTCCGAGGATTTTACTTATGATTTTATATATGGTTAATTTGGGACTTGAAAATCAGTTCATTACATGCGAGTTCATTATAAATGGATTATACTGTATCTCAATAAACCAGCTTTAACTTTAGTTTCTTCGTACAATGCTTCTTAACCCTTAACCCATCAGGTGAGATTTTTTTTCACAAACACCCACCTGGTGTCTGATAGACTACTCATTTTGCAAACAGTAAAGCAACCATTTTTTTAAAATTTATTAATGTTTTATGAATACAGGAGTAACAAACGACCCTATTTTTACATTATAAATATAAAAAAATACGTTTTATTTCTTAATGTTATAAGAATTAATAATAAAAAAAATTATTAGCTAATTTTATGAACATATTCTCAATTTTTCAAAAATGTCTAAAACTTTATTTTTATTTTTTAATATTTTAACACAAAGTTGTTCAGAAAGAATTGCTTTAAAACATGTAACTCAAAAATAACATTAGATATGGAAGATTTTTTTTCCAGCAAGGGCTAAAGATCCCTTTTATTTATACATGTATTACATAATGGTTTCGAACATTATAAGCAAATTGCTTTTCTACACTATACACATAAATACTTTGTCATACGGTGCTTTATGGGTGGGCACAAATGACATTTCCTACGTTTGTCAAACTTAAGTCCTTCGTCATCTGGTGATAGATTTACATCTGATACCCCCAAAATCCTGGCAACACATCGACTCTGCGAAGGGCCAAGTCACTGATAACACTAATATAAGTGGCGAGAGAGTCATGATGTCTTAAGAGTACGCGTGAATACTTTCACCTATAGGTTCTCACGGTCATACTAAAACATCCCTTAAATTGAGCGATTTATGTGTTTTTGGTTATCTCTTAGATTCGAAATAAGTAACATGTGGTGAATTGAGTGGGTATCCAACACAATTTAAATCGCACAAATCACCATGTGTAGTCTGGCAGACTATGTTCCATACGTTTACTCTGATAATTTTTATAAAAATGGTCATAAAATAATGCCGATCGCGGGACACATAGTGGACCAATTGAAGCAAGATTAGATGTACTGACAAATTTGGGGGTAGTTTCATTAAGGATATACAGCACGATTATTTTATTGGGAAGTCTGTGAGATACCACATGGCGGGTTAAGGGTTAATTAAGGTATCTCTTTTCTTACGAACCAAGAATTTTTTATAAACTTTAAATGATATCCATTCGATTGCGAATTCTTAACAAGAATATTTAAGATCCCTAAAATATTAAGATATGATGAATGAAAAATAATTAAGAATGTTTTCATGCACACTTAACACATTTTTAAATGTCTGCGATTCACATTTTTCATCTAATATTTTGTTATTATAATACAATTTTACAACAAAATTCTCTATGCCCATAATCATTCGAAGTAGCATAATCTACTACGTTTCGAATTTATGAACCTAAAATTCAGATTAGATGTAGTCAATGGAGGTTGATAAAAACGATTTCCTAAAGAAGTTATTTCTAAAAACGAAAGATTCCCTGGCGCCATCTATACACGAATGGCTGAAGCACTGTAATGTATAGAGAAGAGAACTAGCGTGTACTATGAACAAAAGCGGTACGAGAATAGTATCGATTCCGACAATACCATTCTCGGGTTCCTTACGACGAACTCTGTCAAGCAACCAGACAAACAGCAGGCGCGTAGTAAATTTCTTGATGCTTGGTGAAGGCAAAATATTAACGCATAAATTTCATTTAAAAAATGATTTTTATGTTTTCCAATTTTTTTTTTAATCTAACGGATTAAACATTTGATTTCGATGATTCAATTTCGAAAAATCTATAACTTCTAAACTCGTTCTGATCTCCTAATTTGGCATTGTTTGTTGGGTTGTGGTCCCTGGTTCCCCTTACACAAAGGGGCTTCTTTTAGAATTCTTAAAAATGACGGGTTACCCGAGAATCGCAACAAGTTAAAATTAGAAGGATATAACGAAACTATCTTAACTATTACAGGCTTTATTTTTTGTCTTCCTTTTTCGGTCACAATTTGTCTTCCATTTAAGAAAATAAGAGACTGCAATGTTCAAACTGCAATAATGAAATATTATTTCTTAGTGTCAAATAAACCCAGTCATGTATTGCTGTTTTCGGCAGTAGAAACAATATATGTATCTGGCTCCTTAAAGTGGAACTTTTTTCTTGTAAAATCCTCTATTTTTAAAAGTTAAATTATATATTTTTAGTTCAAAACAATGTCTGCAGAATAGCAGACGTTGTTTTGAACCAGGAAATTAGATGTTGGTTCAGCAATAGAGACTGAAATTTTGGTCTGTGAAAAATGTATTTGTCTCAGCATTTTGAGCTAGGTGCACCTGGCTAGTATTAAATAAGAATTTCATGTTTTAAGGTTGTTTTTTTTCCTCTTCTTCCATTTATTTTACAATAAGATGCTAATCACGAGACAAGAAAATATTAAGTTACTGCCTTCGGATATTACCATAAATAACACATTATCCGATGGATATAATCCTTTTCCAATATTCACCAAAGCATTATTGTCCAACCGTAACCAAATACATATTAGCATTTTCAATGTTTTGTCTACATAATTACATTGAAAATGATAACAGTGTGCCAGACAAAAACTTAGATTTATGATCCTATCAAGCGATCAACCAGAACTGATTTGTGGTGAAGAGGTTTTGTCTCTTTCACTTTACTTTCTTAGCCTTAATTGATTCGGATTTGATAAAAACCGTTCATTCTAAATAGGGACCAGAATCAGACAACCTTATTGAACCCATAAATAAATACATTTTGAATGAGTTTGATTAGTTTTTTTGCACATATAAAAAAAATAGTGTCCCACAATAATCCCTATTCTGATGTTACTACATATCTTCAACATTACTACGCGTTCTTGTCATTACTTGCCGACTTGTGCATGCTAATTAGCATTAATTTTCCGACTAGAGCAACACTATTAACTACTTTCCTGTTGAAGAAGAAAGCTTTCATTGTTTCCAGTCGCGATAGCGAGATAATGCAGCGAGGAAGTTGCGAAATTGTTTTAATGCAACAGAATAATAATTTGTATCCTGTGTTTGTGTGTGTGGGGTCTGCACAGCTACACAAAGCCAAATAATAATAGTGAAAATAGCGGCAATTTTATCAGTGAAATGCCAGGGAATTGACCAAAATTTGCATGCAGTCCTTGATCACGTTCCCGAGATATTAAAAATATATGTTTCCCCAAGAAAGATAACTTTGTGGTTTCAACTGATTAAGACTCATTCAGTTAACTTTATCGGGAGAATGATTTCCATTGCAATAACCAAGCTAATACTAAAGGCAGAGAGAGTGAAATTTCTAAGATTATCTTTCACATAAAGCTGCCACTGCTTGAGTCTGCTGGCCCTAAGCCTGGAATATTGCTGTTCATAATTAATAGCATCAGCTGTTTGCGGTTGTATGTCCTCCCCTGGTTTGCAATTAATTAATAACTGTACTCACAATGTATTGGAATTTGTTTATGTCGCTTTTAGTGTGTCATACACGAAGTTAAGCGGAGGTATGTGTCAGTAGTACATCGGTCTTTGACCCACATATTTGAGAGAATGAATCATAAATTCGATTATTACCGTTGATATTGTTATTGACCTTGTTTTTTTTTGATTTGGGATTAATTGGTTTTCAAGACATTAATTACAAATATAATTGGATGTTTTTGCATACAGAAACCTTCAAATATGTTCCTTTAGCTGGAATTCCTGCACTAAAAATTTAAATTAGATCGATTTAAGTGACAATAAATTGCTGCAACTATTTTCATAATTTGTATTTTTTTGTAAATGTTGTTAGTTACGTTTTTTTTTATTTAAAAAATTACTGATATCACTTAGGCGCAATATCGTTGTTGCAGCTATTTCCTTTCAGTTTATCCCGAAATTGATGCAATTCCAGGTCACTATTTTAAAATTTCATCTAATGCTAATTATCATCATTGAAGTGTTTTAAAACTTGATAAGATTAGTCTCAAAAATAAAAATAATTACAAACGATTATCACCGTTCTGGTATCACCAGATATCCATGTCAGGATAGCCTAGCTGTCTAGGCGTCAAACTCATAGTTCGCTAATCTGTCTGTGCCTACTCTGTAGGATATCAGCAGTCTAGACCTCTTTAAGGACGGCGGGTTCACATCCCTATCCTGACAATTTTTTTTTTTAAAGCAAATCTACATTTTTATGCACCGATTGATAATTTACTTTTCATTCACAAATTTTCATTGCTCGCTGCCGCGAGCCCTAAAATGATGACTCAACTTCTTCAACTTCCACAATTTTACCACAGAAGCAAGAAAATATTTATTCCCTATAGGGCGACAGATCGATCCTCCTAAGCTCGATCCCGTTTCTGAAATTAAATTTATCCGATCATTCGACATTGCAGTCTCCTCATTTAGACCGGCTAACTGGAACTGACCAACAAACAAAAATCCTCCAAGGAGAAAGCGGAAATCTACAAGAACAGTCCAAGCACTGTCACGACAATGCAATTTCAATATGCACATAAATTGTGACGGATATGCCATAATATGTAAATATTGTGCTGTTGTGTGGTAATTAAGGAATTTAACGGTTGTTAATGAGACAATATATGTGTACGAAGAGTAATTGACATTAGTACTTATGATGGGCGTTACCTAATTTTGTAGGAGACGAAAGACTATTTTTATTGGATAGTAATTGGCATTTATGGGCGGCAACTCAACTGACAGGCATGGAAGAACTTATTAGCACAATCTTAACATCTCCGAGACCTTCGATCAAAGGCGGAAGCATTTCAAGCCCCAAATAAACACACAGAAAAAATGGGTTAGTTTATACCAGCTTTGTATATATATATACGAGAATAAGGAAACACAATATGTATATGAATTCCAGCGAAAAAGATACTATTTGTTTGCATTTGACATTGCGACCCTGTTACTGTTATTTACGTAAACCAAAAGGCGGCTTTCGACACGGAAATAGTTCGTTTAGTCTAACGGCAAAACCATTCAAGGTTTCGAAAACTTGACACCGCAATTACCCACATACACGTGAAATTTAAGATAGGAGTTTTATGCTTTATAATCAGGTATAGAATACGTAGTGCTAATAATTGACAGCGACCTAGTTTCGGCCCTCGAACCACCCACCCACACCAGCTCTCCGAGCTAGACATTTCGTGCCTTGAAGGATTCGTTCAATTACCATTCAAACTCACGTTCTCACTTTCCTGTTTCGGCCCAACAAAGTAGTACATACCTATTAAACAACTCAATAAAGAGAAAATAAAAGTACATTTCAGAGGCTTCACCAAAGTGCACTTACTAGACATTACCCACTAACCTTTTGCCGCGGTTGTTTCGAGTCATGCAATCGAACAGTGCCGGCACATGAAATACTTATTAACTGAATAGATATGTTTGGTTTGAACCTGTATATTATCCAGGAAAACCAGATGAGTGTCCAAGGAAAAGTGAATGCTCCAGTTCCTTTCAGATTGAAATTTCCCGCCCTACTATGATTAACCAGCTGAGAAGGAATTAATCAGTAGATCTAACATAAAAGCCGACGTTTCGATCCATATGAGAATCATCCTCACGGTCAAAAATCCAAAAACAGACCTGAGAAGATCAACGCTTGGCCAGCAATACAAAATACAAATAAAATGAAGTATCGACTTTGTTTTTCTACTCGAGTGTAGTGCATCTCCTGGATATTTCTTATTGTTTTAACTTGAAAATAACGGAAATATGCGTTGGTTTTAGTAAACTCAACTGGAGCGCTGTTTAATTTATCATATACCCAATTTATGGACAAAATGAGACAAATTCTGACTTTTTGGACCCCAAACTGAAATCTCAGAATTTGCATTTGCGACTCTTTTGGCCTCAAACTGACACTACAGATCATCAGTTCGATGAATTCTCAAATTTCAATTTATGTCCCGAACTTGAGAATTTTTGGAGTTTTTCACCTGCAACTTGAAATTCGAAAATTAGATTTTCTGTTCAAAATAAGGATGAAAAGGCTTTTGGAACTCCGCACTCAAACCCCCATATTCTACTCAGAATTAAATACATTTTTTTACTATTTTAAGCCCACATTAAAACCAAATGAATGCGATAAAATGTCCAAACTAAGAAAAACCACATCTCCACACATTTGTCGCTGATACCTTACATTGTACCAACACGTGTGATAAATAAATATTTATTGATTATTTCTGAGACCTACATTTTCGTATTTGCCCGCTTACCTACGCCCATGGCAACTCTATTAATCTCTCAGTTTAGGTGTTTAACAGAAACCTGTTATTCGGCTGCATTTTTCCTTGTGTTATACTTATTACATGACAATAATTATATCATTTCCTTGTAAGGTGTGTGTAATCGTTTAATTCGGATTAATTCAGTAGAGAGGAGAGGAATTCAAAGAGACTTGCAATGCGGTTATAAGTGAAATGTCGCAATAGTAAATATTTACCAATAAATTGATTCAAACAAGTCACAGATTACGAGAAATTGACGTGAAAGCGAGGATTATCATTAGTGGTTCTCGATTAAGCCCATTTAGGCCCAGTTACACCAGAGGTATTAAGCCGAGGAATAAGATTCCTAGGCTTAGTCTTCAACTTACCAAACTACACTTGTTAAACCGCCTACTCCCTGACCTCTTCAAAGTCCCTCCCCTGATGTTAGCATCGTCCAAATGCACCTCCGCTCCATCATAAGTAGATCTTCGACTAAGTTCGCTTAATTCTGCCACGGGTTGGACCTAAAATATGATCCCATTAGTGACAATTCTAGTGGTATTTGAAGAAATAATAAACAATGAGTAATGGTGCATTGCCTTAAGATTGCTAAAACAATGTAGATATCTCCGATACCAAGATTTAGACCGAATTTTATCGGTTTCTCGCTTATAGGTATTGTATTGTTCTCATGACATATGATTGAGAAAAATTGTGTAAGTCAGAAACAGATGTTGTGTGTTGGAATTAGGTAGTAAACCTGATGGCCAAATGGTGTTTCCTGAGGTGTTTCCCCAAAATCGCCGTAATCAAAAGAAAAGGAAAAATAATATTTCTGATAATTGGACATGAAAGGTAAATTTCAAAAATTATCGACAAAGACAAATATTTGGTTAGCTGCAGGGATTAATGTAACTGTTTTCCAAGCCAAAGATAAGATTATTGCTCTGCACCTACCGAGAACTGAAATACAAATTGATATTATTGTTGACGGATATTTAATTATCTGTATTAAGCACTATACAGGGTGGAAATTAAGTCTGGAACATCGTTAATATCTCAAAAACTATTTGACGTAGGTAATTCAAAGAAATTTGAGAGATTTCTGGAAGTGTCGAATTTGACGAAAAAAGTCAGTCCAATTTTTTACACGTCGTCGACATAAACGTAGTCCATCGTATGTGTGTGTTTTAATGAAATATGGGTATCAGTAGAACTTATTAAGGCGATTCCAGTGAAATACAGTTTGAGTGACTTGTCTGCCAAGAAGGCTACAAATAAACAGTAATTACTTATCAGAACAAATTTAGGTGTAGTACACAATTTATATCGAAGATACAGGTCTAACGAGGCTATAGTCCTAACGGCTTAAGCGAAGCTAATATAAGGATATTTTTTCCGCAGTCAATCAATCAGTTTATAGCTGTCTAAACCGTTTCTTCTTGGGCATAGAAAGCAGGATTTTTTTGGGCGACAAAACCAGGACGTAAATCTTAGTTTAAAGACGAAAATGTCTCTTAATGTGTAGCCCAAAAAGCAATAAAAATCAATTATGTAGAGTATTAAAATATGCAACATTATTGCCAAGCAGGGGGTTCAGTGCGATTGATGGAGGATGACATTTTTTATAGCTACGATGGACATCTCAAAGAATTTCTTAAGCGTCAGCAATTCTTGTCTTCAGTTTCCCACAAAATCGCATCAGGCATAATAAAATAATGAGATCTAACAAATGACGGAGAGACGTAAATGTTTGTAAACATGTTCCTTTAATTAGGGTTTTAATGTTCCCGAATAGGGATGGAGTTGAAGCCCCTGGCAAACGCCAAAGGTTCTGAGCTGTTTTTTAGATATTTCTAATATAACTTGTTCAGTTCAAACACGCATTTCCAATTACGTTTTCGTGATCACAAAACGATTTCGCAGAGGCGCGGCTGAACCAACCAAATGAGTCACACACTTTAGACCAGACTACATCAACATATTTGCAAAACAGATGCCATGGCAATTATCTCAGAACCAACAAGATGCGATCTGTGTCATGGTCTGAAAGTGCAGATATTTTCCCCCTCAAAAAAAAAAAAAAAAAAAACATTCGGTTTCTCGCTCTGATTAATTTTTTGAAGTACTCACTAATGCAGGTAGCGCTCATTAATCTAACCATTTCTCCGTTATAGTGACTCACAGATTAAATGAAATATCGGGAAGTTCTATTGAAATTCCTAGCATGTACACGCAAAACGCTCGTTATTTGTTGCAGTAAAGCCGGAAAGTCTCTAGGGCCTGTCTGGCAAGGGATATTGCTTTCGATAGGATCCAAAAGCAATTCAATGAACTATGCAGTTGCCAAATTTCTGAAACATTGAGGAGTAACAGTCTAGACATTCAAGCCCCCAATTCTTCTATTTTGTGCTTGGAAAGTCTCCAACAAAACAAAAAACAAAAACTTTTTTGGCCCATGAGGGGATCGAACCCGCGACCTTCGCGTTATTAGCACGACGCTCTAACCAACTGAGCTAATGGGCCACTTATCTATCAAACTTAGAAAACTATGGCTGTCTAAAATCACTGGCATTCAGTCTTGGCAATCGGTCAGGCCAAGGGCAAAATTAATCGTTTTATTGGCCATGATTACGGACCAACCAAACTACCGATGTAAATAAGATAACTATGTAAACAAGCTGAAGATTTTAGTTCGGAAACTTTCTAATATCAACTTTTTTCCAAAATTGAGTAAATATTGCAACGTGCCATGGCGTGACTAAAAGCGGCAAAAACGCAATTATTAAAGCGCCTAGTAGCCCAGACGGTACGCCCCCCAGTCTGATAGTCCAAATTAATCTCTGTAAGGTAATTTCGTTGATAGAAAAGAAAGTTGGGTCATGCTGCCTAATTATTATCCTTTTACCTGCCTGCCTTGTTTCGCAGCGAATTGTTTTATGTTTAAACAATTCAATGGCAATGGCTAGTAAGAGCACAAATAGATTATGAGAATATTTTTGAGCAAAGTTGTAGCTCGTAAGAAGGTATCTTTATGCGCGTGTAAATTCAGGTTCATTACAAGTGTTCTGAAATTTGTCTCTTAAAACCATTCATCCTTTAATTGGTAATCGACAATGATTGCAACCGACATAAACGCAGTATCTTAGTAAACAACGCCTCAATGTAAGCGGCTACAGATACACGTTGACATCCTTAGATGTATATTGGATAAGTTCACCTAGACGATTTTCTGCATTTTGAGGGTGGTTCAGATATGTTTAGTTTTATACTCTAGTTCAATTAGAGATTTTAAAATCTCAAATTTTATTCCCTGTACACTTCCGAGAATTTCGGCTATATACAGGGTGGTCCGAATACATTTTGTCAATCCTCAGCTGTTGGTGAAAAATTGACTGAATTTTTGAATAACTGAAGGGATTTGCGTGGATTGCTTACTCTGTCTATATTTCCAATATGCTTGCAATGGAGATAAACAACTCCATTTTGCTCAAGCACAATTAATTCCATCCGCCGACCGAAACCAGAGTTATTAACCTGGCCGGAAACAAGGAAACGTGGTGTGCTATACTGGTCCGAAAATGGCCAATTACCACTGTCGAATTAACATGTTCCATGTTACGGAACAAAAAGCGCTCTTAATTCATTAACCAACTTTGTCTTCGGCAGAAATACGATTTTAACGAGCCAGTTAAGTGAATGATGGCCAATGTTGTAGATTAATGTGCAATCTAAAAGCGCTTATTGAATGGAGTTAAATTTTTGAAAGCGTACACTTAATTATTGTTTCATGACTAAAAGCTCTTGTCAGTAGGCGTTTAAAAATCTGAGCAGAATGCTTTTGTACGTGTGTGTTTATAGGAAAGCATTTCCATTCTCCCACGTAAACTATTAGTGTAGTTGCCCGGCTGCATTTTATTGATCTGACCCAGGAATGCAGTAAGATGATTAGGTAGTCCTCAGCATGTTTCCCTTAGAGACCTTAAGATAAGGCCAATTTATATAAACGCTGCGCAATTTAGATTGTTGGGAATTTATTGAACTTCTCAAGCTTCAATCGCAATTTAATTTACTTTATCTGCAGGTCTTTCATTTGAGTCCCAAGCCGCACGTTTGATCTTGCGATGACACTCTTAACAAGACCTCTTCTAGTTAACATTCTAGCAAATTTCTAATAACTACTAATAAGCATTTTCCAGTACATAAGTCTTCTTTGACCTGCAAGTTATGCACACAATGCGCCCATATCGAGTCAATTACCAAACAATGGCTCGTTTAACAGTGATTAAAGGCATAACTGTCTGGTGTTAACAGGTCCTAATGCATGGAACCGAAATTTATAGGTGGGCCCTCTGGGACTGATGTTTCTTGTACTGTAACACTGCCATTAATTTCTTCCTGGTGATGGTCGATTGCGTTCTTGAGCTTTACAGTTGTGAAAGCGTTGAATGGGGGAAATACCCAAATTTTTGTAAATTTCGAACTTAGATCACAGATACTTTGAGGGCTGAAAATTTTGAGGTCAAGATTTTGCGAACCAATTCTTACAATAAAAAAATTCACGGAACTAATCGTTTTCCGACCTCCATAAACCTACACCGATTTATAAAATCTCCCTCAGTTTCCGAGATATGGGGTCGTTTATCTTTTTTCTAGAGTTTTGAATGCGTATCTAAATAAAGGGGTCTGAGAACGCAATTCAAAGGCTTTTGATATTCAATTTAAGTGAAACATTTTCTGAAATTTTAATAGAAATTTTGGTCATGGGGCATATGGTATGGGCAATGCCGCAAGAGCGGGAGGTGTCCAGATCGTACATACAGTGACTCTCGAAACTGATCAAATGTTTGTAGTATTAGCGCAAATTGTTCCTAAATCGAAATGTTGTTTGTCAATACGTATTTATTATAGGTCAAAAATCTTTGTTCAGTTTTTTATTATGATTCTCAAACACATTCCCATCTTCGTTGTAAACATAAAACACTTATTTCTTGTCATAATTCTCACAAGACCGCTTGATCGATTTTATAAGTTTCAATTGGGCTATTAAAATAAATTATTTATAATTATTAAAAATGGCCGCAGCATGTAAAATAGTATGTCAGAACGAATTTTAATTTTTGTCGACAATTTTAAATGCCATGCGATTTTTTTGCAATGCGAAACCATTGTATATACATACAATGGTTTTACAGTGAAACTCATAATATTGATCATATGTAAAAAAGGAAATGTTTGGTTCTTCTTTGAGTAAAAAAATTGTTCTGCTCATTTTTTGTAGTTTTTGTTAATTTTACTCTTAAATAATATTTTAGCAACAATGGCGTTGCAATTTAACTGGTATAACATGTGAAAAACATGTTGATTTATCGCTGGTCGCATGCGATTTGATCGTTTTCATGAGTTACTGTATCTCAAGATTCTGTGGCTCAATTATGCCCATTTTGTGTCTCAGGAAAAGAAATGGTTGAAGATACAATGACTATGGATATCCCATAGTTGAAACCCAAGTTAGTCGATTTCAGTGAGAAACGTCAACTCAAATAATTTTCTTCCTACTTTTGAGTCGAAACAACCTTAAGCCTTTGAAGCCTATTGCATGGTTGGGGAAAACTATTACACATTGAAAGTTGACATTAACAATTTCCTCCGTTGCCCCCTGCACTACTTACGTCCACCACCGCTTCTTTTTTTACGTGTGCGATGATTTGCCCAATGACTCAACATTAAACGACCACATTGCATCGCCTGTGAATGAAAACACGTTGCTAAATTACATTTTACGAACCGCTAAACCATTCAATGCGTTCCCCAAGGTAATTCCCTAATAACAGCTCCATGTCCAGTTGAAACGGTAAGGAACAGTTATCTTATGTCACGGACCGAGGACCTTGGAAATCATACAAAATTCCTGAACGTCGTCAATGTTATAAATTAATGGATTTTCGTTTAGAATCGTCTGCATTGTGAGTGAAATCTGTTACGTATAGATATTGCAAATAAAACAGCAGGAAACTATAAACTTCTCTCCATCTAAATATTAATTAATTCCCGTAGCTTGCAGTTACATAGTAGTTGATTAAATCTCGGCGGAGTATAAAAGATTAATTACCATAGAAGCATACCTTTTATTGTAACGTAATCCACGGCAATTAGAGCTAGATATAATAAGATCGAGCAAGCGCTTATTGTCGCATTTTAACGAGAGTATGATTTATGTGGAGCATCTTTATCAAGTGGGACATCGGAAACTACAGAAATATTACTGGTAACCATCCCCCGAACCATCTTCCCACCAAAATTTGATTTGAAACATAAATAACGTACCTTCAAAGTTACGCTCTCTCCAGAGGCTTTGATCATGTCGATGATCTCTTCTCTATTACGATCCTCCACAGGAATTCCATTTACCTCTAAAAGTTTGTCACCGGGTAGCAGACCAGTTTCGTTGTGGTGTTGAACCATGGTGCCGGGTTCGGCGAATATCACAGCCCGCATACTAACTCCACCTGTGAACAATGTTTTTTTTTTTACTTTAAAAATAACGAGGAAGAAAAAGAAATTGATAGAATGTGTTCAGGACAAGAATATTGGAAAAAGGTCCTGGAAACGCAGATACAGCAGATCACAGCTTTAATGGTAGCCAATATTAAGAGAAGCTAACTTGTCTCGGGCACAATAGTTATTTTAAAAAAAGAATATAATTAAATTTATTTAATATGGCTGCTTTAAAAGCATATAAATTAATATTTTGCCTCAGATGTGCCACATTTAAGAAACGAACATTTTTTTATAAAATTATGTCCGATTTTAATGTCGCAGCATAAATGATTCAAAACGCAAAATTACGAAACTAACAAAGATAACAAACTCCTATAAATTAATATGGCACATACTTGGTCCGTTCTCCTTTGTTATCAGTGACTGCCTACAGGCATCTAAGTATTGATTCTACCAACTTTCTTGTGTCTTCTGGTATAATGGTGCTCCAAGCTCCAGTAATTTTTGTTTTTAAATCATTTTGGTTAAATATTGGGTCATTGTGCACTTTATTTTGTAATGTTAATCATAAGTTTTCAATTGCATTTAAATCTGGTGACTGGGCTGGTTTTTTAATAACATTTGGGCAGTTATAAAGCTACTAACTGGAACCCGACATGATGAATACTTGAGGTCTTTATCGTGATAAAAACGATAATTATTGTTGTCCTAATTTTTGCGCATTTGGTACAACGTGTTGTCTTATTATATCCAAATACATGTATTGCTTCATAAATTCTTCAATAAAATGCAAGTTATCTACTCTTGCAGACGACATACACCTCCATAATATACTGCGTGACATAGAAAAGAGAACACCCCGTAAAAATGGTTTAATTTAAATAATTTTTGGTATGCATGTTTGTTTATATGTATAGCAGAAACGATCAAAATTTCACTCATATTTATCTACGTATTTACGAGTTATTCGGAATTTTAGGTTTTTTTTAAATATAAAAATTGCAATAAAATATCAACAATACAACTGGAAAATAACATTTATTGGAGTGTAGTGTGCTTAGAAACTGCGTAGAGATATGCCTAGAACCAAAATAGAGCGAAATTTTCATCAATTGAGCGAGTTTGAGAGGGGTCGAATAGAGAGTCTACGAGAGGCTGGTCTGTCATTTAGGGAAATCGCCACTAGATTGAACCGTAGTGTAAACACTATAGTGAGATGCTGTCAGGGATGGTTCGAAGAAGGGCAAACAGGCAGAAGAACAGGTACTGAACGACCTCGAAGAACTACAGAACGCCAAGATCGCCGACTCCGAATTATGGCCCTAAGAGATAGGTTCGTCTCGTCGAGGACGCTGGCGGATCAGTGGTTCGCTGAGTATGGAAGGCCCATTGGGATACGAACCATTTATCGCCGCATAAGAAGTTTTGGATTGATTTCCTACCGTCCCTATCTCGTGTTACCCCTCACCTTAAATCATCGTCAAAATCGACTATAGTGGTGCCAAGAACGGATACATTGGACTCTGGAATGGGATAATATCGTGTTTAGTGACGAATCCAGATTCTGTTTCGGTATGCATGATGGTCGGGCAAGAATACGAAGGAGACGGGGTGAAAGATGGGATCCTCAGTTTGCAATACAGAGGCATGTCCATCAGACTGTTGGGGTAATGGTTTGGGGTGCCATTGCATATGGTAGCAGGTCACCTTTAGTTTTCGTCAGAGGCAGTATGACAGCCCAGCGATACATCCAAGAAGTCCTGGAACCTCATCTTGTGCCTTATCTGGAAACTCTTGTTGATCCAGTTTTCCAACAAGACAATGCACGACCACATGTGGCTAGAGTGACTATGGACTTCTTCCAACAAAATGCAGTCAATTTGCTACCTTGGCCACCTCGATCTCCAGACCTCTCACCGATCGAACATGTATGGGATATTATAGGTAGAAGGTTGCATAATTTACCCCATCCCCCGCAAACCCTAGCGATGCTGTGTCATGCTGTCCAGTTAGCCTGGAATGAGATCCCCCAAGAGGACATCAATCACCTCATTAGATCCATGCCTAGACGTGTACAAGAATGTAAAAGACACCGCGGAGGACCGACAAATTATTTAATTTTTTTTAGTTTTTAACAATTAAATTTGTTCAACTTTTTAATGAAGTATTTGTTTTGGCGTAAACAACATGCATACCAAAAATTATTTAAATCAAATCATTTTTACGGGGTGTTCTCTTTTCTATGTCACGCAGTGTATAAGTCCACCTCTACAGTGCTTCACCATAGTTTTCAAATTTTTTAAGTTCAGCTCTTTATTAGACTTTTGCCATACTGGTATTTTCCTATCCGACCCAAGTAAGTTGATTTTGATTTCATCAACAAATATAGTAAAATCTATCTTGGTGGACACCTCCGATAAGCGAACCTCTCTCATAACCAGATAGTTTTCTGGGTACCAACTCTTTTCCATAAGAGTTTCTAATAAAGATTTCTTTACTAAGAGGAGTCTCTATTAAATGGTCACGGACACTAAATTTTACTCCTTTTTTACATTTTTTCTCTCATAGAAGGACATTAGTTAGCCCGCAACCAGGAAAGAATTTTCGAATGAAAATGAACGTCGCCTTTTAAAATATTTAATGAATTGCAATGTTTTTGCCCGGTCGCGCGTCGTTTGTAGGGGAATTACCGGACTCCCGAAACGCATACTATACAGGGTTATTCACCCAAACCGTTCATTAGAAGTTTACTAGGATCTAAAAGTGATACGAATTTGAAAATTTGGAGTTAAGTTAAGTTCGACATATACTATTTTTTTAAAATATTTTCAACTTGCTGTCACTTCCGGTTTAACCGGAAGTAGCTGTAACTTGCTTATTTCAAATGGAACCCCCAGTATATTATTTTATTTTTAGATTCTACACAATATTTTAGGTACATTTTCTGTATAATGTCCTATACTTAGTTCTTACCGTTTTTGAGATATGTGACTTTGAATTAAAAACGTGCCTCTGTAATGACCAATTTTAAAATTGCATATCTCCGCAGTTATTAAAGACATAATCACCATATTTTGCAGAATGTCAATACATAGTCTTAGGTTCACACTTTCACTAGTTTTATGGCTTAGTATTATACAGGGTGTCCAAAATTCAGCTCCTAACATTTACATTTTTGAAGTTGCAAAAGTCGTTTTTTTTAAATGGGACACCCCATAACTTTAAGCAGTATCAAGTAGAAAATGTAATTCTCTATCGAACTGTATTAGGGTTACCTATACCTATTCCAAACCATTTTCGCAATAATTAAGTTTATGTGAAACTAGTAGTACATATTCACTCTGGTAAATTTTTATTCTTCGCGTAGTTGGCCATGGAAAAGAAATAATGACAGTTATTACTTGCATTGCACGTTTTTGTTTTTCGGTGGCTGTTAGTAGCAAAATTAAAGTGAAACTTTCAATCAAAATGGAAGAATACACAAACGCTGATATTCTCAATTTGTTTTATATTCACGGAGAATGTTACAAAATTTTGGAGAGAACTTGCCGTGTATTTAGTGAACGACATCCCCATTTGCCGCCAATCAACAAGACAAAATTCAGGAGAATTGAAACTAACTTTTTACAATTCGGGAAAGTTAGCGCTACAAAAAATGTTCCTAAATCATTGCTGAATAAAGAAGTACATAATAATAATAAATAAGATTAATAAACTAATTATTGTAACTAAATTTCAACAATCGTCGAAACAAAGAAATAGTATTATAATAAATGTTCAATATGTTGACCGTTCATCTGAAGGCACAGATCAATTCTTCTTTGGACTCCTTCTACAGCTTGTCGGATTTGATTATTGTCCAGTTCGTCAAACGCTGTCCGCACCCTGTTGAGCAAATCTTCGCGGGTATTTACTGGAGAATAATAAACCTTGCTTTTAATATAGCCCCATAAAAAAAAATCTAAGGGTGTTAAGTCAGGCGACCGCGGTGGCCACCTCCAAGGGCCATTGAGTCCAATCCAGCGATCATCAAACATTCGTGACAATTGTAAGTAAACTTCGCGAGAATTGTGTGCAGGAGCCCCGTCTAACTGATACCAGCAATTTTGACGATCACCAATAGGAATTTCTTCTACAAATTGAGTAACAGTTTCTCGAAGAATTTCCAAATAATTGTCACTATTTAAATTTTCATTGTAAATACAATACCGAACCTGATCATGGCATAATACACTGAAAACATTAAAACTAAACATTTCTTGGAAATATACATTGCGTAAAACATGTGGATTTTCTACTGCCCAGAAATGCTGATTCTTTCTATTTGTTATTCCTTCTCTAGAAAACTTCGATTCATCTGTCCAAAGTATTTTTGAAAGAAATTGAGGGTCTTCTTGAATTTTTAGCAGCATAAATTCGCAAAATTTTATTCGCCGAAGATCATCGCCTGCTCTAAAAGCCTGCACGTGTTGGAAAGAGTAAGGGTGCATACGATGTTCTTTCAGAATTCTTTGAATAGACGAAGCTGAAACTCCCAAATCCTTTTCTGCAGATGTTGTTGAACTTTGCGGAAATGCGTTAAAATATGCCAGTGTACTTATTATATTACCCTCGTCATTAGTCACTCGTTTAGGAACATTTTTTGTAGCGCTAACTTTCCCGAATTGTAAAAAGTTAGTTTCAATTCTCCTGAATTTTGTCTTGTTGATTGGCGGCAAATGGGGATGTCGTTCACTAAATACACGGCAAGTTCTCTCCAAAATTTTGTAACATTCTCCGTGAATATAAAACAAATTGAGAATATCAGCGTTTGTGTATTCTTCCATTTTGATTGAAAGTTTCACTTTAATTTTGCTACTAACAGCCACCGAAAAACAAAAACGTGCAATGCAAGTAATAACTGTCATTATTTCTTTTCCATGGCCAACTACGCGAAGAATAAAAATTTACCAGAGTGAATATGTACTACTAGTTTCACATAAACTTAATTATTGCGAAAATGGTTTGGAATAGGTATAGGTAACCCTAATACAGTTCGATAGAGAATTACATTTTCTACTTGATACTGCTTAAAGTTATGGGGTGTCCCATTTAAAAAAAACGACTTTTGCAACTTCAAAAATGTAAATGTTAGGAGCTGAATTTTGGACACCCTGTATAATACTAAGCCATAAAACTAGTGAAAGTGTGAACCTAAGACTATGTATTGACATTCTGCAAAATATGGTGATTATGTCTTTAATAACTGCGGAGATATGCAATTTTAAAATTGGTCATTACAGAGGCACGTTTTTAATTCAAAGTCACATATCTCAAAAACGGTAAGAACTAAGTATAGGACATTATACAGAAAATGTACCTAAAATATTGTGTAGAATCTAAAAATAAAATAATATACTGGGGGTTCCATTTGAAATAAGCAAGTTACAGCTACTTCCGGTTAAACCGGAAGTGACAGCAAGTTGAAAATATTTTAAAAAAATAGTATATGTCGAACTTAACTTAACTCCAAATTTTCAAATTCGTATCACTTTTAGATCCTAGTAAACTTCTAATGAACGGTTTGGGTGAATAACCCTGTATACATAACTATGCCACTATTTTTGTCTACTACCTTTGTCCTAGTTAACACAACGTTCGGTGTAGTTCATTTTTGCAGCAATATTTCTCTAGTGTGTTTATAATATTTACATATAACACATATAGTAATGACTCCAACAAAACGTATGTTAACTCTTATGACGGCAGTGGCCCTTATAATGGACCACCATTTTTTAATCATTGGCGCGGTGGTGGATCAAATTTGAAACCACCTATTTATTCACGCATCCTGTATATTATTTAAGTAAAAAGGGCTTATATAACTTTCTATTTGACCACTTAATAGAACCCAAACATGAAAAAAAATTCTTTGCGCCACCTGGAGAATATTTTCTTTCAGATTTCTGCACCAATAAGGGTTAACATTAAAGGAAAAACTGCAAGTGGTGGAAGCTTACGATACAGCAAAACTTAGAGTATGGAACTTGGCGGCTCGATTTAATATAGGAAAAACCCAGGCAAGTAAACTACGAGGGCCGTTTGATAAGTCAGTGACATTTTGAATGAAATATATTTTTTTCGGCCAAAAAACGTTTTATTTCTCAACACAGCCTCCTTTTAGCTTGATACATTTAGTCCAGCGTTTTTCTAATTTTTTTTATTCCTTCCAAATAATAGGCTTTATCAAGGTCCACAAAATAGGCGTTTATTTCAGACCTCTTCATTCGATCCAAATCTCTTACCGCCCAGCCATTCCTTGGGGTTTGAGAACAGGAAATAGTCGCAGGGGGCTAAATCTGGGGAATATCCTGGGTGGGGTAGCAGTTCGTAGTCTAATTTATGAATTTTTGCCATGGCGACTACACCCGTGCATTGTCTCGATGGAACGGCACTTTTTTTTCGCCAAATGCAATCGTTTTTGATTCAATTCAATATCGAATCTATCCAAAAACTTTGAATAATATTTACCAGTGATCGTTTTACTCTTTTTAAGGTAATCGATGTGAATGACACCGCGTGAATCCCAAAAAACTCTGGCCATCACCTTGTTGGCCGACAAATCTATCTTGGCTTTTTTTGGTGCACGTTCACCTGAAGAAGCCCACTATTTCGATTGTTCCTCATACACTTTCATTCTCCGATCGTCCAATATCGTTCCATTGATTTTATCGACAATTTCTGGCATGAGCACCTCATTTGGACGATCTGAACGTTCTGCATCACTTGCGCTGATAAGACTGCAACGAACCTCAGTAAACCACTTCTTAACCATTGAAATTGATAGTGCAGAGTCCCCATAGTATTTATCAAGTCTTTTCTTGATTTCGGAGATGTATTTTTGTAAAAAATAATGCTTGATCAGCACATGAAATTTGCTTTTTTCCATTTTCGTCGAAATTCATGAGGTCGTCTGCTTTCAATGGCTCTTAAACACAAACTAAATGACGTAGCTTGCTCAAAATTTGACAGCAGTCTATTAACAGTTGACAGTTGACGGGAGTAGTGTTGCATTTAAAGTTATTATCCAAAAAATTCAAAAAGTCACTGACTTATCAAACGCCCCTCGTAATTAAGAAGAGGAAATAACTATTAAACAGTTGTAATATATCATTTAACTTAGATCAGAAGAGGTCATTCTTCAAAGCTATGGGACTTAACATCGACAAGCTAACTTTTGAACGGTTTGTTAAAACCCGGAATCAAATTTTTCCTATATCAGGGTCTATAATTCGATCAAAGACAAAAGAGCTTGCAGAAAAAAATGAGGTATCAGGATTTCCACGCTTCTTCTTGATGGCTTGATTGCACATTCCGTTTCGCTCAATCTCAGAAGAGGCTGCTAGTGTCAATACGGAGGACGTGGCCATTTTCAAAAACAATATTTCGGTGTTACTGAAAAACTATGAGCCAAGAAATATCTATAATGCTGACGAGACTGACTTTTTCTTTTGTTCATTACCCAAAAAAACATTCGCTTTAAAAGGTAAAAAATGTGTGGATGGAAAAATGACCAAAGAACACCTCATCATTTTACACTGTATAAATATGGTAAGTGACAAGGAAAAACTTTTAATCATCGGAAAATCAACAAGGTCATGTTGTTTCAAAAAATTGGACCTGCGTATTTTACCAATCACGTGGTATTCAAATAAAAAAATCTTGGATGACAAGTAATATCATGATAGAATGATTACAAGTGCTTGATTGCAAAATGACTAAGGAAAAACGGAAGCTTTTATTATTTATGGACAATGCTGCTTCTCATCCAAGAGACCTCAATCTACAGAACATTAAAATTACTTTCTTACCACCAAATACACCTTATGGTAACCATTCAATCAAGGGATAATAAAGGATTTTAAGATATGTTACCGCTCAATTATTTTAAGATATATCTTAATAAAAATGGATAGTGTTGACAACGCTAGTGAGTTAGCCAAATCTATAAATGTACTGAAGGCGGTGTTTTTCATTAATTCAGCTTGGCAATAAGTGTCTTCTTCGACCATAAGGAATTATTTTGATGAAGCTGGGTTTGGTTATGAAGTTAAATCCATGCCAGGTGAAGATTGGGACCCAGAAAACTAAGTTCTGTTAGCAAAACTTAAGCAGGTTTGGAAAATGATGAGAAATGCTGAACAGAAACAAACTGATACAGATGTTTTTATTAATGTTGATAACGTTGTTTAAGTAGAAAATCAAGAAATGGAAATTTCAATTTCTTATGAAAACACAGAAAAGAGCCTCTGAAGATGAACCAGAGACAATGATATACAATAATATGAATAAAAGTAAAATCCGTTCTTACAGTGATGTGTTTAAAAGTGTAAATAAATTAAAATAGTTTTCTTTGAAGAACAATGTTTTGAAATGAAAGGATTCCAAATATTAAGTATGTTAGAGATACATTTTGAAGAGAATTTTATAAAAAAAAGACCTGTCAAACTTAAATTATTGTACTTGTATTGTTGTACTTGTATTATTGTACAAAATTAAGTACTTTGTTTCTAAACATTAGTTGCCTAAATATGTACATACATATACATATACTATGTACAGGGTTGGTCCGTATATTTAGACAGCGCCGCTTTTATTATAAAAAAAAAGAAACACTTTAACTACTAAAGTTGTAGGGTTTATCCTAAATCACTAAAAAATATTACTTAACACAACAGATGAATATTGCAAAGTTAAAAAAGAACACAAAGTCGATAAATTTATAATGGAACACCGTGTATATTTTATAAAAATTGAATAAACCTTTATTTTTTTATTTCAAAAATATAATACATGTTGACATTTAGTTTAACCATTTTCGCTGTATTTCCATATATATTTCCATATAATATATCCATATTTCCAATCGGGATTATATTTTTTTTCCAAATCGCAGTTGCCATGAATAAACAAATGGACCAAAAGTCATTAATTATTTTCCCATTCAAGTAATTATTATTTATTAATTTATTATTTTCATTTTGGAAATAATAAATTAATTTAAAACTAACATTAGCAAGTTGCATTTTAATACCATGAAATCCAGATTAAAAAAATTTTTTTAATAAATATTTTTCGAAAATTAAAAATTCACAAGTGTTGAATGTGTCCGCCGTTATTTTCAACACATTTTCTGTAATCTTCATCTAAACTTCAACAAAGCATTGCAAATAAATTTAGGATGTTCATTCAATGAATCGATACTTGTTTGGATTCTTTCTCTTAAATCCTCGAAATTTTGACTTCTTTCCTTATAGACTTTATGCTTTAGATAGCTTCATAGGAAATGATCTAAAGGGGTTAGATCAGGACTATTTGGTGACCAATTAATGGCCCTATAGCTTCCAATCCGTTCGTTGAAATGATTAATTAAAAAATTTCTTATGTGAATCAAGTTATGCGGCGGCGCACGATCCTGATGCCATATAATGTTAATACATTCCTTGAAAGGAAGTCCTAACAAACCTTCAATTTCATCGTTTAGAAATTGTAGGTATCTGTTTTCTGTTAACGAGCCTTCAAATATAATTGGTCCAATTATTCGGTTCTTAAGAATACCACACCAAACATTTAATGACCTATGATCCTGAGTTTTTATTTCAACATAAGCCTGAGGGTTCACTACTACCCACATGAGTGTTTATACGGTTATACATCCCTGCAATGGTGAATGGAGGTTCATTGCTCCACAATATCTTATTAAAACAATTATTGTCTCCATATTTCCTAAGTAACATATCATTACAATATGCTAGTCTTCTAATTTTGTGATTATCTATCAGTTTTTGTACCGGCAACGTTTTATAAGGGTGATATCCATATTTATGTCAAATTGTTTGTATCGTTTTGATAGATTTATCAAAATATTTACTAGCATCTACCGTAGATAAATGTAATTTTTTTAAAAAATAATAACAGATTTATAAATTAGATAAAATAATTGAAAATTCCGTTCTTACCCTCAAAATACAATAAAATTTGTAGTTCTTCATTCTCGTTTGAGATAATTATGCGTTTTTCCTTTAAAACCTCTTGTGCTCCCTTATTCTGTATAATAAAAAGTGGATCTAGCAGGAACTAGCATGTGGAGATGAATGCGCTGATACTCAGTTTGCGCTTGAGTAACATTATTGTTGTTTTTATAATACAAGCGAATTATTTCTAGCTTTTCCTCTTCTGTATAACCCATTTTATGGATGAAATGAAGAAAATGTCAAGCCGAATCAATAATTTTGTTGTTTATTATTTTTTTGTTAGTTTATTTATGGCAACTGAAATTTTGAAAAACAATATAATCCCGATTGTTAAATGCAAATACCGCGAGAACGGTTAAACCAAATTTAACACGTTATATATTTTTGAAATTAGAAAATAAATGTCTATTCAATTTTTATACAATATACAGAGTGTTCCGTTATAAATTTACCAACTTTATGTCCTTTTTTAACTTTCATTCATTCATTTGTTGTGTTATGTAACATTTTTTGGCATTTACATGGGTCAGGAGATTTAGGATAAATCTTACAACTTTAGTATCATATTTAAAGTTTTTCTTTTTTTTATAATAAAAGCAGGAATCGCTATCTAAATATATGGACCAACCCTGTACATGTTTGAATGTATATACATAAATTTTTCATTTGTCATTTGAAAATGCTTCTTTTTTATGGCTGATTAGTTAAGTTTATTCTTATTTTTCTCTTGATTGAATTCATTTAAAATTCATTTAATAAATGAGATTTAAAAAACCCATTAATATTTTTACATTTTATAATAAGCCGACAAATAGAAGGCGACCACTCGTGGCCGCTTATAGGAGGTTTCACTGTACCACTAAATTCCAGAAGTTTAAATCTTTACTAATGCGCTCTCTGGCAAACTCCAATCGTGCACTCCTATTTCTTTGGCCAATAAACGGTTTATTTCTGGCAGTTCGACCATGTATGTAATTTTTTCTCAAAATGCGTCGAATAGTTTCTGCTGCATCTTTTTCCAAGTTGCCTTTCTACCTCAACACACAATTTTGGACAACTTTGTTTAAGATTATTGGTTATTTCTCGTACAATCCATCGTTCTTCGCGTTCTGTAAATATTTTATTTGGGGCCACCCGGGACTTATTCGCGATTCTATTTTCAATGCGGTAACGCTCAATGATGTGTTGAACAGATGACGGATATCTATTTAGCATTTTGTCTATGTCCCTTTGGCCGTATCCATCTCTGTAGTAGATCGGAATTAAGTTTCTTTCACTAACCGTCCTTTGACGAGCCATTCTTTGATTTTCATTTACTGAATGAAATTTGCTTTGAAATGTCAAACTAAGTAAAAAAACAACTGTTAAATTAATGTCGACTTCGTAAATTAAAATTGGCACGTTTTGAGCCATTTTTTTTTAACTATATCATTTAAGCTGTGATATTTAAGTCGCACGTAAAATTCGACGAATATTTATTGTTAATTAAGAGCGGCATGTTTGAGCAAAATTTTAACTTATACGCGTTCAGAACATTCACATTAAATTTCAATATATTGTTTTTCCAAAATAAATATTGCGCCTCTAAGGCAAATTAGTTTTTTCCATTGCGGACTGCACCATTTAAGCTGTGAGCCACTGTACATATACCGTACGGTTCTAAATTGTACCCCTCGACAACTTTTTAACAAATTATTAGTTAAAAGAACATCAAAAGCAGCATTAAATAGGATAGAAGTACTACTTTTTGACATTTGTTTATTTTGGTACATTTTGCTTACGTTACTGTTACCAAAATGGTCGATTTTCTTAAGTTGAAACATGAGTTAAGTAACATTTCAAATTTAAAGTCTTTCAAAATTACATTCAATAGTGTATTACGATTAAAAATTTATCGATTCGTTTTTGAGAAAAACAACTATAAATTTGGTAAAACATGTAATACAGACTCAGTTAATATAGTAGACTTGCGATAATGTGAACTATGTGTAACGAAAAAATTGCGTAACGTGAACAACGTAAAAATTTGTACAAACTGCCGTATAACATGAACAACTACTCTTTCAATTACGGAAACAACCGTCCTTACCTTAAAAAATCAATATTTTGCCGTTAAGTATATTTCCAATACAATGTCGGGGAAATACCCAACGAAGAAATATGAATTTTCTGTGTAAAACAGAAACATTTTATCTTTATTTCGTACATTCAGTCTCTGAAGGCGCTTCGTTATTAATGAAAGTTATTGGTTATTTGTGCGTAAAAATGTCGTATAAAAACCAAAAGATCTTACTTTTCGTGAAAAATCGCTTGCGATTCAAGAATTAAATTAAGGGCAAACGGTTATATATTTGGCAAAAAAATATGGTGTTGCTAAACCTACAATTTCTAAGATTAAACAGAAAAAAGGATTATTTCTATGGTAGTAAGATATCAATGTCAGATCAGGTAAAAGAAGAACATAAACAAGTTCTAACTTCCCAAGAATGGAAAAAAATTGTATACGTGGTCTCTCGGTTAGCGCAAGAAAAATTGTATTATGAGTGGTGAAATGATTAAGCAAAAAGCAAAACTAATTCATTCCCAAATTAGGGAGAATAATAAACTATTTATGACCGGTGATGGATGGTTACATCGCTTCAAAAAGTGTTGTGGAATTCATTTTTTTTTTCATTTTGGGGGAAAAATTATCTTCTCAACTAGAACTTGTAGATTTATTTAAAAGTCAATTAAAAAGTAAAATAGAAGAGCTTGACATTACAGCTTTACAATGCTGACGTAACAGGGTTCTATTGGAAGTTGTTACCAGACAAAACGTTTGTCTCTAAAAGAAAAAACTAAACGTAGCGAACATCTTTGAAATGCACCAATGCTACTAGGATTTATAAAATAAAACCATTGATTATTGGTAAAACTGCCAAATCTAGATCACTTAAAAATTTTAATTGTCCTATCGACAATGACCATTCAAAATCGGCTTAGATTACTACCCATTTTCAAACGTTGATTTCACTATTAGTTTGAACCTTTGGTATAGTTTAATTTTTTTTTTTTCATTTTAGATACCAATTCCATTTCATCTTAAATTACATAAAATTACTGACATACGTACTTGTAGGTTAAACTGTTTCTAAAGGATAAAGGTCTTCCTATTAAAGCTCTACTTTTACTGGATAACGCACCATCTCATCCACCTGACGATGAATTAAAAAGCGACGATGGATTCATTCAGACATTTTATCTTCCCCCTAGTGTTACATCCCTCATACAACCCATAAACCAAAATGTTATTCAATTCACGAAATTATTCTACCGGAACAGTCTTTTATCTACTGTAATAGAAAAATACATTAATGTTTCCGAGGCCTTAATGAAATGTATTCTTAAAGAAGTAGTTCTCAACTTAATGGCGACTTGGAATCGCGGTAATCCAGAAACTATTAAAGTGTTGGAAGAATATTTTAGATGGAGTTCTTTCAAACTTATCTGATGATGAAGACGAAAATGTACCACTCGCAATTTTGAAATGGCAATGGGGTAACGAGAACTCAGTATCCAAATCTCTTGAACTTTTACAAACAGTGGCATTACAGAGAGCTCCTCCCAGTTCTAAAATTGATCTTAATTTATGTATTTTATTTAAAGGGAATATTTGAAGAATCTGATGTATTGGAATGGAATGAATGTCACAATGAATTTAGAAATAACAATATTGAAGACTGTATAAATAATGAAGAGGCGAAAAAAAATCCTGTACTGTGTAAAAAATTCCATTGGATGGTGCTATAGATGCTTTAAATATAGTCACTCAGTAAGCAGAAGAGAGTGATGTTGACTTCACCGATCTATTTGTTATAAAAAAAATTGATGCATAACGGCATTATCCTAAAAAAAAGAAATCCTTAGAAACAAAAAATATATATTGAATTTATTTAACAAAAAGTAACTTTTTTTGTGTTGAAGTTTTGATTCTTACTGTTGTTTAGTTTAATAAGTTCTTTATGTTTCATACAACTTTCGATAACGTGAACAAGCTCTTTTTTTTTCGGTTCACACTATCGTGAGTCTACTGTAGCACGTGAACAATGGAAAATTATGTTTGCTGATAGGAAATTGTTTTTTTTTTTCGATTTTGTGCTCACAAACAGTCTTTGGTTAAAAAAAGAATAAATAAATAAAAATAACCTCCTATCCCGTTAAAACCGGCTATTCTGAATTTATTACCATTTTTCTTGTGTCATTCGTGCTGCGTTGTATTTGGACAGCTGTCAGGTGTAAACATTAAAGTTTAGTTATGAAGAATTACACGGGTACATAAAGCATAGAAATTGTGAAGATCCACTACCAAAATGGTAAGAGTTCTGCGTAGACGGTTTGAAAGTGGAGGATTTTTCGGTCACCATAATGCACCTTTTCACAATACAATTGTTCGTTTAGTCAATAAATTTCTAGTCGATAAATCTAATGAAAACATTGCAGCAGTTAGAGAGAGTGTTAACTAAAATCCTTCCAACTCGATTCGTCATCGTTCTCAGGAATTGAAAGTTTCCCGAAACAGTTTCCAGCGAATTTTGACTAAAAATCTGCATTTGCAAGCTTACAAGATTGAATTAACACAACATTTAAAGCCAGCAGACTGCGCACAACGCTGAACGTTCACAGAATAGATGTTCGAGCAACTGTGTGTGAGTGACTGGTGATATTTTGAAGAAAATCATCTTCTCTGATAAGGCCCATTTCCAACTTGATGGTTAATGTCAACAAGTAAAATTGTCGCATTTAGGGATCTAAATATCCAAGAGTAATCCTTTAACGTTCCACCATAAGCCACTGTTTGGTGCGCATTTTAAATTGGCAAAGTGCTTGGACCGTTCTTCGAGAATACGGCTGGCAATGCAATCATCGTGAACGGCAATCGTTACCGTGAGATGATAACCAACTTCTTGACTGAAATTGCTGCAATGGATCTCACAGACACGTGGTTTCAACAGAACGGCGCAACTTGCCACACGACAAACGAAACAATGGAATTGTTGAAGACGAAATTTCAAGGGAGAGTTATCTTGCTCCGCGGCGATGTGACGTGGCCTCCAGGATCAGACGACTTGGTGCCGTTGGAATTTTTCTTTGGGGTTTTTTGAACAAGAAGGTATATGCTAATAACCCAAAAACAATTCCTGAACTAAAAAATGAGATTCAACGCGCTATTAATGAAATTGAACCGTCACTATGCCAAATATCATCAAAAATTTCATGAAAAGAATTAACGGGTGCCATCAGTCACGAGGGAACCATGTATCAGATATTGTGGTTCTTCAATAACATCCATACTTGTCCTCTCTATTGTAATAAAAACATCTCCAACATCAACTTTTCAAATAAACACTGCGTTTTTTTCAATTTTTAAAACAACGTGTCTTAATAGGACACCCTATACAAATGTGAAAAATGTATGGAAATGTAAGAAACTACAGCAAATATACCGGGTGGTTTACATGGCGGTGAGGTAGATTACATCTCAGCACATCGACTGAATTTTTACATTTTTGCTTTATTGTGATACACTTTTTCCCCATTATCCACCCTCCTTACCTTCCAAGGATTTTCCACTGGACCGCTCCAACACCATCGCCCTCCTCAATGAGAATCCAAAATCACTCCTTGGAGGTTTTTGCCGTTGCACCACCAAAGTCCTTGGCTTCGGCAACACTATGGGAACAATCTCCGGTAATGGCAGCTCAATTTCGTCGAAATTCGAAGTCCGCGACCATCGATGGAACCCTTGAGACTCCCCCACGGGGCTCAACGAAAAGGGCGGGGTCGCGAAGGAACTATTCGTGGTATCAGTCAAACTGTCCGCACTTGGTGACGTAGAAGTAATAACCATCAATTGACTGCTCATGCCTTTTCTCACACTACAACTAAACCCATTCTGTCCAGGTACGTTTTGGTAAGTTATCAGTTCGTTCTGCAACGTGTTTCTGACTAAATCCACATGGTCCCCGTTTTGATGACCATTAAGGCTATTGGAACTATCTTGAGTAAGGGTAACTTTGGGTGCCTTCAATATGCCCCGCTTGGGGGGCTTTGGAGGTAGAGGGGGTACGTTCTTTTGATTCAAAGAGTTGAGGCTCGTTTCCGAGCTGTCTGACTGAGTGTAAGCGCTTTCGAAATTGTTGGTTTGGCTGGGGGAGCCTGGTATTAAGGGAGAATCGGTTCGTTCGAGACTGGCCAGAAAGTCAGCTGTGTAGTCTGCAGTTATCCCGGAGGGAAGTTTTTCTTTGTCTTTGCGGCGACCACGGAGTTTCAGGGATCTTCTGA
The DNA here is from genome assembly GCF_039881205.1 of Euwallacea similis. NCBI lineage: Eukaryota > Metazoa > Arthropoda > Insecta > Coleoptera > Curculionidae > Euwallacea > Euwallacea similis. The sequence continues at coordinate 2,138,428 of NC_089631.1, forward strand.
CCTGGAAATGAAGAGAAAGGCAATTTGCAATTTAGAGGGAAAAATACAAAGTTAAATAACTGAAAAAGATGGGAACAAGATTCAATTATCGGAGATTAATAAAAGGCCGAGAATTTAACCTTAGTTAAATTAATTATTTGCTGCTTGTACCTATATCTTATCTAAAGAGTATCTTTATTATCTAAAGGTAACTTTAGGTTTATTTGCTTATTCGATATCGTACAAGTCATGGTATCTCAATTTCCGTTGCTCACAGTTTTAAGGTCACTTTCGTTTGAGAGCAGCAACTTTCATTGAGTTTCCAGAAAATGTCTTCAGAATCCGGTGTTAATTCATGAGCTTCTGACGTAAATTTCACCAATTCTACATCAAGTTTTGCTACACCTCGCCTTTTCTCTAACTCTACTGCGCTTCATTAAGTATATTGACATCGAAACCTATAAATTATGGAAATCCTAAAATTCCACCTCCGAATTAGGTAATTTCCACATTCTACAGAAATATAACAAAATCAGTTACACCACTAGCAGCAATATCCTCAGTAATAAATCAATCCGATGACTGAATTCTAATCGAAATATTAACAATTTTTCAGCCTATTTACCTTGGTATTTAATCAAGTGTATAATGTGTTTATTGATATTTGCTAGTCTGATATTTAGTTATTCTTGGGTAAATACATGGTACGGAGGTCTAGGAAGAACCTCACCCAGATCTATGCGGCTGAGATGACGCCACATTATAAAGGATGTAACGCATGACTGGTTGAATAATAGAAATGCTTGCTGAAATATATCTCATTCTTCCTTGTTTTGGTTATTTGACGCTATAAAGGATAATTTTTTTTTAACAGAGTATAAAAATCGCCTTTCGGTCTTATAGAATTTCGTTTTTGTTCCATTGTCTCGTAAAGTTTTTATTCTCTTTTTGTGTATTTATTGTCTCTTTTCAATTTGCAATTTTAGCATTCTATTCGTTTATTTCTTATCGACGCCGTTTTACGAAATTTTAACTCAATTGATTTCAGCTCTGTTTTATTTGCCAATATTTTTTTATTTTATGCATAACGTTTCATCATCACACTTTTGCCCCTCTCTATCGCCTGCTCTCCCATTGTCTTGCATGTCCACATACCAATTAACAGACTTATTAACCGCACTCTTTGTCCCACATTCTAGACTAGCCATTTAATTTAATTAATCTGATCAAGTCTGGGAGCACCCTGCAGTATATTTAACAATTAGCCCACAATTCCATTACACTCACATTAAATTGTTTAGTTACATCATAGAGACCACAACAGACGCGTTACAATGTTTATAATACGCCAAACCCACAATAAGCAAATACCTGAGCAGCAAGTGCACTTTCCATTACAATTAGCATTTTAAGTCTGCATTATTTGCTATTTACCGGCTTTAAAGCACAGTTAGAAAAATTGCGTTAGTACTATTAAATTATGTAACAGACGGTAAAATTACTCTATGAATTACTAATCGAAATCAATAACTGTTATTATAGGATTTTATCCATTGCGTATTGAGGATATTGTGAACCTCTGGGGACTAAAGTCCTACATATGTATATTTAAATTAAAAATTTACTGTCACATAAAAAAAGAAAATACCCTGTAAAAAAAGGTTTGATTTAAATCATTTTTGCTGTGAATGTTTCTTATTCTAGCATACATAAATTAAACAAATTCGACGGTTAAAACCCAGAAAAAATGTAATATGTCGGCCCTCCACGTTGTCTTATGTACTCCTAGACACGTCTAAGTATCGAATCAATGAGGTAATCGACGTTCTCTTGAGAGATCTCATTTTAGACTAATTGTATGGCATTACAGAGCGCCCCTAAGATTTGCGGGGGATGGGGTAAATTTTCTAACCCTCTATCCACAATATCCTAGACGTGTTCGATTGGTGATAGCTCTGGAGATCGTCGCGGCCAAGGTAACAAATTTATTTCGTTTTGTTGGAAGAAATTCATTCTAACCCAAGCCACATGTGGTCATGCATTATCCTGTTGAAAAATTGGATTGCAAAGTGTTCTGAGATAGAGCAGAAGATGCAGCTCCAAGACTTCTCGGATGTACCCTTTAAGCGGTCATATTGTCTCTGATGAAAACCAAAAGTGACCAGCTACTATGCCTGCTACAGCATCCCCCACCATTATCCCTACAGTTTAGTGCACATGCCTATGGACCAAAAATTGAATATCCCCTCTTTCACCTCGTCGCCTCCTCATTCATTCCCGAACATCACGCATACTCAAGCAAAATTTGAATTTGTTACTGAAGACTACAGTACCCCATTCCAGATACCATTGCGTCCGTTCTTTGAAGCATTGCAGTCGATTTTGTTGATGAAGAACGGTTATAGGTAGTACAAGACGGGGTCAATAAGAAATCATGCCAAAATTTCTTATCCAGCAGTAAATGGTTCGTAGCCCAATAGGGTGTCTATGTTCTGCAAACCACTTATCTGCTAGCGCCCTCAATGAAACGAACCTATGTTTTAAAGCTAAAAACCTAACGCGACGATCTTAGGGTTCTGTAGTTCTTTGACGTTTTCCTGAACCTCTCCTTCTTTGTGACTCGCTTTCCCGGAACCATGCCCGACAACAATGCATGCAATGGCATTTAAACTTCGGTTCAACCTAGTGGGGATTTTTCTCAATAACAAACCAGCCTCTCGTAAGCCCACTATTCGGCTTCTTTCAAGGTGGGTTTATTGTTGTACTTTTCACAGCCAAAAAATACCTAAAATTTCTGATAACGCAAAAACGCATGCGAGAATATAATAGAAAAACCGACCGTTTTTACATACCAAAAATTATTTAAATCAAACCATTTTTACAATGCTCTCTTTTCTGTGTCTTGCAGTATAAATTGATTAAAACAGCGAATTGCTCAAATTCGATACTTACTTCTAATCTTAAAAGTTCTTCCGCCGACAAAGTGGCTCGGTCTACTTTTTGTTTGTCCTTCCGGTCTTTCTTGTCCCTCTTCCGCTTGTCTTTATCATCTTTGTCTGATGTTACGCCTTTTATGAAGCTTTTGAACATGGTGGTTATCTGCAAAACGCAAGGGAACGGAAAGGGATTAAGTGCGTATGCTCGTGCGTGTGTATGAAATATTTGCAGGAACGTAAGAGTTAAGAGAGTAAAATTCAAATGAGAGATCGAGGAAAATCATGTGGCCAATTTTCGTTTTCTATTTATGTTGCCTGAATGTAGGTATTATTGCGATAAAATAATATAAATACCGTTCGAACAATGACTGTGACAAGAGTATTATAGGTACTTATTTCGATTTTTAACAATCTGCATTAAAAATTTGCTTAGTATATGCTAGATAAGCATATCAAAATTGTAAGTGGTTAATAGAATGTCTCTTATGCTGGATATTTTGGGAGATGGTCCAAAATCCGTAATAATCGCGGTGAAAAATAAACATTTGGCTTGTGTAAATTTCTCTAAATTGAACGCAACTTTGCGTAAGCGTCGTTAAAGAAAAACTTTGATCTTCTGGGCCAAACTGTTTGCTGATCCATTACAGGTGCATTACCTTCGATTCTGCATCTAGATAATAAATACCTGGTTGATGCAAATCGCAGTTTAAATAGCTCTTAGGGCTTGCATACTTAATTTAAATACCTAAACTACATAATTACCTATAAGGTTTAAAGAGTTGCCACATCTGTTGCAGACTAGGTAGGTCAAGAGATTGGTACCTATCATGCAGAAAATACAGAGTGTCTCATAGATTATCGCAGACAATTGAACCACAGATTTCTTACGTAAAAATATCATGACAACCGAATTCGCCTCCGTTTAAAAGTTAATAATAACCGAAATAGAGGACAGCAAAGTAAATATTTAATTTTAAACTTTTTTAAACATTTTTTTGACAAAACTGACAAATGGCACTAAATTTAATATCAAGGAATTTGTTGAGGAGAAAAATTGGCATTTTAATTAATTTTGATGGTGCTGCTAGCAACTTTTTCCGTACATTTAAATGCTCTTAAACTTTTTGGGCCAAGATATATTCATAATTTGAATTAACCACTGGATTCTCCAATTCTTTCTTTTTGAATGAGATATACTTTGAGAACCTTGCTCTAATACCTCATTTTCCAGTTATATACCTTCGTTTACACATATTTAAATGTAATAAAGACCAAAGAAACTGAATATATGTATTTAGTTCCTTCCAAGAAAAAATTTTAAATCAAAATTAAAATTTTTTGTAGGTTTGAATGTATAAATAGGCTTCTAGCCACAGAGTTGGACTCTCTCAGAAAAAACATTAATCTTATATAGTATTCATTCTTACATACAAATTTTTAGAATAGAAATCTTTTACTCAACACTGAATCTCAATTCATATATCAGCTAATGTAGTTGCTTAAAATACTCAGAAACTGATGAGAATGCAACTAAAAGTAAAGAAGTTGAGAAATTACTGGGTTTTGTCGAGGGAGGATTTTTGGTAATATTGGACCTACTACACAGGCTAAAGATAGGATATTCTATGATGTTGGTAATTGAATAAGTGAGTACAGGTTTCCATTATAAACACCTTCATTTTAACAATTTGTTTTTCATCTTTGCAAAAATTGCTTTATATAAAAGGTATATCCAAAGATTTGGACAGATCGTATATATAGAATATGCAAGATGTTCCAAAAAACCAAACATGTACTTTTTTAAATGGGACACCCTATACACTGATCCTTATTTCAATAATATAAGGTTGTCTGATACTCATATAACATGGAAAGTAGAAGAGTGTTTGTCTAACTCATTATTTTTATAGACCAGAAATTCCTCATTTGCAGTGATAAAAATAGCAATACATAGGGTGTCCAAGTTAAACATTTTTAAGTGTGTTCTTTCACGCCTTTTGGAACACTCTGTATATTCCAAGTATTTTTGATATTTTATTTTTTTCTCAAAAATCAAAAAGAAAAAAGTTAAAAAGGAGGACATTGATAAGGAACACCCTGTACCTAATCCCTGTTTTGGGTTTATAGAGATGTTCATAAACTAGGGTAAGAAGAATATAGGAAACAGGTGAAGAAAGTGTCTTTTAAGTCTTAATGAAATCAATAAGTTGGAGAGGATTATGCATGCCTGTAAAGGTCTGTTATTCTCAGCAAATTTAGCTTTAATTTTGCTTGAAATGCTATAAATCAACCACTCTTTCGTGTAAGAAAACCTGTACATAAGCCAGTTTCCTGCTATAAATTCTCTATTACCACCAAGGGAATTGTTTTGCCTTTGGGCTATAAAAATGTCAATAAAAGCTAATCCACACCTTTTATCAGTCGAATATTAGTCCAAATCTCTTGCTTATAATCCTCGGAACACTGAAGATCACTGTATCACACTGCACATTGTAAATTTTATTTTAAAAAACACTGGCAAAACTGAAGAAAATTGGGAAAACTTGATTTTCACTGTTTTTCGATCTGTTTTGACAGTTCAATACTCCATACGCGCACCCACCACAACATTGGTCGTTCAACTATTTTCCGTTTCCATATTCCATTCCTTTTCAGCATATCCTTCCTTGCATAACTTCCTAGGCCTATTACCCGTCTTTGTTTGGCGTAAATAGAAATAGTAATCTGTAAGACAATGATGGAGGCTTGGTAAAGCTATGTTATGATAGATGGCGCAAAAAAATTTTAATACCTGTATTTGGGGTTCAGTTATAGGCAACCATTTATATTACTGACAACAAATTAATAGAAACTTTATTTTAAAGATTTAAGCAAATTAATATTAATAAAGAATTCCCATAGAAGAACAAATTTTGCTCGTGCATCGTCACTATTTTAAACAATTCAACATTTATCAAGAAAAAACTATACACATTATTAGAATGTAAATAATCCTAAAATCCTTCAAAGTACATTGACCTTACTGCTTCTATTAAACATTTTTGCAGATGTTAGGATACTTGGAAAAATAAATGCAATTAATCAACTAAAGCACTCTACATAGCATCCACTAAAATTTGTTTTCTGCACTCTATTTCAGTATTATTGCAAAAATTACAAATTGTACTTAGTCTACTCAGTTTAAGAGAATGCTAAAAGTCATGCGTCAAACCTGACGTGTCCTTCAAATGACGTCATGAAAATGGCTAGAAACAATTAAAAGACGTTCCATATAGTAGCCAGCCGTCAAGAAACCACAAATTTTTCGTTTTTATCGCTTATTTGATTGCGTTTATTTCAATTTTACATATCTTCGTTGTGGCCAAATATACTGGCAACCCGGTAAGCACCTATTAAATAAAATTCTTTTCCGAAAACTGCTACACACATAAAGACAAAAAACGCCTTGTTCTCTTGTTTATCTTAACTGGATTCCTCATTATTCCTAGCTATTTAAACTTTGTGACTAATCAAGTTTGCATTTGAAATGCTGAATAATTTTTTAGCACAATATGGAGAACCCTTCAGGTTCCACAAGGATCCCCTCAAAACTGGAACAAACCCAGCAACAGGTTAATGAGGTTGTGGGTATTATGAGAGTAAATGTTGAAAAAGTTCTGGAAAGAGACCAGAATTTAACTGAGCTAGATGCAAGGGCCGATGCCCTGCAGGCAGGGGGCAAGAGGTTTGAACAGCAGGCTCAGAAATTGAAACGGAAATATTGGTGGAAGAATATAAAAATGATGATTATTATAGGGATTATTGCTGTTGTCCTGTTGACCATCATTATTAGTAAGTTATAATGCCTTGCTTATCTTATCTTTAATCTAGAGTTGTGGTATTAAAATGAATTTGCTTTAATCAGCATTTTCATTATTACAAATATCTAATGTTATTACTTATCTTGTATATCAAAAGTTGATTGTGTGAAATTGAGTTATTTTAATAGAGATTAAGCATTTTATACTAGATGTATGTATGCTTAACAGAAGGATTTTTTAAACTTTGCAGTTACCATAGCTAAAGGTAGTGGTGGTGACTCTGACTCAGATTCTCCCTCGACAGCAACAAATGAAAATATGAAAGTCAAGGCTATTGATGCAGCAACTCCACCTCACTGAATTTGTATTTTTTCATGTTTTTGGGTAAATGCGCTAACTGTATCTCTTTAAGAGCATCTTCAGGTGTTTTTTTAAGATCTGCTATAGTGGGTCAATTAAACCATTAAGGTCATCTATCTCAATGAAATGTTTATTACTATTTAATGGTTTAAATGCCAATTTATAGATTTGCTATTATAGAAATTGATTATTGGTTCATAATTAATGTACTGCATCTTTAAATCAAGGTGCCAATGAATTTTCAATTTACATTTTTCATTTCTACAATACCTAACAAACCTGTAATATTTTTCTCAATTATGAGATAATTTTATGGGTGTTACATGGTGCCTTAATACTGTGTCAATTATACTATAAATAAATTTACACAAACTACTTATTTTTTATATAAACATTTTGGAAAATATACTTATGTGTCTTGAGACTAATAGAAAATTTCTTTGAAGTATCAAATAATATTTCTAATCAAAGGCATATTTTATATACTATACAATATACCTTATATTTCTACTTGTTAGTTATGATTTGTATTATCATTATTCATAGTTTATAAGCTGTTAGATATTGCTACAATGAACTCTGCTATGGTAGGAAATAAGAAATTCCAAAAATTCTTTATTCAGCATTATTTAATTACTGGTGCCTTAAATTCAAAGTTTTATCGATAATTAACCCAACTGAAAGCTTGTTATTTCAGGAAAACTAGTATTAATTTCTAGAATTAATTTCTTCATTTCAATTTATGTGATTTTTGTGATTAATGTCGCAAATAAATAATATTAATTTCGATCTTCTGGGTCTATATTCCGTACATAAATGTTTATTTTAAAACTTACCTGCAAATTCCCAAATTTGTACATCAAATAGTCTGCACACAATACAAAACACTTACCCAGAACTGCACCGATTCAAGACTTAATTCCTTACATGAGTATTGTATTTCGCCAGATAGCCTTTTGGAGTGATTTGTCACTGTTAGCTGTCCACCAATTTTTGAATATTGTCCCTAAATGGTTTGTCTTCAATAATAAATGAACATACATAGCTTGCACATCCTTTTCAATCTGAATGTCTCAAGAACGGCTCTTCGTAGAACCATGTGTAAATCACACTAATTTACATCACGCAAACTTGCTTCACAGTGTGATATTTATTCTGGTTGTGTTTCGCAACCACGTAAAATAACATATTATTATTTTATTGGGATTTTCAGGAAATGCATCTCAGCCATAGACACATTTTCAGAAGGATTTTTGTCTCTGACTGACCTCCATTTAGAATAAACCGAGAAAATAACATATAGTTTATATGCAAGTATATTGTATCTGCTACATATTTCTTTAATTTTTATATTGTTTATTAAGTAATTTACAATTCTGATCAAATTTTTCAGACAAGGGAGGCAGTAAAATTACATAAATTATATAATGACGTTATCGATTTGTAAGTTTGAATAAAATTTTCAAAGAAAAATTCCTATGAGCAAATTACGGGAGAACTTATTTATATTGACATTATGGTGAATGTGAATGTTCATCCTAAAATGTATCACGTGGTATTGTCATTATAGCATCAGTTATTGACCGCTTTAATAATAACGTTTTTAAATCAATCGGAGCTTCATTGGTAGATGGAAGTGACGAAGAAAATGCAATTTCCATTATATTAAGAAACTGGGATTGACAGTGTATTGATTGCTTTTACGAGTGTACAACTAATTTCGAGCTTGTGACGATTAACTCTGACATTGAGATTAATCGATTCCGGACGGTCAGAATATGCGCTGTATGCTAGTTGGAGAATTAGTTTCCTACACTGTGGGTACGAAGCGTAATCAATTATTTCTATATAATCCTCAGTTAGAATCTGCGTCTTGCGTCTTCCGCTAGATGGCACAAAGCACAACCGCTACCTTCTTTCGGCACAAAGATGAAATTGAATTGTCTCTCCTATCCATCGTAGATTTGTCCATTAGAGATTGGACCCTGCGGACCTTGAGGGTCAGTAGCGTGAAAACGGTGAAGGTCATAATACCAGCCGAACCATGTGCTCACTATAGACACTGGCAGACAGATAAAAGCCGAAAGGCTGGATTGTCTCACCGGGGATGGAGTACCACCCTGTGAAATGGTGTATTGTGCATTGGTGAAGCAAACGCAGCGATGACATATTTTTGACTTTCTCGTTTAATTGCACTGCCTTTGAGTGTTCCGTGGAATCGAACTAAAAATAATTCCTTTACCCTTTTCACTCGTCCCTTTACCCTTCTTTACCCTTTTATTTTACTTTATAGCGTTCATTCATTTTTCGGCCGGAATTCCAATCAATTTGTATTAAATAAAATTTTACTTGTACTTGTACTTAATTTTACTGTACATGTTTTTTAATTTAGAAAATTTTATTAATTGCTAGTCAAATTTGATGTTTCAACGTGCATTAATACGTATCTCGTTACACCGAACCAATCAAGGCGAACTTAACAGTCCCGCAACATGACATGAATTATATAAAGTAGCATTTTCTAATGGGTTTTGCTTTATTTTACAATTTGCGAAATCATTTATACGCTCTTGTAAAGCAGCAATAAAGGCATTGCCAAATATAAAAATACACAAAAACCAAAATTTTTACAAATTACGCTATAATAAGTACAATATCATATTAGCCTTAAGTTCGAGTTTCCATTACACTTGTGCTGTATCACAAAATTACTCAAGTCAGATTTTTCTTTACTTTCAAGGCATCTTCTGTAATTTTGTTTCTTAGGACGAGGGAGCCTCAGCATTTTCTGACCCTTTTTCTTTCTCATTTCCATTCTCGATTACTCCTTTATTGCTCTCCAGTTGCTGTCTCCACATACCCGCATAAATTCCATCCTCTTTTAGGACTAAATCTACATGCCTAGAAGGGATTGATTTCAATTTAGTCGTTTGATTGAAAAGTTATAATACAAATATTTCACCGTCCTCTCTCAACGATTTCTCCATCCATTAATACCAAAATCTCATCTGCATTGATGATGGTAGATAATCTGTGGGCAACTATCACTGCAGTCCTATTGACACACATTTTGCTCAAAGATTCTTGAATGTTTCTCTCAGTGTGAGTATCCAAGGCGCTAGTCGCCTCGTCTAGGAGGATAATTAAGGGGGCTTTCAAAAGAGTCCTGGCAATAGCCACTCTTTGCTTTTCGCCACCGCTTAGTCTTAGACCCCTCTCTCCGACCTATAAAGAATTTAATCTCGCGGTTCTTTAGGTTTTTAAACTGTACGATACAGTACCAACCATTGTGTCATATTGCTGGGCGAACGACATTATCCTATTGTGAATATCTGCCCCCTTGGCAGCTTCAATTACCTCAGCTTCATTTGCAGATACACGACCATACTGAATGTTATATCTATAAAAAAAATTTAACGTGACATAAATGTAATCTTTGAGAAATTATGGCTTGCTTGATCGTTTGATTGAAGAGTACAGTGTCTTGTGGCACAACTCCAATTATGGCTCTCAATGATTGTTGGGTTACGTCGCTTTTAATGTTATAACCATCCACGATGATAGATCCGGAATCGACGTCGTAAAACCTAAATAGGAGTTTGATTATAGTGCTCTTGCCGCTTCCAGATGGACCAACCTAAGTATAAAAAATTAATGAAGAAATATGATTAAATGCAGCATTTTTCCTGACAAGAGCAATAGTTTTCCCAGGTGGCACATTGAAGCTGATGTTCTTAAGTATGGTTTTTTCAGGGGTATATTTAAAGGTGACATCTTTGAATTCAATTCTTCCTCCATTTGGGACCAGTTCTTTGGCATTTGGGTCGTTGACCACCTCTTGTTCTTGACGCAATAAATCGAACATGTTTTCCATGTCCACAAAGTTGTTTTGAATTTGCCTGGAATTGCCGTAATTTTCATTATAATGCACGGTATTCCACTATATTTGATCAAATTAATTATATTTAGTTATTACCTGTTCTACGAAAAACTCTAAATCGGTGAAGGTTTTTTTATTTTATTGTTAATGCACGGTACCAAGTGGACAGCAATTGCCTACATTTTTTATCGAATAGGTGAGTCTTAATATATAAGAAACGGCTAAACATAAATACAAATAGTTACATTTTTGAAATCAGGGAAAAAAGGGTTTTAATCTCAGTAAAAATATATAGATTGATGCATTAAAAAAAATGAAAATTATGTCATTTTGACAGATTTCTAATGCTTATTTGTTCATTCTTCCATTTTGTTTACAAATAACATCTCACGTGTAAGTAGCGGTTCAACTGAAAATAACATTCACCCTTTATTAAAGGCTCTGAAGGAACTCTTTGTTGACGTTTTGGTGACCGTCTATGTTACATAAGAAAAAAAATGTTATAAAAGAAAAACTAAAATTCACCGAATTAAAGTGTATGAAGTGTACGTAGGTATAACATGCGAGAAACACTCAGAAAATTCCTCGTCTCAATGAACGAGGAATAACTGAACATTCTTTTAGCCAAACCATGTCTCATCTTTAAAAGGTAGATTTGAGGCAAGTGAATGGTGTTCGACCATCGTGCCTAATTTAATTTGTCTTTTTTTCAATTTTACTATCTATGTCGGTGATAACTTTAAGTGGTATTTATTAGTTTTTAATTTTTTTTTACGACCCATATTGACCTTTTGTTCGAGCATAGGTAGTCAATGGATACTCAATTTAGGTCAAAAAGGTACTTTTTTTAAATTTATATTTTGCGGTTTTCGTACTCACTTTATTTTCATTATACCTATTTCTGTATAAACGCTAAAAATTCCAAATTTAAATGCATTATCGACTTCTATCTAAATTTATTTTCATTAACGTAAAGTATGAAGATTATTCAAAAAATTATCTCCTTATCCTGATTTTTGGAATTCTTTTATTGGAATTTCTGAAAATAAAATTAGAAATGGTTCACCCTTGTAAGCATGATTTAAAATTCTGCAGGCAAAAAAATTACTGGAGCTCAGTGAAAGAATACCTAGAATCTACATGTGAACTCCAATTAAATAAATTTTGATTTTAACCATTTTCTTCCTACTCGTCATTAAAGAACACCTTGTTGTAATCCTACAACAGTTGATCTGACCTTAAGTAGACCTTGATCTGACTTTGACCTGACCAATACTGTGAATTGTCTTTCGTTTTGTATTGTTGAAACCATAACTTGACCAATAGTATGAGCCATTTCTAAATTTGCAGTTTTTCCCATTTGTAGTTCCTACATTCAAATAATTTTCGATTCATATCTTCTGGACTTACCGATACTGCATTCCACACAGATTCAACGGTGCGTACAACTGAACAATATAACTCGCAAACAGCACATAATCTCCAACATTAAACTCATCAGTGTTCACCACATAATAAGCGCAAAGTAAACTCCCAGCTAACAAGCCGCTATTAGCGATCAAGTTCTGAGCCGAATTCATCATGTTCATCGTAATGATGGTCTTGAACTCCTCCTCTTGGTACTTGAGAATGGCGTTCTCGAAGGCCTCAACTTCATATTTCTCGGCTCCGTAGTACTTAACAGTCTCAAAGTTAAGCAAAGAATCTACACTCCTGGTACGCGTTTCGTTGTCGGCCAAATTCATGCGTCTCCGGAATTTCGATCTCCATTCGGTAATCGAGATTGTAAACACTGGATTTGAGCACTATTGTAGCTTTTCGGTATTATTCGACTTAAGTAAGCTTACTCAAGTAAAGGGCCATGGTAATGGTGACTATTAGGCCGAACTTGTAATTGAAAGCTACAAAAAAGTAGACAATTGCAATGAGCAAATCGATAATTGTCGGCCCGAAGTTGAAGAGGATCATTTGCAGCAGGGAGTTGATGCTCTCAGTGCCCCTATCCATGATCCTCAAGACTTCTCCAGTCTTCCGGTTTAAGTGCCACCTCAAAGACAAGGAGTGCAAATGCCGGAAGAGCTCTACTTGAACTTCTTTGGTGGTGTATTGCTGCACTCTGATCCAGAGGAATGATTTGAGGTTGTTGAGGAAGCCCATGCCTCCTCCACTTCCTCCCTGCATGGTCTTTAGAACTACATAGATCAGAATCCAATCCCATCTAAATTCGAGAGGGTGAGAGGAGGTTTCCGTCAAGGAGTCCACTAAAAATTATGGGTGAGTTTCGGGGTGGATTTAGGGATACAGGGGACTTACCGATCTTTTTATTATACAAGGGGATGAATAGATTTACAGCTCTACCTATTGCAACTAACACGAAGCAAAACAACACCTGCACTTGGAGTATAGCTGATTTTCTGGGCCATAGAAAAGGGGACAGAATTTTGAGCTTTTCCCACAGGTCTGTCCATGTGGACTGCGTATTCTTTCCCTGGAACAAAGGTTAGTTTCGTTGAAAAAAATCCTTGAAGGCTTACCTTAAATTTGAGCTTGATGTTAATATTATCAAACTGCACTTGGTCCTTTTTCGGTGCATTTGGGTCGCTAGCCTTCTCTCTTTCTCCTTTACTGAAAAATGTTCCATTTAGATTATATGAACTGCTCAAAAAGGTGCTCACGTTTTAAAGTAAAGGCAAAAATCAGCCATTAATGCAATATGGTTTGATGGACGTCATTTTCAGATATGACCTGAAGAGGTGCTAACAAAGAAACGTTTTATTTACAGGTGAAATTTATAACGTTTTTTTAACGTTCACTCTCCATACGCCTTGAAACGAATAAGGAGTAAAATGCGAGTTTGGTAAGTACGGAAAATGGTCAAATCTTACTTGAATGCATCAATAAAGTCGCGGTGGCGCATTATTCAGCACAGGAAAGTTCAGATTTGCAGTTGAAAGTGTTGATAAAGCGTACCAAGACTAAGTAGCACCTATCACTCCTGTCTAAACAGATGTATCAGTCATATCTTTTATCTTTAAAAATGTCTTGTGTCCTGGAGAGAAAAGCACAATTTGTAGTATTAAAGTATTAAAATTAAATAATTCAATACTGGACAGAGCAACATTTCTTAAGTTCTGCATAAGCGTAATTTTGCCAGAAATTTACAGTATATCCAGAAGAGAGTTTTTTAAAGGCATACCAACGTTGCACCATTTTTCATCAGCATAAATCCCTTCACTGAGACCCAGTGTTACTTATTTCATTTTAATTCTATTGTTTCTCTTAATGCGTATTATTCAGGGTTCTTATTTTAAGCGTTAAATAAACTGTGCATAATGAAATCGTGTCAAGACACTGATTTCCATTTATCGCCATTGTCTGTCGACTTTCGTAGAAAACTCCCAGAGCGATTTTTCGTTGTGTAAGAATGAAAAAGTTTATTTGCCAGATAAATATTTTAGTACGAGCTTTATGAATTCATTTTGTAAGTGTGATATAAGAAAACCGCGTGTTCCTTTGTAATCAATATAAGATTGTATGATTGCAATATTACCAAAGCTCGGTATAAGAATATAATAAAAAAATAAACAACGAAGACAGGAAGACAAGAATAAACGATAAACAACGAGAAAAAATAAAAAAATCAAGTATCTTTTTTAATTTTCTTAAATTTTAGATCAAAAATATTTGAATCATTCCAAAATTGAAACGATCATTTGACATATTTCGCGCTTTTTAAAATTATTTTTTAAATCATTTTTTCATATTTTTTATCTCTTTTTTAAATTTTTTTATGTTTTTACTTTAAAAATGTTATGAAAATTCTTAGCGTTATATAGGGATTCTAAAATATGTATCTCAGAAAAAATAACGACCTGTCATAACTCTTTTAATGGAAATAATGAATTTTCCTGAAGAATTTATGATTTTTCTAAGTTTCTCGTAAAGATTTGAATTTGATGGCAAATGTTTGTGCAATTACTTCTCCTTTTGTAAGCATTTTTGAGTGCGCTTGCTGGGCACTGAAGTACATGCTGAAATTTCAAACTGAATATTTTCTTATTTTTAACTCTCTCTAAAAGACCTAAAGAGTAGCCCGAACCTGCTGCAGCGCAAGACCCATGGTGAAAAAAACTTCAATATACGGACATTTTACTTTGATATGCATTATACACACTTGCTCTGCAATATAATACGTAAACATCTTTGAAAAAATGGATTAATTTGATTTGACCATTTAAAAATTATTAATTTAACCGTTGACGCCAATATCTTGTAACTGTCGCCGGTCAATTAAGCAACACATGCCGCACAAAGATGCAAGAGAAATTGACCTTTAAGAACTCTATCCAAAAATACTATTATCCTCTATCTCCTTTACAAGAAGTTAAATACAGTTTAGACCTTACGTAGGTAGAGGTATCTACATGTCTCTCACCCGGACTGTAAAATCAACACAACTTAAACCTATGTCAATGCAAGACACATTGTGAAATTGGTAGCAACATTTGATCACTTTACTTCGATATGCATTATACAAAGCTGCTCTGAGATGTCATATGTAAACATCTAGGAAAAATTACAGTAAGTTGATTTGATCATTTTAAAATGATCCATCCAATGACTCATTGCGATATCTTCCGACTGTTCGTCGACCAATCAAACAACACATAACACACAAAGATGCATGCGATATTGACCCTTAAGATTCTATCCAAAAATTTTTATTATCCTGTATAGAGATAAGAAAGTTAATACATTTTAAGCCTTACGTGAGTAAAGATGTCTGCACATCCCTGTCTCGGTGCACAGGTCCATCTTTGCCTCCCATAATGCAACTACGCAAATTGGAATTCCCCGGTTACTTGTTCCCCATGAAGTGGTACCACCGCCACAAATACCTAATTCCACTATTCAACTCGAAGGCCGACAAATTCACTGAAATTTTGCAATACAGTACAATAATCAATATATTAATATTAAATTATTTTAAGGTCACAATTCCTCGGCTAGATAAGATTAGCGCAAATTGTCGAATGGTTAAGAACAAAATCCATTTTTCAGCGTGCGAACAATATAATTGCTATTCCGGTGGTTATCAGTTAATTGGAAGATATTCATCGGAAGTATGTATGTAAGTTCTATTTTTAAACGAATTAGGTTTCTGCTTTAAAACACACGTGTCTGTTTACGTTATGCGATTTAAAAATCATTCAGTTTTAGATCTAAGAATAGCTATCTGTTTTATTGACGACGGTAAAGTAGAAAAACGTAGTTGTTATCGATTATACTTCCTGAAGGTGGAAAATGAAAGGAAATTCTCGAATTTAACATCTCACTTTAATAATCAATAAAATATAACTAACGCAACATAATATCATGGGTTAATATAATAAGGCTAAAAAAATCTAGAAGGGCCTTCTCACGATGGCGAGCAATAATTCTATAATATGCAAAAATAGGGACATTTACCTCTTTAAATAAAGGCATATTTCACCCCAAACCCCCATTGTCCTGTCATTCCTTAATCAAATCTTTATATCAACAAATCGCAAGAGGAATAAGGAGAATTCAATCACCATTTGAACATACTCTAATTACAACTTAGCCCTATTCGATAGGATTTTACTCCTTACTAATCCAAGCAAAAATCAACGTTTTTCCCAACAATTGACGAAATACCAAAATATGGATTATCAATGAAATTATCCATAAACCTACGCTTAACCGTGATAATCCACCTCACCTGCTACAATCACAAATGAACAAATAGAAACAAACAGAAACAGTGTTAAACTAAATAATCTAGGAAGTCTTTTACTAGAGAAAAACTACAAGAATTTCACGAGGTAACGCTCTGCTCCAGGCTATTCTCCACTGATCCATCTTTGCTTTCCAGCTGCTGTTTCCACATGTTGGCATACACCCCTTCTTGCCCAATCAGATGTTCATGCCTAAATAAGTTTCTAATAATATATGCATCGATGTACGAATGGAAAAACTCTACCGTCCTCTCTCAACAATTTCACCATCCTTCAATACCAGAATTTCGTCTGCATGGATGATGGTAGAAAGTCGATGGGCGACTATGACGGTAGTCCTGTTGGCGCACATTCGATTTAAGGAATCCTGAAAAAACACCATTAAAATGTCTTTTGGAAAAGAGAGTGACCCTAAAAATGATATTTAAGCACTATTGCCGTATGCGAGGAATGACCTTTGGTAATTTAAATTTCAAAAGTTCAATACATTTTCTCTGTGAAATTCCTGTTTTTTATACCCGACTTTTTTCCAGAATTAACACATTACATCTGCTGAGAGAAAGATGAAGCTCGCGACCGAATTTTGAGGTCCAATACGTAGCAGAAGGTTTTGATTAACCAATGGCGGTGTTCTTTTTTCCTCGTGGTGTATATCTAGGTATGGCATTATTTTTATTTTGGGACCCGTTGGGGTTCAACGGGCCTAATCTTACGTATCTACTAATGAAAGGTGAATTTTTGAGGGTCCTAGATAAATGAATACATGAATGATCCAAGAACTCCGTATATATTTTTTTCTCTATATGACTCAGATCACAATTCCATGCTACCTACCAACTGGATGCGTTATCAAGAAAATTCTCATCTAAAAAACTTACTTGGATATTTCTTTCAGTCTGCGTGTCTAAAGCACTGGTAGCCTCGTCCAAAAGAATGATGGCAGGAGCTTTTAGCAAAGTTCTAGCAATCGCCACTCTCTGTTTTTCGCCCCCACTCAGTCTTAAACCTCTCTCGCCCACCTATAACCAGAGACCATTAAAAATGCTTAATTCAAAGGCATAATTTCTGGGGTACTTGGGTTTCATATTGTTCAGGGAATGTTAATATCCTATCGTGAATATCAGCCCCTCTGGCAGCCTCTATAACATCTGCGTCGGTGGCTGTCATTCGGCCGTATTTTATATTGTACCTGAAGTGTGAAAATATGTATTTATGTACACTTTGAACTAATGGATTCGAGGCACTGATTATTGTTTGTTAAAAGTAATGCATTAACTCATTACTGGATTAATTTATTTTGATTAAATCAAAAATCTTACTTTATTGAATTGTTGAATAAAACAGTGTCTTGCGGCACTACCCCCACAGCTCTTCTGAGCGATTCTTGCGTGACAGTTTTAATATTCTGACTATCGATTGCAATAGCTCCAGTTTCGACATCGTAAAATCTGAACAATAACCGGATTATTGTACTTTTGCCACTGCCGGACGGCCCTACCTAAAATTAGAAATAAATATATTGGGTGTCCCGTAATTAATGGTACATACTTTTGTGAACAAATGATATTAAGCTTTAACATCCTTTATCTCGCTTATTATCATCATTTATTACTTTTATATTAATAACCTGTAGTGTAATTATGTACCATTAATTATGGGACGCCCTGTATAAATGCGTGAAACATTTTATATAAAGGGCGTTCCATATACAGAGTTATTCACCCAACCCGTTCATTAGAAGTTAACTAACCCTAATACAGTTCGATAGAAAATTACATTTTCTACTTGATACTGCTTAAAGTTATAGGGTGTCCCATTAAAAAAAAGCGACTTTTGCAACTTCAAAAATGTAAATGTCAGGAGCTGAATTTTGGACACCCTGTATAATACTAAGCCATGTAAATAGTGAACCTAAGACTATGTATTGACATTCTGAAAAATATGGATATTATGTCTTTAATAGCTACAGAGATATGCAATTTTAAAATTGATCATTACAGAAGCATGTTTTTAATTCAAGGTCAAATATCTCAAAAACGGTAAGAACTAAGTATAGAACATTATACAGAAAATGTACCTAAAATATTGTGTAGAATCTAAAAATAAAATAATATACTGGGGGTTCCATTTGAAATAAGCAAGTTACAGCTATTTCCGGTTAAACCGGAAGTGACAGCAAGTTGAAAATATTTTTAAAAAATAGTATATGTCGAACTTAACTCCAAATTTTCAAATTCGTATCACTTTTAGATCCTAGTTAACTTCTAATGAACGGGTTGGGTGAATAACCCTGTGTAGGGTGTCTTTTTTTAATGTGTTTTTAACTGTGTCCAAGGTAAGGATGTCTAGCATCAAAATCTCATAAATGGTGATACAGACGTGGTTAAATAGAAGAGAAATTGCGAATCATGGAAGCACTGTATAAAATACAGTGTGTTTGTGATTCGCACCCACACTGTGTTTTATATGTGTAAGTGATACGCACCCACACTGTGTTTTATATGTGTAAGTGATACGCAATTTTTTCACACAGAACGTAGACATACTGTAACAAATTCAGTGTGCATAAAATACAGCGTGTCCAAATTAAGAGTGTGTCGAATTAAATTGCCTTATCTTCAATATATAGAAATATTAAAATTCAAATTTAATTCGTCTCGCGTATCGATCGTCCTTTATCATACGACCTATGAGCTGTACCTTTGCAAAAAAGCCGGCTGTAAAGTTTTTTATATGTTTTGAGGTGATATTATTTCTTAGATGATTCAGTCAAGTGTTAGTGTGACGACAAACATGATCTTTGTTATACGAAATAAGATATCAATCGACAAAGTATTCTTTTCTTTGAAAGACTCGTGCGATACGTCTTTAATGTAGTTAGCTTTAGTGGGTAAAAATGGATGTTGGCAAATAATTTTTCATCCTTTTGTGGTGAAAGTAGATGTTACTCGGTGGTGCGTTTTTCCTTTAAGACTAACTAGAATAAGGGTTCTACCCTTGCTCACTCACATTAAACCTCAATTTAATATAGAAAAGTACATACGATACAATGTAAAGGCAACGGTCTTACAGGAGGGAGAGGGCTACTCCGAGTGAAGAGAGACGCCGTTAGATATTTTTGCAGTTTACAGGTAAGTTTTCACAGGTCAACGACTTAATTAAAAGACGCTGTTGGATGGTACGATGCTCAGAATGGAGCGAGAGGTGTAGATCAGAGTTAAATAGGGTTATGGTTTTTTCAATTAAAACGAGAGGTTCAGATCGTAGTTTTCTGGGATTTACAAGTCAGTTTTGGCAGGTTAACGAGAGCGACGTACTAATTGTAAAGATGCCGTTGGATGGTGCTACCCTCAGAATGAAATGTTGAAAAGAAAAGATAGACGAACAAGATAGGTTTGTGGTTTAATTTAAAAAGGAAGGCTCTGATTGTTGTTCATCATCAATAATTTTGAGGGTTCCCATTAAAAAAAAATGTAAGTTGCTAGCATCAAATCTCTTTTCAACCGCCCTGTGTGTTTTACTGTAATATTAAAAGATGTTCTGCATTATTTCATATAATTCGCGCATTCAAAATAATGCTAACAGAAACACATAGCAATCCTGCTTATGTGGAACACCATGTATGCAGATACTAAACTGAAAACTAACATTTAATTTTTCAAGAGTTTATCTGAACCGTTTATTACGAAGAAATGATTGCAAACACTGGGCAATGTGTTACACAAATCCTCGTCGAAATCATTACTCATTTACTTCTGCAAGGATTAATCCTGCAAAATTTCAGTAATTAAATTTGTCATCATGAAAGAAAAAAAACCGTTTTAGGTTCGAAACCTTCATTAATGTCTGGCTTAATTTTCTTTAGCAAAGTGGCAAAATGAGCACTAAACATAAAACTACCTACTAAAGCTACTGTTTTCCCTGAAGGCACTGAAAATGTAATATTCTTCAGAACAAGTCTTTCAGGTACATAGCTGAAGCTAACATTGCTAAACTCTACAATCCCCTTCTTAACCACCAAAGGTCCCGCTCCTGGAGCATCAATAATTTCTTTCTCTTCTTTTAATAAGTCAAACATATTTTCCATATCGATAAAATTCTTTTGAATCGATCTAAAAATTTGTTCTATTACCAGTTGTTCCACGAAACTTGAAAAGAATCTACCTATAATACGTCCCAAACCAGTTGAGAGGCACATAAAGCTGTACAATATAAGTAGCAAATAAGACATAGTCTCCAGAAGTTAAAGTACCCTTATCTGCCACCATGTATGCGGCCAGTAAACTTCCAGCCAACAACCCTCCGCAGATAATGATATTTTGAACTGTATTCAAAATATTGAGGGTTACGTTGGATTTCCACTCTTCATCCTGAAAACGCGATATTTCGAAATTTCCAATTGAACTACAAACCACGTGAATTGACCTGATATTTATATATAACATCCCTGAAAGCGTCCACTTCATAAGACTCTGCACCGTAATATTTTACAGTTTCAAAATTTAACAAAGAATCAACGCTTCTCGCTCTAGTTTCATTGTCAGCCAAATTCATCCTTCTGATAAATTTCGTCCTCCACTCAGTCACCCAGATAGTAACACCTGAAAAGCCCCAGATAAAATCCGTCATAATGACTACACAAGAAACTCACCAATGTACAGAATCATGGTAACAAATACAATAATTCCGAACCATATGTTGAAGGCGGTGCAGAAGAACACAACTGCAACTAAAATGTCAACTAATGTGGGTGCTATGGAGAAAAATATGTAGTTCAAGAGGTTGTTTATGCTATCAGTGCCCCTGTCCATGACCCGCAGAACCTCTCCAGTTTTTCTTCCCAAGTGCCACCTCAAAGAGAGGCTGTGCAAGTGTGCAAAAAGCTCTACCTGCAAAATTTAATTTATATTCAATTTCCTCATATAAAAATGTCACAGACTTCAATCTCTCTTGTGGTATACTGCGAGATACGAATCCACAAAAAGGACCGTAGATTGTTCAAAAATCCCATCCCTCCTGTACCACCGCCCTGCATGAACTTAAATGCCACATATATTAAAATCCAGTCCCATCTAAAAGTGGGTTTTGTAATGCCGTCCGCAGATAAAGAATTAACTGGAAAGCTCTCAGTTAAATCTGATCTCAATTTGAGGCTGAAACATACCAATAAGTTTATTATAAATCTGAACATAGAGATTGATAACTCTGCCTCCTGCCAGCAACAGTATACAGAACAAGACCCTAAACTGTAAACACGCATCTTTTTTGGGCCACATGAAAGGCATCAAAATACGCATTTTCTTCCAAAAGTTTTTCCATGGTGATTGATTGATTTCGGCCTAAAAAACATCAAATATTTAAATTTTGCAGCTTGAGGTTAGGAATTACTTTAAACTTTTTTGGTAAGAGAACTATTTGCTTCATCATGCATGTGAAGACTATACAAATGTTGGTTAATTATTATTCAACTCACATTAGGCAGGTTCCTAGAGGAATCATTTAAGTTGAAATAATCAATATTTTGTATGATTCCTGGGGCTTTTAGCCCCAGTACAAACAACACTAGGCAGGCCACATATCTGATTATAAAGAGGGACATTTCCACTTTATTTGTGATCCTAAAACATTAACCTTCTTTCACTAAAACATTTCATTGAGGAAGGAACTATTCACCCTTGCAGTTGGAACCACCAATCTTTCTTATTCAAATTTAAAAATATCAGGTTTTCACACACAAATACTAGAGTCCAAAATAATAAAAGCACTACTCCGTGACCTCTAGTTGGTACTGAGGGCAGTAAATAGTGCCTTTCCACTCTAATCACCCATAATGAGTACATGAAGGAAAACACTGTGAGTACTAATGCTGTCACCTAAAACATGCTTTATAAGGCTCACAAAATCATAGCCTCAAATGAGGTTACCATATATCCATAAATAGCAGAATTTTTGAATACAGTCGCAAATAGGATGAATCTAATACTATCAAGCACTGGTATGAATATTGTTAGAAGTATTTGCAGAATGTAAAGTTTAGATTTTGTAAGGTGATTTGGGGAGACTTCATTTCCATATTTTCGGTAGATGTATAGCTGAATTGTACCTGAAACACCCTTTTAATAAATCTGGCTTTATTTGCCTCTATTTTATTAAATATAACAATGAGAATATTATTCTTTGGTTACTGTTTTATTGTGAGGAAATTGTTTTACCTGCTAGAAGAATAAACCCGGCAATAATAGTACTCGTGAGTGTGTCCATAAAACAAGGATTAACACCATTGTCCACATGAATCTGCCAAATTGAGGCATTTGGTGGACAGTAAGAATAGTGGGAATGGTTGTCTTGATCCATGGTTGTGGTGTATCTATGAATTATTGTAGTTAACACTTCATTGAAGATGGTGAAGAGCTATTTTTAGTGACGCTTTTAAATTTAGATAGAAATCTCTATAATTATTGTTTAGCAGCATGCCGGTATTCAAATAATTTCATCCTGAAGTAATTCTATATTTTAATGTTTAGTACTAAACACAGACACTTATATTTTGTTGTTATATTAAGTAATTTGGTGCTAAGTACCTGAACAGTTCTTTTGTAACTTGATGATCTATACTTGCAGACCTGAAAACACGTATTTACCTATTTCCTTCAAATAATTGAGAAAATCTAATCATAGCTTAATGAATAAATTAACAAAAAGTTACAAAATTATTTGGTTTACTTTATTTTTGTTTAGTCATTTAAATAATTTCAATATAAAATTCAGGTAGATATTACAAAGTCAAGTGTCAACAAAGATTATATTTTGGAGGTTATACCTACGTCAGATGAACGTCAGTGTCAGCAACTGCGCATGCACAGTGCGTCAAAAGTTGAGTCAACACCATAACAGCACGTTGTCACAAACTTTGAATTGTGGAATTTTAAAATTTAACTATTTATTCAATTGTTTTTAAATAGAACTTTTTCTACTTGACAGGAATAGTGAAATAACCATCGCAGACTTTTCAGACATTTTTATAGCGTGTCTTTTCAGTTCATTCAGGAACAAAGTTGAAAATGTGACAACCGTGCGGATAGTGCCATAAGACGCCATTTTTTTTACTTATTTTTTTCTGAGTTTTAAGGCAAAGGGTTTTCTTCACAATTAGTTTGGATCATTTTTTACTGAAATTAGGTGTAGCAGCTCAATTATTCCATAAATGCCTTTAGGGGATAGTTTGCATTCGTTAAGGTCGTTATTTCTAGGGGTCACAGAACGCATTTGGTGATGTCCGTCGCAATTGCGGACGAAATACCCGGAAAATGTTCCTAACTGATGCTAGTTCAGATATCACAGATTTGATCGATTGACCTACTCTTGGGATTTTTTTTGCTTTTTGGTGGTTTGATTAAGAATTTTCAAAATTAAGTATTTGTTTGTTTTCCCTTCTGTGAAATACACGATCGAAAATAAAACAATGACATCAAATTTTCGTTAATTTATTTCTTACATTCAGTAAACATACTATAACATTAAATTTCAAATACACCAATAACTCGAAATATTATTTCTAGATGTGTGCTCAGAAAATCTTCTATTATAAGGACGACGTATATAGTGTAGGAAAAGAAACGTAAAAGATTAAAGGAATAGAAAATTCGTTGTGTCCAAAAAACGCCGGGAAAATAACGTTTTATGCAGGTGATACAGTACGACGACACTTAGTAATATTTTCCTGTTTCTTAATAAGTAGTACTTAGATGTTTATTACAGACATAGAGTAATAACAATATATTTTATGTTCAGTTTAAATTTAAGTGGGTCCTTCTTCGAATAGTCCTAACTATACGTTCCTTAGAAATTTGAAACTATGTACAAATTGACTATTTACCATATTTCAGTACGAAAAAATATCACAGATACAAATATGGTGTGAAATGAAACAATTTCAATCGGAACTGAGGAAAAGAAAAATAAAACAATGGCGGGTAAGTGAAAATGAAAAATGCAATTTTTATTTAATAAAAATTAACAAAAACCAGGTTTCTTCTTTATATAAATTAATAATTACACTGCTTTAACTTACAACAGCTTTTTACAAGCCCGCACACGGTCCTTCAACGGAAGATTTATTGTACAAAAAAAATCTTTCAAAATATATTATAAACTTAACTAACATCTTTAAAGCTTGTCTTTCATACCTAGAAACCTACCAACCCAATGTTTCCTTTACTTTAACATTAACGTAACACTTAACGCCGTTTTGTCACATAATAACCGAAACAATCCTCAAATCATATAACACATTCCCCCGTATACAGTTTGTGAAACGTATACTGCAACTATAAATAATGTCTTTTTTGTGATGGTTCGATTTACATTTTTACCCTTAAATCGTAGTTTGCGAAATGAAAAACGAACATTCTAGGCAAGAACATAATAAGAAACTGAGGAGTATAATTCTCGAAACTCTGAGCGAACTGCAGCTGTATTCTCTTTTCTTCAGTGGCGCACTCAGGTTTTGATTTTTTTGCCCCTGTGTTTTGCACCCAAAAAAATCTCGAGACTGATAGGAAAAATCGCAAATACTCGCGGTCAACGTAAGTACATTAATAAATTATACGTATTATATAATATAATATTTGAGCTATTTTGGTAGTTTTAAAGGCAGCCGTCCAACCGACCTATCTAAATATACATTTAAACTGTCTATCAACCCTAAAAACTAATATAAACCTATTCAAAAATAAAAATATAAATTCTCCTTATCGCTGTCAGGCGACTGCCCTCGAAACGATGAGTAAATCGCAAATTAACTAACAATACAAGAATTATAAACTCTGTACAGCCTTAACTAAAGCGGTATTCACAAGTTATGTCTTTATAAACTTTCCTATGCACAGCTTTACAGGCAAAAACCTCTGTCTGTTTTTGGAGATATCAACAATTTTACAATTACATATTGCCGTTATTGCGAAGCCGGAATTTTGAGGGGCTCATTTATTAATTAATAAAGCTATTTTCTGTGTAAAAAAAATCGATTCGTTGTCAATCGTGGAGAAACAGAGGTAGGTTGAGATTTGGTAAGCTTATGTGGAGGTTCAATGAGAAGCTCCTGGAAGGTGAGTTCGAAATTTGTGCTTCTGGGGGTTTGAAGAAAATTAAAAAAAAAGGAATTTAGTAAATATAAATAATCTGCTACTATATAAATCACAATAAATATATTTAAATCACAATAAATGCAATAGCAACAATTTCCGAACAATCTGCAATTTACCTTCGAGTAATTCAATTTTCACCCAAATCGAAAATATCACTATTACTTTTCGCCGTATCACAAAGTCCCTTGTGTCTTGGGCCATGTGTCCCTCCTTCTCTATCTCAACGTAATAAACAAGAACCGGTATAATCCGCTTCACTTTGTAATTTTTGTTACCTCTTTTTTTTGAGATTGTTTAATAAAGAAGAAACAGAAATCATAAAAAACGCTTCATTATTTTTGAAGAGATTATATTACCTAGTTCTAAGCTGGACGTTATGTTTGCGCCCACACAAGCGTAAGGAAAATCCAACTGCTAAGAAAATCTCTTTGAAGCTCTAGAAAAGTCAAGTTCAAGGTAAGAAGCGAAAAAAAATTTTTTTGCCCAAAAAAAGTAATAAATATGTCCCTCATGTTTCCTGCTAGAGTAGCGTAGCCGCTGAGGTCCTCGCGGCTGCCTCTCTAAACGTCAATTTTTCTTTCTATTGACCGAGGCAATAAAATAAGGACCAGCATACCCATTCCAATTTCTCTAATTTAGTATTCAAATTTGAAGAATTATGAGACTCTTAAACAATAACAAACAGCCTCAATTTACTGCTGTATTGAGTGGTTATAAAAGCTTTTAACCTCTTCAATTTTAAAGTACACATTGGCATATGGCTGGTGTCTTAGAAATTTTACCAAAAATTCAGTTAAATATTTCGGAAAAAAGTCGGATTCTTAAATGTTATGGACGAACACCCATATTGGAAATATCTAATCAGGTTTCAAAAGTAACGTAAGAAGGATTCTCTACTTCAAATAGACCATTATGTAGGTACATTTGCTCATATTGGAATTTTATGTCACATTCCAAAAAATTAACATTTTTATAATTCTGCAGGCTTTCTTCAATTTTCGAACAAACAAAAATATTATCCGGCCGTTTTTGTGGTGTTTAGAATCCAGTGGCGTCACCAATTTTCTTCCACATCGTGTGATTTAGCAACAATATAGAAAATTAACGCACCTCTCAACGAGGCTGTTTAAGACAGCTAATAATCTACAGGTTGTCGCATTAACTCCGCGCAGCTCTGCGTAGAAATCGTACTTCACCGTTTTCATTTATAAATGAATATAATCCTAAATCTAACCTCAAACGAACATGGCAAAATCAACGAAAATGTGACACCCTGTACAACCTCTCAAACGTTATTACTAAATTTTCGAAATTCCAACTATTTTTTAAATCGGAGAAATTTACGGTAATTTCCGTCACTAAGTAAATATGATGAGTTTGCTACTGTGCAAACTCAATTGGAAGCAAAAAAAGAAAATAAGAAGCGCGATTGTAAATGCCCCCCTCTTTTTTATTTTTGGACCTCATGACGTACAAAAACTTGACATGGAATAACTACTATACAAATGCTACATTTTAACATAAACGTCAATGTAAAAAAATGACAAGTGACAGCTGGGTGCCAATTTGAAAAGTATTTTTAAATGGAATACTCTATTATTAGATTTTTGGATTTTAAAAATTTTAGGAATAATTCGTATAACACGCACTATTCCAATGTCTATTCACTTCCGAAGTACTGAAGTTTAAAATTTGACTTGTTTGCGCTATCCACGGATGTATTATAAGTTCCTAACGATTAACTTACATAGAAACGCATATCAAGTTCGTATCAAAACTTTTTCAGGCGAATCGAAATATCGAATTTGGTAGATTTAAAGTGTCCGAAATTTTTGACATAAAGTTGAACTAAGAAAAATATGTGATTAGATAGATCTTGAAAAGTAAAAATACTAGGAGTGAACTCATTTTTTGCTCTAACGGTGACCGTTTCAAATTCACAGCCGTTGAAAGTGCAAGAAGCGTGAAATTTTAAACCTCAATACCTCGGAAACAGTCGAATATAGGAATAGGAGGTATTATATGAAATATTCTTAAAATTTCTAAGCGAATCCAAAAATTCAATAACTGTCAACTATCAGCTGTCAACGGCTGTTATTTGCCACTGTTTGACATTGACATTTATGTGAAAACGGAAAATAAATAGTTTAATAATCAATTTCGATTTCAGAATACCTCATTCTAAATGAATGATCGACGGCAACGTCAAGGAAGCTCAGCCAGCAGCTTCTTTCCAACAGCCTTGCCGGCAACGCACGTACGAAATAAAAACATTACGATCCCAATGTCATAGCGGCAATTAATCTAATATTTGCGGGAATTTGATTTTAATTACGGCAAAATGTTCGTTCATCACCAGCGACCTTAAATTATTTCATATTTAAATAAACGCCGCTGCTATTAAGTCGCTCTTGCAGCGTGAGAGTATTGCAACACAATATTACGGAAGCGAAGGATTTCCTTCTTAAAGAAATCCGAAAAATACCTACACAACTAATTTTAACAAGTGCAAATGACTTTCGTCTCGCTCTTAAAGCACAACTTACTCTTAAAAAAAAAATGAGATCATCAACTATATGCGCTTTTGAAGCCGCGAGCCCCCCAAAAACCGGCCGCACTTACACTCTACTTAACCATCTAGATTTACTTATCCTTGAGCCCTCCCAGTATCGAATGCTCCATTAAACTCGAGTTCGGCTGATAGTTTCTAATCTGGTGCAATGAAATCAGCTGATTGGGAAACCCGTTACTCGGCTGACTTTTAGGGATATCGAGACTATTTTGCTTAGGAAACGAGAGTGCATCGTAAATATATGGCCTATTGGGTGCTAGCTGATGGTTTAGGTGGTTCAAATGCCCCGACATGGACGAATTGATCGGGGTGAAAGCCGAATTGGTGTTGTTTTTGGATATGGAGGTGTCGTAAGAGTTCCCCAGATTGGTGCCGGGGGCTCCGGGGGGAGCAGAAGCGTTCTGACTGCTTAGTTGCTGCCGGATAATCACTAAATCTTCGTTTTGCTCCAACAAACCTCGAGGGATATCTGAGGGGTAGTCATGCATGTTCTCGGCACTGTCCGGAGACACTTTGGGCCAGTAGGGGTGCTCCAGACCTCGGTGATTTAATCCTACACAGGTCATTACTATTATTGACCAATTCGGGTTAATACAGAATGTTGAGGATATGTGCGAGTTATTGCGGCAGAACTGGTCTTTGGGGATTTATTTGAGTAAATTAAAAGTTAACATTACTTAATACGCCGCTGTGGGCTTTAATTTCCCTAAAAGTTTCCAAATACGAATAAAGTTTCGCTTCTTTGTTACTATTAAAACTGATTTCGTTAAAATACTAGGAATCAGGAGCGTCTCTACAAGACCCAAAAATGTGAAACGACCCATTTTACCATTGTTTCAGGGTACTGGGTGTGCCGCTGAGTTTCGATTTCTCTAAAAAAATTGCCAAAGACTAATAGATGTCGGAATCAGAGACGTCTCCACAAGGTTTGCTGATCCAACCCGCAATATCTTGTTTCCGAGTTACAAAGCTGGGAACGAAATTTTTACATTGTTTGATACGCTACTGAGTCTTACAACAAGATCGACCCCTACATGCGAATTTCCAGAAAATTTATAATCGTCCAAAAATCAGTTTTGCCACAATGAGCGCATTCAGAAGAGGTAGCAATTGCGCCTCTGTTAACTCTGCTGAACGCAGCTACGCGAGGCGCAAAGATTGTTCCGAATTTCACAATAAAAAGAAAAAGGTAAAATTCCGAAACTTACCTAATCCCGGACCGATTGGGGGCCTCTTATCCGTCCTCTCCGCATGCTTTTGCATGTGTTTTTGCAGATATGTCTCTTGAGTGTAACTCTTGCCGCAATATTGACAGATGTGAGTTTTCAGGTGCTTGCTCTCCTTGTGCTTTGGTATGTGTTCTAGTAGTGAAGGTTCGTCGCTGAAGCACTTATAGCACGAGTTGCATTTGTACGGTTTGTCGGTTTGATGACACCTCGAGTGAGATTGTAGGTTGCTGAGCTGAGAGAACGCTTTTTGGCATCCAGGGTGTCGACACCTGGAAGAGAAGAAACTCACATTATTTACTCATTTAATTGAGCAATAATCGCTTAATTGCAATGAAACCGTGAGTGTCGAAGGGAAATGCATGGAAAAAAGAAATGCTCACCGGTTACAGTACAATGGAAGGTCTTTGGCAATGATCTTGATGATTTATATGCAACAAATGCTAATGTCGGAGGCAATTAACCGGCTAATAAAAAGCGACCACCATGTCGTGTCAAAAGAATCGAATACATTCGTTTCGATCCGATTAACAATTTAACAAACAATTACAATTGAAAATGAATCAGATTTTCCCTGCCCATGTAACGTGCGAGAACAATAATGAATATTTATCGTACCGCGATTTACACTTTTTTCTGTCAAGGTCAATAAACATCGGGTTTTTCGGTTTCAGAGTTAAAAGGGCGGATTTTGAATGGCCATGAAAGTCGTTGTAGGACGGAAACTGGGTGCACGTAGTTACGTGGTCTCAGTTTCCTTCCCCTGACTAGATAGACATGAAAGAAAAACATGACGCAACAAGCCCATGACTCATAAAATTGCGGAGGCGAAGGGCACAAAGAGCTCTTTAACATAATCTAGATATATAAGCAGCGAAATATTCTGGAATCTGGAGGACTACGTCGCTATTGTAAACATGATAGAAAACATGGCGCAACGAGCCCATGACTCACAAAATTGCGGAGGCGAAGGGCACAGAGGGATCTTTAACATGATCTAGATATATGAGCAGCGAAAAGCTCTGGACTCTGGAGGGCTATCTTGATGCCCGAGATAGAAAAACCTCTGACCCGTGAATTACCTCACTATGTCACTATTGTAAACGTGATAGAAAAACATGACGCAACAAGCTCACGATTCACAAAATTGCGGACGCGAAGGGTACAGAGGGCTTTTTAACATAATCGAGATATATGAGGAGCAGAGTGACTTAGACTACTACCCTAGCCCTGAGCTCCTGAGATAGAAAAGTCTCTGACGCATAACCTATCTAGCTACGCTACCAATGAAAACCTCTAAACGTTACCCATAAGCATAATTTAATTTGCATATTTTTTGACCTTTGATTTACGTCATATTGCGGTAATTGAGTGTTAATAGTTCACCACTTGGAGCATGTCAGTACTGCTGGCAGATAATGAACTAAATGTGTCTTCCTAATAGATCTAACGTTCATATTTCTGTTTCGAAGTCAAAAAAGCTGTGTTCGAAGATCTAGAGGAATCTCGGCCTTCATTGAATTTGATGAAGTGAAACGAATGTGAAGAGCAGAGGATATGAGGGTGAAGAAATAATTTGCCCTCGTCCTTCTTCATCTAGCTGCGAAGAAAGGAAGAAAACTGAAAAATTTAAATACTTCATCGGGAAAAAAGTCTGAAGAATCTAAGAATAGAAGAGCTTTCTGCGTTCGAAATCCGAAATAGAAAAAATAATATAAAGAAAGAGTCCCTTCAAGCAGTATATGTGCGGCCGACTATACGTTTTAGATATTTTTGAAGATCTAGAAGAATTTCAAACATCTTTGAAGATTTTGAAATAGTATGTTAAATCTCTCTATTCCAAGAAAAAAAGTTAAGCAATAAGAAGAAAAAGGGATATCTCACTTTGATTTTTCTTGTGTGGACGCACGAAGAGACGAATGACAGAAAGCACTTTTCAAAAAACAAGTGAGAATTTCAGTTTAGTGGAAAACCATTTTTTTCTTTTCTTCTTTTAAAGAAAAATTGATTGTTGGTAAGTGGGAAGCCATCGCAATATTTTTTAAAGCTCAAAGCTGCTCAAAGTCTATGTTCATGATTCAACGTCATCCTTCATGTATATTTTCCAGGACCATGAAATCTGGGATTTGATGAGCTTATGGATTAATCATTATTTAATTTTTCTCAATATTTGTTTTAAAACTAAACACAGCTGGTTCAGTTCCTCCATATATTTATCGTTATTTTAGCGGTTTTGACTGCAATCTAAACCAATAGAGGAAAAAATGGCACATTTTCGCTTATATACGTGTACCTTGCTCATAGACAGCAGCATCGACTCCGAAATGGAATCATAATACGAGCGCGTTTCTTGAAATAACAAAAACCGAAAGAACAAAATAAACATGGCTCCCGCTCTAGTGTAGATAAACACATTTTGATTATCTGAAACAAAATAAACGTCTTTTAATTGCGGCCGAGATCCCCTCTGATTTTAATGGTTGATTTTGATTTGCCTAATGTTTTATTAATGGTTTGTCTTGACCTGATCCTCCTAAGGCTACAAGGCATTATCGCCCAGTCTCAAACCTCAAATGAAATTATTAATATAAATATCAGACATTAAAGTGAATTCTGGCGGAGCTAAATCGGGACATCCCGGAGGCCGGGGGGCTTTACTAAACACTACACAGTGTCGAAGCCGGAACAACGATAAAAACGTTGTTATTAGTTCAAGCGGCGCGCGATGAAACAAATCATGTAAATTAACCTTTATATTGCCACAATCCTTTACGCCAAACAATTTCAATTGTGTGTGTGTGTGTGTGTGTGTGTTTTTTTTAACAATTAAAACGCGAACAAACCACCTCCGTCTCCTCCATTCAATTCTAATTCAGCTACAGCTACACTTACTTATATGGTTTGTCCCCAGTATGCGTCCGAATGTGCTGTTGCAAATGACTTAGTTGCGTGAACTTCCTTTGGCAAATTTCACATCTGTAGGGCTTGATTCCGAGGTGAATCCTGGTGTGCTGTGAGAGATAGGAACTATTGGCGAAGGCTTTGCAACACTGCGAACACTTGTACGGTTTGGCTTCGCGCATATGCGCCTGCGTGTGCAGCTGCAGCTCAGCTTTGGAACTGTATACCTGTAACAAGAAGAAAAATTGAAAAATTGGGAAATGTGCGCTTTTTGATATTAAAAATGTGTAAATTTTGGCTTTTTGTTATTACAAATTTAAAGCTGAAAATAGCTTCATTACTATGATCCAATAAAATGCTTTCAGACTCCTATTGAAGTGGCCCACCTGTTGTAATTACGAACAGAAGAATCCAAAGCTTCAGATTCAAAAATAAATGAAAACAATTTTAGTATTATTTGGTTGGAAGATCATTTTGACAAAGGCTTCTTTCCTTTCAAGCCTTTCAGGCTTCCTCAGGCAAGTATTTGATTACCCGAAGCTTCAGGATAAACTGAATTTCTTTAACGATCGTTATGAAAATATCAGGGTTTATACAGAGAGATCATTTAAATTAATAATTCATTATTATAAAATAATTCATATCTAGTTAGCTGTGAAGTTTGTTGAAGAAGAGAACGTATGTCGATAAAAGTAAATAAAGCAACATAACCTCACTCGGCTCATTTATCAAAAATTAATTTTAACGTCATTTGGCGGCATATCATCAAGCTACGACCTACTTTTTATCTTCTATTTCTCTTATGTAAAATCCCACAACTGGCTAGATATGAAATTTAAATGGTCTCACAGTATGTATACAAGGTGTCCCAGAATATGTGGGCAATCTGTCGGATCCAAATAGTAGGCGTAAAAATAAGTAACTTTTTTGTAAAGTAAAACTCTTTTCGAAAAATCGATATTGAAAAAATTGTGTCGGTGTGTCAAACTTCCATTTCTAAATACGTTTTTTTTAAATATGTCGAAAAGTGATTAATACATTTTATTGAAATTCAGTACAAGTTTGTTTTTTCAATGAAAAATCATAATAACCACCATTTTTGCGATATCACCTAGAGGGCACCGTCTACAGTGCACTTTGACCACTCAAAATCATTTATTTTTTTGTTCGCGGATATTTTGACGTTTTGAGTAGCAAATGTTAATTTCTATCCAATTTTGTGTAAAAAATATATTCTTGTTTAAAGTTGCTAGAATTAACGGTTTTAGAGAAAAAATGCTATTTATAAAGTAGTATAGGTTTAAAGCACTATGAAAGATATTTCATAAATCGTCCATATAGAATTATACTGTCGTATGTACATTTAACCTGTATCAGAAACAATGAGGTCCAAATATTTAACTGTACTATTACGATTATTATTATTATTTAATGACTACGTAATTCCAAATTTTTTACATTAACAAAGAAAAAACTTATTACATACGATATTTTTTATGAAGCTTTAGTGTTAGACTCTTCAAGAAAAAAAGAAATATCAGTTTTCAAGATTTTGACACTTACGACAGTATAATTCTATATAGACGAAATGTCATTAAATTAACTTACAGTTACGAACTTACAATATCTTTCGTAAAATTAAAGTTAATTTTCCTAATCTTATCATGAAATTTACATTTAGCGAATATGCGAATATGTATTTAATGTACGGTCTTTCCAAAGGTAATGCTTGTAAAGCTAGACAACTTCATCAACAACGATTTCCACATCGAAGAATTCCAAACAGAAAAAATTTTGAAAGAGTTGATTTTCGTTTAAGAGAGACCGGTAAGAAAAATTATTGTTGTCATATTTTGATTAAGGTTTCAGAACGGTAAATCTTACTGTTTTGTAATATCCTATTATAGGATGCTTCACAAAATCGAGTAATAAATGTAAACATCACAACGGCTGAAGAGTTCAAATAACTTGCAAAACGACTCTAACTTCTAGTGTTCGAAAAGTGGCTACTCAATTAGCATGTCCGAAATCGACTGTTTTTAGAATTTTTAAAGAACAACTACATCCCTATCACCTTAAAAAGTATAATTACTTCTTCCTGAAGATCAGTTAAGAAGAACTGAATTTTCAAATTGGTGTTTAGATCAGCATAGAAACGATGATAATTTTATGAGTCAAACTCTTTTTATGGATGAAACAGGGTCTTCAAGAAATGGGATAATTACCTTGCACAATCTACACAAGTAGAGAATTGAAAATCCTCATGTTTCCATTACGGCTGACCATCAGCACCAATTTGAGCCCGTTAACGTATGGGCAGGAATCACTGGACAATATCTCATTAGACCCTATGTGCTGCCACGCAGATTAAACGGGCAACTTTATTCAGAATTCCTCGAAACAATTTTGTCGATTCTTCTTGAAGATGTACCTTTAATAACGCGTCAGAACATATGCTTTTTACATGATGGAGCCTCACCTATTTTTAGTTTGGGAGTACGAAATTATTTAAATTTAACGTTTAGAAATCGATGGATTAGAAGAGGAGAACCAGTCGCCTGGCCAGTGTGATCCCCTGATTTTAATCCATTGGATTTTTTTTATGGGGACATTTCAAAAATTTGACACTCGACTCCAGTTGAATTCTAAGAAAATTTAATTGACATAATAGAAAATCATTGTGAAGAAATACAGATTAATGTTGACGTATGGTGGAAGGTTCAACAATCCACGATTGCCCGGGCAAGGGAATATCTGAGGCTGAAAGGGGCGCAAGTTGAACCGACATACAAAGATTTTCGGTAAAGTGTAATATTTCTCATACTGCTTTAAACCTCTATTACTTTATAAATAACATTTTTTCTCGAAAACCGTTAATTCTAGCGACTTCAAATAAGAACAGATTTTTTACATAAAATTGAATAGAGATTAATATTTGCTATTCAAAATGTCAAAATATCCGCGAACAAAAAAATAAATTAGTTTGAATAGTCAAAGTGCACTGTAGACGGTGCCCTCTAGGTGATATTACAAAAATGGTGATATATTATGATTTTTTATTGAAAAAACACACTTATACCGAATTTCAATAAAATTTATTAATTATTTTTCGGCATATTTATTTTTTAAAAATTTTGAAATGGAAGTTTGAGATTCTGTAATTTTTTCAATATCGATTTTTCGAAAAAAGCTTACATGAACTAGTATTCTTACTTTTACGTCTGCTATATGTATCCAAGAGATTGCCCACATATTCTGGGACACTCTGTATATATATAAGTTTAGGAAACTTTACCTGCAGGAGAAAAAGGACGAATCGTGTCTTCAAAATGTGTTTTTTTCTTGAATAATTTGCAGCAATAACTTACCATAAGGATTCAATAACCAATAGGGTTGGTTAAAAATCAGCTGAAAGGGATCAATCTTATCTACATCATCATTTCAGAAAAGGCCCAATGTGTCAAGATTTGTTATGCACCATTTTGTCAAGAAAATGAGTATTCACCATATTATCAAGAAAATATCATTCATCGCATTGTCAAAAAAATTTAATAATTCCTTTAATATTGCATATCATGAATGGCTACTATTCACAAACCCCGAAAGATTGTTCGCTTATAATTTGAAAAATAGCATCCCTGAACGAAAATTGTGATATTAGATATGAATCAATAGAAATCAGATTGCCAGTATAGAGTATAAAGTAGCCGAGGGTATCAGAATCATAAACTATGCAGGGACATAAAAAATGTACCTGAGCTTTAGGGGTTGAATCAACACCGACAACCGCTCAATTATCATTTCGTGCTCTTAACAATCCCCTCCAAGTTAACCGAGCTCGAATTATCCCCATAACCCAAATCGTTCGGACCCAACTGGTCGCGGCTCTAGGAAAAATCCCGTTACGTATAGACCGAGCCCGTCAGTCAAATTTAATTATTCCGGAGCGAAACTAGTTTTTCTTCTTCTTTTTTTTTCAGTTCGTATTATGTTGGCTGCACCGGACCAGCGATGGCCTTTCAGTAGCATTCGGATGCTTTTATGTCGGCTAATTTCGAACGGGCCACAACAAAAAAGGCGGCCCTCGAACTGGCGATGTTGCTATTCGCTTACATTAACAACGTCGGACTTGCTGTTATTAAATGTAATTGGGTTTTGCTACACTGCCACGGATGCCGACTCAGCTCCTGTCGCTGCGCTGAATGGAGATTTATGGTCCTAATGCCGAAATTTCGTTTTATATGACCGCACGCCAATGGCCAGCCCCGGCATGCATCTAATCATTATAAAACGATTCTTTATTTACCACGCTATTCCATCATCCATCCGATCGCCTTAACCTTGACGTCTCGAGTTTGAAAAGCCGTCAGACAATTGACCTAGGAAGCAGTACCCATTGCCAAAATACCTCCGGGTTCCCCGGTACCGCCGCTCACACACGCGGTACCTCTAATTAAGTACATATGCATTGTGTCACTTAAGTGGTTTACATAATGTAATGGGCCTCATGAATATTCATCGCATGATGGATCTTCTACTCGTTCTTGATTTATCGTGTTTTAGGTGCGTGGACGTCCGAATGCGAGAAGTGCGTACTATATTTGACGTTATCGCGCTGGTACTATCTCGGTTTTTTAGCATAACTCTAATAACGCATTTCCTTCTTTGGCATCTGCTGCAGTCGCATCAAAAATCCATGTTAATCGGATTTTAAACGGATCGCGAAATAAAACATTCCACTTAACAATCACGAAATCGATTTGGCAGTAAACAACTCTTAATTATTAAATTTGAAAAATACGTGTTTAAAATATAAATTTCCGGTTCGATAACACCCCCTTTTAACTGCAGAGCTTTTAACCCTTCGGAGCCAGATTTATTTCTATTTAAAAGCTCCATAAAAACGTGAAGGCTTGTTAATTATGACTCTTTTTATTGTTAAAAAACAATCACCGCTGAGTGATATAAAGTTAAAACGGTGTGAGGGAATATTTCACAGAGTACGTTGCAAAAAAATGTCAATATGTCTATTATGACATTCCCTGGGAATGCAGGGATGAAAACAATCTAAATTTGGGAAGACAAAAATTTCTTTGGAAAACTTGTCACAATAAAACAGGAAATATTTGAAAAAGTCAATTGGTGCTAGATCAGGCACGTGGGACGGTCAGAGGGATTTCATGTTTGAAAAGTACTGAAACTATGCTTAGTACTGCAATTTTCAAAGATTTCATTTGCTGTAACACTGAAACGCAGAATTTTTCAAAATGTCATTTAGACATAGATTAGGAAGACGGAACGGCCATAGTAATTTCTTCGTTAGTTTTAATTAAATCGAGCTATTTCACATTTAAATAAACTTTTTGGGCCAAAATAAAGTTAATTCTGCAGGTGTCGGTACTAAATGCTCGCACAAAAAGAAAAGAAACAGAATTCAGATTGTCACCGAGATGTTCAAGACGATAACGCCGATCATTAGCGAAAAACGTGCAATTGGGATCATTAGCTCGAAATAATTACCATATTAACATAAAAAATACATTATATTAAAGCATTTTAAAGTTTTCGTATTTATTAACAAACACGAATGTCTTGTCGCGAATTCTCCTCATTAATTGACTGATTAAAAATTTTAATGCTGTTAGACAACAAAAGGCAACGTCTTATGTGTTGGACTTATATAATTTATTGCAATTTGTTAGTAATTTATTTCCCTTTAGGTTACTAAAAATTGTTGACCTTATAAGGTCACGTTTTTACAATTATATGCGTCTGTAAATCACCTTTTAGGTTACTTCCATTATATTCACAGAAATTAATTTAGAGGTACAAAGTATTTTGTTATCTACCTAGTTCAACGGTCGTAACTTTAATTATTAATTACAAACCTGATACCTCAGGGCCAGACCACTTACTTCCAAAGCAGAAAAAGTTATTAGGGGTCAAATTTTAGAATAAAATATGTCCCAATAATAAATATTTAAATAATAAGTGTCCGCTCGTTCCAACAAAAATTATTAATAAAATATGCGAATTAGGATCAAACCTTTAATTCACATAAGGCATGAAGCCAACGCCTAATTAAAATTTACTTTTTATTTTGAATTAATATATTAGAAGATTTCGTGCGGTAAATGGACATCAGAGGGGTCGTTCGTACATTTTAATGAACATGGAAAAAATGGCGTGCATGTGCACTGACGCAATCCACCAAGGTCTCCTTCAAATGGACTATATTCACCGCGATTGTCACGAGGTTCCTTTGATACATATTTTTTTCTCTAAAAGATTCACA
Source organism: Euwallacea similis (assembly GCF_039881205.1). Classification (NCBI taxonomy): domain Eukaryota; kingdom Metazoa; phylum Arthropoda; class Insecta; order Coleoptera; family Curculionidae; genus Euwallacea; species Euwallacea similis. The sequence continues at coordinate 2,177,282 of NC_089631.1, forward strand.
CTAAGAGAACGCATCAATGGAGCAATGCTATCGAAATTGAATTATATCGACATGAAATCAATCACTTTCGATTCGTTGTTAATGGCATTGTAATGTAAATTAATAACTATAATGGTCAAGTATCACGATAGAACATGGTAAAGTTTCATATAATAGCGTTGGCGAATAGCTTGATATGTTTAATGGAATTGGAAATTATTTGCTTCCAAAGAAATTGCTCTAGACTTTCCACTCACCAGATATAACACTTAGTGACTTTTTTTAACTCACTATTTATAGGTATTTTTGAGTCTGTAACTTTTTATGCTGGTTCAAATCATCATAGTTTCTATACTTCAACAATTTTGCGCCGTACATCGGCCTAGCCCGCGGAACCACCTAACCTAGCACCAAATGATTAAAAAAAAAACTATACAGGGTGTTCTGTATGAATAGTCAGTGTTTTAAGGTTATGAACAAAATGTTAACACCAATGACCAAGAATTCCTGTTACGCCTATATTGAAATGGTTTTCAAATAGTTATCTGCAACACCTAGTTAGCGCAGTTGTGCGTCTTATTGGGTGGGAATAAGCGGCTGTAATTAACATTCTCATTTCAGTGACTAGGCACGATATATCATAAAAGTTATTCTTTCAAGTCAAGAAACACAAAGAACGAGCCATTCCACGACCTTCGAAAATTCAATACCATGGTCATGTTCAATGTCTTGCTTGTTCTCTAATCTCGATGCCTTTTCTCTTTACTTCCCGGTTTGTTTAAGACCTCCACCACACGCTTGCAAAAATGCCTCAAAATTTAGACAAGACGTTGTGTCATATCAATGATTCAGGCGTTTAGAAACATTTCTTGCTCCTCCTCGATTGAAGTCACTTGAGCAGAAATGAAAAACTGGATCTAAGGTTGTTAACGGTACCACGTCCATGCCATGATTGAGACTCTTAAGCGGACATTTAAATATTATTGTATGTATTAATTTGCTCCGTAATCACCGGCTAATCTGAATCGAAGTGTTGTTCAATGTGTGTGTGTGTGTGTGTGTGAGTGTATGTGTGTGTGTGTGTATGTTTTAAAAATGGGTTATTGTATCGTTATTATTAGTCTGATTGTCAAGGCTATCTGTTTTCTCGCTTGGAAAAAATCTTGCAATCATACTTCGAACTACTCGAGTTCTTTTGTTTTGATCTTTTATTTTAATAGGAGATATCAGTGGCGTACCGGCACCAAATGTGAGAGGCGATTAATCAAAAATTTACAAATTGCGCCAAAAAGCTTTAACATCTACTATCGCAGTCAAACTAGTGATAACAAAACGCCGATTTGCTTTTGTTTTTGGCGAGCACCCCTAAAGCAATGTTGCCAAACGATGCACGAAATCTGAGATACTGGAATTTTTTTTCACTCGAAGAGAATAGTTTTTATTGGACTGACTTAGCATTTTTGCTTTTGCAGTCCAAGCTTTTAACATGTAATTGTGTTTCTGAGATTTAACATGCTAAGAATAAGAATGATTGATGTTTTATAGATAGCTGATGGTAAAGACGCTTAAAAAATTGTAATTAATGATTCACTTTTTCTAATAAACAATTATGGCGTACAATGTAGCTAACTAACATTCTATAATTGAACAGAAGATTTATTTTCCGCGAGAAATAGTTTTAATTTGAACTTTTTTAGCGGTTTACGTAGAAGCGCAATGAATATGAAGGAAGTAAAAATAACAAAATGTAAATTTATCAAGCAAATCTTCTGATTAATACGGATATAAGAGAATAAAACTGAGTGCAAATAGCCAACAAAATAAAGCAGAGAATTGAGTAAATTAAACAAAAATTAAATTTGGTTGTGTCATGCCATACCATGTACATTTTTAGGAGTTGTTTTGAATTTTGGAAGTTTGCATTTTTAGGGTTTACGCAAAAGTAAAGAATATAAGCAACGCATTAAACATCAAGTAAGTAACGAAATTATAAAATGGTAATTGGCAAATAAATTTTCTTTGCAGTTATTTATTGATTATATATATAAATTGATATATTGACGCGGGTAGATACGTTGATACAGATAGATTCATTGATGCAGATATATAATTTGACAAAGATAGATGCTTTAATACAGATAGATGCGTTGATTATGATATATACGAGGATAGTCCCAGAAGCACTCGACCTGACATATGGATGACGATTTTTTTGTTAAAAATTTGCCCACATTACAAATCTGAACTAACCTTAAAAAGCTTATGTCTAAAGTTTGAGGGTGCTACGTTGATTTGTGTTCGTTTTGGAGTCGTTTTTGGTGAATACTTTTAGAGATTTGGAGAACATGAAAACAATTGGTCGTCGATACGTGATTCAATGCTTTCATTTGAAAGGTCTTAGCCCATCCAACATCAATGCGAAGTTAGACTCTATTCTGAGGGAATTTAGTCTTTTATTAATAACTGTAAAATATTGGGTCACTGAGTTTAAACGCGATCGTACGATCTGCCAAGACGAACTCCGCATTGGTCGACCCAGTGAGATGACTAGTCTAGAAATTGTGGTGAAAATCTACAAAACTGTACTGGAAAACCGTTGGCTAAAATTGCACGAGTTAGCAGACATGATAAGCATTTCAAAAAGTACTGTACATCGCATTTTGACCGAACAATTGAATATGAGAAAGTCATGAGCAAGATGGGTGCCGCGATTACTCACAATTGAGTAAAAAAGGATTGTTTGGCAAAGATTAACAGCAATAAAGACGAGTTTTTGATTCATAACCATGGGCGAAACACGGGTCCATCATTTTACACCTGAGACAAAAGAATAATCAAAACAATGGACTCAAAGGGGAGAATCAGCTCCAAAGAAGAAGAAAACCGTTCGATTTGCTGGAAAAGTGATGGCGTCTGTTTTTTGGAATGTACGTGACATAATTTTTATTGACAATCTCCCTAAAGGAAAAACAATAAACGGAGGATATTATTCAAATTTATTGCAGCGTTTGAGCGAAGAAATTAGTAAAAAGCTATCGCATTTGGCAAAAAAGAAAGTCTTGTTTCATCAAGACCGGCCATCGCGATAGTCAAAATCAATCAACTTCGTTTCGAACTTTTTCCTCATCCACCCTATTCGCCAGATTTAGCCCTCTCAGATTATTTTCTATTTTCAAACTCAAAGCAAAAAAAAAAACGCTTGGAGGAAAGAAAATTGCCAATAATGAAGAAGCAGAGTCCGCGGTTAATGCCTATTTTGAAACATTCGAAGTTTCTTACTATAAACAGAATATAGGACCCATAGAACATCGCTGGGAAAAGTGTGTCAATCTCAAAGGAGAGTATGTTGAGAAATAACGTAATCTTTTCAAAAAATGTTCTTTAAATGTTAGGCCGAGTACTTCTGGGACTATCCTCGTATATCGATACAGGTGAAAAAAATAAGGTAAAAATAAAATTTAGATTTAACATGTCAGTTTATGCCAAAACGTGGAATAAATGAGGAAGAAATGTATCCATTTTTGGACAGAGTGACTGTAAAATCACTTTCCGCAAGCGCGTATCTGTTGTCATTGACTCACAATTCAGAATCAAATCAAATTTTTGCCTAATTTATTCAATTCTCTGCTTCATTTTCTGGCTGTTTACACTCATTTATATTCTCTATCTAACTGTAATAATCAATTATATTAAATGGAATAACCGCAAAATAGATTTGCTTGCACATTTCTATCTTGTGAATTCCACTTCTAAACGCTAAATAAAATTGAAATTGATTTTTTTTTTGAATTTTGAAATTTGGTATTTAAAAAAATTACTCAGCATCTTGCATATTCACCTGTATCTCTCCGAGCCTCTGATCGCCCCCATCGGCATTTAATCAAGTTCGAAGCTATAAACAACAGGCAATTATTAACTATTTGAAACACTTACTCAGACCCTTTGTTTATTCGATTGCTAATTAGCCACCACCCACCATCTACCTAATACAATTCAAAAGATTTGGTGGCCTGGCTTGTAATTGCTGTGATGCCAGTCTTGCCCAGTTACATAAACACATACCGGATTACATATGGAATATACGTAGATTGATAATGACCTTGGTCTGTTAACGGTTAGTAGTGGCAAAAGCTTTCACACTCATTTCAGATTGGATTTAATTCATATGTGTCTGCTTAATTATTTACTTCTTTTGATCGCCAGAAGTTCTGTTCTCATCTATGAGAGTTTCTCGTATCGGCCCGAGTGATCTAGCTAAACACATCTTCGAAGAAGATATAAACGTGGCCCCGGGGCCCAAACACATTAAAAAATCTGAATTGTCCATCAAACTAGTCTGCATGATTTCGGTTGTTTATCGCGGGCCCACTGTGTGGGTTACGTAATGCGTAATTTTCTTTATAGGCTACGGCTTATTGATGAGGGGGCACAAGATGGGAATACGGAAAGAGGGCCCCCAGTACGTCGCTAAACGGTAGGAGAACCTCCAGGTTCCGAGAAAAATCGAATTTGAAAATGCGAAATAAATTTTTTTTTAAATCGGTATGTCACGGTGTACCACTGGAGATCTCCACTTATAATAAGGAAAGAAAGTCAGCTTGAAAACCAGAGGCGGTCCTAAAAGGACTGGCTGAGAACTAATTAAAAAGAAAGGTACGCTAACTAGCATTAAGAAAATATGTCCTTCACTGAGGTGTTAGATTTTGACTTGTTTAGTTATCTCACAACATAGTACAGATCAAAGTCCAGGGGCGTTACCAAAAGGGATAGCAGTCTGAAACTCACTATAATCTTTTGTCAGACTGACTTCCTATTCCTGACTTCTTATCAATTTTGAGCCAAGAGATAAGTACATAGTTAAGAATATCTCGGAAACTCAATTTGGCTTAAATACCAAAATCCAGAGGCGACTCGAATAGGGACTGAAAATTGGAAATTTTCTCATTCCAAATTGCATTCATGCCCTAAATTTATCGAAAATTCCAATGCACTCGTTATATTACAATACATAAAAAAATTCATGATTTCTTGTTGTACCTCTCATGAAACTAGTGCTGAGCTGAAATATGAAAATCCAAAGACACCACCACGTGGGTTGATGATCCGACTTATTATAATCGTATGTGATGCTTGTCGAGTTTTGTATACCTCTGGTGATGTAAATTTTGAGCAAAGAAATAGGTAAACAGTCCAAAATCTCCATGAAACTCAATTTTAAAGAGATTATAAGATATTTGCTCAATTTCGCGTTGGTTGTTCATCTCTCTGTGACGCGGCCCAACTTCCTGTAGGAAATATCAGGGAAAATAACGAATTTAACTCAAATTCCTTAGCAGTGTGAGACTCAAAAAGACGCTCTAAACTTGAGAAAATTTTACTTGGTTTAAATATTAAAAGACAGGACCGTTTCCTGGGGGATTTTTAAACTAAATATCGCTTGGCGTCAAGATACTATTACGCCTCTGACACTCAATTTTGAGGTGGGTGCTGTTTGCACAGATGGTGGGTGCTGTTTGCAATCTCAATTCGGGTGAACCACTAATAACCAGAGGTGTCTTCAGGAGGGAAGATAAATTTTACATGTTCACTGCGATCAGAGCTTTGAGCTGGAAAGCGAGCCAACCCAAATTAGGATTTCTGAAAAGGGAGTTTTGGTAGGTTCCATGTGAAAAACGATCATGCAAAGAAAAATTAGATAATGATGGGAGATTCAGGGGAATTTTAAAAGTTTTTTCCTGAGTATCCAAAAGGATAACTTTTGAAGTTTGGACAAATTTCCTGAATTTCTTTGTTAGCTGCACTCCAAATGGAAGTTTTAAGAAAATTTCCATTTGGTGGTTGATTTTGACATAAGATACTCAAGAACCCCATCTGTTTCAGTCGTCAGTTACATCAGGATTTGCTTTTTTATATAAAAAATTAATTAATTCAAATGATTTCGCCTCGAGCCTCAAATTCTCAGCGAATTTCGAAGCTATTTTGGTCTCTCTAAAATTGAAGAAATTTCGATGCGGTCAGTTCTTCTGCACGAACGTTTACGCTCAACTAGGGCTGGTACTTGAATGTGGCAAAAAACCATTTCAAGCTGATGAATGGAAATCCTAACTAGCAATTTCCTTCCTCTCGCCTATCTAACCATCGTTTAGCCTTTCAGATTAGCTCCGATCAATGAAATAATGACGTCGTCGAGTAGACTTAATCAAAGTAACAATAAATCGTGGTCAGCGTTGTGTCACATCATGTTTTCTAATGGCTGAGTATAAATAAAGGTGTTAGTAGTAGCAATTACACACACCGTTTTTCATAATATCAATTTTCGATTTATCGACAATAATAGCGCAACGCAAATTTTAATCGGAACTCGACTGTAAAATCACCTTCGAAATGACTATATCTACTTACTTATAATAATAGAAAAATTAATCTTGAGATGGTGTTGCTGCAACGCTTTAGAAACCTTTTTTTTTCAGGAGGAAATTTGCGCAAGGTAATGCTGGTAATTAGGACTCCGTCCTTAAAGTATGGATTTTGATGCTATTGGAACGAGAGTGCTAAATTATTCAAATAGCTTTGTTAATGTAATTCATTTTGGGTCGTAATAATGTATAAATCCAAAGTCCCTACTATCAACTCGAAATCGAAAGCCGAAGCGGAACTACGATAATGCGATTTGATCGCCAAAAAAAAAGAGAGACCATCAAAGACTTTTCAATTGTTTCAATGTCTCTCGACTGCTTTCGGTTGGTCCTCTTTATTTCTCTATTTTTTTGTATCTGCGGTCGCGTTACCAAAGTGTGTCAAAATCATACGTGCGCGACGGGCCGTTGTGCAACAAAGTCGAAGGAATAATGATCTGTGGAGACAAAAACTGGATTGAAAATTAGATTTTAATTTCCTTGAAACCAAATAAAACATGCCGCTTTTTAACGGCGAATGTTTGCTAAGATTTATTAAGATTTTTCTCGTGTGTTACGTAAATCAAATTGGCCATAGCTCATGGAATGCGTTGGTCGATTTGCAAGCGCGAACACCGTACATGATTTTTTTACTTTTGGTTTATTTTTAAAAAATAATCGATTTTATATTAAGGAAATTATGTGGACTTTACTAAAGCATTTGACTATGCAGACCATCAATCAAGAGCTGCATTTCTTCATTCTACTTCGGGATTGATCGAAGTAGTTTGGAAAAGGTTGTTGAAGGCCTAAAACTAAAGATTCGTCTGCGACTAGCCATAAAAGCGAAGAGAATTTAGGTTGACTCTTCTTATATCCGAGAAAGATATAGGAAATGCTACCCCTATCAACCAGCCTAGAATAAAGATTCTACTAGATTTATAGTGCTCAAAAACACCACTGTGAGCAATTTTCTGCAAATAGTTCAAAAGTTACGAGATATTTCTAATTTACTATTTGCCTAAATTCCCTTTATAACCCCGCGGTTCTAACTTGAACCATCGTTTTTGGAACAGACGCCATATCGTACTGTCGTAAACTGAAAAGCAACCAGAACAACTAACCTTGCATTCACCATTTCATCCAGAAATATTTGAGATTAAAGAAATCATAATGTAGATGTTTACATTCATAACTCATCATAGACGTAAAACCGGCACAATGGTCACTACTTTAAGATCATTGGTTCCATTTACTGATACGAATTGACTTAAAAAATGAAAACAATCCTCTATTAGGTAATAATTTGGAACATAATGATTAGGCCAAATTTTAATTACTCTTGTGATTTGAATTTCATTTAATCGCCAAAATTGTTTTTTACTATGACAACAATAGAATACTTTTTAAGGTAATTTATATATCCCAATCATAGGCTATAGATGGAAATCATACATAAATTAAACAATGGAGAGAAACACAGAACAAAATTTCAAATCTTGAGTAGTCTGCTATGGATAATTAGTTTCCACCTTTAATGAGAAAGCCAATTACCATTACATTTTTCAATAATCGCAATTTCGTCATGACATTTAATTCCAGTAAAAACATTCAAATTGCCAATGAAATTGCCTATCATCCTTGGTTCATATGTATAGCAAAATCTTATTAAGACAGGCATCATGGGAAGGAAATTATTAACGGATGAGGGTAATAATAATAAGGTAACAGTTTACCTGTAAATGGGATCTAGATCGGCTAATAAGGGTTCGTAATTAAAGGTTTTTATTAGGATTGCTAAAACTTGTTTTCTAGCCGGCTATCCCTAAATTCACCTATAAATAAAGTTTGGATTATTGGATCAATATCCAAATAGGTAACGTCGCCATAGATTTTTAAGTATTATTTCTCAGAATTCAATTATTAACAATATTCATCAGCCTTCACCTTGAACGTTGCCGTCTAGTCCAAAAACTCGTTCTTGCTTTTGGCAAAAGAATTATTATGTGGGCAATCTAAAGTTCTATCTATAAATCACTGCTGTATTCGTGTTGCTGGATTATAATATTGTGTTATATACCTATCGGTGACGTTCGATTTGTATATTATGTCTCGGTACTAGCAATGAACAGAAAAAAGTTAATTGAGTTGCATTTTGCGGCGTAAATTCTAAATAAGGCGAAGCCGGTATTGATGAAGCTGAAGAGGCTTGTGCTGGAAGAATTGGAACTCACTTTACTTTGGCAAATCTGGCAGAAGATCAAGCTCCCGTAGACATTATTTGAGATAATAAGGAAAACCACATTCTGGCTCTGATAATCTGATAATCTCCAAGACACTACGCCGGACGTGACAAAATAAAATCATGCAAAAAAAGAAGAAAAAGAGAGAATGGGGAAGATTTTTAAACACTGCATATTGACCTTTCATGAAACAAAAGGAAAGCTGACCTTCATAAAGATGAAAGATTTGAAAAATAACTGATGAAATTAAGAAACTCATAACGCACAAAAAACAAAAATAAAATGCGTTTTTTTTAAGACAAAAACGCAGTAAACGCGTAAAAACTCAGGCAAATCATAAAGAAATTCTGCTTTGAAAGCAATGAAAATAATATGTAGAAATCACGGAAAATCATAGGTGATTTTCTTTATTATGGAGCATTAAAGACGAAAAATGTTTTAAGAAAACATGCAAAAATCATAAAAATAACTAGGAGTTTCTTTCAACTATAGAGTATTATGTGATAAAATATGTTGACAAATAACTAACTTTTTTGCCAAAAAATTTTCAAAAAATGGTAATAAAATAATATCCAAAGATCGTTGAAAATAAGTGGTATTTTTCTTTGGCCAAAAAAGTTCAATAAAACAGCATCAATAATTAAAAATACCATAAAATGGTAGGTAGTTAATTGAAACTAGCGATGTTTCTTCCACAAACCTGCGCAATAACGTCGACAATAACAAAGAATAATGAATAATGGAGAATGAAGCGATGAAGAATCACCGATAACGACATTAAAATTATCGTTAAAAATCACCATTTTTGCTGGAGGGCATATCACTTCAACACGTACTCCAATTCGGATAAATAAATAAATACATAAAAACGAATTTACGTTTTCAATTCTGTGTCGACTCTTTCCAGAAAGCAGCAAATGACCCAAATAATCCAGAGTCACCCTCTTATTTTCAAATTGACTGATTTTCTGTAGCAACCCTATCCGAAAAATATTTCCAGAATTCATCGAATTTTTTATTTCGAACTGCGAATAAACAATGAATGTAGGACATTTTATGTTGAGTAAAAATCCCATTTGGAAACCCTAATTTGTCAATATTTACATGAAATATTTTAAATACGCAAACTCATAATTGGAGCTCATCACTGGATACGCACACAACTTCATCGAATCCCAGAGAAGTTTTAAGTTGCAACTCGAACTGTACTTTTACATTTTCTGGCAAGATAACGCAACGACAAGGGATTAAAAAGCAAACTTGAACAGTTCGGTAGCAGATGGCGACATTAGTCCTGTGCGCGCTAATTTCCTTTACTCGTTTAGAAATAATTATTGCATATACTATGTGTGTAAACATCTCATGTGGATATGTATCGCATGTACAAAATAGTTTTCGTCCTTATTTATGGGAGTAATTTAATTATATTTTTATATGAAAATGTTACAAAATGCAACATTTTCATCCCCTTTCACAAGCATTTATCAGAATAATGTTAGTGTTTTAAGTTCAGTCACAATTATCATAACCCTGTATATAAATGTACTAGGCCATATTTCAGGTTTAAACCAGGGCTTTCTCCCCCCTCCCTTCTTTTTCTAAGACAATGTGGAGAATTCGCTGTAAGTTGCATTGACCTTTCAAAACAACAACTACCATAGAAAAAAACATAGGATATAATAAGGAATGGCAGATGGACGGAAATAAAAAAAGTGGCAAAGGGAAAAAGCTAACGCAAGACACACTTACATATGCACTTTAATGTAGGTTCTATTCAATTATTGATTGAAATTATCAGATGCGAGAGGGTTTTCTGAAGTTTGATTGACTTGCTTTTAATTGTTTATAGCTCGGTTTATATCTAAGAATTTCTCGTTAGTTTTCGATTTCTCTTTTTAACTTTTAGTGAATTTGATGGATATAATCAGATGATGTTTCTTTGATTTTAGTTCCTCTCTTTATGCTTTTAGTAATTTTTAAATTCATTTCCATGTAAAAACAATATTTATAAAAAAATTATACAGGGTCTACTAAACAAAGGAGTTCTGTGTCAATAGGTGCGCGAAATCTAGGAGGCCTGGAAAAATCCTTGGAATGTCATTCGACTCGCAGTTTTCGATGGCAAATGTCAAACTTTAGTAAAATTTACTGCAACGGTTTGGTTATGATTTATAATTTTCTAAAATCACAGTTTTCAGTTATTTGCACATATTTTGAAAATTTATGCACACATTATCTCAAAGACCATAAAATCCCAATTGAACTGACTTTATTTAGGAACCCTTGCAGCTCAGTGCCGAAAGGGGTATTATTAGCTCATAATAGTTTTTGTTTCTCTCTTTCTCAACGACTCTGTACATGAGTTACCATATATTGCTTTTGAATCACCCTGTATAAATTAATTGAAAACTACAGTGTGCGATAAATCACCACTTTCCACACTTGTTAGGTAAATAACGATTTTCACTTCCACAATAAAAACAAATTAAGGACATTTGTACAAATCTCTGTTCGCTTTGTTTTGCTCGTCGTTTTGCTACCCTTACACATACTGTATCTTTAAATAACGTCTATGAATTGTGAGCTGCAAATAAAAATATAAAAGGCTGGATTAGAAGTTCCGATTATTCACATGGCCTGAATGAATTTGTGACATGAGTTACGTGACACTTAACGTGTTAATGGGAAAAATCGAGGAGAAAATATTTGCGGAGAGTCCATAAATTCGACAAAATTTTTTGGTGGTCAGCAAGTTCGTGTTGAATCAGTCGGAAAGTTGAAAATGTTATGACTGATTCTTTGGTCCAAGAGGTAAACTGTCGCTTTGCGCGTCTTAAGGAGCTATTTCTCTGCTTATTTGGATTCACGATGAGAAAATTTTCATAATTATGTGAAGAGGGTCAAATCGACTGTGCTAAGTCTGTGCGGGGTTCGGTGAAAATTTCTACATAAAAAACGGAAATCTGAATTTTTGCGCCAGCCCTGACCTCGCTTCTCCTCCCTCGGAAACTCATGCATCAGAATTTAACACCCACCTCAAAACCCATTAATCAAACATTCCCTATAAATAACACAAACACGCATCGATAAAACAAACAAATTAGCTACGCACTTACCTTTTCCTCATGAAAGTTTTCCCCGACACTCAGCGGCGTGGGTGGGGTGGTCGGAGTGGCCCCCCGATCGGTCCCATCGTCTCCCCGAATTCCGCCGCCGCCGCCGCCGCCACCACCACCGCCCCCCTCCAACGACCTTGAACTTTCTCGCAGGTTTTCCAAATGAGCCTTATATTCCCTGTATTTGAGGTCGCTAAGGTCGGGATTCCTGTCTGGCCCGTATCCCAAACTGTTCAAATTTCTGTCCAGACCGTTCAGGTTCCCTCGGTCCCCCAGGGGTCTTTCGTTGTTGTTTTGATGGTGGGTAAGGTTAAGGTTGCGATCCAGACTCTGGGTCAAGGACCGCTCCAGATTGAGCCTCTCCAGATTCAGGCTGTGATCCAGGTTCATGCGTTGGTCATGGTGCATGGATCTCTCATTCAGTATCCTTTCCAAGTTCCGTTCCTGTTGCATTCGCTCTTGCAAGAGGCGATCAGCTGAGTTCAGGCTGAGGTTGAGCTCCAGGCCGTTGTTTAGGGGTTGATGTTGGTGGTTGTAGTTCCTATCGAGTCTGTCGCCTGTTCTATGATAGTCTTGGTGGTGGAGGTTAAGGCGGAGGTCCACATTGCGGTCTCCGGCGAGGCGGTCCCCCAAGCTACGAAGGGTGTCTATGGACCTTTGAAGGTAATTCGTGTTGTTTTCCAAGAGCATTGCGGAAGGAGGCTGGTGGAAGTCCAATCCTCCCGTCCGATAATCCAGTCTCGACTCCAGGGTTGAGTGGTAAAGTCACACTTGCATTAATCGCGTATAAAATTTCAATAACAGTTCTCTAGGTTTGTAAAAATAGTCATATGTAAAAATGGTTTTAATCAAAAAAGGACCCGTTGTCAGTCGAAAGTTTCCCAAAAAATCACAATCAAATATCACTCTCCGTGGGGGTTTAAGGTACAAAGTTGTCTTCTATATAGCGAAACTACGAAATTGAACAGAAACGTGCAGCGTTCCCGAAACCAAAACAAAATACTACGCTCAGAGTAGCGGCAAGTGAACGCAGCTAAAAAACGAACGCGTCTATCGAGGGCAAAAACTACACTAAACATACTAAAACATTACAAAAAGCCGCCGCTTTCTGAATTGAGTCGACGGCAGCATCCAGTGAGCGCCGGCACACCGAGGGGTATCGGTGGGGGTAATTTGTGCGTCGAACCCGATGGTGGGGGTAGGCCGGTCGGTCTGAAATTACGTAACGACGTAATGTTCGAACAAGTGAAGATCGTCTGCCGACGCACCGGAGGGTTGGGGAGGGGGTTCGGGCGGCGCGGCGTCTCGGCATACGCGTTTCGAAGTGCGTGTGCCGTGTCGTTGTTGATGCCTCCTTGAACGGCGACGAGACGTTTTTTTGCGTCCCCGGGCCGACGAGAGGGCGATTTGTCGCAAAAAATGCCAAATTTCATTCATGGGGACCGCAGATTGGCACGTGGATACGTTTTTTCCTTGCGTCCGCACAGAGGGACAGCTGAAATATGCCTCGAGGAAATGAGTCGTGTTTTATTTAGTTTCGTAAAACAAATTTCTAATAATGTAGAGGGCGTTACGAAAGTCCGGGCCACTCGGAGTTTTGGTGGCGCTTTTTTCGATGGATTTATGGGAGTATCGGCAAAGCGGTAATAGATGAAACCTAAGAGTACATTATCGGATTCGACCTTCGAGGGAAAATTTATGGCGTCATTGTTTGGCGGCTACCTTGATTCGTTCTTGATATACAGGGCATTTTTAAAAAATCTCCCGTTTAGACATGGCACAGCATCTGGGTCATTATAAGAGATAGAGCAAAAGTAGAAATAGCAATTTTTTAGGAAGTTTTACTTCAGTTTCAATTCAGTGGCGTGCTTGAAATTTTTCTCTCGATAGCAGGCTTTATGTTCTGACAAAATTGAACCAAACGGAACATTCTATATATGACATTTGAATCGTTACCTCAACAGCTTTCAAAAAAACGAATATTTTTTTTTTATCATTTCAATTTGTTTCATTATTTATTTAATTTATTGTGGCTAAACAACGGGCCAACAAGAGAGCGATTTATCGCAAAAAAAAATTCAAATTTCATTTATGGGGACCGCAGATTGGCACGTCAATACGGTTTTTCGCGTCCAAATGGGAGGACAGTTGAAACATGTATTAAGGAAATCAGTCGTACTTTATTCAGGTTAGTATACCCAATATTAGATGCCCAAAGGTAAACAGTTGCTGAGATTTATACAGGGCGTTCAAATTTATATTTTTGAAAGTTTTTATTCACAGTAGCTTCAATTTTGGCAACACACTACACGATTACGGTTTGTTCCTGTTAAAACCTGCAGAGTGGCATTCTTTCGGGAATCAGGATCCTTTTTACTATCGGAGACTTTCGTATATCATGCACGTACTGTCTATATAGCAAAATTTTAAATATTCGGTAATTTTCGAAACTTTTTCGTTTCTTGCATTGCTGTGGCATCTGTTACCGTTATTTGGATATGGGCAAAAGAATTAGAGAAACCACTATTGTGCCAACAATTTCGGCATTATAAGAGCCTTTTATGGTCCCAAAGGTCATTTATGGTTTTCGGCAGGTAACCACTTTTAAAAGTTTATTCCGATCCATAGAACATTCGTTATAACGCGACTTAAAAAAGGTCCACAAAAATGTAAAATAATAAAACTTTGAGGTTTTTCGAACATTATCGATTTATTAATATGATTTTCTTACATTTGTTAATATTAGGTGTTAGTTGTTTCCTTGCATAAATCTATAGTTTTGCATTAAAGTGTTCATACGAGTTATTAGATTTATTAGAGAGATTTATTAATTGTCGTACATCTGTTCGCTCCCAAAAACCATAATTCATAGATGGGGATACTTTTTTAGCTTTTTTACGTACCCTTTTTTTATTAAAGAATTTTGTTTTTTACGAATATGGCATTCGCGTTTCGAAATTTTAAAGGTCCAATAAAAAAAGTCCTGTAAATAAATGGGCGCATGTATTGTAAAAAATATACCCCCCCCCCCCCCCCCTCAATAAACTTTATGCCATTGATTAATTTAAAAAATCCGTTCCGCAGAATTATGGCGAACCTAGTTCTGTTGCTGGCGTACTTCATCACTTCAAAAATTTTATGTTGATAATAAACAGCGCTTTATGATACTGTTTTGCGGTCATAAACTGATTCATTACAGTTCTAGTGCAATAAAGCAGATGAATTTATAATTCTTGCAAAATAGAGTTTCGCAGGTTAGTTCCAGTAAATTTAATACATACTTATATATGCACAAACATTAATTAAACGTTAACCGACTGTCGACGATCTTTATAAAAAATAGAACCGTTCTCATTTGAAGTAAGGAAACGCAACGCTGAAAACATTTTTTATTGCTAAGGAGGAAAGAACTGTTATTTAATATATTCCTCCTTCCGCATCATAAATACACGATAGTTATTTCTGTTTGAAAATAAAAAAAACGTGTTTTACCCCCTGGAATGTTGATGCGTTCCGCGGAGCGTCGAACCCCAAAATAATTGGCGGGAGTAAAATTAGCACTTTCGTCTAATGTTGGTCAAATAGCCATTTGTCTGCGGCTCTAGTAAACACATAATAAAGCCTATTAATCTTTAGACAAGCAGCTATCATCTTAGCAAAGAGTAACGAGCGTGAATTATAGTTCATTATTCACGCTGAATAGCATTGGTTTCTCAGGATACTCTTCATCAGTTATAAATGCTAAATACCCAAAGATGCTGTAAATGTCTCTACAAAATAGGTCTAATAAAATACTTATATGCATAACGGTCGTCAGAGTATTTAGTAGGCCGTAAATGTTAAGTTTCAGTAGGCCTAGAATTTGAAGTTTTGACAAGTTGATGCGAAGATTTTGGGAAGAGTTTGTTGTTAATTGCATTCAATATTAATTACATGTATAATAAATCACAGAAACCCCATAAGTAAGCCAGGAAATGAAAAAACCCTTGGAAAATCAGGAAAATTTAATCAAAAGCAAAAGGTGAACAACAATAGCTTATCATAAGGGAATTATTTAAAGGGGATTTTTAGTTAATTAACAGAAACTGCGGATGTTTAGCTGTAGACAAAGTATATTATTGTACTCGCATATCGTGAGCATCACCCCTACAGGAAGACCTCTCCATCGGGAATGATGGCCATTATAAGCTCGCCAAATAACATGCTGTTGTCTCTTTCATCATCATTCACAGTTCGTTCTTTCACACTCGCGTGCACTATTTTTCAACGAGAAACCAAACTAATTGTTCCAAAGATTTCGTACGCTCGTTCTATAATTATAGATTTCTGTATAACGACCTTCTCCACTCTCGTGGTGCTTTCATTTCGTCTTAAAATGTATAGTTTACCTTTAAATTTAAGACAGACTAATAATATTCTGACATGCAAAGGAATTCTTCAAAATGACCAGGGCATTAGTGGTCATTTTCCACATCCGTTTCATTAAGAGCATCATAATGACGACTCGCCGTATGTGTGTTTATTTAACAACCGTTAGGGGTTCATTATTAGAAGAAACAATCTCCCATCCATCTCAAGTGTCCTAAGACAAACACGTTTTATTCGTACGGTCAGAAAAACGCACATGGCACGAGCCAAAAAAAAATCGTTACAAAAAATACGTTAAAAACTAACCCACCGGGCTCCCCATAGAGAGGTTGTGACATAACGGAAAAAAGTCCATTTCAATGGGAACTGATTACCTCCCAAAAAAGCCCTCTTTTGACCCCTGGTCACCGGCCTCAGAATGTGACCGGGCCGCATTTTACGCAAGGTGGTCCACGTTTAAATTCGCATAAAAACACCCATTCAGTACCCGCTAAGACCTTTTTTTTATTATTTTGATTCAGATGCCCCCTATTCACAATCTGACCAAATAGCCAGTGGACCGGCACAAGTCCCGCACTCTATCCAGTAAACCCAAGCCCCAATACATCTTTGGACGACCCATATTTAAATAAGGGGAATCCGTACCATGCCGGAGTTTCCGTGAAGGGTCCACTAGACCATTTGGGCTGAAAAAGGACCGAGATACAGGTATTCGTCCATTTGCATATCTTCGTGAGAAAAAAAAGACCGAATGTGATACGTGAGCCTTCGTCATCCGTCAGATGCTGAGTATAAAGCTCCCGAAATAATTATTCCAGAATTCCTCTAATCGTTTGCCATTTCTCGCATTTAAATAAAAAATCGATTAGGGAGGTTTCGTAGGCCCTTATTAGGGTCGTTTTTTCGACGCTGAATGATTTGTCAAAATTAGTTTTGTGCCAGACGAGATAATTTGACGCGTAAAAATTCCTCGTGATTTTTATGCCACCAAGACAGCCATTGTATCACTCAGAGAAAAATTGGATTTTTTGAATATGGAAAATTAATGAGGTGCTTAATGGAAATTTTATGTGTGAAAAACTATAAGGAATCGCTTGCGTGCGGTTAGTACGGATTACGAATCACTCACGTGTGGGTGAAGCTTTCATCGAACAGGAAGGTTGAATAGAGCTAAGAGAAAATTGAGGTCATACAGGCATAAAACCTGAACTAATTTGTCTCTCTCGTGGGACCAACCCTAGAAACTGGTATTCGATTAAGACTGTTGCGAAGAGGTTTTCGCAGGTCGTTTTAGGTCGAATCATTAGTTCGTGTAACTAATTTTTTTTTAATCAGAGCTTTGATAGTGTGCGCTTTTATTCGCGATATTCAATTACATAGTGTTAAATCCTGCGCTTCTGGGGGTTTATGTAGGTAAATACGTAAACTTACAATTTTTTTAGGAAATAACGTTCTACATATAACCCAGTGAAGTACTTGGATACTTTGACCTTGAAATAGGTTTAAAAAAATTTAACTACTTAGGTGGTCTGCAAAAAATTCAGGTCCGTATTAAAAAAGAGAAGTTTGAATGATGCCATAGAAATCAAACCGAAGAGCCAAAAGGATCGGCTTCAGCAAATTGGTCTCGAAAAACGAATCAAATTTCGTTGTGGATGATTTTTGTAAAATCGCCAGATTTGGGCTTATTTTGAAAAAGAAAAAAAATTTTCACTTCTTATCTAAAAATTCAGTCAAGTTAAGTTCGGTTCTTATGGTTCAGGTCCTTTCCGGTTTAGAGGAAAATTCAGTTAAAGGAAACTCCGTTCACGTCAGGTTTATAACAAAATTAAGTCAAGGAACTGCTGGTTTCTTTTAGAAGTCCTGGAAACTAGATTTGTTCCATGACATCATCTTGTATGTTATTGAATGTTATGAACCTGCCAGCCGCAGGGAACAATAAATTCCTTAATACGTTTTGCTACAGCTACTTTATCGCTTTCGAAGTAATTTAAGTCTTCACGATTTAAAGAGTTTGGGGCTGTTTTCACTACGCTAAAACTTAATTTTTTCATATCACCGTGTATATTATGCAATTTTTTGAATTTGCTACTTTCTACAACTATCCCTAAACTCCTTTCTATTATTTCTACGCAAGACCGAGAGCGAGAGTAGCGTGAAATTGAGAATTGCAAATAGCAAGAGAGAAAATATCACATTAAATTTTCCATGATTCCTGAAAAATGACTGATCCCAAGAAAAACGTATGACAGATCTTATGAAAAATGTAAAATTGATATATTTCCTGGGTTGAAGGACGGGCGAGAGATCGAAAGAAAGAGACAGGAATTTCGGAATAATACATTGAATTTTCCGTGTTTCTACAAATACCGTGAAACCGAGTGGAATCAAAATAGTCATTTTCTTAACAAGTACGGAAAGTGAAACTTACTCGCATGAAATTACTTTGCTCGCGAAGTAGTCGAGTGCGAGAAAGACACTTTCCGCATGAATTAGAAACAATATTTTTTTCTACTACCGCGAATAATCAGATTTTTTTTTTCACTTTTGTTCAAACATATTTTTTCAAATAACAACAAAAATTCTAAAGTGGATTAAAAAACTTACATTGCAAGAAATACAGCACGAGCGCAGAAAAATAGTAAATTTCACACGCAAACACGTGCGGGAAAGTGCCAATTAAGCATGGTAGTAGAAAGAAGAGTTTTCTGTAACATGCAAAATTACCGTATTTCTTTGATCCGAAAGATGAGCGACTTGAATCAAAGGATTCCATGGAAGGGAAGTCAGGCAGAGTAGTCAACGTAGAATTTAGAAAATTCGATATAGATCTTTCCTTGTAATACCGTAAAAATGCTGCGGCAAAATTCACGTTTTCTTTTGCCTAGGAAGAATGACCAAATTATCCTGAATCTAAAAATAACAAAACGAGGAGTAAAGGTAGACTATT
Organism: Euwallacea similis; assembly: GCF_039881205.1. NCBI lineage: Eukaryota > Metazoa > Arthropoda > Insecta > Coleoptera > Curculionidae > Euwallacea > Euwallacea similis. The sequence continues at coordinate 2,196,333 of NC_089631.1, forward strand.
ACATTGAATTCCTTGTGGTTGTAGAAACTAGAGGCTCACACGATGAGGCTAGCAAAGCCCTGAAATTCCGAAGACAAAAATACGCTCTTCTCCGTCAGTTACTCTTATTGAATAAATTTTTCTGAGCATTAATCAAACCAGCCCCAGCTGAGCTCATTGAGCCGAAAGAGTACCGGTTGCCTCGCGATTGGTGAATGGTTCTGGTGGTACTGGTGGATGGACCTCCATTATTTTTTCCATCACCAAATACAATCTCGTCTGCGTTTTTACGCAATTCAGTTTAAGAAGCAAAACAAGTTCAACACGCGGCGTCGTCGAAAGTGTCTTGAAAAACCGCAGGTTCATTGAAGTAGGTTTTTTCCGATTTATTGTTCTTGGCCTTGTTGGGTTCCGTCGAGGTTCGTTTTCTTCATCGGCAGTGGGCTTTTTTTGCGGCCGATTTGTTGCACCACTGTTGCAAGTAGTATCTAAACCGCAAAATATAATATTCCACGCTTATTATTATGTGACTTTTTTTGCGCAACATTTGATTGACGTTTGAATGGGACTTTTAATAAATATTTTATGGTCCAACAATTATTATTTACGCGGAAATTTCGTTAAGATCTCTTATTCATCAACAGGCCTTAAACAGCCTTATTTGCGATTGGCATCAATCATTATAAACTAGCAGTTATTTTCTTAAAAAACTCGAATTTCCGACACTCATTTCTACTTTTTCCTCCATACATAACTATGTTTTTTTAACAATTATACGCGTTTAATTGCGGTCAGGTCGTAATTAAAATTAATGATCTTCATAGATGATTTCTACGCTGATAATCATTCTTATATGACAATCTTTTGCAATTTTCCAATTTGATTTCTCATAAATGACGTAGCACGTGCAGCACCACCGTATTGCGAAAAAAACAATCATTTAGAGGAATATTTTCTTACCCCTCGAATAAGTATGTATAAACACATACTGCTATTTCATTCCCAAGAAACTAAACACATTTTGGTCTTTTTTACAGCCATTTGGGCTCTCTTTTACCTCCTAAAAGTACCTTAAAATTGCGCAATAAACCGGCTCTAGGAACCTTAAAGTCGTACGACCCTTGTAAACTCCCGCCCGACCGTAACAATAAACCATCAGTTAAACAAGGGCTATAAAAAGAAAGGTCCCTTCAACCCTTTCCCTATTTTGGAAATTGCCCAATATTGCTTACAGTCGGAGACGCACGGAAGTGCTGTTAGGTCTTTTCGTGGGTAAATGAAACGGTACTCAGGGACAGTTTTTTTGTAAACTCGTCGTAAAATAATAAAACTATTTTGTCCGAGTGTATAAATCCCTGGACAATGGTGACGCAAATAGAGAGTAAGTTGATGGGGATCAAATCGAGCTAGTTGCCGACTTTGCTTTGGTGGGAATATAGGCGAGTGGAACAAGGTTGTCAAAGTTATCTTTTGAATAAAAACAATAGAATTCGCGGAATAAAACTATTACAATCACCGAATTTTTAAACGAATTTAAAGTCGGGTTGCCACGTAGCCACTGGCGGAATAGAGTTGTTTAAAATTACCTTTTCTATAAAAGCAACACGCCTCATCAAATAAGTAATCAGAATTAACGAAAAAGGTAAGCTGAAACGAATCTGAAGTCGGCGTCCCACGAGGCAACTGTTAAAATTGATTTGCTTAACATTACCCCGGGAATAAAAACTTAGGCAATTCATCGAACAAAGCGAGCAGAACTACCGAAAAAGATAAATTAGAGCGAATCTAAAGTCGGCTTCCCACGAGGCGATTTAACGGGCTTACTTTTAATCCTCAGAATCTCTTGAAATCCTTCAATTTACCCTCAACAAAACCATATAAATCGACGTATCAGTCCCGTCAGCCAACAATTCCGAAAGATCACAGATGCTAATCTCTTCCAAACACCCAAAACAAAAATCGTATCAAGTTACTATTAGAAACCCACGATGACATCCTAATAATGTTTGAAAATATGTCTAGCCACAATAATATAGATCAGCCGATAATCTCTCCCTTCCAAAGCACCCCTTTAGTTGTAATCGGAAAAGTAACACCTGTAATCTCGTACAATGGCTCCATTTTTCAAAGTACCAATAAGTGGTCCATTTTACCCATTGATCGACCTTTCTTCAGATTGATCTGCTTTGCGACCTCAATCGCACGAGCATAAATTTCCTCTTTTTATGATGCAGAGACATTTTGTCACCCCAAGCGCCCGAAAGGGGTGCGAAGAATAGATTTGTCAATATTACGGTGTCGTTAATATTGAAAACCGATAAATATTTTGAATTGGTAAACGATCTTAAATGCCGCATATTTTAGAAGGGTCGTATTTTATCCGGCTAATGGATCGCAATTTTGATGATCTAGTTAGCATCTTTTCCTCTCTTTGTCGATACGCATTGAAGTGTGCCGTAAGATCAGTGGGAAAGGTGGTTTGCATATGATATTGTGTCACTGATGGATCACTCTATCAAAACCTATGCAAATCTTACTTGCGGTTGAGCATTTTTCGATTTTTCTCACACTTCTTAACATGCCGTTGAACCGTCACAATTTAAAATAGGCTGTGTCGTGTTAAAAACGCTTTCGCGGTTTTGATGTTGTAATTTCTCGCGTGCTAAACCCTGGAATGGAATGACCAGAGGTCACGAAAACGATAAAGTTTCATTTAGTCCTGCCGATAAACAAATCACTAAATTTATAAATTTCTTTCATGGATGTGTTTTGTCATTAATTTGGACTTGGTAAGAGGTTCCGCGTTTCCTGTGCGGTTCAACGCCTCGAAGTTCGGGGTGCAGTGATCATTTGAATCCCCCCGCATTCTCTACGCTCGAGAAATTTTTAGTCTCGTCGATCACCTTAAGCGTCTTCGCTGATGATTCTTAGCACCAAAAGCAATTAAAAAGGCCTCATAAACTGAACCAAATATCTAATCTCGTAGCGTGTTTTATAACATGCCTCTTTTTGTCCGGCAGCTATAAATATATCGAAAGTCAAACCGCTCTAACGGTACCAAAATCGCTCGAACCCAATGCAAGTTAGCCGGTCTTTTTCTTAATACCTATTTAACCCATTTTTTGTGCAATCTCTCTTTTCTGACAATCATAAAATGTACCGTAACAGAACTGACCGAGACTGACATACAATCAAAATTGCGTATATTTATTGGCTTCTTTAGACGAGCAGATTTTGCTGCGTTTAGATCAGACAAAGAAAGGTAAATACCTGAAGTCCAGGTAGCTAAGTGAAACAGACAGAAATTTCAAAACGAAGAATTTTCATGAACATAGGGATGAAACATCATGACTTTCTCTGTATAATTATACAAATTTCATTTAAATGACAACACCGCGATGTGCTTTTGTTTACAGTTTCGCAAGAGACAGCTGTTTTTCACAAGCCTGGTTGAATGTTGCCAGATTGTTTTAATTAGACCTAGAGTGGCAGTCTAAATCTTCTCTGAAGGACGATAGAAGTATGAAATTAAGCGATGAGCTTATTAGGCTTGTTTGCACTCGCTCTGTTGAACACTCTTTGGGAGACGAGGAGCCTTGAAAAACCATAAATCTCGCCCGTTTAAAATTCATATCACTGATGTTTGAAATATTTCCCGGTAGAGTTATTTCAAACAATGGACACATACGTTGGCCGACACGTTCACCAGATCTGTCCCCCATTAGATTATTATCTACGGGAAAGTATGAGAGTTCATTTATAAATTTGTACCTTCTGATATTAATGATTCGAATTCCGATATATGTACATAAGTAAATTCGAATGATTGAAAATGATCGATTTTTCTATGGAATTGAAAAACATGAAGTTGAAATTCTGAATTGCGTAACATAAATTCCGAGAAAAAAAATCCGTTTTTATTGATTCAAATTTTTCTTAACTTTTATTACTTTCTCCTCTATCTATCGGGCTCAATTTGAATTCATTTCGCTCAGTTTTCCATGAAAACATTCGGCCTGTTAGCAGACCAAAACAATTCTTCAATGGGGGTTTGGGGGTGATTCTAAAAAAAACTGTAAGGGGAAATTGGCAGTATTCTGGCTATATTCCTCAATACAAAGCTCGACGTTTTATTGAAGCTCCTACTACCCCGTAATCTAAACAAAGCTTCATTGTAACCGAACAAAAATCAAGAATGAAATTGAAAAACGCAGTTCCAAACCCAAAGATCGGAATCTGTTTTTTATTCATTAATATTTACACCCTCTCGTCAATATCTCGAGTGCGAGACGGCGATAATAATATAGGTCTCAAGGACACGCCGCACAGCCCTAATTTCTTTCTCTCTCCCTCGCCGCTTTTGTTCGTAAATCGGTCTCTTTTCCACCTGCTGCCCTACACCACCTACGATGTAGGCCCTCGGCGTTTTCTCACAGTCTGGACTGGCAACGGCCCAGATGCTCAAATCCTCATAAATTCCAACTTGAAAAATTAACCCCTGCAGGGTGGATCGATGGTCCCGGTGGATGTTTACTATTTTTACGAGTGTTTTGGGGGCATAGACTGCATTGGATGAATGAAGATTTTTCACCGGGCCCTTTTAAAGAATCGCATATCAAAGAGCATTTAATGCATAATTCAGTCTAAGATTTTTTACTCTTTCATCTCCTAACGAGATTAGCCCTAATGGTCAGTTTTTGTGTCTATAAGGCGAGCATAATGACAATAAAAAATGACAGCTGGCTCCCAAGGGATAGGCACTGATACGTCCGCTCATGACCACATGAGGGGTCATTAAAACTAGAATTTTAATTAACTAGGATATTTTTTATTGGGGGTGCTGCACGTCTAGGCAAAGTCGTCTTGTAAGTGTCGTTTCATTAAACGAGATTAAGGCGGCTCGTATTTCTCACTTTTAAGCACATGCCCGCTTGAATCGGTTATTAATTTTTTCCTGGGGCCCGGGGCGGGAAGCGAAGAGGGAAAATTGAAGTCAACTTACATTACAAGTTTGGAAAAAGAGAAAAAATGATTTGCGGAGGCGAATGACAGGGCCAAAAGCGAATCGATACCAAATAATACGAAGTAAACAGGCGAGCGAGCGACGCGGAATTTGCTTCAGATGCGGCAGTCTTGGTTGTTATATTTATAAAGAATATGAACAATCAATATCAAAAGGGCCTGCGACGCCCTATCCCACCCCGATATTTTTTGGGGCTCCAGACGGCGGGAAAACAGTCGATAAAGCCAGCGATTTTACAAACAAACAAGACCGGAGAAATTTCTAAACCTTTCAATAAATTTAGTAATTTTACCCATCACCACCCCAAAGCTTAACACATCATTTTCTATTTTTGGTACCTGATCTATCCGAAATCAATTCGCGTGCTTCGCACCCCCAAAAACCCCTTCATTATACCGGGCCACGCGAAAGTCAAAACGCACGATAGTTAACAAAACCAATACAAAGCGTTGATCTCCAAATATAGATCGCTCTCAATAAGCGACCCTTTCCACTAGCCCATTTTCCACCCTTTCAGGATCTACCCTTTCGCTATTGTGTCGAAAAGACTAGACTCGTTGCCAGCGAATGTATCGAAATTAGGGTGGATGTTGTAATTATTGTCGATAAATCGATTGGGATTTTGTTGATGGCTCGCATTAGATATATGCGGATAATAGAAATGTGAATGGATAGATTTGGGATTTAGGTACTTAAAAAATGGTTTTTTGACTTTTAGTAGTCGTTCGTATAGGTAGAAAAAACGTATATTATATAGGGTGGTCACTTTTATAATTCTTACCGTTGAGATATGCGGAACGGCAAAAGTTACAGGGTCGGTTAAATTAGAAAAAAGCTGCTCATTTTGATGCTTATTATGGAACCATTTCGATTTTGGATGTATCTGTCATGGTTCCTGAAATATCTGAAAAAAAAACTGAAAAAATTATTTAAAAAAAAAATTCTGCCGGGAAAACTAATCCGATTTTGATGAAACTTGGCTCATTGACATTTCTTGTTATGCTACTTCACATGACATTGACATACCTTTTCTGCGTCTTCTACATTTTACATACTAATAATAAACATTTCATTTTCTTACTATTCTACTTAAGCCAAAACATCAATTGTGTTATGATTGCAAAGAGGCCGCTATTTTGAGCATTTCTTGTAATTTTTCATTTGTTCTGTAATAAATTAAATAAAGCAGTTAAGAATTTTGCGTATTGAGTTGTTTTCAGAAAAAAAAAATAAAAAAATGTAATTTTCGAAGCATGGTGTCAAATTTCAATATGACGTCCATAAGAAAACAAAAAAGTTTATTATCAGTGTGCAGAATCAAGAAGGCGCAGAAAAGTTCTGTCAATGTCATGTAAAGTAGCATAACAAGAAATGTCAATGAGCCAAGTTTCATCAAAACCGGATGAGTAGTTTTCCCGGTAAATTTTTTTTTAAATAGCATTTTTTCAGCTTTTTATAGATATTTCAGAAACCATGACAGGTAAATCCAAAATCGAAATTGTTCCATAATGAGTATCAAAATGCGCAACTTTTTCTTAATTCCACTAACCCTGTAACTCTTACCGTTTAGGATATCTTAATGTTGAGCATTGAAAAAGTAATCACTCTGTGTACAGGGTGTTTAAAATCTTTTGATTTTATTTTTAGGGAGCGATTAATGATCTGAAAAGAGCTGTGGGTGTACACAACATTCATTGTAAATGTGTAATAAAAGTGAAGAATCTGAGGATAACTTAATTCCAAACTTGGAAAGTCTTGTCAAGCGCAATAAAAATCACCAAAACGGATCCCAATGAAGAATGAAAATAGTCCAAATTAAGATAATTCAATAAAATCATGTCACAGGTAGACAAATTACTAATGAGCGGCCCCAATAAGAAAGGAACAACCGACCAAGAAAAGGCCTGAAAAAGTGCTAATAGTAGCCATTTAATTAAATCCTGAAAAAGGCAAAAAATTCGCGTAAAGGGGATCCTAATAAGGAGGAAACAACTCAAAAAAGTGCCTGAAAAGAGTCTGAAATGAATTCGTTGCAGAGGCAAAGAAGCTATTAAATAGCGACCACAATCTGGAGACAAGATCTAATCAAAAAAGGGTTTGAAAATGTCCCAAATGTTATTATTGGAGAAAAATGACTTATAGTGACCCCAACGCAAGGGCAGTAGTTAATTGAAAAAGAGTCTACAAAATAGTCTAAATTCAATGAAATATCAACGACAAACTGCCTAAAAATGACCTCAATCCAGAAACCACGGCTAATCAACAAACAAAAAAATCTGAAGTGTGAAAATTGCGGTCGTTCGAAAATCCCAATTTGGGATTACTTACCTAAAAGTGAACCTAAAAGCGGATCACCGAATCTTTTTTAATGTTATTTTATTATCATTCTATTTCTTTGTATTTCGCAATGAAAATGTCAGCTTTACCGCACTGTTATGACCTCAAAACAGTATCGAAATAAAGCTCTTTTGAAACCGTTTTTTGAAGTGTGCTCTTTGATCTTGGCAGCTTTTATTGCCAAATTAAATATCATAAATTCCCCGTTTCAAAACCGTGAAAACGGACAATATTGCATCTGATTTAAATTGATGATATTATTTCCGTGAACCTGGAAGAACTGTATTAGCGATGTAAATTGATGTTGACGTCACAAGGCCCCTCGTTAAGGAAAAATGCTTTTAGGGCCACATTCAGTAAATCTTTGTTTAATATTTATTACAAAATATGAAAATTCTACTGCCAGATTACCCAATTTCTCATGATCGGGTGTGTTGATTTGAATTTGCCCGGGAAGTTTGAAAGTTGATTTTCCAGTACTGAAGCGTTTCAAAGGAACTTTATTAGAGTTTAACGTAATAAAAGCCCGGAGAACTTGGAAATGGAAGAAGTTAGGAATAATTTTGTTTTTCACACGTAAAAACCCCTTAGCTGAATAAATCGATTTTCAATGCAATCAATACACAAACATGGATATCTGTGAAATTGTCTTCAGCCGCCCATCAGGGAACTACGAGATCGAGTTCGGTCAATTTATTCATAATTAGCCATTTGTTGTTATAGAAAATCTACTTATTTACGTAAAACAAAAACCCCCCAACCTGCGCATGGGTCTGTTTGTTGATACATGGAACTGGTTCAATATACTCATTTAACAAAAAAAAAGGTCAAGTATGAAACCTAATTTACACAAGAGCTACAAAAACACCTTTTTTGCTTAAATCCCCAAAAAACCTGTTAATGGCGAATAAAACATCTTTTTTTAGCCTTTTTTAATACTTTAAGATAGGTCATGGTAGTTATTTTATGAGCTTTGTAAGGAGCTTTATCGAGTAACTACTAATCCTCAACTAATTAAAATGTACAATAAGGGCAAACTACAAATTAGGAGTCTACTGCTTCCGCTGATAACATCCTCTAACGTCTATCAGCTGTTGCCTTTTTTTCCTTACCTTTTTACAAACGCCATCAATGTCATTATACCGGTAATAAAGCACAAAAAACTGACCACTTAAACCCTTTCGACATGAGAAAGTGGCCGTAAAAAACATGGGAAAAAATGTCGGAAAAAATCTGGGCCAGCCTGATGACTTCAGTCGCCACCTGTATTTACCTGGGGTTATTTGAATAATTTCACTTTCGGTAAGATAATGATTTATTTTCGAGTTGTCCGGTATGCGTACGGCTAAGCGCGATCGGCCAGACGAGGGAGGAAATCTATGGCGCAGGGACGTACAATCCCCCATAAAAAAAAGTACGTTAAAAAATCGTTCCACCGAGTATTCATTTCAAGAGCAAAAATTGTCATTTGCTCATTTTCACTCAAGCAGCGCTCTAAAATGCCCTAAAAATTGAGACTTAAATAACAGCAAGAAAATCATCAGAAAAGTTTCAAGGGCGCCCATGCTCCTACCCCAAGCTCGAAGGGCATGACCCTTAGTCTCGGCTTCCCTAGATGCGTTCACACGCTCTCCGAGGGCTCTAATCGACCAGATCGTCATTTGTTTTATGCCCTTGCATCTGGCTGTCTTTGTCTATCGCTCAGGTGGTTCACTTCGGGGATGCTGCTTTGAGGGTGCCCGGCTTGATTTGATTTTAACGAGGGCGTTTCTGGCCAGAATTATAATTAATTAGAAGTCGATAGTATTAGAAGATTATGGAAGACTTCTGTATAGTGTAGATACAAAACGTATAGTAAAATTGAGACGCAAGTGTGTCAGCGGACTGAAGGAAGTCAAGGTTCCACAAGGTGGGTCAAAAAAATATTGAATAAATCTTTGAAAAACAGTTTATGAGGGGGGATGGTTCTGGAATGGTACAGATCGGTCTAAAGAAAAAATGGCAAAACAATAATTAACTAATAAAATTATAAAAAAAAGTAATGAATTAGAAGAAGAAACAAACTGAGTTAATAAATGAAAGAAATTTTAAGTTTAGATTTGCTGTGTTGGTAAACGCCCCCCAATATCCTCTTGCCAATCGAGAAAATGAATTTTTCTTTTAAAATTTGGAAATGTGGTTGATTGAAAATTTTTTAAGTCAGAACAAGGAAATTTTTGAGAAAAATTGTACATTTGAAGAGACCAATTCTTAAATATCTGATAAATTAGATTTAACCACAAAAAGTTAAGCATACTGGATTAGGTAGATTCTGCAAAAATCTAAAGAAACAATGTGGTAATATCTAGCGCCACAAAGCTAAATTATTCTTACTCTAAACCCCACCAATTTATAACCAAAATGTGTAAGCGCTCATTAGAAACTTCCAAAGAAAGTTATGTTGAATCCGTAAAAGTCAACTTCCTCCCTTTCTTTTTCGTAACTCAATCATGTTGTAGCTCGTTTAAGATTTTTTTTGTTTCTTTGTACTTTTGTTTGTCATCTTTGTTTAGAAATATTCACGGCTCACATCCGTATGCGCAAAAGTTGTTCTCTTCCCACATCCGGTGCAAATCTGACATTCAAAATCCACAAAACCCACGGATTGGTCCGACCAGAAACCCACAGGTAACTTTATTGTTTAGGCCGTAATATGATGGAATGACTGCCGATGGTCGATGCGGGGTTAATTAGCGTCCCTTTTGTTTCCGACGGTCTGCGTTTGATTGCTTCAAGTGGCCCACGAAGATTAAAGAGGCCGCCCCGATTTACTGAACTTCCAACGTTACTGTAAGTAACCCCCTGAAAGCTTATACAGTGTGGTCTAGCCAAATGGAATAAATTAATTATCTCAATTATTTCATTTAAGAAACATATACCGGGTGACTGAAAAAATTGCTTAATACTACATGCATGACGGTATTGTCGTGAGGATATTCAAAACATATTTTTTAAACATCCTTTGCATTTTTTTAGAAATGTCTTTCGTTTTCGAGGTACCGGAAGTCCAAATTCTATTTAAAAATTACGAATTTGTGCGTGGTTCGCAAAAGGCTTAATCTATTTTAATGAAATTTTGCTGTTTATAGCAGCTGCTATCATGGATGGTGGATTTTTTGTCCTTTTTATCCGTATTGGTAGTACATGGCTCTTTGTGATTCTCTTTTGCAGCCGTAAAGGGATTCATTATAGTCCTACTACAATAAAGCAGGTAAATTTATAATCCTGTTAGAATAAAGGAGATAACGTATTACGTGTTTATTGTGACAATGACTAAATATGGACTGACGACATAATTTTTTCCCGTCGGCTCACTATTGACATGTTTGTTTTCTGTACTTAAAATCGTTCATTGGTGATCCACTTTAACACTCAATTTATTAATTGTTTTACTTTAGTGTAGGATTTTATTATAGACAGTCAGGTAAGCGCAAAATCAACAATCACGGTATTGTCGTCCCACTTGACGCTTATGCAACAGACAAAGAGGGTTAGAAAACACTTATTAGGTGTACAACTTTGCTTCCGCCGTTTTTGAATAGATGTATGTAGCGGTAAGTAATGATCGAAATAAATAACCCCATGTGGGCATGCAGGAGCCTTGGGCACCTGTTAACATAACCTCATAAAAATATTAGTCTATTTGTGTCTTCATCATAAAGTTATTCGCAATTGAAAATGTCAGTGTACGAGCCAAATTCTCGTCATTTGCGGGAGGTTTTACTTTTCTGCTTCAATATGAAGAAATCTGCTGCTGAGGCTCATCGAATGCTCTCAGATACTTATGGGGAAGCCACTATTAGTGAAAGGACATGTCGTGAGTGGTTTCAGCGCTTCAAGAACGGTGATTTTCACGTCGAAGACCAACATAGCGGTGGAAGAAAGAAGGTTTTCCAAGATGCGAACTTGGAAGCATTACTTGACGAAGACTCGTGTCAAAGTCAACAAGAATTGGCACAATCATTGGGAGTGACTCAACAAACAATCTCAAAACGCCTCAAAGACATGGGAATGATTCAGAAGCAAGGATATTGGGTGCCGTACGAGTTGAAACCAAGAGATATTGACAGGCGTCTGTTCGCTTGTGAACAGTTGCTTGCAAGGCAAAGACGGAAGGGATTTCTGCATCGTATTGTGACTGGGGACGAGAAATGGGTTCATTACGATAATCCCAAACGCAAAAAGACTTGGGGATATCCCGGCCATGCTTCCACGTCGACGGCCAAACCGTCTATTCATGGTTCCAAAATCATGCTCTGTATTTGGTGGGATCAACTCGGCGTAATATATTATGAGCTGTTACAACCAACTGAAACAATCACAGGTGCTCTTTATCGAACCCAATTAATGCGTTTGAGCCGAGCATTGAAAAAGAAACGGCTGCAATACAACGAGAGACATGATAAAGTGATTTTGCAGCACGATAATGCTCGACCCCATGTTGCGCAAGTGGTCAAGAAATACTTGGAAACATTGAAATGGGAAGTCCTACCCCACCCGCCATATTCTCCTGACCTAGCTCCTTCTGATTATCACTTGTTTCGATCCATGGCACATGGGCTAGCTGACCAACACTTCCGGTCTTATGAAGAAGTAAGAAATTGGATAGAATCGTGGATCGCTTCAAAAGATGTCCAATTTTTTCAACACGGGATTCGTATGCTGCCCGAAAAATGGGAGAAAGTAGTGGCCAGCGATGGACAATACTTTGGATCCTAAAGGTATAATTAGTTTTTTACAATAAAATCGCGAAATTCGGAAAAAAAAACGGCGGAAGCAAAGTTGTACACCTAATAGTTTTCGGCATCTGACTTTTTTACTTCATGTCATGATTCTGTCACTGTCATCGGTTTTGAATGTTTGGAATAGATATCTTGCATACTTCTAGAATTTGGTTTAGTTAATGGATTGGTTTTTAGAAATTTGCACTAATTTACACAGTTTTTCGTAAATACATTAAATTACTCCTATATTGGCAAACGACCGAAAAATAACAATCTTACGACGATCAGTTCCTCGAAAAACATGCAATAATAAGGGTTAGTGTGAGTTGCACAGGTGCCCCATACGACAACCCCAATTTGACCTCATAACCCAACAAGCTTAAAAGTCACTTAACCGTGGAGTTCCTAGTTTTTGGTGAGAAAAAATTTGAATACATGGGTTGTGATCGATGCCAGAGCCAAAGGTCAGCGGCGCAAATCCGGGGAGAATGGTTAGTGGAAGTAATATAATAATTAAAACCAAGGTTTGGCCCATCATCGCTTACCATAATCCGAGTGCTAATTTCAATACAAGGGCCGGTAGCGTGCGTGGCGTTAATCCACATGCATTAGCTACCAGACTCGTATAAAATAAAATTTTATACCTCTTTGTGATCATGCAAGCTGTCGTTCAAAAGACATCAAGGTCATTAGAATTCCGTAATAACTAATTATTAAATTTAAATCATTATTAGAATGAAACGGGAGACTGTGAAGCAACAACCAGCATCAGCGGTTTAAGAGCTAGTTTGGAAGTTCGGTAATTCCTACATCTGCGAAGGCTAATGTTGGCTTAATTGCATGATGCCTTAGAGGAATGAGTTAGGTATAAGTAGCAGCGAATTGCATGCATACAGAGCCGGCTTGGAACACCTTTACTATCACAAAAAAGTACTTAAAAATAAATTATCCATTAACTTTTTGTGGGGCCAAATGTGCCACGTCCCTTCGACAACATCACGACCGATCAAACAATAATTTTTTTGTTATCTACTCAACCAACATCCCTCTAAAGAGCGCACATTGCGTCCATCCGCTCCGCTCAACAAAAGTAATTTAAATAAGCGCAACAAAAAAATCTCAACAGTCTAAATCCGGGCGGCGCGGAGCCCTAATTGGTGCTCCAGGACAAAAAAACGAATTTATAATAATAATTACCATTCGGCCCTATTGAGTGCACCTTTAAAACAAGAAAAAGTAAAACCACCACCTGTGCGATATAAAGAAAAGGACCTCCGACCTTGTATACTTTTACTTTCGGGATTGGGCTTCCATATGGTGCTTGGGGCGCACCCATAAAAAATAAAGTGTTAACATGTTTTGTTGTTTTTTTCTCGCTGGTACACCCGCATGGTAGTTTTGTTTGTTCAGGTAAAAAGGGATAGTTTGTGAAGAGTGAAAGGAAAATCTATGATCGGAGATATGATCAAGGGCTTGACTGGGAGATGTGTAGGGAAGAGTCAAGATGGATGGTTTCAAAGTAAAAGGGCAATAAGTCTGTAGGTAAATAGAACTTTAGACTGTCTTTGAATTTTCATTCGGCAAATAAAACCATTTTTCCAAGTTCAAGGTATCGGTTTAAAGGTTTTGAAGGACATGACTTGCCAGGTAAAGTGTTTCACTAATTTACATTTTTCTTCAATCTTAAAAAAATATATTAAATTAAGAGGTTGAAAATTTCTCCCTTTTCTCAATTCCTGGATTTTTCTCAACATTTACGGAGTGACTCCGATTAAGAGCGATACCAATTTTTTTTTAATTTCAGAGAAAAATGCCCTAATGAGGGAGGAGAACGCATTATCCTATAAAGAAACGAACGAGACATTGTTGTAATTTCTACTTTACGTTCCCACATTAACCCCAAACAATGCCCCCATAAGTAAAACAAGTGGGCGTGAACATAGCGGCCATCGCAGAGGACGGAACACACCGAAGAATTTGTGGGATTGCAGTAATTTGTTCCGGTACGATGTAAATAATTACTCCACATTACATTAATACGTCACATCATGGGACAAAGTTATGTCTTCATTATCAGCTGTGTTCCTCAGCATTTGAAAAAGCCTCTTGATCGTTATCCCCCTCTCGATATCTTGGAGCTTGTGGTAGCTGCCGGGTGTTCATTAATGTGAAGTCAAGTGTACAACTTTTCTTGATCTTTGTTGTGTTTTTTGCCTTCTTTATTCTTCTCGCTTGCTTTGTCTATCGCTGTCCCCCAAGGCGGAATTTCATCACAATATTGTCTAAACTAACATCGAGGATATTTTTGAGCACCTGGACCTCGAAATTACCATCGTAAAATAACCTGTGAGAACAGATTTGCCTACCCGAAACTGGCCCCCAATCCTATCGATCGTCAATTGTGAAAATGCACCACCCCGTAAACATCAAAGTACTCAGCTCAGGCACTTTGTCAAGTTACATTTTCTTTATAGTTCTTTTATGAGTACACCCCCAATTCAATGGAGCGCGTCTCTCTCTCTCTTTGAACATGACAAAAATACACATGTGACATCTCCAAGCAAGAAAATCGATTATTCGACTATCAAGAATGCGAACTTAAGATTATATATTAACTACCATCAGGTAGGCAGTCTTTAGGGCTTTTGAGGACCTCGCATCAAGGACTCTGATGTGAGAAAAAGAGTTTTCGAATATCTCATTTAGCGCGAGCGCTAAAGCCTGGAAAGACCTCTGGAAATCTGTTGAGCGAAAACTCTGTCGAAAACTCATTTAAATATTTTTGTTTGCGGCCTGCTGCCGTTCTTGAATGTTTCGTCCCGTTGAAGATCGAAGAGGGCAACATTGGGTGCGCATTGGAAAAACTACCCATAGACTTTGGTCACCGAAAGCAGGTAAAAAAAAATGTTGTTGACCCCGGTCTATGGTAGTTTAAAAAAGTAGAATCAAATTTATTCTCTGGTCGGCAGAATTTTGACTAAAGACGAATGTGTGCGTGATTCAGCTCACGGTACATTTGAAGCCTAAACAAACTCGCATATACCACGCAGTACCGCTAACGACGAACCACTTCAAAACTGCGAGGAAAAAGGTAATGTTGTCAATTTTATGGTACCAAGAAGAACCCGACTCCGATAGTTAATACAGTTAAATTAGCATCTAAAAAAGTTAATTTATTTTCTATTAAAGTGAAAAAGCGTACCACGTGCTAGACCATGCGCCAAATATTTGATGCGGCTTTTAATCGAGATTCAAATTGATAGAAAACGCCAGCTTATTGGGAAAAAATGGGTTCTTCTGCAGAATCGATTTAACGAACGAGGAACCGTCATAATTGAAAAATTATAACGGTGAGGTTGTTGTTTGTATATAAGTTTAGGCTTCATTGTTTAGGATGGAAAAAGTTGCTCGCTTATGGAATATGAAGGTTGCTGAAGAAGTGCCAAATTGATTCTTTGAAGCATCACGTATTTGGCCAGTTTTTGCGGTGGGTACCACTAATTCGTGAATGTTTGAAACACGTCATTTATCTTTGCATCTGCGAGCTGCTTGAACGGGAAACTTGAAGAAGTTAGCAGTTTGAGAAACTTTTTAAGGGCTTTTTCAAAGTCACGAATGTATATTTGCCCCTGTATCTCAGGAACTAAAGAAGATATTACAACCCTATTTACGTAGATCTCATCCACACCATTAATGTCTCACATTTTTGTGGGATAAATGGCTCTCAAGTTCCCGAGATATCTGCGAAAGAAGATTTGAAAAATTCAAGAAATATTTTGAAGTTTTTTGAAATATTTAAAATTTTATGTAGTTGATGTTATCTTAAGCAGGAGACTAATGTAAGTGTAGAAACTGAAAAACCGTAGAAGTATTCGAACGCGCCGTAGCGCTTCTTTACATCAAGATGCTAAAAAACGCTGTTCACCCTCTTCTAAAACTAAAATTAGACCATCAGGGCACTAGATATTACCTTCACTTTCTTGAGGTGAATGCGATCTTGTGGGAAGAGATTTTTTCAATGTGATCGAAAAAACAGGTGTATTATACCTAGGGGGTGCAAGATCCGTCTAACCGCCTACTATACCCCCGAAACCACCCCAAAAACTAATTCTTAGAAGGTTTTTGATGGTTCTGTAGTAGGCCTCCGCGAGAACCCGATTTGCAGCCGCTCGATTTTCCCATAGCATTCGAAGATTGGATGTGACGCAGCGAGAATCCCAGCGACGGGAGGGGATGTGAGACGGGGGTGAAATGAACTTATGCGCCATGTTAAGGATTCCAGCGCTTAAAAATATCTCGTTTCAACTAAAAAACTAATTTTGCACCCTCTTCTCAAACACAGGAAACACCCCCTACGCCGGAAACGCGAGCAGTTCGTGAAACATTCTATTTTGTTTCGGATGTAGGTATAGTTAAAGAAAGATCGAGAAAAATTGCTACTTTTTTGTGATTTTGTGTGGGAAGTAAGGGGTCGTCGGGGGGTCGAAAGGAAGTTATGGTTTTATTTAGGGGAGATGCGCGTTTTAGATTTGTTGTGGGGGTTGCACGGTTTTAATTGCGGGGTTTCGAGTTGTTATCTTCAGGAAGAATCTGCTAATTAGACTTCAAGATTTTGTAGTAAATACTGAAATTTCGATTTAATTAATGCCTTTTTTAATGATTTAAAAACACCTTGATGAGTATTATTGAAAATCTTACCCCACCCAGACACTATATGTATAAAGTCGTAATCTTATTACTTACAGGAAATGCTGAGCTAGCTACGGTCCTGGCATTGGGCTATGTTAAAAGAGAAAGATTCCGTACAAAGTTTTGAACATGAAATGTCCCTTGCTACGCCACTGTAGTTGATGGTTGAAATCTAGGATTTCAATATATATTCAGTTGAATTTTTAATTTTTTTTTGTAACTAAACAGTGGCGCAGCTCATTTCTACATGAATGTCGCTCGCAATGAGCAAAAGTGCGTTTTTAGACCCATTTTTTGACTTTGAAATCTATTTGTTACTCACTATTAGGCCAATGTGGTCGATATATGAAATCTGCAGTATTGTTTTTTACTGAATTGAACTTGAGGGTAAATGAACATATAGAAGTTGATTTGTTCTTTGCTACGCCACTGTCGTTTATGAATGAAGTCATTTAGTTTTTAGTTAAATAAATTTTGCTTTAAATATGTCAGTGGCGCAGCTCATAGTGGATATTATGCACTTAGTTGAGATTGTACGGGTTGTAGATTTTTAGATCCCTTCGTCGACATAGAAACTGATCTACCCCTTGTTACGCCACTGTCAAGACGTTAAGGTTTAGTTTACTCGCACTCTCAACAACTTTACTTTTGATTAGCCAATGGCATAAATCATACCTTCATGACCAATATCATAACGAAGCTACTACCGGAGGCAACTACAGAGTCGGAGTAAAAAATTCTTCAGGAGTTACTTTAGGAGCAAGAAGTGTGCTTTATCGGAGAACCTAGATTTCTAGACCTACCTGAGGACACATTTTGCACTGATACTTCCTCGGTTGCACTCCCCCGTTTTGCATGCCGCCCATTTTAGTTGCATTGATGGGTTGAGGCACCACCAACAGGGCCGGACTCGAACCTGGAACCCCAGGACTTGAGCTGCTTGATGTGGACCTTCCCGACGTATACAGACCTGGAGTGCTCGTCATGTGATCCTCCATTCCGGCATACACTGGAAACAAATCAAATTTCGATACTGACAAATATTGTTAATAAGATGTCATTAAATTAGAATAAAATGCCCATAAAAGTGGACGTTAACTGGTTCTGCGGCCGGTGGCTTGCGATTAAAATGAAAATGAATGATTTTTAAGTTCTGATGAAATGGAAATGACTGCTTCACTGTTAGGCATTCGATTTGGAGTTAATTGACGGATTTATGAGTGTTTTATAATAGGTAGTTCATTGTAGCTACGTATATGTACGTATCGCAGAAAGGCATCAGAAAACGGGCTCGCAGAAACCTGCTAGTGGCTTAAGATAACACGCATCGGTTTGTTAATTAGTTTGCAAAGAAATTAGCGAGATATTACTCCAAATTAACATCAGGTCGTTACGATAAACGTTAATTATGATAGATGCGACAGTTATTCGTGATGAAGAAACTTGATGCAGAGATGTTGTTTAGTTTTACGAGACTGTATAAGGCTTGCGCACTATTTAATGGCTTATCTTTGCATTAAAAAAAATATATATGTATCTTTATGATGGTCCACGCCCGGGAAATTACAGCAACTTTCCCACGTCTTTGGATTAAAACTAGTTAGCTGAGGTTGATGTTTGCACAAGACGTGAGGTGGTTACAGGTAACGTTCAGTATTATCACTTCTGGACGAATTGTAAAAGTCTACAGGAGCCGCGTTGCAATACCTCATTTAGTTTTCGAGATACCGGTCACTTTGAATAGATTTTTACGATTCTGTAGGGGCTTTACAACGAAGATGCCCAAGAATTCAGTTTCGAGGATTC
This sequence comes from Euwallacea similis, assembly GCF_039881205.1. Lineage (NCBI taxonomy): Eukaryota > Metazoa > Arthropoda > Insecta > Coleoptera > Curculionidae > Euwallacea > Euwallacea similis. Next base: position 2,214,930 of record NC_089631.1, read on the forward strand.
ACGACTTGGACCGAGTTACCTCGGTGGAATTATCCTTCTAATCATCACCGCGTCGTCTTCAAAGGTAAGTTCAAAGGTCTTCCAGGCGTTTTCCGGCATTGACCCTTCTCGTGTCGCTTTCATGTGCTCCAACACCTCAACTGAGTTATCCGGGTTCAACACGGAATCCATATCAGAGGACTGTTTCGAGCGAAAATCAGCACCTCAAAAACCTTCATAGTTTCGAAAAAATTTTCAATATTAACGAATAATTCTGTTGCAAGAATAAAAACCCTTGAACTCCATAAAAATCAAAATGCAACGCTTTTTTTACCGGTACAACAATACCGCAAATGAAAAACGGCAACTTTCCAGCCAACAAACACTGTATAATTGACCTTTCGAAGCCGCTAAACTCCCACTCGAGATTGTGCATCCACACATTTAATATTATAACTTTTAATTAAGTTTATAGACGAAATAAAAAACAAAAACTAGGAAAGTATAATAATAAAACGCTAGACTGAGGGCCGTAAACTTCGGTTTGTTTTTATTTTTGCTGCAAGGGCCGTAAAAATATACTTTTATGTTTATGTCTATCCCATAAAAATTCTGCTTGCTAATCTTTTTTATTTTCGTTGCCTTTTTGTATTTTTTTTATGACTTTCCAACGCAAAGGGCATAATATTCTCCTTTAGGTGGAGTGGATGCAATTGGAGCCGCAACGCGCCCCCCTACCCTCTCCCCCCTCCCCCCTCATCACCCACACTCAAACGCAGATTTACGAAGACAAATCCTCGGGAATTAATTCAGCACAAATTTGGAGCGTCTTGGGCTTTTTCAGCTTCTTTTTTTTCGGAGCTACGTTCGTACGACCCTTTCGATCTTGAATGGGCTGCGGAATGGCCTCCCGGAGCCTCCCTACATATTTAATAACACCCTGCGTAACCGAAATTAAAACTTGCACAATAGTTAAAGACACAAGTGGCCTTCAATATTAAAGTACCCGTCGAGACCTTGTCTCGAAGAATGTCAGTTGGTGTTTGGTACCCACATTTTGCGCGTGCGACCTTGGCTACTTACATCATGCACGAGGCATTGTAATGCGCATGTAAAAATGTCTTCTCTTGCCTGTGTGTTTTTTAATGTTTGTGTTAATCGCTCTTCCTTGTTCGTCCTTTCGGTTTCTCATGTTCGAAAGCGCCACACAACGTGTTTGAAGAGAAATTGTTGCAAAATACAACTAATTAGCCGGAACGAACAAAAACGGTGGCCGTACAAACAAAACGGCGTTTTCTTCAGCCCAAGATTGAAGTAGGTATTTCAACCCGTTCATCGTTGCAACGCTTCGCTAACCCTATTATCAATGGTCTAATAGAAAATGGAATGACGAAGGATGATTGTGGAAAAAAGCGATTTAATCGAGAACTTATGAATTAAAGTAGAAAATATACGAACATGCATGAAATTACTTTTGTCGTTACTCGGTACTCTCCGATTTTTTCACTCTTATGCAGAGAATGCATTCTAAAGCCGGTTTCAACGAAGAAAACCCCTGTATAATAGTGTGAATTAGCTCCTTTCAACAATGATTGTTTAAAAGCAAACGGCCATGGCAAAGAACTTAACAATCTCCCGTGTTAGTTTGGCATTGCCGCGGGCGCCCCTCGTCAGATTTGATAGTTTCCTGTTCAACCGGTACCCAAATTTGGTACTTAATCGCACGGTAACATTATGGGTAGGACCTCTATTATATGTGTGAGAGACTGCGAGTTTGTAGTAGAATACGATGATTGATTTAAATATTTTTTTGAATCACGATTGGAAGCGAAACAATTGGAAAAAAATGAATTTGAAAGATTTAAAAGTGTAAGGACAGTTTCTGATCTTGGATACAGTAAAAGTACGGTTGTTGGGTTGGAGTTCTTATTCTTCCATCACTTTGCTGTATCTCAGTGCTTTGAAAAGGGTGCGATTTATTCAGTAGTTTTTTTTGAAGCCTGACCATAGAGGGTGGCAATTTGAACACTTACAATGGCTATATGAAACATATAAAAAATCCCTCGAAACGATCAATTTTAATTTATTTATTAATTAACTTTTTCTTTCATAAAAACCAAAGAAACCATCTGAAACTCAAAACTTTCTCTCAAAAGCTGGAGAGGCAAAAACCGAAGAATTTCTTGTAAATATTTAACACCAAATACCTTTAATAATTTTTAAGTATTCATTTTTTATTTATTTTCATTTTCATTTTGGATTTCTTTTTTTTTCATTTGCTTCGTGACAGGGGTAGTCCAGCATTTTAATTACCGTATAACGATATTAATAAATAATTATAGAAATCCAAAGTAAATGCAGAACCAATTGGGGGTATTTAAAATAAAACTGCCAACGTTAATGCTGTACTTATTATTAGCTCTCTAATAATAGTGTAACCGAAGGGTGTTAAAATTACAAAAGGGTTACGTGTCTGGCAACTAAATTCAGCTGGCTTGATGGTTTTAGGAACTTTTGCAGCAATCGATGGGTACAGATTTATAAATGAGGCCATTCGTAGTTCCCCATAAATAATAATCCAATAGGGACAGATCTGGAGAGCTGGTCGGACAACGTATATCTCCATCGTTTGAAATGAGAAAGAATTCAATTCATTGCCGCTCATTCATTTTTGGGAGGTTTTAACACTTTATTCTCGTCAGTAAAACTTTCACTTTATTCCCATTGAGCTTATGAACACTTTAGGCTTAGAGCACGCATCCGACACAGCTGAAATTTGCTCTCTCAAGTCTTCCAACTTAGGAACCTAGCGGTACCCCTTTAGCTCTAATTTCAGCAGTTTCATTCGGATTCAATTCAATTCCAAACGTCCCGAAGATTCGGTCAAAGCAATCATGAATTTTTAAGGATCTCCACGAATACTTCAAATCTCCGTGTAGAATCGTTCAACTTAGGTACATGACTAATAAGAGAATTTCTCTTTCACCTGTTGCCGCGCTTGCAAATTTCGGGCCAACATACAAGTGCAATTTAAACCCTCCATAACAAAGTTATGACATAATCATCATCCCGCTGAGATATTACACAATAAGACGACACATTCATGCATAAATTTGCAGTTTCGACTACAAAGTATAATCTCTGGACAAGCTCATATAAAATGTTTGCATGTCGTTTATTGCGATGTCTCGTCGACATAAGCGCCAATTTCAGGAGGGAAATATCAGCACTAAAACCGATTATCGGCAATTACTGCGTAAGTTAAAAACCGCAAAAATACGACCCGTTTCACGCAAAACGGCCCCATAAATTTCTGCAGGAAAACTGGGCCATCCCGCGTCATCAGCATAATGACCGGATGTCGAACGTCCCGTCTTAATTAAAATCTTTAATTTTATGTCTTCATGTATGCGACTACATCTTCGGCGTGCATCTGAGTTAAAGAGGCAGAAGTCATGCAGGTACAATTAGTGGGGAAGACATTCGGAAGATTATGTTGGCGGATTTACACGACATATGACGATGCTAAATTACCCACTTGGGTAACTTATGCAAAGCTCCTCTGATGGGCTCAGCTCTGGATGGCCTTCCCATTATCTTAATTCAGTGATTAATTTCGTTATACCAGTGTTTGCTTTGCTCGGAGAAGGCGAGTCGCGATGTTAAGTCAGCATAAGTCGTGGCTTCTTTTCGGGTTTCGAAATTGGTTAAAAAACGCCCGGTAATGGACAAGTAAATATATCTGAAATCTAACACACGGCGTTTTTACCAGTGGAAGAATTTCACTCTTCATTTGGAGGCACAAACCTTCCCAGACATTTTTCTCAAAACGAAAGATACGCATAGGAGCAGCTCATTAAATCGGTGCCTTGAATTGGGGGTGAAAGTGATCTTGCGTCACACACATTGGAGCTTGGCAACCGAAATGTCAATTTCCCCCTAGATCTTATGAAGTACACTAAGCTCACACCCAACGATCTCTTGATGTTGGACACACAGTGGAGGACATAGAATTAAAAACGACATATGAAAAATAGAAAATATCATTCCTTGGAAGTAAACTTTAAAAAATTACAATTTCGTTATCGACTTTTGTTAGATCATAAGAGAAGTCAATAATGCAAATTTTGAGAAAATTGCAATAATCAAGACTAAAAGAAAACACTTTTTTATAAAAGTCAACAAGCTCCTCGAACATATTATTAAGAACAAGTATTGAAACAAATAACAATATTGAAAAAATAAACAAGCAAAACTTAAAATAACTAGTAACGAGTCAAGTAGGCTTTATTGTTCTCTACTTCCGAACAACGATTTGGCATTGACTTAATTAGCGCTCGACAATGTTCCTTAGGAATAGAGTACTACACTTGCTTCACAGCGTCGAATAAATCTGGAATATGTTTGATCTTTTGTTGTCTTAATGCCTTATTTACATTATTCCACATATTTTCAATCGGGTTAAGATCCGGACTACAGGAAGGCCATTTCAGAAGACATATAGAATTTTGGTCGAACCAAGCACAAACACTATATAGCTGCGATAAGTTCCAGATCGTTGCCTTGTTGAAATTTTCAAATTACAAGCAAGTTCTCTTTGGCATACGGTAGCATCTCCATAATATTTTTATATTGGACCTGATTCACAATCCCCTCAATTTTATTAATAGGGCCTATCCCGGACCAGGAAAAATAACTCCAAACTTGAATCGATCCACCTCCATGTTTCATTGTGATTGTGTTGTACTTAGGACTGTGTTCCGGGTTTGAAGGACGCCGCACATGCTGTCTCCCATCTGATCCTATCAGATTGATTTTTGTTTCACTGGGCCAAAGAACGTATTTCCATTGGGACAAGGCCTTATGCTCCTTAGTAAACTGTATTCTAGACAGGCAATTTTTTTTTATTATTGGTTTTTTACTTGCAACTCGTTGATGTAAATTGGCTTCATTCAGATATCTAATTATTCGTACGGATAACACTGAGTTTTTATTTTCACAATTTTTTGGAAAAATCTCTTTCTGGACATCAACCGCCATCATCATTGAGGAGAGAGTTTCACAATCTGCCCAGGATGCGATTTTCGATATTTTTTTCTGCGTAGGTTTAGTATAATTTCATGTTCCTTAAAGTGCTTAATCGCATGAAAAACCATTGTTTTAGAGAATTTTAACCCTGTTGCAATATTGTTATACGACATTCCAGAAGACTGAAATTAATAGTTAATTTTCTAAGTTGTGATGTGCAACTTTTTAATTTTTCCATTGTTTTCTACATTTAATTAGTTCTTAAAATCTAAATTTTATAAAAACGTTCACAAATTATTATCAATAGATATGTTAAACTGACGAATCAACAGCATTCTTAATTTAATGTCCGCTCTCTGTGAATACTTGAAATGCACTTATTGATTTAGTATTTTCATAAAATATAGGAATCTTCTAGTTTCGTATAAAATAGAAGCTTCGGGATTCCCACAGATGCTTTGAGAACATAGATTCTTATATTGCCAGATTTTCTCTATATATTCCAATTTCAGTAAAATAAGTAGACGTTTTTGATTCTATGGCCGCCACTGTGTACATTTTTTTGTTGTGTAAATATACAGGATGTCCGTTTCTTGAGCTCACCCAAGAGAATCTCGGTAATCATAAAAGAGGTAGGTTAAATAAAAGGTCTCAATTTGGCGGACCGGGCGATGATCAAACTTTTGGGGCGTTAAAACGCAAATTTTTAAATATTTCCCAATATGAGGTAAATCTACTCGGTTTTAGTTCGGGCTTTTCTTCGCAGTTGTCTTTATTGAGTTGTTATTATGTTATTTTCATAACGTGACTTTACAGATAAAATTCCAAAGACCGATAAAAGAAAATTGGAAGTCCGTCGATACAGAGACTACAAGGAAGATTGCAAGGAAAAGCAGCCTTAACAAAAGTTATCGATGGCCACTGGACTCTTGAAATGACCAACTATTTTAAGGTTTCGTATGGAGTAGTAAACAAGCAGAATCCAGCGAGTCGGAGCTAAATTCTAACGAAGAAACAACACTGGTTAAATGAGCTACTATGTGAGGGGCATGGTATTTTCCATCACTGACCACAGTTAATCTGAGGCATATGGCAAAGAACCTTCCACACTGTCACTAAACATTTCCATGAAGACGGTGGATTATTTTTGTCATGTGATTAATAAAAATGTTTCTCGCTTTGTGGCATAAGAGGAAAAGTCACGAAAGCTTTCTTATTCCAAATTCACCAAAGGATTACTGGAATAATATTAGACTGGTACTGTTGGGGCACGCCACTGGTGGGACTAAAAATAAAATTCTCACTGAAATCGAAGCGTCTTTGGTAAGTAATGATTTTTATAAAATTTAATAAAAATCGTACAAATTGACTCCCTGGTCTCGAAAATTAAAGATTTACGCCTATTAACGAAACTGGATTTATTTTTCGATGACCTATTCGCTAAGATTTGGCATCAGAATTTACAAACAGTCTATATACTCATATTCTAATATGTCTTCCCGTTTTGCAAATCTCCCCATTTGCCTTCAAAATCTACATTGCGCTCTCCTTATGAGATTTTTAACGCTTCTTCTGCTTCAGCCTAGTAATACCTACAAGATGGCGCAAATAGAGTTGCCACCCACAGAACTTGTGCAAATTTCGAATTAGAAGAAAACGGTAGGTTACGTTGCCTTTTATACCAAATAGAAAACAAATCTTTATCAAAATGGTTGTTTTGGGGAACTACAGTGTCGGCGATACTTAAAGTATGCCTCAAATAAAGGCTGACCATTAAAAACCTCAAAAAGGCATTAAAATATCACAAACTTCTCCTTGGTTAAATCCATTTCTTATCAGTGAGTCAAGCAGCTGTTGATGGTAAATAGCAAACGGCTCAATCAACGCTCTACGTTTACGACTTACTGGCTACTGCAAGGTTTGTCTTTATGGTCACCCATCATAAACTCAGTGGTTTATTGCAGTAGGAAGGTGTGAAAAGATAACCATTAGGTCGTAATTATGACGGTACTACAAGGCCGGCCTCTGCTGATTTGAAGTAGTACCGCCTATTTAATTGCATTTTAGCGTAAATGTTGCGTTGTGAATATAGATACTAATAAAAAATAAAATAAATAAGCTTGTGTATCCAGGATGAATGTTCTTTCTGGACTAATTTTCCCCTTTAGTTAGTATTCAAATATATGTATCTACTGCTAATCGGGCTGTGCCTCTATACTTGTGAGAAAGTCATAGTATACAGAGTGTCTCTGAACTTAGTGCCATAAATTCAACCACATATTCTAGGTCCCAAAATATGACGGAAACTTAATATAAACATATAGCGAAAGGTGCTTTGTTTTTGATATGTCGAATGTGAAAGGTGGGTTCCTGAAGATGGCTTTTTATTGATATTTTCGAAACGTTTCTAGATGAATTAATGAAATTTTCCACTTTATTATAATTTTTGTGCCTTTTTTCAGTCTCTATAAAGAAAATTTCACATTTTCCAGGGACATATAATACAGGGAGGTAGTGCTTTAAAAGCTTAAACTTTTTTATGCTTAACCGTATTGGCGATTTTATAGGAAAACTATTAAACTTGAAATCTCCAATAGTTTTCGAGAAAATTGAGATTTAAGAAATCGGTGAATACTATGTTTTATTAAATAAACATCAGATTTAAAACGGAATTGGCCTTAAAATTACATAAAAAGTATTTTGGACATTTCCGTATATGACAACATTTATTAATAAAGTCTGGTAGTTTTTCGTTGTCGCCGGAGCAGTATTTAATTACAATGATTGTTAAGAAAATGAATAAAAAAGACTTGTTCAAGTTGTACTTCACCACTTGATGACATGAATTTTTTCGAGCCTTTCCAGGAATTTTACATCTCTAAACCTGAGAACTCCGAATACCTCATATCCCAAATAAATAAAAACCCGAACCAATTTCGCTTCTATATCCAGAAGGAGCTTTGAATTTTCCACGAAAGCGAATTCCTCTTAGAAAACTTAAACCCTCAAATACCCTTCAAAATCTAAAATATTCCTAACATCCCTCAAATGTTCCCCATTTCAGAGAATTTCCAGGAATTCCTGCGACTTCTTTCACATACCTTTCTGCATCTGGTTGTGCTCGTTCATCTTGGACTCGTACCCCTGCTTGCCCATGCCCATACTGTTCCGCGTCCAGTTGGGGTAGTCGTCCTTGCCGTGCTGGCCGCACTGGAACAAAAATTAGCCCTCATTAATAATTGCCAATCAAAAACTCCTCTCGTCTGATGTTAATACATTTCTCGCTTAATAATAATTCATATTTTCGTCGATTAAAAAAAATCAACAAAGCGAAGGGAAGAAACATTAGGCCGCTATGAAAAAGTGTCTGACAGGGCAAATTGGGGGGGAGGTCTGGGGGGCCAACAGGCGACCTTGTCGTTGCTATGCCCACCAGACAACGCTTACCCCCGCGCCACGTCTACGCTCCCCTCTTCACCGCCTTCATCCCTTAAGTCCCTTCTTTCGGCCCAACTGGCGATGTTTCTTTGAACCAGCTGCTCGAAAAATTACACTTGTCAACAACAATTTTTCAGGCGAAATTTATTAACCTACTGAAAACAATTGCTAAAAACTGGAGCCGACTAAACCTCCCCCAGATAATCTTAACTGGAAGCGGATCTGCAGTGCCTAACGTCCTCTTTTGATAGCATACCTTTTCGGGGAAAGTCTATATAAACAGGCTAATATATGTTTCTTTTGGAGAGGAAATTTCTTATATTGAATTTGGAAGAATCGAAGCCGAAAGGTACGTAGAGGGCTGACTGAGGACGAACGGGGGGAATATTGAAGTTAAGTAGAATCGAAGCTCTTTTATCCTACAAGGGAGTTTTTCAATTTATTAGCTGCTCAGGTGGACAAGGGCTACTATATAACCTAATCGGATTGAATTAGGGGCGTTAAGATCAAAGAAATTGAGATGGAAAGGCTGATGTTATAAGTAATTCGGTTTTAGAGCAAATTCAATTTCCCCAGCCAATGACTACAACTAAGCGTTTAAATGGTCACCCGAGTAACCACTCATTTCCACGATCGAAACATTCAACATCGCCCAATGAACACATTAACCATTCATGCGAGTGTTTCTATCATTTGCCTACATTTCTTGAAGAAAAAAACAGAATAATTTATTGGTCATCAATAAAGCATTGGACACCGAACTGAGTCGCATTGAAAAGGGTCAGTTCAAGGATGTATCGATCCATGATTTCCTCCATAGGTGCGTAGCAAAGAAGGAATCCATGACCTTACTTTTGAAAGTTTTATCGGGAAACTCTAATGAGTAAAACTCTCCTTTCTCTCGAGGGAAACTGCTAAATATTCGTGGTGCTGCAACAAGTAATTTATGGCTGGCTTTTAGCCCAATTACCGGGGTTAACTTGATTTCGGTCTTGGAATTCACGTCGCTTTTCCATTTTCCTTTTATCGCTTCGCCTTTGAAAGCCATCGTGCCACTTTCGGACCTACTTTTGACTTCATTGTTTTCCATTGACCTTAAAAGATTTATCTTTGGGGCTTTGACTTTGCCAACTTTCTCTATCCACAATGAGTAGGACAAACTTGAGTTTATTGTTTGTGTAGCTCTCTTCAATCTTAGGTAACGTGTTTTTTATGTTCTTCTTCTACATCGTTTTGTTAATGAAATATATAGAAATTCCTGTATAGTGAAGGCCTTCAAAATTGGTTAATAGACGCATACAGGCGGACAGGGGGCGAATAGGTCAATTTAGAAAACAGAACTAGATTTATTTCTTCAATTCTCATTTTAATTGTTCGTTAGTGAATTGAGATATCAATTCCCGCGAGAAAAAATCTTCAAATAATGTTCATCATAGACGTAGAAATTCCTGGAAATTGGAGAATTTGAGATTTCGACAACATACAAAAAGTGAAAGAAAAGTTGATCAAAGCAACGCTGATCTTGCTGATAGGAGAATGACCACCAAATCAATGGTTAACTTCTATCTTTAACTTAACGGGATCTTTAATTTATCTTGTAAGCAATTCAACGGTTTAGTTCTTAGAAAGTCATTGTCATTACCAACCATCAACACTGTTTTATCTGCATCTACAGAAAAAAGATTCTTTATCATTTTATGACATTCATTGTTCCAAAATTCAGGAAAAATATCCCTAATCTAAATGCTCTACTTCGTAGACAATATTTCCAGGATTTTTAGATTATCTGAATTGATTTTATACATTTGCATTTCACAAATTTTTGAAAAACTCGAACTGGACTTTGAGAGCAACCGTCAGGAATTTTCGGGATTGGTTTAGTGTTAACTACCTTGAAACGTATTCTCAAGTAAATCTTAACAGAGAGTGCAGTTTTCTAGACATTTAACCAATCCAAACCGAACTTAAGGGATATTTCCGAGAGATGTGACCAACCCTAACTAGTCTCTAATTGCTATTGGGTTTACTGAGCAAATTTGGAGATATATTTCTAACTTCGAATTGGATTTACAAAGATTTGTGACTAACCCGACTAAGACTGACGGCTGCTAAGGTTTCCTAGATCTATGGATAATCCAGATTGACCACGAGCAGACTGACGAGTTTCGAGTTCTGGATTTCTCTAACCAAACCCTGAACTGGCTTTCCACCGAAATTTTTAGGGCTTAGTTCGTCTCGATTAGACTTCATCTAAGAGCATAATTCTGCAGGGTTTTAGATTAAATCAAATTGAAAAAAGAGAACCTGTAACTGTTAAAAATCGAAGCTTAACTTGAGATGAGCCGAACCGCGAACTCAACCCGATTTATATCAATTCTAAAAAAATCAAACTGACAGCCGAAGTATCTGTCTCAATCGATTTTTGAGATAATGATGAGAACGATATTTTAAATTTATGCATCTGATATGTGGAAATTGGAGTTTCAATCCAAAGATGGGTAAATTATATATCATCTTCATAAGCCCTCTCAAACCCTACACACATTTCTCTCGCCTTACAAAATTAAATCTTCCTCAAACCAAATAATCTCATCAATCTTTTGAATCCTCTTTTCCTCATTTTTCGTTCTGTGACCAAAACAATAACAACCGGATCCAAATTGTATCGATCAACACACAACAAAACCGTCGAAGAACCGGCCGCCATGCCAACCAGGTCTTCCTTGGCCGCTTCTGCTGGAGACCTGCAGAAGTGCGTCCGCGGTGCCGCAGGTCAGGATCGGCGACGTCGAGGCGTCGGCGTCGCTAGACATTCGGGAGACGTCGTAGGCGGCGCGCGATCGATACAGGGCGCGGGGGAGTTTCAAAGGGACGGATTGAGGCACAATTCGACCCTAAGAAAAAATCCTCAATTTCGGAAACATTTGCCAAAATTATTGTTTGTTCTTGGGAGTTGGGACAAAACAAACTGGACGGACACATTTGTTCAGCCACAATATACGTATAGGGTAAGCGCAGGAGACGATTACAGTTCCTTGAAGGTTTGTTTGAAGATAGGAAGTTTAAGAAGAAGTATATTTATCCAGTAGTTAACAGTTTATTCAGAGGAGAAATGTTGATGGAGGAAAAGCAAAAGAAAAAGATTAAAAAGAAGAATAATTTCAATGATGGCAGTTTCAATCAGCAACAGGGCCGGTTTGAACACGTACTAATTATTCTGTATACTTTCGGCTATTAACTGAATTAATTTTAACACTTGTTGAGTTGGTATTTGAAGGTTTTCTTGGCAATTGGGTGTTTTCTATTCAAAGTTTGGAACTTAGAAAAAAATGCGGTCCTGTAAGTCGTGTTCGTCGAGTTTGCGCCACATGAACCCCCGTATACCTCGAAAAAACAACAAAAAAGACGATTTTTTCGTGTTTTTCGTTGCTGGGATTTTTTCTTGTTCTATTTTCGTTCGGCGGCCAGGCAGCTATACCACCGTTTTATATATCGATAAACGGCTACATTTTGCACCGGCTGCACTCGGGCTTTCTTTGTCTGCTTCGTATGGAATTTTTCCATAAAACCAGAAATATATTTGACGTGGAGAAATATCGTGCGGGCTCTCTTAATGGAGATTTAACACTGGCGTTTATGAGGAACCGCGCTTCTTCGGGGATAAATAGATTTCAACTTGGGAAAATGTGATTCATAAGCAGCAATGTTATGCTCAGTGACAAAATGCCTTTCGATTATTCAAACAGCCAGACGTATTATAAATGCTAGCCATTTCTAGAACCCTGCTTTTTCTTGGGCTCGCATTCCCAAAAGTGCAACGTAGCCGTATGCAGTTCGTGAACCATAGATCTCAAAATGAACGCCATATATCAAGACAGTATATAGAAAATCCAGTTTTTATTTCCCTTATGTCCATGTTCTCGAGCTGGAATGGTCGTGGAATAGGGATTTTATAAACAGGGAGCGGTAGAAAAGGTTTTGCTTTTGAAGGTAGCTCGCAGGATTATCTAGGAATTCGGGAAACTCGCTCTTAGATTTTTGAAATTGTCTTATATTCAGAGAGGGACGCGACACGAAAAAGGATTCTAAACGCGCCATCAGCCTCGAGAAAGAAAAATGAAAACCTAAAATCAGAGCTATCGAATTTAAACAACACAAACCAAGAAAAAATCCAAAGCATGAGGGAATCAGATCAGGTTAATTACGGTTCATGGAAGAAAGGGAATCTGACAGGCAAAGTTCTCCCAATTAAGGCCAGAACTGCACAAATTGAAACTAACGACATTGATGACACGAAAATTGGAAAACTGAAACTAGAAATTCCAAAGCCTCCAGGGAACAGAAAGTCATCACGATGTCCACTAACGACACGGACCATGTGGAAATTAGAAGGCTCAAAATGAAATTCCAAAACTTCCATAGAACCAAAAGTCATCATAATGTCAATTAAGTTAACTCAGATTCATAGAGAATGAATTTCTGCATATATTCGAAGAAAACTAAAAAGAAGATCTGAGAGGAAAATTCTTCCAAGTAAAGCACAAATTGAAAAGGAATGCACCAATATAATCTTGAAGTTAGAAATTCAGGAACTTCGATATAACGGGTGATCATTAAAAAAGATATAATAGTAAACTTAGGGCTGTAGCAACCAGAACCTAAATTTTTTTTAAGGAATTAGAGAAAAAAAAATTAAATTTGAATTAAATTGACAGAAGAGATCAAAATATGGCACGAATAAAACCCACTCATGTCGACACTCATGGCAAAGGTTTTGGTAGAAAAAATCTGATGAAGAAAACATTTGCTGAAGAACAAGAAAAGCTGATTGCTAATGGCTCGGAGGAAGTGGCATCGGTTTACCAAGAACTGAAGAAAGTATTTACACACTACTGTAGATGAACTCACAGGAAGTCCAAGAAAACAAATTAATAAGGAATAACCTATTTGCACTTCCTTTCATGGCAATCGTTAGAAAAGTGAACCCCTGGGGGTAGCCTGAGCTGAAGAAAAGTTTTAGTAAGACTAAGAAACCGACAATACCTCAAGCCTTAAACGTTGAAGGCAAAGCCATAGATTTAAATAAAACAAATTTCGCAATTTGGCAACGTGTGATAGATTGTGACAGATCTCGTCAAGCTATCTACAAGCATAGGAAGGACTTGAACAAAAGAATTGTGCCCTGTTGCCATTTTTCACTTAGGATAAGTTTTCAGATTTCTCCGAGTGAAAGGGATCTGTTGAGTCCAGGACAATTCTTACTTTCACCGGGCGACTCCAGAAATGAATAATCACTGGAATTTTCAAGAATTCAGCCATTTTGTTCTAGGCGTTTGGATTTTATACAATCCACTTAGTGCCCCCCTGCAGGAACTTCTATTCCTCTGATTCAAGGAAACTGTTATTTCAGCATCTCTTAGTAATAAAATAAAATTGATACCAGTATGGAAAAATTCATAAATACATAAAATATATTAATGACGAAAATGTGTCGTCCAATCTGGTCGAGACTATAAATCCGCCAGCCATGTGTTTTCATGAAACATCTTGAGTGTCGGATTAACAGGCGGCTTTAGACGCAATTTGTGGAATATACCGGGAGGTAAGAAAAGTCGCTTGGAATAATAAACGGTCTGGTTTATTAACGTTTGAAGTGGTTTTATGGCGGTCTCTGGAAAGTGTTCCAGGTGAAGCTAGATGTGGCAACTCTTCTTGATGTGAGTTGCCGATAGTGTCTTCGAACTTCAATGCTAGAGATCTGTTGGAAATAACCGCAACCTCTCCCTCCAGGGAAACTACACCGATTGCAATAGAAAAATTAATGCGCATACATAAATGACCTCAATTTGCATATACCCGCGCACCTTTCCTATCTCGTCGAAGACAAAAAAGAAGAACAAAAAGGGCAACCCTTTAATTTTTTCCATCTGCTGATTCTCCCATCCACACTTTTTTTTATCTTAAGCCATTCTCTTATCCGTAATATTCTCACGATGCTAAAGCTCCATAACATCATTTATCTTTCATTTGTCTATTCGGTAATAAGCATTTTTGTCACGGAGAAATTTGCATACCGGCAGAGTTGATGAGTGAAGAGCTATACCCAAATTGCCACCCTTATGCTTCAGAGAAATATGCAGATGCAAAGGAACAGGGGTAGAATAAAAATTTAGAGTTTTACTCTTGACAAGTCGTTGCTTATGGGGTTTTGATATCTTCTTTGGGGCCTCTCCGTCCCTGTACAGGAACACTTTTTATATGCACCTATATACTTGCACCATTATCAGCCTCACAAAGGGCCGATGTTAATTCTGTTTGTTTATGCACGGTTTCGTGTGTAAAGGAATCTCTTGTGACCGGATTTTTTTAGAGTATCCGAAAAAAGTACCGAGGACTATGTGAAACAGTTTACCCCTTTTTTATTTGCAAATGAACGTTAGAGGGATGGAGTTTTTTATCTTCCATTGACATAAAAAAGTTCTTTTATTAGACTCAGGTCACGATTTTTTTTAAATTTTAGTGAATGTCTATTAGTTTTAGAATAAAATGGGGATTCATAAACAAAACCTACGACTTCAACGCTATTTCAAACAAGTTTGTAATATGAAGTCCTGTAAATTCGACTTTTTCCATAAGACCCCGTATAATATTATTGAATATTATGAACTTATCAATTACAAAGTAGTATTTTTTTAATATTGGTTTTCGACGTAATTTTTTATGAATGTTCGAGTACTTTGAGGCCTTCCTGAGGCCGTGACTTCAATATTTTAAAAATCTGTTGCTTTGTTCGGGTCGCTCGAACTCTACTCTTTCATATACAACTCCTTGTATATTGTGTGATTTTTTGAATTTGCTACCAGCCACAAGGAACATTTTCTAGTGTCCTATCCTTTGTTATCTTTATCGGTTTTCGAGTGATGCTTTCATAAAATCTTTGAAAATTTGGAAAATGTTAAAAAAATAACAGTTTTTACTGTGTTTCGAATGTTAAAACTCTCTTTTCGTCAACCATTAAGATGCGTTTACCTATATAAACCCATACCCATCTCTTCATGACCCTCTTGTACAGGATGTCTGTTTTAAGCGCGTTCAATACCCCTATTTCCGAAACGGCGGAAGCTACAAAGTTGATTAAATTAGAAAAAGTTGCCGATTGTGGAGCTCTTCCTCATAGGAAACATTTACAATGTTGTGTGCTGAATGGCTTCTGAGTTGGCTACTTCGTAATTACTTTTCCAAATATCTCAGAAACCACTCTGACCATGTGTCAAAATCACGAAGATTTCATAATTTTTCCAATTTAACCATGCAACCCCAGCCACTTCGTAAATGGCAATCAAACGCACTTAAAAGTCACCCTGTAAACGTTTCTACTAGGAAACCTCCATTACCGACCTATCCCTATCCATTACTATTTTGTTTGTGGCGTATATCTCCATAACTCACTCCCTCGACGTTGGACAACTACAACGCAATTGCGAAGGTTGGAAGCGGCGTCGACGGCGCGATAATTAGAGCCGGGGCGCGCGTCCCGACGCTCTCCCAAAGGACGTCGGCGTCGAAGTGTTGGCGCTAACGAAGCCCCAGGTGAGAACCCAACTAGCCTTGAACGTTCGCATTTAGGGGTCAGGAGCGTATAGTTTCGAGATTTGGAATAATGGGCGCATTTACATCAATTCCTAGTATGCAAATGCGCCCTCCACAATGCATCCCTTATTAATTTATGCGAGTTTGCTTAGTCTTAATGCGTGCCCCTGGCATATGCAAAGTGGCATATCCATGAGACAAATGGAAGATAGATGATGCTTTTATGCGTTCGCATCGTGAGAAAACAGGTAAGAGAATGGTCGTAGATAAAAAATTATAGGGTAGAAGACAAAAAAATTAAGGGTTAAATTTTTTGTCTCAACAGGAGTTTGAATGGGGTTAGCGAGGTGAGCGCCTATGCAGATGAGGTCTTGTTTTTTGTCGACCGGAAACTAGAACGATCCCTGATTAGACGTTTGTCTTTTGGCGGTTGGAGCATCCAGAATTTCTTTCCAAGCTTGTGAATCAACGGATTTTTCAGTCGCCTTACGTGCGAAAGAAAGCGAACAACAAACTTCGATTATTGGGACTTAGATTTAAGACGGGACTAAACCTAAATCACCGTCCATGACGGAAAGATGCCTTAACGCCTGAGCAAAGGCTGCAAGAATGTTGTAATGGTGATGATGGTGATTCCTCAGTGAGCGTGTTAAAAGCGTACCTTTCCTCACTCGACTGCATGGCCGAACTCCGCTACGCGTCTTTTCTGACAAGAGCTGTTTCCGCACTTGTGCACGTAAAAAGTGCGGATACTTTTCCGCATGTCATTGCAGTTAGGCGAACTATACAGTAAATACTTATTATTCTCTAACAAGTGTCGTAAGTGACACTCCACCGCACACTGATTGCATTTGACTGCACGAGGCGGTGCTAAGTACGACATCGAGACCAACATACTGACAAAGGAATGATAAATTTTTTTCTGATAAGTTTATCAATATTGCACTTGTTAAATTACGCACTTCGAGTATCGACCTGCCTTCATATCGAGAGAACTAGAATTGCAATTTCTGAATGTCTTCACAAACAAATTCCTGGATTTGTGCCTGTTAAATTTCCCTGCCTCATTTCAAAACAAAAAGAGAAGTTTACAAAAAGTATCGAGTTACATGTGCTGATGCTCATTTCAGCTCATTAGAATTCCAGAATAGACGTTTTTTACACGTTGCCTGTCGGGCATTTTTTCACATCTCCGTCACATAACACGCACACACACATGGTAACGTCTCTACCGAGTGTTTTCGTGCCGACTATAGTCGTCATTAGGGGGTCCGGTGATGCGACAAATGTGTTCGATACAAAAAATAGTCTAAAAAGAGCTTAAAATCGTTTTTATCCACCGTTTTTCAACTGCTTTTTAACGCAGATTTGCACTTGGCTTACATCGGTTTTTATCCGCTCGAAAAGACTGCAGGTTGTTGGTGTTTTTGTGGGTGACTTTTTTTCGGAAAAAAAAATGTGTAAACAACTCGTGCCAAAAGGTTTTTGGTTTCCTTTTTTTAAGATTCGAAAACCTTCTGATTTGGAGAAAAAAGATTTTATATCGATCTTAAGTGATGAGAGGACTAATACATCTGCTGTTTCCGGGGCAACCCCCTGTGTAAGATTGAAGAAGAGTCAATGACTTGGCGTGGGAAGAGATTAAATAAAGAAAAATCCCTTTAATAGCCCTACGCACATGTTTTAGAGGTGTTATTGTTCTTTTGTCTGGAGGCCACTTTTGCTTTCCTTCTGAGAATAATCGAGAGCGTTTTAAAATACGTATTTTAATTTAAATAAATGCATAATTAAACATGTAATTAATTGCAACAATGCACATAAAATGTTGCCTCAATGCTAATTTGCTGCATTGAAATACGTGTTAACATTAACCCGCAGTATTTAATGTTAACTGCGTTACATTAAATTACCTTTACAATTTGGAGTAATCTGCTCTTTCAACCCTGTATTTAGCATACGCCGGGTGCAACCTCTAGATGCATCCCTCTATAGTCTTTCTCACGATGACTGTACTAGCCTAAAACATCATCTATCTTCCCCGATTGTCTCACTCCTAATAAGCATTTTTACTGCTCAAATATTTACATAAACGGCATCATAGGCACTCCATGGATTCCCTTTTGTCCCCTTGTGCAGTTCCAAGTGGATTATGCTAATGGTCATTATCTCGGAATTTTTAACTAGGCGGAGATTCTTTTCATGGAAATGCAAGAAAGGGCGCAAAGCAGTAAAGTTGACTATATTAAACAATAATTCCTTAGGCAGTTAAACATCATACTACTTCAATTTTCCCTTAAAAGTCACTTTAGCGTTACGAAAAGGATAATTACCGGTTGTGGTGTTGGGTGAATGGTTTTCGAAAAGGATCATGAGTGAAATAAAGGAAGGATTACCAGAGGTGGATCATTAGTGAAACACCTTTGCGGATTATGCAAAAACGGTGTATGTAAGTGAATTTTGATGGGCGTGTGAAAAAATTGTGCTCTTGAAGGTAAATACATAGGAAACAGTGTAGATCGACTATGAAGATGAAGTGGGTATGTTATTAGTCGAGTCATCAGGTAAGCAAAATTCGTAATGGAAAATATGTGCAAATTAGTTACTTTCCCACTACTTTTCTGGAGATATTCTGCGCTGAACACTCGATATCTCAAGAACGATCGTCTCAACACGCCGCAATAATATCGCGGAATTGATCGCCTCAATGAACCATACAAGAGTACATAAATGGATTGTGACATCTTAAGTTCCCGAGATACGTGGTTTATTTGCCATACTTAATTATGTGATTCTAATTGAAGGTTCTTTGAACGGCACTTCCACAACCACACACACAACAATTTAGGCGGCTGTAAGAGGACAAGGAGCCTCGGCTTTGAGTTTAAAAATTCCCAAAAATATCAATTATCACAAAATTAATGTGATTTAAATACCTAAACCAGGGGACATATCTAAGACTCTATTTTGAGCAACGTTTCGATGTTTTCAGTTATTTGGAAAAATTCTCGACCTCTTGGTATGGCATGGATACATCAATTTCATTTAAATAACTGATGGCCAGGGAGCCTCCAAGAGGTCTGTAAAAGCAAATAATTGTCTGGACTAACATTTCGCGGTTTTCAAATATTTAATAAAATTCTCAAACTTCCTGTACTTCACTGAAGACCTCGATTTTGGCCAAAAAAATGTTCAAAGACTTCAATTTACCACAAAGTAAATTTTATTTCAATAACTGAAGACAGGGGTGTCCCCAATTAATACTATAACTACGTAATTGACTAAAATTGTAAAAAAATCTCAGAAGACCGCTGAAGTTTTGCACGATCAGTGTCAGTTCTCATAACTTAGTCGTCGATATCTTGGGAATTAGAACACCAAATTGGATTTCATGTTCCGAATTAACGTCTATAACGCCCAGAAATCAAATTTCACACTGCAATTTTTTAATCAGTGAAAAGCAAAGACCTTTTGTCTCTGTTACTAATTCGGTTATTCAAACATGCATGCTAATCCCGAATGCAAATAATGTGACGAAGCGAATTTTGTCGCCCTTACGGTATTCACACACTTCCTTGCCCCTTTGTAGGCATTTAATAAGCCGGTTTGATATACTGGGAGCAAAAAATTGTTCGGTATAACTGCTTTTTTGCCTTGTAGAAAAAAATGTTCTACAACCCTTCTTGGGGGGTAACACAACTTTTTATGTGAATACATAAAAAAAGTTGTGTAACTGGTTATTTTGAGCTTACAGCCTTTGCCCTGAGTGACTAATCACAACTCCAAATGACAATCATCTTCACATCAGCAAGAACCAACGGCATTTCCCATATACCTCTGGAAGACCCACACCTAGTCCTCGGGGTCTATTAAAATTCAATAAAACCATCCCCGAAAAGATATTAAGCATGTTAATCTTCAACATCTAACCTCACTAATAACAGATCCCGGTTGTAAGACAAAGGCTCACACTTGGACGATTCGCAAAGGGTGCATTAGTCGGGCTCAGAAAAGATGATCACTCGGTGTATGGTAATGTGGGGCCATCCAATATGATAATAGCCGATTATGTTAAAACGGGGGACCCTGTATACAGGATGCGTTTTCTTTACAGGCGCCCCGCGGAGAGGTCGGATGGTCCGCTTTAAGACAAGGAAGCGGAAGGGTTGGAACGGGGTGAGGATTAGTCTTCAGTTTTTTTTGCATAGGTTGGCGATTTTTTGTGTCAAGAAATTTGAATTTGCAGCGGCTCAAAGGGAGGATTTGGGTGCTGTTGGGGCCGCAGAGGAAACCGTTTTCGCATTGGATGTCGTTGGTTTCGGTAAACAGTCTTGATGGAGCAATTTAGAGGTTCAATGTCGAAGAGCAAAGAGTATCGTAAAGCTATGAACTTTTGTCATTTTGACCTTGAATTTACTTAATAATCTGTAAAATGATTAATGCGTTTGACAAAAAACAATGAAATATTAAATTATCCTCTAAATATCTACATCCATTTTAGAGCTCTAGAGCCTTGTAGCTGAGCAAAGTGTGAGAATTCAAACACTTATAAGTCATCTTTCGTAAACTGAACAAACGTTTAGTCTTCATGTACTTAGTAATCTGTGAAATTGTTGAATGAATCTAATCACAAATAGTGGCGTACTAATCCCTAAGGTCTAATGTCTAAATTATTTCTTCCAATAAACATAATTAAATTTTGCACAATTTGACTTAAAAAAAAAGCCAATTTTTTCAGTGAATTTTGCCGAATTGTAAGTCTTGAAAATACTCAATAATCTGACCTTTTTACTTTCACCAATCAACCAAACTGGAATTATTCTTTTGTGAAGACTTCGCTTCAATATCTTTGATGGTTATTCACTTTCTGTTCCTACACCAACCCTGTTGAAAACTATAAGATTCATTTCGCCGACCCACTTCAACTATGCGATAAATCTTTCGGGTTCGATTAAGCCACTTGTAACCACTTTAGGATTCTGTAATGGTTTTAGCATCTGCTTCGCCACATTAATTCCTAATATTAGATACTTATGCCTCCCTTCTTATCAATGCTCTCGATTTGACACTCTCTCTTAAGCGACAAGTGGGCGGAACATATTCAGCTGGGTCAAGACTAAATTTACGGTAAAACTATGGGAAATCCCAGACAGATTTTTGGACATTAAATTAAACAAAACCAGAGAGAAGCAGTCTTAATAGGCAAGCACCGCAACGACTGCGAACCGTGTCTAACATCATTAATTTCTCCCAATATCGCACAGAAGCGACCACAAAAATAACCATGCATAGGAAAAAAATCTAAAACAAGCTATTCATGCTGAAAGAAAAAAGATAATCATCCCTATGTCTACGCATTCGTTCCACCAGGTAGCCAATGAGTCGTCTGTTTTGCTTCCTTTCCTATTCCCCGGCTCCCCTATTGTTATCCATTGTACGTGGAAGAAACAAAACGTAGTCAAAACGCAGTTTAGAACTGGAGACAAATTCATTGAATCTCGGGATGATTTATGGACAAAACGGAACACGGAATAAATTAAAATGTCAATACGTTTTGGAAGCAGAAGGCAATTTGGATCCGATAAATCTAAGCACAAAGAGGGAGAGCACAATCTGGGACACGAAATGTTTTTTTGATGGCCTCAGGTACACAAAAGACGAAGTCGAAAAGGGTTGACTTACCTCCTGGTTCCAACCCATGTAATGGGACATCGCGGGGTCCATGTGCTCGGCCATTACGCTCATCCAATGCACCAACCCTTGCGCCCCCTGGCCACCCATGCCCCCACCTTGGGGGCCTGGTGGGTTGCCCCCGGTTTGTGATGTGTCCCATCCAAATGCCTTCTGAAAAACAAACATAGTTTAAGCTAAAAAATTTCATAAACTACAGATATTATAAAAGCTCGTTTACTGCACTTCGTTCCTAGTACTGCAAAATCTCGAGGTACTTGTTTGCAGTGCTTAATATAGCGTACGTCACTGGCGCATCACGAGGTTTTCGGATGCAGCAGCATTTGCATCTTCTAGGTATTATTTTTTAATTCAAAATTGCGTCGGAATCTGCTTTTATTTTACCCATAATTTTTCAAATTATATAGAACATTTATCGGACCTTTTTAACATCCAACAAATTAATGTAAATCTTTTTATTTGAAAATTGTGTTGTAACACCCATGATAATTAGTGGCCCGCGATTTTTATACCGTCTACAAATCTTGACTTCTAAACAATAAATTTTTCCTTAAAGTTTTTATTTTGAACTTTTTTCGGCACGACCCTGCTTTTTTTGTTGCTCCTAATCCTTACCTCAAAACTGTGTTCGGTCTGCCTCAGGTTTTATTGACCCATTTTTTGTCGAGTTTCAGAAAGTCCTCATAGAGCAATATAGCAATGTACTTAAATTATTTCTTGCTTTTATAGCTTTTTTATCTTTAATTTCTCTACTGATGTGTCTGCCACTGCTTGTGAGATTAAAGGAACATTAAAAATCAGTCTTATTTCTTGAAGAATCTGATTTTTAATTTATTTTTATTTACTGAAGTTATCTTTTCAAATGATAAGGGATTTTATTAAAATATTAACTGTTCAAGAGGGAATTAGTTTAAATAGCTTAGACGTCGTTTCTGTCCCTAATTCGAATTTTCCTTTGTGTAGTGAACACGTAAAATGTCAATTTCGGGTTTCAATCAATATTTTAATTGTAATGTTTTTCTGGATGGTCGAAGACCATTTAAAAGTCCCCGTTCCGCAATTATTTACCATAAACACCATACCTTTTCATTTATAATTATTGTATTTTTAAACGGTAAATTAAATGGCAAACTAAACGGGAAAACAAGGGCAATTTCACTGTACCCGTACAATAATTTATCATGTGTGTTCGCCACGGGGACACGTGTTTTGTGCCCCCAGTAAGATGTTAACAGTAATTAATTTAATTCCATGCTTTGATGGAGTGCCCGGAAAAAACTTGTAGCCAAATTGGCGCCCAATAAATAATTGAAATTATATAAAAGTGCCTTTTTTGCCTTTTATTCGTCGTAATTAGATTGTTCATGTTAGTGCAAAATTGCTTGCCGATAACGTCACGGGGAACAATGTGGTTTTGAAAAAATACAGTCGTATGAAATGATCCATTCCAGGTCAATCAGAACTGAAATTTTTACTTTTTCTATTGAAGTCCGAAAAACGGGGCTTTCGGCCTTAATGACGAAATGAAAATCCGACAAAGTCACAAAAGCCAACGGAAGTCTGATGAATGAAGAGGTCTGATCCCCTGTCTGATTTAAATGATTCGGTTACGAGGGTACGAAGTACCTCCATCGCTCCTTCAAAATCGTTAGAAGTTACTCCTTCAAGCAGAACCTCTATGATTTTTTCCAGATTTTTGGTTTGTGATTTTTTTGCCGTAAAAAGCGAAGAATGACCAACATTATTGTTATTTACCTAACAAGTGATGCTTCACCACACCCTGATCGCAATTAAGTGCGGTAAAGGCACTTTTCCACGCGTTAGGTGATATATTTGTACTTCAAGCGCAAGCGTGTTAAGTTGATTGTGTCCAATAAGTTCAATTAAATATAAGCGGGTGGTAAAGGTTTTACAGCAGGCAAATGAGCGGTAAAAAGTTTTATTACCACACTGACATCCATAAAAGTTTCCATACTAGCACATGTCACTATGATTTGAGCACAGTAAAACTTTTTACCGCACACATGCACACACCACAATTCGAAAATGTGCGCAGTCAACCCACTTTAGCGCACGCTCGGAGGAAAACAGATCTAACACAAGCAAATTAAAAAATTCGTCAAAATTCGAGAATTCTCCTGGGAACTTTTGTGTTTAGCACGATGAATTAACACTCCACTTTGTAGACTCTGCTCGGACTTTTTATTTGCCAAATTTCTAGCACACGGGAGACAGGAAGTTGATATTAACAGATTAAATTTGGGAAAAAATGAAATTTTCCATATCTCGATATTTCATCCATTGATTTTGTTACCTGATCGAAATCCCTGTCTTTCCCAAAAAACATGTTCTTGTAAACGTTGTTCTTGTCGTCTCCATTACTGGTGGCCATTACCGCCTTGGCCAACAGAGTCTTATAAAACTGAGTGGGCAGCAAGAGTTGGTTGTTATTATAGCTGTCCAGTTTATTCATGATTTCGTTATACTTCAGTGCCGGCTTGTACAAACTCAGGCTGGTCTCGTTATTGTTTACAGTACCACAAGAATCGCTAGAGTCTGAACTGTCCATCACCGCCTCCGGAATGGGCCGAATCGTGGTCATTTTGGGGCCGAAGAGTTGCTTAAACATCTGGATTAGGCTTAACTTGGCTCTAAGTCTGTCTTACTGGCTATTAGAGGGGTATTAAAATATCTTAAGCTTCTCTCTGTTTCTACTGTATAGTAAAATATGCTTTAATATAGATTTCTTGCTTCTTAATAGGAACTTGGTAGACTTGGAGGAACTATGACGGTTTAAAGTGGCGTGGCGGCGACTCTAACCCATGGGATAGTTTTGTGTGTTGGTTGTCGAATAGTCTTTAAGCTGTGAGAGCTAAAACGTGATAATGGCTTTCTTGGAAAAACTGGGAAACTGGATTAATGACAAAAATTCAGTCTTGTTTTCGAACTATTTTAATAATCGATTCCTCCAACAACCCCGACCTGAACATTACTTGGAGTCATTACCGGAGAAACGAGGTATTTGATATTCGATTCCTTTCTGGAATTATTATTCATCGAGCGGGAATATTAAATTTTCATCTTCGTAATGGATAAAACCTCAAAAAGCATTCGACATCAGCGTTATTTCAAATTAAAGTGAGCTTTCTTTTAAATTAAATTAAATCTTTAGGTGTATCAAAAACAAAGGAATAATAATATTAGTAATAATTGCAAAAACATAATAACTTGGGCTCCATTAAAAATTTACCAAATGCACACAATATTAATTTTGTATAATATAATTTAACGTTAATATATTTTCGTTATTTGCCCGAATTCGAATGTTAAAGCATTTATTAGCATTTGTAGGCGGTGGTTATTAAAATATTTTAATTAAATTTTAAAAAGCTTTCAAATGAGTGTATTTCGTAATTATTATTTGTATGATTCGTTTATAATATGTTTTAATATGCCCGGGCAAAAATTAATATATAATTTATCATTATATTCCGGTTCGATATTATATAGACGGCCGATAATTAAATTCGGTATTTTGTTATTATAATGTGCAGAAAATGAAAAAATGCACCAGTCGAATCGGCGGGGCTCGCATTTTGTTTGAATTAATTATTCCAGCTTTACCAAAAATCATTTAGCTTCAAAAGTAATTACATATTAATAATGAACAATTATTATTAGTATTTTTTGCCAACTTTAATAATTATTCCGATAGTTGATATTTTCCGGCGGAGTTATTTAAACGAGAAGCGATGAAAAACTTTCATTTATATGAGTGGAAACTGAAATCCAATATTTGAATTTCCATATGGGAAAAGATAAGTAGTTTTTTGCGTCGCTGCGAGAAAAACGCAAACCAGGAACTTGAACAATCGAGAGAAAATATGAGTGTGAAAAAAATAGGCCAGAAGAAACGAGAGGAGAAATGAAACATTCCACAAAAACTGGCCTTAAATTGGCCAGGTGAGCAGATTGATAGACGACATGATTGACGGTCCTAAATTAAACCAAAGTCTTTGACAAAGTTTAACGTTCCATAGTTACCGATACTATGATTCGCACAATACAACACCCTATTAACCTCATTCACCAGGGGTGTTTGGTACCCTCGGGTGTAGGTTTTTTTCGACATTGTTGCCAGCAACTACCGTCCAAAAAACGGAACGCGATTGGACGCTTCAAGCCCGTGCAGCACATCGAATCGGCCACGCAACGGAAATAATGGACCTGATTCCACAGGATGATATGTATGTGAGAGTGAGACATTAGGAAGCCGATTTGCAGCGCTTCGAGGGCCTGAATGCGCCTATTGTTTCTACCTTATCAAAGTCTATAGTATTATGACACGTTTGATAAATCCAAAACTTTGCTTCGTCAACCTAACGCGCCCCAGAAGATCACACCATCATCTGAAACCAGTGTCGCTAGAGCTCTCCTGGAGAGAAAGTTGAATCGCTCATTGATATGACAATTTCTAGCGATTGATATTTCTCGGGGAAAAACCTATCAAACCCAAGCATTCTGCTTACCCCAGCTACATCAAATTTCTATTCCATATTCCATGCCAGAATGGCTTTTTACTCTGGAAGTAAGCTTCCTAACAAGGCTGCTGTCTAAATTGTGAGAGGCATTGTGACGTAAGAATATAAAGGGAACAGCAAGTACAGAGATAATTTGTGTAAACACAAAACAGCAGTATAGATGATCAGATGACATCGCTCTTTTGTAGAGGGATTTAGAGATCTAATCACTTTTAAACCAGGAATAAAAAGTCAGTCCGGCGTTGGTGAGAGTATCAACTAACGTAATTTAAACAATGGCGCAATATTGCCAAATTTCCATAATATAAATAATAGATTCAATAAAGACATTACTTTGAAGAAATTCTTCTATAATGACAGTTGACGAAAATTTGACCAATTCTCTCAAAATACCAACGGAACTGTTCTCACTCAATAAAGATCAAGAATAAAAAGTTAGTTTGCAATGTTGGTTAAAAGTGTCAAGTGTTGTAGAAGAAGTTTTCCACAGTTATGAAACTTGCAAAAAAATACGGAAACAGCATAAAAAGAGACAGAAGAGAATGGTGAAAGAGACTTTCGTGCCAAAACCACTCGAGCCATGAGTTGAAAATCCTCAAAGAAGCGAAACGAATAAAATCAATCCAGAAGAAAAACATGTTTTCCATAAAAAACAAGCCAAAAATATAAATAATACCGCAAAAATCTAAACATTTTAAAATGTTTAATTAAGTCTTCTTCCGCTAAAAAAAAATCACATACTTGAATTTCCAACGCGATCCAACAAGACAGCAGAATAGAGAAGCAAAAAACCGGCTAAATTCCCTTCTTTTACTCGGCTCAGAAAAACTAAAAGAAAGTGAGCCACCTTGATGTTTCATTCAAGCAGAAACTATAAGGAAGTTTTCTTACAGATTCTCCAGACCCCGGTCAAGATTTGAGAAACATACAAACGGTAAAAACTGCTAAGAAAAAAACCTTAAAACTCACCCAGAAACCAGTAATGAAAAAAAAATTTCAAAATATTATCAATTTAAAATAATCACCCACGCCTGTTCAAAAAATTTCCGAAAATACGTAGTAGAGAACGGGTAGGTACGTATCTACACGTTCTCTAAATGTTTTTAAGCAAAAAGAAAGAAAATAAAATAGAAAACGTTAAAATGTAAATTTTTTTGCACAATCTATTGTAATATGATACACATTTTCTATTTTCAGTAAATTTTAATCGCACCGATCAAAAAAATCTCAAGAAAAGTTAATTTTTGCCACTATTCAACGTTCATAACAATTTTTCCAATATTCTGATAAATTTTGATTTAATTCGAAAACAAGACTAATCCAGTTTCCATGCAGAGAAATGATTTCCACTTAAAAAACTGAACCCCAAAAAAGACCTTTTTATCACCCAGTTAGAAGAACAAAAATGGCCGATCGTTTGACAGTAATAATCCCTTCATACGGGCTGAAAGTGACGCGGCTGTAGCATCCGTCGTAACGCGTCACGCCTGTCATAAAATCACGTGCGTCCAGCTCTCATTCACACGAAGCGATCTCGAAATTAACCCCCTTTAATGAGCGCACAGACAGTGGAAGGGGTAACCCCTCGCCCCCGCGCCGCCCCGTCCAGTCACCCCTCGCACTGTCCCCCGCCCCCCTCTCGCACACCTTCGCACTTAATTTAGTCCGTGTGTAATTAGTAGGGGAACGCTGGAGCGAAGAGTCCTCCTCTAAGGGCTAGTCACTGTTAAGGGTTGAAGGCTTCACCCAAACGGAACGTGGTGCAGCAAAAGTGCATAGACTGCAACGATGCCGACGCTGGACTGAAGCGGCGCGTCGGCGGCGTCCCGACGCGAAGAAGTAGGTTAGGAAAGAAATAAGAAAAAGAAAAGTGCATCGGCGTCGTTCCTGGTAAAAAATTGTAAAAAAATGTATGTACATATACGGGGAAATAAGGTTAGAGCACATATAAGAATTTAATATTGATTGGTTATACTTCTTTCCTTGCATCGCGGGCGCATTCGCCGTCGCTGCCGTCGTGGGGCAGGGGGCGGAGACAAAAGAGGGGGTCGAGGGTGCATCAGAGACGCCGGCGACGACGAAGACGGCCGATCGGCGGAGGAAAAAATGCAGTTGGCCGAGAAACCGATGTTGGAACGGTCAAGATGATGGCCGGCGGCAAATCGACGGATTGATTGGATGCAAATTATTTTTGTAGTCCGGGAACATGTGAACGAAAACGCCAAAAGAAAAACATCTTTCTTTTCAAGAACTACAAGAATCAGTCATAAATATTCAGTCTGGCAATACTGGATTAGGGTTGACAGTTGGTGACATCCATCAAATGTCGTAGTAATTGAAATAATGGCGAAGCATGATGTTGCCAAACTTCCATTATACAAGAAATACGTAATTTTGCAAATTTTTTTGGGAAATTGATGGAAAATGGGAGATGTGATATCATGAATTAATTTTTTTTACGGATACACTTTTTTCTGATTTTTTCTGATTGTGAACTTTCGTTAAGAAAATCTTTTTCTATCTAATGCCGTTCTAAACTAGTTCTAAAAATAGTAAAATATACCTAAATAATTTACATAATTGAATGATTAGATAAACTAGAATCAACTACTCCATGGAAAATCAAATGAAATAAAATCGCACCGGCGGACACCAAGGCCGTATCGATTTTATGCGCCGGTGCGATTTTATTTTATTTACTTCAGGTCAGTTCGGGTTAGTTCCGCCAAAATTTTAAAAATGTTTTTAAAAATGCCAGGTAGCGCAGCCTTTAAATTTGAACTCGAAAGTCCAATTTTCTACGACTAATCCGGGGGGGAAACTTAACCATGAGGCGATATCCGCCATTTTGAAAATGAAAAAAAGAATTTTTTTATCTTAAGAATGGAGCTCGGCGGTCACTTGAGAATTTTTTTTCTATTTCTTTATGTATGACGTGAGACACGAAGTTTGAAACAATCTGTACTGAATTTTCATATATATAATAAACTCTTTTTGAATTTAAAGAGTTTGAAGCAATTTAATAAACGATTTGATAAGGCAATAACTTAAAAGTGTTGGTCAATTGAATCATTCCTCACAAATCAAATCCGATTTCCGCAAAGTGGGTGAAAATGATTATGTTCTTTAAATCACGTTAAAAATATAAGTTTAGGGTGATTAAACCGATTTTTGATGCATTAAAAACAGTAATTTATATGGCTCGTGTGAGAATGATATGACTTGCGACTCATAATTTAAGAAATTATTTGATTAAACCGCGGGCGAGCAAATAATTTGTGACTTTCAATTAAGGCATTGTTTGATTTAAACTGATTTAACCCGAGTCAAGTGTGAATGAAGCATAAATCGAGGCGATTTAAAAGTATTCCTGAAAAATCATTTAGGGAATTGAAAAAAAGAAATTACGATTCCACGCTCTCAAAATAATTGGATTTAATCTGATTTAACTCGATTTAAACTTAAATCCCATATAGTTTTTTAATTGACTTATCCGATATATTAAAGTTGACTTCTTCAAGAAAGCAATTTATAGTTTAGAACCTGATTAAATCAGACTGAGCGAGATTGTGACTCAATCACAATTTAAAGCAATTTAAATCGATTTATTGAACATTATTATTGTAAGATTTCAAAAATTTGCATTTAGATTGTGGGCATTACTCAGGTCGCGCCTTTTAATTCCAAATGTCACGAAACTAGGAGGCTCCAGCAATAGTCTTAACCTTGCTGGGAACTGTTTTCTTGGCAGTCGAGTCGTTTAATTAAATACAAGAGGATTCTCCTTAAAAGCGAAAGTGTCCTCTCGACATCTTTGGAATTCGGGCAAAAAGCAAAACGACAAATCCCACTCCCTGCTCTAACTT
The DNA here is from genome assembly GCF_039881205.1 of Euwallacea similis. NCBI lineage: Eukaryota > Metazoa > Arthropoda > Insecta > Coleoptera > Curculionidae > Euwallacea > Euwallacea similis. The sequence goes on from NC_089631.1 coordinate 2,245,060, forward strand.
TAGAGGCAAGCGGAGCGCTCTCTGGTGAAACGAGGTTAATAATGAGTATTCTATGTAATCTCACTTCTAGTTAGCGCGAACTTTCGCAGAATTGAAACAAATGCAGCCCTTTCTCTCTCTCTCTCCTTTCTCCCACCCTTCCGTAATCAACACGTGGTTCAGATCAACAACTTCGGGTCTTTTACTATTGGTCTGTTAATTGCTGCTACAGAAAGTTTCCGGGTGACAAACAGTGGTGCTACAACAGAGCCTTCACTATCCGACCCAAAGAACGTGATTTACGACCAGAAAAACGTAACAATAACTATTTTCGAGTCGAGCACATCACACAGAGCATACAGCCGCAATATATTTCCACAGTTCTGGCAGAAAACTCCATTATACTCAAAACTGAAGCCGAACACAATTTATTTGCCTGCAAAAATGAGCAAATAAAGTGCATCGGATGTTATATATTTTTATGTGTTTTCCTTGAAATAAAGTTTTTGTGCTTTTTTTCGTCATAGCGCGCTCGGAGGGTTGCGGGACTTGCGCTTTGTGGGGCCGCGTTTTATGCTCTTGTGTCCCCCCCATCCCCCGCCGCGGCAGGCCCCCGGGAAAATTCCCTTTGCCCCCCCCTAAACTCTCCCCACGCCCACCCAATAAAATATACCTTGCTTCGGTTTTTTTTCCTGTGTCGTGAGTGCAACGAGACTAGTTTTCTCTGGAAATCTTGACATTTATTTTTGAGCATAAAAAATTCACAGATAGAGAAATAATTGAGAAATTGTGTTCTATTTCTCTGTCTTATATCCCAAAAACAACTTGTTTTCATGGCCGTCATAAAGTTGAATTAAAAAATCTTCCTAGAGAGTTTAAATCGGTCCAACAAAATCTAGGGACAAAATTCGCAAATAAATAAATAATTCAGAAATTGTGGTTCACTTCTATGTTTTATATTCTAAAAACAATCTGTTTTCATTGCTGTTACACAGGGTGTTTCCAAAAATGTGAGCAAATCACGGAAATGAAAAGTTCTTGTCAAAAGATGGTACTATTGCTAATAAATTGTTTTCCAAAAACTTACCCTTACGGATATACAGCTCTTCAAAATTTGGTACCGAAAATGATATTTTTTAGATAACTTTTCTTCCAATTGTCGAAATTTAATGAATTTATTTCAAAGTAATACATTTATTTTTAACATTTTTAACATAAATATGTCGTTTATTGTAGTTTTTAAGTGATACAATAAAAAATGCACGCAAAATTCTATTACTTTTGTAAAATACGTTTTTTGGCAAAATAGTGTTTTTTGAAAAACTATTCGGTTTACGTATATCAACCAAAAGTAGCATTTTTTCCGAAATACGCCGGAAATCTAATAAGCCACATTACGGTTAAAAACCCAAGACCTTAAAAGTTTAAGGATAAAGAAATTGAGGGTGTCCTTCTCTCCGCCTCCCTGAAGATGTAGAAAAAAGTATTAGATCCTATCTCATTACCCTTAGTATGATACATGAGTGACCCAAAATTCGTTAAACTTCATCAACTGAAAGAAAAGTTATTTAGGAAATACCACTTCTGCTATCAAATTTTTAAAAGCGGTATTTCCCTAAGGTTAAGTTTTTGGAAAACAATTTATAAGCATAAGTACAATCTTTTGGTAAGAACTTTTCATTTAAGAGATATTTTCCATATTTTTGGAAACACCCTGTACAGTAGCACCTTGCCAAAGGAAGCTCCCCCGTCAACCCGAATTTTTTCATCACTAAACAAAAAAACTCTTCTTACAGAATGTGAACCGATTTCACCAAAATCTACGGAAAAAAATCCTTGATAAAGCAATTATTAATAAATTGTATTTACTTCTGTATTTTAAATTCTAAAAACAACCTGTCTTCATTGCGGTCGCACAATAGCACCTTACCCTTGAAATCTTGCCCCTCAACCCAAGTTTTTTTTTTATCCCTAAATAAAAAACCTCTCTATAGGGTTTAAACCGGTTTAGCTAAATTCCAATCTCTGTTTATCACACTATTTACCGTTAATTAAAGTAACCGAATTCATCATTCTAACGAACATTTCGTACATGCTATCAGTGCACGTGCAAAAACCAGCTTTGCAAATGTACAGGGTCGACCAAAGGTCATGAGATCTTCCCACCATCTATGAGAACTAGTGCAAAAACTTAGCACATATCAAACGGCTAGATTTATCCCCCGAAAGGGGTTGTTACGTGCAACTAGGGCAGGTTTTGCGAGTTTAATAATTAAAACCAGCCCATGAGATACTTTTTTGGCAAATTAAATAATAGAGATGACCAGTGGTCGCTGACCGGCTATGCAGATTTAGAGACTGGTATTACCGGGAAATTTGTGATTCTATGAGAACAGAATCGCGACAGTTCAGGTGGTGGTATCATGGGAATAATAGGAAAAGGGTTGGTGGATGCCTAAAGGGCATTATGCAGGTTTCAACGGTTGGATGTGCAAAAAATATGGCGGTTTACTTTTGAATTTATTCTAGAGAGAAAAGAGTTGGAGCCAGTTTCCTGGGGAAATCTTATCAAACCGTAGTTAACAAGAGCTGCAAGTTTCTCAATACGGGCGAAATAATCCCCGAAGTATTGTGAATAAACCACAAAATTGCAGTTTCATAAATACAGAGGGAGACATTGGAGTCGTAACTGAGGACACTGTAAAAGACACGTGGGAAACTTTAAAAAATATTCCTTACAAATCATACTCAAAAGATTTTGTAAAAATGGAAAATTTTGAAAAATTTTAACTGCTAAAACAGGCCGCCTACACCTATGAATTTTGGGGTGAATAATCATTCAAGTATTGTGAATCAACAGCAAAACTTTAGAAATGAAGAGATAGTAGTGTGGTAAAACAATATTTAAGGACACTACAAATCACCCTTGAAAAACGTTACAAAAATGAAAATATTTGAAGAACTACCAAAATAAACCTGGAATATTCGCGCCAGTGAATTTTCGGGTAAATAATCATTCAATAATATATTATGTATGATTAAACAGCAATATTTGCAGGTTCGTAAGGTGTAAGTAAACAAACAGTGGCGTAGTGAAGTGGCATTTGAAGGCACTACAAATTATTCTTGCAGAATGTTAAAAAATCGAAAAAATGTTTTTGTCAAAATGGACCCTCTACACCAATGAAATTCAGGCTTAATAATCTCTGGAGTATTGTGAATAAACAGTACAATTTTTCGCTTTATAAATCAAGAGAGAATGGAGTAATGTAGCCGCATTTGAGGACATTACAAATCACGCTTGAAATATGTGAGAAAAATGGGTAATTTTGAAAAATTGTTACTACCAAAATAAACGTACTGCGCCAATAAAATTCAGGCCGAATAATCCCTCGAGTGTTGTGAATAAACAGTGAAATTTGCGCTTTAGTAAGTAAAGAAGCAGTGGTGTAGAGGCCGAGAAAGTTACGAATAAATTTCTAGAAAAATTAATTTTGGATTCCGATATTATATTTGGAGAATTTTCGATTTTCCGAATCATCCGAAAAAGCAGAAAATCAATGTCATAATCTTCTTTCAATGATGTGGCGTTCCCTTCTACATATTTCGACTGATTTCTTTTGAACCCAATTAATCTTTTCTATGATTTATGTCTTTTAATTTTCCCTCTCTCTCTCCTTGAAGCACTTTTTGCGTCGTTTTATGCCGTCTGATCAACGCCCCCATTAATTTATAGCTACTCAATCGTCGAAATATTCGTCTCAATCTCCAAATCCCCTCAGTCTTAAAAATCCATCCATCCTGGCGAAAATCCCGCGAAAATGGCCGCAAGCGGGACAAAGAAAACATTCGATATCCCGCTTTTGGGAGCTCCTAATCAAATATTTAGGTCGCCCGCCCCGGTAAACTTTTTCCATTTTTCCATCATAATTCTCCAGGTTTTAAACTTTCCCACTCGTAGTTTGTCAGACCTCATTTTACCCCTAAAACTACCGATTGATCTATGACTTTTGGTAAGTTAAAATTTCCCATTAACTAAAATTTCTTTTCTTCAAAAACAGAAGCGAATTTCACGGAATTGAATTAAGACCTCCTTGTTTATATCGGCCGAATCTGGTTTAATAAATTAAACGCAGACCCAGGTGCAATGGCGAATTAAATTATGTATTTATTAATGTTAAGTGTATTAGTGTTTCGATTTACAGGTGAGAAACCGGGAACCGAATATAACGATGACCTTATCCGTTAATCGTAATTCAGCGCATTGAATTCAGGAATTTCACAACGCATTTTGGCAATTATTACCAATATTGTTTGAGATTAAGTCCAACTGCAAGACGTACAGTTGCAAGAGTTTGGCATGAGTACCACCTGCTGGCTTTTATTTTCTTTTTTTATTTTTTTGAATGTCAGGACTTCAAGTTGTGCGCTCAATGAAGCAACATGCGACAACAAACAATGAAGCAAAAAAAGCGAAATTATTACCATTTTTAATCGCTCTTTATCCAACTCGAAAATTGATAATAACAAAAATTTCGAAAGTGGTTTTGGTAAATTTTTGAAAGAAAAACTCAAATAATTTCGTGTCCTGCTTTGTTCAAAATTACAAACTTCATATGTCTTTATGTACATATCTAGTAGCCATTGGCAACAAGACCATCCATCTCGATATTTTCTTGACTTGACCAATTTTAGCTTTTTGCTTCCTTCTGCATATCTGGCTCCCTATCCGTTTTTCACTCATGGGCAAGTTGCCACAGGTCACACAAATATTGTTCGCAGTCCATATCAGGCCAAAATGTTAAAAAAACTCGGTATTTTTGATAAAACGATATTTTCGATTTTATGAAATTGAAAATCACTCAAATGTACTCCAACCTGTTCTTACCTTCTTTGCACTCTCGTACACAAGAATGGCCAGAGATTTTTTTTCAGAAGTTGTACATTGAAGAACTTCATTCAAAAATGTACAAGCCCTTTTCGAGATTTAGAGTTTTAAATTTGGTACCAAAATTCGCTTGATAAGTTTCATTTATTCAGCAGTTTAGATTGAAATTTAATTCCTCAACTGAATCAAATTTTATCAACGTCAACACGTGTCCCCTCACCCGAAGCATCCATAATAGTTCCGTGTATTAGTACTTCCTCTTAGATCAGAGGGACATCAAACTTTGTTTTGAACATTCAAAAAAAGATAATTGTGAGTTTCTCCAAAGAGATCCAAGAGGGATTTTATGTTTTTTCATTCCGTAAAATTTTTATAAGCCGACGACCTTATTAAGGCCAATTTGGGTCCGAAAAAGAAAATCAGACTTGATCAAGTTGACAAGACACGTTTTTTCCACGTCCCTTCGATTATATTTCAAGCAATTTTCCAAAAGGTGGCTCATCTAACTTTATCCAAAGCCCCTTTGGTAAAAACTCGCCAGAAAAAATGAAAGAGAAAAACTTAGTTTTCCCAATAGAGACGCAACACTTTTCCCTACCACCCACACCCTCTTTCTTGAAACCAAAAATTCCATAAAGACTCCGAAATATTCTAATTCGAAGTCAATGTCCTGAGGCCCTGTATCAACCCCCGAAGGGCCTGCCTCGACATTTGAACGAAAAAAACAAGACAGTTCCTTCACCCCGGATTTGACCTTCGCCGGTAACAGGTTCTTGACCTACATCGATCCCCAAAATTCGGAGGGTTGCGTACAAGGGAGAGGTGGTCCTCATTTACACACTGTTGTCGGGGTTGAATATTGACTGAATTAATTAATTTTGATGGCTTGTCTATTTTGCAACCAAAAATAACAGTTTTACCGCACGGCTATGTCGTTGAAACAATATCAGTATGAGGGACTTTGTGTCTGATTTTATTATGAAGGGTTGTTATAGACTGCTTTGTGCCAATAAATTAATTCATAATGATCCTAGCAGATTGAAGGAGGCAGCATATCGAACATAAACGTCCTAGCCAAAGGAGGCAACGGACATAGGAATACCATAGGACGCATGGGCCCAGAACTGGTTTCAATAATGGTGTTAACAGTACAAACGATTAAGGCAGCAATTGTGATAACTATGAGAGACGCTTAAGAAATTTTCAACAAGGAAATCGGTACAGGCGCTCACATTGAGCTGTTTTTATCAGCATGTTCGCGGTTTAAAAACTAAGTTGAAGGATGTTGTGTTGATTGATACTATGTGATTATTATGACTGACTCAGGTTCAATTTTTAACTACGGATCTGATATTTCTTTATATATTTTTGAAGTAAAATAATTCGTAAATATCGTTTTTTTTTCGATTATCGATGGGAACCAGAATGTTTAAAATTTTAGCTGCTTTAATTAACCTGACCCAATTTAATTTCAAAATTTAGAAATTTTCAGTTTTGAATAAAACCGACATGGTATCTTTTACGGTTTTCGAGATCTCAATGGTAAGCAGAGAATTTGAATAGACCTGTATGTGGGTAAGAAAAATGGCCATAGGTACTGCGTATACAATTTCTAGTATTTTTGATCTCACCGCCCTAGCAATTTTTAAAATTTTATCCCGTGGATCATCCCCGAAGCGAGACATCTTTAAAAGCTACTGAAATTGTTGATGGATGCCTGCTGGGCACTTATCGATAGCCAGCAGACAATTATCGGCACCTACTGGGCAGTCACCGCTATAATTTTTCGATAATTATATTCTTCAAGTGGACAGTTTGACAAAAGAAGGAAATCCACATACAAATTATCTTGTTGAAAAGAGTCTCATTTGTTAATTAAAATTGATTAAATCTTGGTGTGGTCGAATAAATCATCACAATCCCCCATGTTCATCCAATGTAGGTCAAGAGCCGAAAAAAGGTCGTGAAAAGAAGAGGGATGTCGTTTTTCTATATCGATTTCCACGTCGTCGGAAAAAAGCGAGGCGTCTAGGCCCTGGTTCGGCACTTGCCATGAATTTTTTATAGCCCCCGAATCAGGAGGTGTCGGGAGCCCTGAGGGCGGCAAGGCCCTTTTCCCAGCTTTCAGAGACAGGTGTCTCACAACCAATTCAGTAAACATATTTCTGCGATTGCAGCGATACCTTTTATCTAAATGGATAATCTGTTAGTTCTTCCAGCACAAACGCCCATTAATTACAGCCGTGTAATGGCTCCTGTGTAAAGGCCTAGGGGCGTTATCAAAATCAGCGATCGCGAATTTATCTAAAAATTGAACTTGATATTAAAAAGCTGCCGATTTTATCGTGTGGGACAGGCAATTGCGATAAGCGACCTCTGCTTAGGACGCAATTAAAATATATAATTTTACTTATCTTATTTAGTATTTGTACTTGTCAGTAAAATGTTAACTCGGCGGTAATTAAAAACCCTCCTGGTCATTTTTTTTGGTCTTGTTTAGATGTCCATTGGCTTAGCCTGTTCTGCAGCAACGCGAGGCAGTGATAAACCATCGAGGAATGTTATGGTGGCGATAAAATGAGGGGTCTTGAATTTTTTTTAGTACCCGTACATGGCTGTGCATGTGGATCGAAGTCTAGTTTCCCAGATGATTTAGTGCGTTGCCTTCAAATTTAAAGCTCATCTGAGTTGTCATTAAGAAAAAAACAGTGCGAATTACGCGAACTGTGGTTTAGTCAGCGTGTTTGCGACTGAATGCTTTAAAGACACTTCCGCCCGTGTTGAATTGAATATTTTCCCTACGAATATAAAAAACTAGGAGCGCCTCTGCAAGGGTTGTAAAACGGAAACTAAACTTCCACTTTGACCCGAAAAAAATGCCAGAAACGCAATTTGATGGGTAACTCAAAATTGATAAATTGAAACAAAACACTTTCCGGGGGATTGAGATTGAAGAGAAATTCAGGGTTTCTTTGGACCACACTGAAAATGCTCATTTTGGGTCGAAAAATTACTAAACACTTGAAAGTTTCGGAAACTTAGTATTATATAAATATCAAAAATCAGATCCGCCTTTAAAAAGGTTGGTAAATTAACTGCCAAAAGGGCTAAAAAACCTCAATATTGGACTAAAATTACTGCCAACATCAAGGGCGTTTTTAACAAGGTTGATAAATTGAAAAAAAATACTTTTACAGGTTTTCATACTCGAATAAATGCCGGAGGCCACCATTTTGGACTAAAAAACTACTGAGCACTTCTTGGCACTGTTGGATACTTAGTTTGATGTTGAGAGGACGTTAAAAAGATTCTCTTTGATGCTACGGAAACTGGCTTGGAAACAAAAAAAGATAGCTATAGGGACACTCGTGCAGAAATGCCCACTTTTAATTAAAGTTTCTACAAATGTAAAAATACACTGGATCCTCGAAAAAACGCGGAGATTTTGGCGGCAGCAAGGCCAAAGCATTAAAATGGTTTCAGTTTAGGATAACAAAACTATCTGAGGCCAGAAAATGCTTAACAACAAAAGAAACGCCTGAGACTAATGAACTTTACTTTCACTGATTAGAAATGAGGATAAGAGAGATGTTTACAATTCTGCAAAATTATTCTTTCGAGATAGATGCAGTAACAATTAGAATATCTTTAATCTTGGGAATAGACGTGATTTGCTTCAGCTCATGGATATGAAGCCATTTGAGGGCAGATTTCTAAATTTCCTCTTCATAGTTTACCTTTTCCATGAATTTTGCATTTTTCCCTTGATTCTCCAAATTGTAAAGATCGGATTCTTTTCAAAAAATGCTCGAAATTTGATTGGACTTTTTGTGCTTGATAGGAGGAATAAATTTTCTCGAATTGGACGAGAATAACTTCCTATCAAAAACATCTCGTGTGGCTAACACGGTATTAACCCAACATAAATGTCCCGAAAGACCACTTCCAAAACGGGCATGCCCGAATATCGTCTGGTATTTTATCGAAAACGTTCTCGAGAATCGTCCTTAAGCTCCAGTCAGTGTTATTACAAGCTGCTTTCTCTGATAACAAGCTAAAAAATGAAAAAACAACAAGGCTCGCCTGCCCGACTCTAGAATATACATAGAATATATCCTATAAAGGGCGATCTCTCTCGCTCTCTTCTCTCTATACTTACTTATATTGGAAACATGATTGAAAATTGAAAAATGCCTGGGAAAAAATGTTTATTTTCCGGGAACGGAATAACACGCGATTGTTTTTTCGGTGTTTCGCCAAAGTCCCGATGATCTGCGGTCCGGTTGTTTGACCGAAAGATTTTTTTTTGTTTTTTTGTGCTTTTGCGAATAACTGAAATTGAGTTCCAAATCGTTCGAAGGATGTTTGTGTTGAAAATCCGCATGTCGACAATAATTTCCCCAATGTTGCATTTACCTCTACGCGAGCTAAATCGCGACATCAACAAGCTGAAGCCTAATGAGCTTATTATCCGGTCAATATTTATAAATTCGCCAATTAAAGAGCTTTTAAGCAGGAAACGAGGAGTTTATCTCAAATCACCTTCCTCTTACAGCGCAGGAAAATTTCTTTTATTTTCAGTTGTTTTTTTTTTCGCTTAAATTAATGGAAAAACATCCAAGAATAATTCTTTCTCACATTTTAATCGCATGTGCAATCCTATATAGGTCGATTCAGATGGTAATTACATCTCTCGATAAAAATGCACGCCCATAAACTAGGATAGCGACAATAGGGTAAAAAGAAGCGATATTTACCCAACGCTTTATTCGATTAAGCCCAACAATCGTAATTGGGTATCTGGGGTGTTTGCTCTGTTTGCGGTGTAAAGTGACAAAAGGGCTTTTATGGAGATTCACACAAATATTAGATAGCTAAAGAAATTGCTGTCCTCTGCCCTGCCTAGGGTAGGGGAGACACAGAGCCAGCTAATTTGATATTCAAATCTTATGCTTCTGCCATATGGTATTATACAGCGTGTTTCAAATTCCATAGTTTTAGGGTATCTTTGACGCTAGCACGGATACTTACAGAGAAGCGGTTTTCACAATCTGGTGCCACTTTTTATTAACTAAACGTGCTTCAATCGAAATTTTCATGGTTTTTATTCCTAGCTGCAGGACGATGTAGAAAATTTATCGATTTGGGACGTATTCGAGGAAAGAGGTAAAACTTCAAAAAATTGTAATAATTCAAATAGACCATCTACGTCAATAAATTTCAGGTTTGATGCTCCCCTAAGTGGGGAGCGTTAACAGTGGAATTTGAAATTAGATTAACTAAAGAACAGTGTCGTAGAGGGGAGGCATTTGATGACGCTACAAAATGAGCATAAATTTGAGTGAATGAAACTTCAAAAAATTGTAATAATTCAAATAGGGCATCTTTGTCAATGAATTACAGAATAAATATTCCCCTAAGTATAGTGTATTAATAGTAAAGTTTTGAGTTTGATTGAGTAAAGAACAGCATCGTAGAGGTGATATATTTGGTGAGGTTACACTTCAAAAACCTGTAAAAATTCAAATAGATCATCTAATAACCTTTATAGTAAAGATTCCCTGGTCCCCAGTTATTCCCATAATATATCTCATAAGGGAAATTATCTATAGAAAATGTGATAAAATTTGAATTGCTGCAGGCCGCTTTGGACACCTTCCATTAAAGTCAAGTTTTGTTTTCAGACAGATTGTAGAAATACTTTAAAAATTCTCTATTAAATAAGTATGAAAAGAGAGACATTTATCAAAGATTCACTTTTTCAATGATAGAAGATCAGTTCAAAATAGAGGGAAATCTAGAAGGAAAAATGTCACATTGGGGGTGCTACCGCTGCTACAAGAAGTCAAGCTTTCAGAAGTTTTACTTTGAGGAATTTTCTACTAAGTACCGTGAAAGAGGCAAAATTCAACTTTTGAAGTTACAATTTAGTGAAAATAGCACCAATAAAGAGGCGAAATTAGATGGAAAATATTGTCAAATTTCACATACCGCAATTCCCTCTTAAGCCTCTGTTCAAAGTAAAGCTTTGAAAACTTATACTCAGACTAATTCTCTATTAAATGTTATAAAAGAAGCAATAATTGTTAGAATCAAGAAAAGGGGGATTTAGAGGGGTTTCAGAGCTGCAGAATATTCCTGACAATACTAAGCGAATTTCATCCCAGGAACTAGGACTCTATGAGAGTTTTGAGAATATTAGAAAAATGGGAAACTTGCAAATTGTAACATGAAGTAAAAATAATGGGGATATCCACGATTTTGGATGTGTTTGAAGGCGATAAGAAAAGGAACCTCCAAGAAATCTCTATTTAAAGGAATTCGATTGCATAAAAATTTTCGAAATGTTCTATGCTCCACATGGACTTAAGTTTTTAATAACAAATGCATTGATGCTCAAAAAAACAAGGAATTCAAGCACTTTCTCGTCGATGATCAAGTTCGTCACGTTGCCCCAATCATGCCTCGAATACTGTAATTACTATGCGACACTTAACCAGCTGAATGACGGACGGTCAAGGACAAAAAGCCATCAGAGCTTCCAACGGCTACACGAAATATCTCCGGCCCCTCTATAAGTATTTCTAAAATCCAAATCCCAAATATAAATTGCCGAATTATAAACGGGGGAAATGTTTAAACGTCCGCAAAAGGACCGAAAACACGAGGTCGGTCGGCGCAAGAACAAAGGAATTTTTGAAGAACTGTAGACGGATTGACGGACCGCTGTCAAACTGCGCGGACAAAAAGCGGTCACCCGGTGGATTTTTCTGTCCTTTTGCTTTGTCTGTTTGTGACAAAAATGACGACGAATGCAGCTGACGATTGCTAATTCCCGATGTGGCCGCCTCGGTCATTTCGGCCTTAATTTATGGGTCTCGCATCGTCCCCAAAAAAATTCCTCCATTAAGGGCCAATAGATCAAAGTACTGGCAATTTTAACTAGAAGGCACTAATTAACCAGTTATAATAAAACAACTATTATTTCGTTGCTTCCACAGAAATCCGTCAAGTGGTAAAGCACTAAATTTACACCAAGCAACTTAAAGTTAAGAGACACTTAAACCAAAAATAGCATAGAAATTTTTGAATTAAGGGTAATTCAACTTTAAGCACTTGAAAATTTCTTGTTGAAAACATCTATAAAAGATATAGAGCGCGCCATCTATAGCGGGGCGACTCAAGTACACCCGAAAATACTAGGGCCAAATCATCCCCTAATAAGAGCATCGCGCATAGAATCCTATAGGAGGATGGACCAGAGAAATTCGATTGGAATCAGGTGCTGCCATCTAGCGGCGAATAGCCGAGGTAATTTTAGGGTGGCGAAGGGCCGAATTTCAAGAGGGCGCATATTTAATGAAGGTCGGTATCGACCCAGGAAGAGATTTCTGTTTGGAGTTGGGGCTTGCGTCGATAAAGAAGATGAAAACCGGTTTATTAATGCCTTAACTAACTATATGTAAATAATGTACTTCTAATTAATAATAGTTGTTAAGTCATGTATTTTGTGTTACGATCTATACTTTCTTTTACCATTTAATTCCCAAGTTTGTTATATATAACGTCTTTTTTCTGCAGATTTGTTAAAAGTATCCTTAAAAGTTCTGCGTTACGGCAGTTTAATAAGCAAACTTGTGTAATAACAATTCTATGATTCAAGCCTCCCCTGCATATCTATTTTCAATGTTACAATATTACATAACTCTTATAAATAAAAATTTTAAAAAATTACATTAAAAAATATTGTTTAAAATGTATATCAACAAACTATTTATGTATATTATATATTATTAAACACATAAAAACACATTTTTCAATTATTCATTATGATCTTAGTAAAGCAGATAAAAATTTCTAAATCACTTTCTGAGGTTAACCAGCCAAATTAACTTTTAGATTGCGCCACTAACAACTAACCATCACACTACGTAATTACCACTAACACAAAACTATTCTTTCCTGAATTGCACCTACGTTACCCTCCCCCTAAAAATTCAACCATACTTGAGCCAATCAAATCAATTATTTCCAAAACCTCAAACTTAAAAAAACTTCCGAGGAACTCTTTAAGGGTCAAGCTCCTTCGTTGCGTTTACGTCACGGGTAGAAATGCATCTACCTGAATGACGTCATCTCCCGTAGGCGTGTCTGTCCTGATAAATGAAGGCGGTCGTGTTCCTTGATTGGCCTGGGCGGTGACGCCCGTAAAGGGGTGGGAGACGCCTCCTGCAGAAAGCTCTCAGTCCGACTTTAAGCTTCAGCTTTTTGTATATTTCGTTAGCGGTCAAGGAAAGAGGTTAAGGAGCTTTATTTGAAGAGTGTGGGTGATTTGATTGGTTGGTTGGATGTAAACAATTGGTTTAAAAAGTTCTTGGTTGGATAAAGGGAAGCAAATCAGCTATTAACTAACGAGTGCGGAAAGTGATGCTTTACCGCAAGCTGACAACTGAGTCTGGTAAAAACACTGTCGGACGTGTTAGAGATATGATATTTTTTCTAGGAGCTCAGGTGTGTTAACTTTGTTGTTTTTCGTAAGTGTAAATTCAATTAAACAGTAGCGTGCGATAAAATATTTTTCTATCGCACGCAAATCAAAGTGGCATGTGTCAGTGTCAAAACTTTTTGTGTATATTTGATATTCACATGCGTGAGGTAAATCTTTTTACCGCACACGTCACGAAAAAGTTGCGACTTTCTTCAACTTTCTTTTCAACCATCGGAAATTTCTGCTTCCACAAAAATTCTTTTTTTTGTAAATTATTTTCTTATGTGATTTTTTGTGCATATCATTCGCGCAGACTTCAACCTCGTCTTCAATTTTTTCTACAAAAGCCGATTTAGCAATCACTGGACTATTCGCCACCAATTCTTCATATCCATTGATTTCCTTTAACCTTACCAAAAGAGACAGAGAGAGAGAGAGAGAGAAAAAGGGAGGGAAAATTGCCATAATCTCAGAAACCAGATTCTTGAATCTATGAGCTAGGAAGTTCCCTGGGAATAATATCAAAATTTCTATCAACGCAGTGTAGCTATGTGTAACATCAGCAAACACACCTCATTTTGACGTCATTTCTCAGGAGAGCTCCCTGTATTCGGGAATTGGTCCCCTTTTGGCCCATCATGGCAAAATTTAAATGTTCATATCTCCAAAATAAGCGGAAAAGCTTTATCACACTACAGTTGTTTCGAAACTTTTAAGGAAAATTTATAATTCAATATCTTCAGAGAATTTTTGCAATTTTTTCACTCCTGAAATCCCCATGTCATACAACTCTGTTTTTTTTTCTATTCGGTGTGTTCATTATGCACTTATGCACTAAACGTTTCAGCGTAAACATGAATGAATCGGTGGCATTCTTTGCCTCTTTTTTTTAAGTTTTTATCCTGCTTTCATCCCTGAAATTTCAAATAAGTTATTGGCGTTAATGAAGGAAATTTGATATCCTGGAATAGGGTTTGTTTACAGTTGCAAAGCCTCAAATTGCTTTTACAATTGCAAAATTGTATAGATTCCCAGGAATAAAATCAGTGTGTAGGGCATAAAGGGATGGAATCAAATTAGCAAAAAACTCATGGAAAGTTTACTTGAAAAGTGGAAAGTTTTAAGTAAGAATTTGCCGGAATGCAAGATTGACCAGACAAATGGTTCCTAATTAATTCTTCTCTGCCACCCCTCAATCTGTTCACTATACACCACGGCTAAAACACCATCAATAACGGATAATCTGAAACATCCCCTATAACAGATATGTCTCGCTGGCCTGCCGAAAAATTGTCTAATGTTCCCTTTAATCGACAATCAATAAAATCAATTTATTTCGGTCCCCTTTAGGGCATTTGGCCCTTTTGCCTTAATATTTTCATTGACCTATAAGAACAATGATGACGTTATGCATTGTGGGTTCCGTAAAGCGTCAATTAATCTGTGAATTGCATGCACTGAGAATATGTATCATGCCGTTAAAGAACCACACAAGCATAAGGAAGAAGATTTATTAGCACATGCAAGTGGAACACAGGAAAAACGTTATGATTTGCATTGGGAAATGGCAATGTCTTTGATGCATAAATGATATTTGCATGGGAAAGAATGAGGACTAATTATGTTCTGTCATGAACTATTTAGTTGTAAATTTTGTTAAAAATATATACAAAACAAACATAGGAATGCATTTATTTATTGTGCTGGTTTTGCGCCGGACGTGGACAAATGAGTCGAAAAGAGGGTGGCGAGCGCCATTATCGTTAGCCCTGAGGCGCCCCACAGGGATGGGAGTATCTTCTCCTTTCTCGGCATCAGCAAAGAGGACGTCTGTCTGTCATTAGGATCATCAATAAACCTTCACTCACTGTGTGGGTAATTTAAAAACCCGCCTGTGATTGTCGATTAGATACCGAGCGCATCCATGTGGGTCTATAGAGGATGAAATTTGGAAACAATATTTGATTGCCTTACAACAAAAACTGATACTGCCAATATTTTCGAAAGAAATCACTCTGTATATGGGGTTTGATGCGTTTTTGAATTTCTAAAAATTATCTGCTTAATTTTAATTTGGGCAAAATTTCAGCATAGACGAGAACTGAAAGTAAGTTGTAGAACCCTGCACAAATTCATTTTCGGTCACACGACGTACAATATTTTTTACGACCGATTTAAACTGATACTTTTTTCGATTTTTATATCTGAGTTTATAAAACACTGACATAAGCATATTCCCAAAGACTTTTTCAAAAAGATCGAAAGATAATAGGAATCAGAAAATGGTTTTGCCGGTCCTCCATGTCAACTTGAAATTGACCAAAAAATGCACATTTCAGCCTTCTCTTAAAAAAAAAAGAAATTTTAGTTCTTTGGTGCTATTTTAGTACATTTACGACATCTTATGCTTCATAATCTTTGACTCATCTGCTCGGTCAAACATTTCAACCGTATTTTACCGAACGGTGCTACAAGTCTGCAGTACATGTCTGCTGATCGTATATGTAGGGGGACACTTTCATTGTCGTCAAATTAATACAAAATTTCACGGTTCCCTCTAACAAAAGCCAATTATGCCGGTATAGCTTCAGACAATAAGTTTCGTTTTGCCCAATTTACCCGTAGATACTTCATTAAAACCAGAGGCGGAACTATGCCCCTCGTTAACGCGAATGAAACCTCATGTGGGAAAAAAATAGTGCTGTCGGTTCTTGTTTACTTTTAAAGTTTATTTTACTCTAATAGATTTTCTTTTATTATAATAGATGTTTACACTCACAGTTAATTGGAAGGAAAATGTTTAAATTGACAATTGAATGTAAGGATCATGACATTGACACTCCATCTTTCACTGACAGTTGAATGTGAGAATAATGTCTACACTGACAGTGGAATGTGAGGCAAATGTTTACACTGATAGTTGATTGTGAGGTTTATATTTATACTGACAGTTAAATGTGAGGGAAATGTGCAGCACTTGATATGTAGTTGATGTTTCTTTAAGCGCATTTCCACAAGAAACTTCATCAACTAGTCAATAGATTTGGTCAAGTTTCTTGGACTTAACCTGCAATCAGGATTTTCAAGACCAAAAACTTATGCAACGTGTAAAAGCGACTTTAGTTGGCGTGTATCTACCTGCCTAACCTAAAAATCCGAAACCGCACGAAGAGAATTTTCGAAAAAATATTATAATTAAACGTCTACGTCACTGAGTGAACAAGTGGAACTACCGAACATGACTTGTACTTTTCGAGATTTTAATTAAACTGGAATCGTTGGCGGCGGCGCTCCGCGTAATTACTTTGGGTATTACTTGCTGGTAAGAGGATGATGGGCTGATACAAAGAATTCCGTAAAATTGCCGTAACAATGAGGACAGGTTATTGCTACTGGTCAATGCATTAGGATCTCCTTCGGGGTCTATGGCTCGCTCGGGTATTGCAAAAAGTAAGGGCACGAATGCAAACCTCAAGTTGATTTAATCTAGTTTGCTTCGGTTCGTCTTTCCTTAGTTTAATTGCAAACAGACTTTTTGCATTAATGCGTTTGAATGAGAAATTTCTCATTCTTTGAGCCACTCTATAGCAGAGCGCCGGAAGTGACAGCACCGATGTCATGACAAATGAACCGGCGCCGCACCGTCTTTTGTCCTCCGTCGCCCTGACTTTCGATGTGTTCACTTTTTTCCGCTTCCAGCGAAATAATGTAGCGGATCTAAGCACATCAATTTTCTTTAAGGACGCGGCCAACGTTTTGTTTTGGTTCGTATTCATTCATTCGATTCCTTTACTAACAAGGTTATGTTGCAGTTTCGTTATACTGCATCACCATTGGTCTGAATTCATTCCGGTTCGTCCGCAATATAAACTTTAACAGTTAGAAGTTCGCTTTGTGTCTGGGAGTGACATAGAAAATGACGTGGAAAATTAGTTTACTCAGGGTCCTATAATAGTTTCCGTTTTACAGTGAATTTAAAAATCCACTTGATGCTCCAAGATTACTATCAAACATAAAATAGATCACTAGATCCACATACTGCCAACTTTATGCGAAAGATCGTTTCCATGGAAACCACGAAACTGACCTATCCGGCGTCTTTATTTTTACATTCTCGGTTTTCCCACCAATTAGATCTAACCTAATGATATGCTCCAATTGAAAGTAACCAGATCTCATTTGATTCTCGTGATTTGTTCAATTTCTGAATTGAGGTGAACTGAAATGATTTGCAGTAGCTGACTAGAACTTTCAATTTAATTTTCGTAATTTATTAAGTTTTCATTCGCAATTCTCCCAACCATTAAACTGCCCTGATGATTTGCCTAAGCCCAGGTTAACCAGATACTGGAAAAGATTTTCTTCAATTCTTTGGACCCAAAGTATGGTAATTTAGCAAACCAGAATTCACAAAAAAGAACGAGTTTTATTGCCTAAATAGTCTACATTAGTTATAATTAGTGCCCACATCTGAATGAATCCAAACTGAGAAGACTTTGTCGATTTTGCATCGAAGGATTCTTAGGGGTTTTATAGATGCGCTTGAGGCTTCGCCAGGGCCATAATTCATCTCAAAAATTCTGAGACGCCCCATGCTGATACGGCCCCATCAGTTTCTACTTTCCATGATCCCGAGGCGCGCCGGAGAGAGAAAAGGAGGACCAATTCCGTTGACGTCTTCACTAAGAGGGAACAATGTTCGTTACGATGAAACTAATCAACTCCTCCTTCCACTAATTATTGCATCCAAAATTAAAAATGAAACCAGTCCCTAATTAAAGTTTTAATGGGCAGTCGCGTTATCATCCGGATCGGACCTATTTAAAAGATGTCGTTAATTCGTCCGTTACTAATCCGAACCCGATAGCTTTCTACTTAAATCAAAAGTCAATAATCACTTATTTCTAATTATCATTTGGCTGTTAAACGCCATAAAAGCTTATAATGACGTCCAATCAGCGTGGACGGGGAATTATGGACATAAAACGTGAAGATTCATGTCACAAGGGAAGTTTTACACATATTTTGTAGCCTCTAAACCGTTTGCAACCGATCGGTGCCGTTGGCAATTAGTACCTGAGATTGAGCAGTAAAACTCCATAAAATGGTTATTAAGTAGAGAGTCTTCATTTCATGCTTAATTTTGCAGGAACTAAAAAAATAAAACGACGCTTTTCAAACTCATCCTTATTCAACAACCAGTAGATAAATCAAGGAGGCATCAGTGTGCTCGATAATTACATTAAAGACGTTTGATTAAACGTTAAAACCTAATTTAACATAAGTACCTTCTCGCCTACTGTCTATACTCATTAACTCACCTGGTCATTATTAATTAGCTGGATTATAGGGGATGGACTGCTTCTACATTGTATATCATCATAATGTGAAACTGGAGCTAAGAGCGGTTATAGGGGAGATGATGGTGAATCGAGAAGCGAGCAGCGCTTTTACACTGAAGTTCACTCACGCTGCGGTCCCCTGAATAGCTCAATTATTATGTGATTGCCATAATTTGAGATTAATTTGTTATTACAGAGACGGCTAAAGCTCTGGTAATACTTTAATTCGCAGGACTGACCTTGCATCCTGGATAATTATTGTGTGTTTAAGTTTTCCATAAAACCTTATTTTATGTTAATTCATGCGATCTCGTTTGGAAGCTGTTTGCTTGCTGAGAAGGAAATTGCAAATATTGTGTCAATAGCCTGCAGACATTAGCACTGATAATCACGCCTATATAGGAATAATTCATTATGATATAGGGACAATCCTGTGACATTTCCAGCTCACATAGAGGAAATACTAGAGGTGTACTTCTTGCGCTAATCACAAGTTGCGCTAATCGAATTAGCTTAATTGATCGAAATCAGGCAGCAGCATCTCGAAGACAAGATATTAATTAATGTAAAACGACATTTTAGCTAATGATTAAACACGGATATCCTCCTGTCAAGGTTTATTTAGCTCACTGTAGAACCGGACGTAAACGACTAATGATTTTAGTTATGTAACACCTTCGCAGATTTAATGTTAGAATAAATTTGAAGGCTCACTTTCCAATTCAATTTTGAATACTCATGTGGGTATAAAACCAAGGAATTTCAAATAAAATTCGCAACGGTGGCCGAGAGTCGATTGCGATGATTTGCCCTCGTGGTTCCGTCGGTAAATTTCTGGAATTTTCCCGAATGATCGGTTAACCTGGAATGAATCTGTCTAAATCGGGAAAACAGTGGAGTTTTTAGTTTTTCAAAAAGCAGATCTGTTTGCTTTTGGATCTGCCTGTTGATATCCAGAAGTATTACAATTATAAAGCTAAGCGTTATTATGGGATTATAATGCGATTTTTTAAATTTCATACTCCCACATTAATTAATAGTTGCAATTTAATTAGTCATGGCAAAATGTCCAATAAATCAACGTATTTATGTTTTAAAACAGTTTAAGTATATGAAATTATGCTATCGTGCAAGAGTAAAAAATCGATCGATCGACATTTTCAATTCGCCATGTTCCGGGATCCTATCAGGATTGAAATAGCATGAGAACATGTGCAAATGAAGGCGGGAGATTTCAAATTAGGGAGAATATTATATGAAAATAGTCAACTATCAACTTCTAAATTTGAATTATCTCTGCTTGTAATTGCGTTGAGCAAATTTACCTAAAAAATTAGTCATTTTGAGCAGCCTAAATTCGTTTGCTTCCGCATCACATTTACTAAAATGCACAGAAAAGGTTCCAAAGCAAAAAATGAATAATTGCCCGAGTGTGTCAAATGTCTAACTATATAATAACGTAATTTTGCCACGGAACCATTTGAATTTAACGGCTTTGACAGCAATGACAGCACAGGCATTAATCCCAATTGGCACATGTCAGTTTAATGATCTGTGTAACTCTAGACGGTGGTGAAATTGAAACCTTAAGAGCCAATATACGCTTTGTCTTGATTTTGTCGAAACTGAAGTAAGCTAAATTGATTCTCATAATTTGTCCAGCAAGTATCCAAGTTTTCCTAATGTTTCCATTCACCTTTTTCACAGTAAAAGTCGTTTTATATTATCGATCAGATCCAATATTAACTAGGTTCCAACAAAACAGAAACCCATTTTCGGATCGCTAGAAATACTCAGAAATATATGCAAAGAGCCCCCGACCGGTATACTGCGCATATCTCGAGCTGTTCCTTTCTGTTGGGACAGATCTACTATAACATGCATTCTTTATTGTTGAAACTCTGATCGGACTGTGACCGAACCGTGATGGGACAGTGACCGAACTGGGATGGGACCGTGATCGCACCATGACCGATAATATGAATCTTCCTTAACCAGAACTAACTTGTTGATTTACCCTAACTAGAACTGATGAGGTTTCTGGAATTCTAGAACCTGAAATAATCTGAACCAACTTTATAATTCATATTTTATCCAGCAACCCATAAAATCCGCAACAAATCGCCTCGGATTTTTTATGCTATTTTTGACGGGCGATTCTTTCACGATGCTGAAATTTGGAACTCCAACGATTCACATAAACGAACGTATTTTAAATTTCAACTAATCTGTTCTCGTATTTCATAACACTCGTAATACACTTCTATACACAATAGTTTATCGCTTTATATATCGCAACTATTTTACGCTTTTAATTATCATTTATAGTAATTTTGATTGTTCTAAGTCTGAACCGTGCTATTGCTTAAAGATCCCGAACGATCGCAAATCCATCAGTAATGTGGTTACGTCGCCTTTTCGATGACGTGCAGCTGCATTTTATAAAACTAATTTTTCAATAAATTTATCAAGTTTCCGCATATAATGTAATGAACGTTTAATAAAGATCCGCATTAAAAAATTTAATACACTTTTAGTAATCGATTCGACAGTTTTAGCTGGAAGGCAACCGTTAAGCCGCGGAATTATGTTATTGAAATAGCCGAGGTTTGCAGAAAGAGAACTTGCGTAGGTACTTTTATTTATTGTTTAGGAGAGACTTGTGATGTAAAATTTACATATTAGAAATAACCGGACGAGCACCGAAGAACCATTGGGTATATGTCATACCAACGTTCAACTTGTCTCAGGTTGATGGAAGGCAGATGGTTTCTGCCTGTGTAGAATTAAGGGCAGTGACAGATGCCAAATGTCACAAATACGTGAAGTTAGAAATTCAAGATATTTCTATTAATAAAGTTTGATATTAGCTAAATTTCTAACCTCACTCATTTGCCAAATTCGGCAACTGTCAAAAATAATCAAAAGCGAAAGGCAAGGAAATGTCACACGTGTAATACTCTCCTCTGATTGGTTTAAGAAGGATTTTCGGGTTGAGTTCTGCTCCGCTTAGGATTTTTCCGCTACATACACACGACAGTGTCCTTCATTGCCCTCAAGTTATACAGGAGGAAAATACCTGCATTGCACGGCAAACTCACAATTAATAAGTTGGAATAACATATACACATTTCACACATCTATCACGATAATTGCGAGCTGGCCGTTCCAAGGTGTAAAAATCCAAATTAAAAACAAAAATTTGTTAGGAATGCCTCAGTTGGCCGATAGCAACACGTCCCCGACCATTACTATCGATTTAATCCCCTATTTAGGTCAACAAACCTATCTTATATTCACTATCAAGGAGAAATTCGCATATTATGCGTCTTAAAAGGAGTTTGTTACTTCACTTCAATGTCAATGTTACATTAATGATGTACGTATAAGGTGAGAACGCATTAACTTAACGTATATAATGCGGTAAGTGAATGTCAGTTCATTTGCCGAGGCATGAATGAGGTATTTTGTAATGCGCGAGTCTGAATTGTCAATTGCAAAGACGACATTTCGCCCTGGAAATTTTTGGCCTTAATTAGACGGAATTCTAGGGTACTTCCTGCATGTATTATAATGAAATAGTAAAGTAATGAAGCAATTACTCTTACATTTTTAAAGTGCTCCTGCGCTAACGACGTTATTAAGACCGAAAGGTTGTAATCAGGACGCAATTCCGATTTTCCCGGTAAAAATTACCTTAGAGTTAATACTTGGTTGGAAGTAGCGCTAACTTAAGTCACAGCTCATCATTAAGGACCTTAATGCGTCCCCAAATGGAGTTGAACGGCCTCAATTAAGACATCATTATTTTTGTTTTCTTCACTAGATATACGGTTTTATTTCCTCGACGCACCGATAAGCGGACCGGGGGCACAAATGTCCCCCCATATACTTTGCATGAAAAGCGAATTATAATGGGGCGACGGCTCATCAATAAAACCCGAGTAATCGAACCAAAACAAATGAGTTCCCATTTACATTTCAATTATGCTGATCTTGTCTCAGTCGTTGATGGTGCCGTTTCTTAATGCAATCGAGAGCTTATAGGTCTAATTTTCAACTTTTCGTCTTCTGTTTATCGAGGATTTAAGAGTTGCTGGCTATCAGAAAATTCTCTTACTTTTTAATAGAGTTAATAAGACTTTAATATGTTTTTAACAGGAATTGTTCGCCAAACCTCGGCTCTAATAACCAAGTACCAATTAAATCGCCTTGGCGTCCCCCACCCAATTCAAACGTGAAAGTCACGCTATGGCCACTGAAGCCGGCCACTTCATAGTCTCCCTCACTTTAAAGTGCAAAATAATAGTGGTTGCGACCATCCATATTTTATTTAAAAATGGCAATTAATTGGAAGTGACCGCGTTGTAATAATCCTGATAATTATAAAGTGGAGGTACTTAATCGTGATATGGAAGTGACGTCCCTTAAGACCTCCACGGTTGTTTTAACACTTTTAAGTGATTCAGTATCAGTTCTCGAATGCATTTCACTTTAAAATCACATTAAAATTTCATGATCCTACGTGGGCCACTTAGACACAGCTGCACTGGGCCGCCATTACGCAATGAAATACATGGAGAATCAGTAATCACAAAACATTTGTAGTAAATAGTGCATTAAGGGCGATTAGTGATTTATAGTGGGTAGGATTTTTGAAAAATACATTGGTGAAGAAAATTATTCATTGAAATTTTGTTCCCTATTTTGCTGGTGACCACCAAGTAGAAGCAACCGGTTCTTTCATGGGGTTCCCACTTTAGCACTAAACGTTAAAGTTCCCGGGTGCGTGGGACCACGTCGAATTCACTGAAAATGTCATTTCGACATTTTTGGAATATTTTTGGATCGGTCGGGACTGTCAAAATTTTGAAAACGACATTTATTTAACTTCCAGTTATGCAGTCCTGCCGTAGTAAGCCAGCAGCTCTTCAATTAATCGAAATCCCAATGCTTGAACACTCGAAAAGCGGCCTCCCTGTACCTACACATATATCCACTTAATGCGCAAAGGGAGTTTTATTATCTTATGGTTTACAACAGAAAACCAAATACCTTGCGCAAACAAAGTTGAATTCTGCATAAAACTCTAACGGGGTCAATCCAATAACGCGAGTTTCCACATGAACACAATACATAACATCATGCGAAGGGTCACCATGAAGTCGTAATTTCCTTTAAGCGTAAGCAATTTATTAATTATGAAATTATTGGACTCGGTTCAAGTTCATACAAGTCAATAATTAATATAGCGTGCAACTGGTTTTTCTCGTCTCGCGTATAGGTAAATAATTGACTGTGAAGGTTCACGCGCCGCTGGCGTCACCCAGAAGATGGATCCGATGTCTTTTGCCCGTTTCTTTTGTCTCTGATTACGGTTTCTGAGCAAAAAAATCTCGGTGATTTTCCTATTCGATCGTTAGTTGCGGCTGATTTGCCTGTAAAAAGTCAATAAGTAGTAAATGTGCTCTTCGTGCACTAAAGAAGTATAAATTTTGGAGTGTTGCTGGTTTAGTTGCTGCGCTGGGTGGAGCGAGTATTTACTACTCTTGTATTGTATAGAGTGTACTCGACAGTAATTTAACTGGCAAATATCCACAAGTACATTGAAATAGGAGGGAGAATCAAGACCGCACAGTAGCGGAGGCGAGATGCCGCCGTCCGATAAGGCCATATATTTAAGAGCGCGACAAGTGGGGCCGTATTGCCGATTTCAGTCACCAGATAATGCCACCAAACATGCCTCTATATTATAATCCCCGAACGAGACCACGGAAGATAAATATGCTTCTCGACAACCGTTTTCTCATTCCAGTCAGGATGCGGATTTATATGTATACGTGTAAGGTTTGAATCTTCTGCATGTACAGGACGTCCGCTTCTGGTACTATAGTTTCGATTTTGACCAACCATCATCTACTTTCATTTTCAATCGTGCAATTTAGTGGAAACATCAAAAATCTTTTTCATTAATATAGTTGGGTATAGATTTATAAATGAAGCCTTTTATACTTCCCCATAAATAATAGTCCAGTGGGGACACATCTGGTGAATGTGCAGGCTAACGTATGGAAGTTGCAAAACTTCTAATGGGGGCAAACTAACATTTACCAGTGGTTTCCCCATGGGGTATAGGTCAATCTAAAAAAGGGCCAATATATGAGGTAGTGTGAATTTATTTCCTTGTGGGAATGACATGGATATCAAAAGAGGAAAAATCCGTATCGATACCTGGTTTGTACGTTGGTAATACGTACGATCAGATAAAACTACATTTTCAAGACAAGATGACATTATTTTCCCTTTTTGCGCAATTTCCAATACAACACTAATTAGCCGTATCGGAGCATATAGAGGCTCAGCTCCTTAACGACGTGTAATAGTCTGTCATAGGTAATTAGGTAGCAACCCAGAGGCCCCTCGTTAGAAAAATGGCACTTTTTACCCGCCGCCAAGTGTTAATTATCCGCATTATTAACTAATTAACAACTTCCCAAAGGAGTAAGTACGACACCCGTTCAAACACTAACAGCACCGCATTCCTCGGCTTTTGTGCTAAATCAAAGAATTCGTCTACGGATGGCGGCTCTATCTCTATAGTAGGCCCATTCTTCATTGCCCCGTGACGTCACCGTAACGCAATTTTACGATAATTGACGGTAGCGCGTAGTCCTTAGGCGATCAATTAATTAACAGAGATACAAGATCAATAGCCGATGGTTATCAGATCGGCTTCTTGGGTCGTGTATTGCCTCTCCGATCTTTGGGAATCGTCTAGTCTGATCTGCGATGCCTCGTTTGATACGATTAGAGTGGAGTTAGTGGTTAAATTTTTGACAGTTGTTAAGAGTTTCTGCGCTAATGACCATTGGGCAGAGCGCAATTTCTTCCTCCAAAAATGCAAATGAATAAGTGGTGTTTCAAGTGAAAAGCAAATTGGCAAAGAAAACTATTTTTGTAATAAGGACATTTTAGAAAACTCTTAATGAATTTGAAGAATTATTACATGAAAATGAAACCTCCTGCACCACAGAGGATTTCACCACCAGAAAGAAGATAGCTTTTTGTAGCATTTCCCCACCATCCTCAAGAAATCGAATAGATAAATCGATGCGAGGAATAGTGGAGCCCGAAGTAATCTCAAATGAAGCGTTAGCATGAAAAAAATAATTGTTTCAGAAATATAAAAATTCTGACAAATTTGCATGTTCATGAGGACGAAATTGGACATTATTCCCATTAATCAAAATCCCAAGTGGCTGATAATGATCAATAAACTTCCACGGAATTTAAGTTTTGGACAGCTGCACTGAAGTGCTTGGTCAGTCCTTGGTCAGTACCATATGATCGCGCATTCCTGTCACCGCTTAGACCGTTTGATAACTCTAACATTAAAATACCATAACAAATAGCAAACCAATTTCCAGCAACTGGTGCCGAGAGGCGCAATGAAACATTTCCCGGCATCTTCAGCACGCAGCAAGGCAGTGTCGTCGCTCAAGACGGGACTTAATCTAGTTTTTCCATGTTGGGTACGAGGCGGGTCAAGGTGTCTGAAAAATGTGGTTCTTAATTTTTTTTGCGCGCTTGCCAGCTATTCGGTTATTGCGGGGCGCGTACGATAGGAATGATAATTTTATGCTCAGCTCAGTCGTTTTAATAACCGTTTTTGATCGAAAATGTACTGATGACATTGCTGAAATGACGAGAGACCTTATTACCGCTACGCTGTGCATACAACTGCACCATATACTTACTAATACTTGGTTCGTTACGAAGGTTCTGTTTGTGAAACTATTTTAATTAGATTAATTATTTCGTTTACTGGTGGGACTTTTTTACTAATGAGACTGATGTTGTTTATTATGCAGACATGTATGTGGATCAGGTTGGTTCAGGCACAGAATCACATGCCAGAAAGGCCTACAGGTTCTGATTTTTAATTCGTGTTTCCTGTTGTAGAATATGTCCATATTTAATTTTCCCAGAGTGAGTCTGGCGACACCAATCTCAGTAAGGCTTCAGGCCATGGAAACTGAGATTACTGAGATAAAAGAATATATCATATGGGCAGAAAAATCTGGAGGAAACTGACCAAGTGATATATTTGGGAACGTACCAAAATCGAGACCCAAATGATTTGAGGAAATTTCCAGGAAATGGGATAATTACATTTGCATATCTCCAGATGGTAGGAAGGCAGGATGGTTGGTTCTGAGAACTCAGTAAGCAATACGCACATTAAAACGAAAAATCTTGCACATTCCACTTTAACCGAAGTTCACATCCAGTAAATGGCAGTATTAGAAATAAAATTTATTCAGTAACGTGTGGAGAAGCATCAGAACCTTTCATCTGGATTACTCAGTTGGTGCAGTTGCTAATAAAAAAAAAAAAAATTAAAAAGTCTTATATATACAGGGTGTTTTATAAACATACCAACAAACTTTCAAGGGATGTAGGATACATAAAAACTGATAATTAAATGGAATAAAGTTAAGTACGAAATCACTTCGTCTTCAAGATACAAAATGTTTAATTTATTTTTGTTTAATGTTTTTTAAATATTTAAAAACGGTTTAGAATACAGACTGAAACTAGGGACATGCTATGGCGGGATAAATGTGCACGTTCTGAAATAAACAGAATATTACCACTTACACCAGTGGTATCCGTGCGACCATTCAATGGAATGTTTTTACAGAAAAAAATGGTACGCTACTGACTTTTTAAATACGAATATATATTTTTTAATATTCAATCAATTCTTAATAAAAAAGATCTCTTAGTGTTTTGTTGTTCAAGTAGCTATTTTCAAGATAAAAAATAATTCCTTATTCCTATGCATACCAAAAAACCGGTATAGGTGGGATTTTTTTTAGTCTTTAGGAGAAATTAATTTAATTTTCTTTTAGTACACGTAAAGGACATGAAGACAAATATGTATGAAACATGCCTCATCACAAAATAATATTCTTCTTCCAAAGTATGGCTCGGTTAAATTCTGAGCCTTTTACACACATAGAAGCGTTTATATACATCATAATGCTGCACCATAGTCAAGTCACTTGTTTTGTCATTATCATAGAAACTCACTGTAATTTTGTTTTAAATAAATAAAATAGTTCTTGATAGTTTAAGTATAAGTTGATCCATGAATATACGTTAAATTTTTTCGCTAATTTGTAAACATATTTTATTAGACAAAAATGTTTGTCTTCATGTCCTCTATCTGTACTAAAAGAAAATTTAATTAATTTCTCCTGAAGAATTAAAAAAATCACCCTTGGACACTTACACCGGTTATTTGGTAGGTACAGGAATGAGAATTTATTTTTTATCTTGAAAACGCCTACTTGAGCAACAAAATACTAAGAGGTCTTTTTTATTAAAAGTTGATGGAATATGAAAAAAATATATTCATATAAAAAAAATTAGTGACGTGCTATTTTTTTCATTAAAAACATCCTATTGAACGATCGCAAGGACGCCACTGGTGTAGGCGAAAATATTCTACCTACTCTAGAATATGCACATTTATCCCGTCATAGCGTGTCCCTAGCTTTATGTCCGTATCCCAAACCATTTTTGAATATTTAAAAAACATTAAAAAAAATTAAACACTTTATATCTTGAAAACGAAGCCATTTCGGACCTAACTTTATTCGATCTAAATATTTGTTTTTATGAGGTCAACATCCTCTAAAAGTTTGTCAATATGTTTATGAATCACCTTATACATTGTTGGCATCTTATTTCGAGGTGAATTGACTTAACCAGTTGCGAATTACTCCAGAGTTCCTGATTTAATTAACCGAGATGAGTAAAACTCCGGAGGATTCCTTGGAAAATTTTATAAATTTTCAGTCAGTTTTCAACTCCCCGAACTATTGATACTAATTTGGAAATTTGTTGAAAACCGACAAAATTCAGAAACACTACTGAAAATCTGATCAATTTTTTTGAAAAACTTGAGGACTTTTATCGTAGGAAGTTCTTAATTTAGAAAACTGTCTAGTTCTATTCTCTTCAAACATTGTTGGAAACTCATTGGATTCTCACGGAAATTTGAAAATTTAAAGAAAATGATCATCTGTGAAAAATTTGATAAGACTTTGTCTTAAAATTTGTGTTCCTAAATAGACTCTAGAATTCTCAGTAATCTACCCAATTGGAATATTTTTAAACTGAAAAACTGTTTGTTTCTATTCCCTAAAACTTCATTTGAAAACCTGATGAATTCTCGGGGAATTTTATAGAGTTTTAGAAATATTTGGATCAAAAACCCGAATGGAATGTATACTCATGTCGACATTTAGATGTATCCTATTGGAATATTCTTGATTTAGAATTCTAAAATCCCTGTAAATTCTCAAGAAATTTTGGAAATTTCTCAAAGGAATTTTGTGGATTTCTCAAGGAATTTTGGAAAGCTATTAAGGATTATTGTTCGCAATTATGCAAAATACTATTCGAAATCTGATGCCCTAAATGTCGGACCTGAGGAGGCATCCTCCTCGTTTCAGTGTTACCATCTCTTTTAACACATCAGATTTCATTTAATTGTTAAGTTAATAGAATATCCAGGTATTAGCTAGCAAATTCTCCCTTCTCATGTATACATACTACATCGAAAAATTAAAACTGAATTCTAGAAATTCGACTCACTGCATCAACCTGCTCGGTCGGCTTCTAGTCATCAAAGTAGCAGGAATGTATCAAAGGTTCGCATTCGTAGAAAACCCGTTTCCGAAAAGCCATCAGTCTCTAAAACGACGGGGACACGTTATAGTTGCCGGCACATAATAAGCTAACTTTGGACAAAACGGGTAGCCGCTTCCGAATTTGCGAAATTGTTGCCCATTGTGTTCCTCGACGTCTTTTTCTTCTCATTTGGATGCCTTTTTAATCGCTTCGAGATCGAAATTCGGCAAAACTAACTCCCCGCAATCGATATGATCGGAATTATTGCCATGATTGCACGAAACGAAGTACCTATATTTACGTATTCCAACTGAGACGAAACGCATTATCATTCCGGTTGTTGGTCGCATCACGTATTCCAAATGGCTTTGTTTTTACAATTTAAGGTCTTGCTACCAGCCGCATGTTTATGGTCATACGTGGGCGTGGCCCACCTGACCAAGACCCATGCCCATTGGCCCGACAAATGACGACGGTTGACATTTTTGACGTCTGTTTCGTGACTTTACCAGAACAATTAAGCAGGGTTTCGCCTTGTTTCATGTGATGAAACGATCGCGGAAATAGAAACAATGAGGGACTAAAAGGTGTTTAAATTCTACCTTGCTTTGGGTGGCATAATCCAAAGCCAGCATACAGTCGTTGTAGCCATTTTCAGTCTTAATGGTTGTCGCCATGGGAGCGCAAAGCTGGCCCAACTGATGACCTCCCACGGAGTCACGGTACCATGGGTACATATTCATCTGAAAAAAAAGTTTTTATTAGTTTTGAGAGAACCTTAAAGAACCACCGAACATTTCTAGGATTCCTGCATGTAACACACATTCAGTGGCAATTTTTTCAAAAGACACACAATAGAGATGTCACAAATTCCCTGAAATGCATGACGTTCACGAAAACTCGAAAATATAAGCGGTTTGTTTTTTGTCGGTTCCGTCGTCGAGTCCGGAAAATAACATTTTTTCGTGCACGCAAGGCAAATTCCCATGTAAGACGAAGCCGAATACCGGAAATAATGTAAACCCGGAAAAATTCATTTCGGACTTGTAATGAACAATACTTTTTATTATTAAGACACTAAGAACGATAAGTAATAGATCTAATTAAGTTAGTTACCACTGGTTTAGAAAAGCTGATAATATTTGCAATTTTATACTACTGAGTTAGCTTTTAAAGCAGAAATCGCATTTATAACGCTGAAAGTTTCGTTAAATTATCTTCTAACATGAATAAACAAAAATATCGTTCATACAAAATTGGAATACCCCCTCTTTGATGCCATGTAAACTGCTATACGTACTCATTTTCTACAAGTGTTTGTAGTTGAATTATCCTTATCTAGGTCTCTCATGTGGCAGTAAGGAAAACAGCGCACCGAAAACACAAGGCAGTATTCTCGTGTACTTGGACGTTTTGCCGCGCACTGACCGGAAATACACATTTTTCAGTGCAATCAATTGACTTTTCAGAATTATATGATGAAAGTGTTTATGATGTTTTTGCAACATGTGATCCTTTTCATTCTCTTTCTCATATTCCTCCATATTAACTATTGAAATATTATCATCCGCGATTAATCGGTAATTTTTTAAGCAAATTTACTAAAGAAACATTTAAAGTTAACTTGAAAAAAACGAAGGAAATTGAAAAATATCATATCGCGCGTCCGTATTCAAGCTCTAACGGAAAGAAAACCACAAGAAAGAAAAACAAAACCGCAGCTTAATTGACGACATTGCGTAACAGATCGAGCGATGTATTTGGACGAGAAGATTTAAATGGAAACACAATCGATGTGAAAAAATTCTTCATCTCCTGGAAAAAAATAATGAACCATTCTGGCGTGGATTCGTCAAGCGTACAAAAACCCAACGATGGAGGCACTAATTAAGCTGGTATAGGACGGTTTTCTATCGCAAGAGTTGCGGTTTAGATAGTGATATTTAGCTTTATACGGAGAATCTTTCTTCAGGGTTTTTTTATGAGATATTGACATACTTCGGAATACTGTGGGCATGTTTTGAGGCTCTCGTCGAGCCCCTTTTATGCGGGCATTGGAGGAATCCATGCAAACAAGGAAACAACAGGTTGTGATAACACAATCACCACCATATAAACGTAATGGTCGTGCCCCTCTATGTGTTATATAAAATGGGAATGTTTTTTTCATGTTATTTATTGTTTCTGCAATGGAAAAACTTTCTATTTAATGGTAATGCATGCAAGCATGTATGCATTTACGCTACTTTAAATCAATATTTAGTTAATTTCAGTTTCGTGTCATGCAATATAGAAGCGTTTCTGTCTTGGTTTCTGTATTGTGTTTTCAAACTAGAGGTGCGGAGTCAATGTTTCCAGCGAAGATTCTGGAATATTCGTCAAAATTTCAATTTCAAATTTTTAATAAAATGTAAAAAAATATGCGGTCAGTTTTTGAATCGTTTATGAACTTTATAACAAAATTTTAGAGTTTTACACGCTAATTTTCAACAAAATATTGACAAAATATCAGTTTCTTCAATCCGTGACTCATTCAAATTTCAAGGAACCATCAGAGTCTGACAATAACTGAAATATTTTAATTCAAATAAGGTCTATTTTTTCGGTCGATATAGACCGAAAAAACTACATCAAAAATGCCTAAATCGCCCTGAAAACTTCTAAAAAGGGAGGTAATTTTTACTTCTCGTCTAAGTTTGATCGCCGATATCTTAGAAATCCGTGATACAAATGGTCGGAGGAATTCCCTCAATGGGCTCTACAGAGTGCCCCATCCGAAACCGTCATTAGACGTTTTGGAAAAATATGAATAATAAAGTTAGGAAAATTTAGTGGTTTGGTAAGAATCTTGGGGCGATATCATCTAAAATATTTTCAATGACGTCACACTTCCGGTTATATCGGAAGTCGATACTTGCTTGCTTATTTAAAATGGAACATCTAATATATTAGTGCATTTTTGAATTTTACGTTCAATTTTAATACAAGTTTATTAATACGTTGACTTTCTTAGGATTAATAGTTTTTAAGATATATGCAATTTAATATTGAAAGTGAGAGATGCAGATGTCTGCAGACTTGCAAAATTGTTAACAAACAGAAAGGTATTTTGTAACTTTATTTTGTCACAATACTATAGAAGATTAATATTTTAGTATGTTACTAAACTTTGCGTAATATTTTCTATGGAGTGTCCACAAAAATAGAGCTAATTTGGACATTAAAAAATGGTCAAAACTTAAAAATTTTAAATGGAACCATTCTATTATTTTGATGTATTATGAAAGTACGTCAAAAAATCCTATATTCACATTTAATTACCTATAATAAAGTTGCATATTTTTTGCGTAATTTCATTTTATGAGTTGATGTAGGGATAGTACATACGAACATGATAAACGTATCTATGGAAAAGGAAAATACCAGCAAAATGTTATTGTTATGTGACATAAGTCATACATACTTAAATAAAAAAGTTAGTTATATAAGACTTATTTAATTATAGCATTATAGCTTAGAATTAGGGATGTACTATCCTTGCATCAACTTATAAAACGAAATTACGCAAAAACTATGCAACTTTATTATAGATAATTAAATGTGAATAGAAGTTCTTTTTCGATCTAGTTTCACGATACATGAAAATAATAGTAGGATTACATTGAAAATTTTTGAGTTTTGACCATTTTTTGATGTCTAGGTTGGCTTTATCTTTGTGGACATCCTGTAGAAAATATTAGACAGAGCTTAGCCGCATACTAAAATATGGACCTTCTACAGTATAATGACACAAAAGAGTTACAAAATTTCTTTCCGTTTCTTAATAACTTGCAAGTCTGCAGGCATCTGCATCTGTCACTTTGAACATTAAATTGCCTACATATATCTTGAAAACTATTAATCCTAAGAAACCAAACGTATGATTCAATTTGTATTAAAATCGAACGTAAAATCAAAAATGTAATAATATATAGCGTTCCATTTCAAATAAGCAAGTATCGACTTTCCATACAACCGGAAGAGTAACGTCATTTAAAATATTTCAGATGAGGTCGCCGCATGGCTTCTACCAAACCACTAAACTTTCATGACTTTGCTATTCATAGATTTTCCAAAACTTCTAATGATGGTCCCCGGTGGGACACCCTGTGTGGTTTAAAATGTTCAAATAGAAAATTGGAAAAAAAATGGAGCTGTCATGAAAAGTCTTCCTCAACAGTCAAAAATTATTCGAACATAAAAAATTTGAAGTATGAATAATCAATAAGCTTTTTCAGTTAACTCATGGAGAAACTTCCAAACGAAACTCGTGCGAAACCAATAAACGAGTTTTTTTCGCGTTTATTTTCGTTTTTTAATTTAATTTTCGTGATTTTCGTAGTGTGACTAAAGTGGCAACGAGTGGCAAAAAAACTCTTGCGTATTCATAGCGGTTATAAACTATAAAATAAATGGAGGCATATGGAAATGCCTCGAGCTTTAGTACATCCACCTAATCTTACATCTTCTTACACTTTTCCCATTCACGAACCATTTGAATTCGATCAAGATAAACATTGAACTAACTTCAACACTTACTGCATATTTATCAAGGACACGCTCTGCGATCGTGCAATTTTTGCTGAATCGCAAATGTCACGGTCGTACCACCCAATTAATGCAAAATTGCATTGATAACGCTAATATTATGGCCAATTTTAATAAGCTTGTTATATTTTAATAAATACTAGCGACTAATATGGAATAAGGACAATTATAATTATTATTATTGGTGTATAGATCCAGAATTTACTGCGTCATAATAAGCAAAAAGCAATTAAGTAGACTTGGTGGGAGATTGGGTTCGATCTAGGAAGATTACTATCGAATCCATGCTTTAGGCCTAAATGTATGAATGGGCCTAAAGGTATTGATAGTTTGAATAATGTAGTGGAAATGAAGGACGAACTAGTCTATATATGTATATATATTAACTGCCACGCTGTTTACGTCTTCATCAAGCGAAAATATATTGAGGTTGGTCATACTTCGTCCTTCATTCCCGCATTTATTTTGACGTGCTCGCATAATCATGCATTGACTGAACATTTCTTCTCGTAAACATAGACCTTCCCATCTTCGCTTTGTTTTATAAAGTGAATTATCAATTACCTCGACCTTATTAAAACCAATAATACACAAGCCACCCACGAACACGATAAATTACCCATAACGCAAATCAATCTCGGTTATAATAAATTTGCAGACTTTTTGCATTATGATGGTCGTTGCCAAGTGCATAAGATCCATTAACCACTATACATTTTAATATAAAATATGCACAGCGTATATGCCATAATTAATTCAAATTTATGAATTACATGTATTATTCTTTAGCAGAACAATATTACAAATTTGAATTTCTAATTACATTTCTAACGCGTAACACATTGCTACACGTAAGAGGTTACCTAACGGGCAGTCTACCTTGACAAAGTGCAAGTTCAAAGCTAAGGTCTCTTCTAGAAGTTCGACATCATGCTGATTTCTGCACAACAACGAGCTTAAAAACCGCACTTCGAGATGATCCCAAAAGCGACAAACATCGGAATCAATGAATGGAAATGTAAACCATTGATGCATTCCATCAGCCAGGCCAAAAATTGCAGCTTATGGTTAATGGGGTTACGGTAGCGTGCAACCGCAATAACCCCTAATCATGGCACTACTTAGAACAAATGGAAGTTAAGAAAATTACCGCTTCGGGTTTAAATGAGGTGTGGAAGTCATCTCATTGAGGTAAAAGATGGATATCTTCAGGCGGATGTGACCGCATGAAGATTGCTGGGTTCGTTCAAGGTAGAGTTGTAAGTTGTCCGATGAGACGCGAAAAGCGATATTTTAAATCTATCTCTCATAAGAGACGTTTCCCTAATGCAACTTTCTGTAACATCATCAGTTCTTGAGTAATTTCGAACCTTAATCAAGTTATATTTCCAAAATTTCGGACACTAAAACCAACTTTATAGTCCTGCGTGTGTTTTATGTAAAATTTTAATTTTCCTACTTATCAGTTTATTTCACTCCCTACCTGTTACTGTCATCTACGTCATCTAGGTATGTCACTTATTGATTAAACGTTAATGTCTGCCATTATTGACGTATGTAAAATTTTCTAACGCTAATTTACCGTTCCCAGTTGTCTCTTTAACCTTAAACCAAGGGAAAATTCAAAACTGCAATATTTGACTTCTTTACTCATTTCTAGCTTCCCAAAAGGTACAGTTTTACTTGTAACGTACATAATTCGCTAGATAAACGTTGCCTAATTTGATACCTGTTCGACAGTGGTGAAATGGGAAAAAATAGGTGGGTTTTTACGGACAATTACGGCACCTAATTACCTTTAATTACCGAGTACTTCCATTGTTTACTGCTGGATATGTCAGTTTCACCAATAAGCGTCCGATATTCTAATCATTAACTAGGGAGTTATATCGCTGGCTGGTGGCTAATTAAAAATGGTATCGCTCGAAAAACTGCGGTTTAACTCGGCTGTCATACTTAAAAACAGAACAATAAATTTCCCTTTACACGAGTATCAGCTTTTAACAAGTTTTTTCCATCAGGCATAGTTCGCTTTCCAAACAAATTAGAGAATATGGTGTGATATGCCTCAAACGTAGTGATCACTGAGGAACGTCACTTAAGTATAAAATTTATTTCTTGTAACGAAATGTTCATCAAACACGAATTGTAGTCATAAATGGTGTAAATCAAGGTGCAAACCGGGAAGAGAACCGTAGAAGAACGTAAAATTTAATAATACAGTTAATCAATTAATATTTCTATGTATATTACTTGCCTACAATGTTTTTAATAGTTAATTGGCTCGATATGCAATGATAAACTTGCAATTATTACATGCTGGTATTTGAAAGTCATGAAGATGTGACAGCAAGTATTGAGGAAGTAATATCTAATGCTTCGTATTCGATAAATATATTCGAGCTCTATAGCTAAATATATGCTGTTTTTTTTTCAATATCATCACAGGTCTCTAATATCAAAGGGAAAAATAGTAGATTATACATAAGGGCTGTGAAGTACATTATTATAACCCAAATGTCATTTTTAAGAATTATAAGGATTTTACAACCGCGATTTTTATAGATTTTTTTAACTATCAAATTTTACCGGATTTCATAAAAAAAAGACAACGCGTTTTGAATCTTAATTAACGGTAACGTTTTATTGTACATCTATTTCCATGGCAACCATAATAAAACCCGTTATTGAATTGTTCCTTACAATTTACAATTTTAAATTAATTTTAAACAGTTAAGTACACTTTCCAAAGTAAATGTTGTTGATGTATATAGGGTTTCCCAAGGGTGTCGCAAACATCACGTAAAAAATTAAAAATTGAATTGAAGGGTTGATTACGGAGTCTTAAAGAAGCATCTCTGAGCTAGGGTTTTTTTTCTGTTTAAAATGGTGAATGCAACATTATAAATAAGTTTTTTTCCCACGAAAACCTCTTTTTTCCCTTTTTCAAGTCAAGTTATTTATTACTTAAGTTACATTTGTGGTATCTAAATGAAAAAAAAACATATGATTTAGTTTAAGCGATAAATCTGACTACATACGATCTACATAGTCCCTACCTTTTTATTATTTTCTTAAATAAAAAAAAATAAAAAAAGGTAACTTGACGATTGACATTCCAATGTCGGGCGTAAGGCTTCAGGAGCAAGTAGAACTGGTCAAGCAGCCCAAACCGGACCTGTGAGGTACTAAAATTAATTACGGAGGTTTATCAAAAAAAAAATCAAAATTGTCATTATTTATTTTTTGACTTTCGTCGCGAATCGAATAAGCACCCATGGCCGGATTTTAAATTGCGTCCCTGTACAGCAGTTCAATGATCGAAGAAAAGTACTTTTAGGGTAGTTGTTTTCGTAAAATTTAAATTTTTTAAACATAAATATATATTAAAAAGTAATTCCCCATAATTTCTGCACATGCACGTGAAAGCAAAGAAGCAAGCATTTAAGATTCGCTGTTTGATCTGTGAAGGGAGAACGGACCAGCGTTCTTCGAGGCCCTCATTTTCGTGACTATCACGCGTGGCGACCACCTAATCCATCACTTAAGTAGCGGGTTAGGTGGTCGGGACGCAGTCAAGTATCTGCTCATGTAAGGATCATTTTTTTGATAAGTTTTGTAGCACACTGGAAAAAGTTTCAATATTTATTAATTGTAAATGTAAAAAGTGGGCAGTCACATGTTCACCTCAAAAATACAATAATTGCAATAATGATGATGATAAAACTGTCTTAAATCCAATTAAAGTTAAATTATAATAAACTCATCATCTGAGACGTACACGGCATAGATGTAGATGCCCTCTAAATAGTGATTGCTCACGGGATGATTTATGGGTAAGGCGGTTTTTACGTTTTGCCTCCTTATCGCTTAAAATACCCCATAATTTCATTTTTTATGCCATGGATATGAATGCCTATGTGCCTAGTGGCTGCTAATGCGTCAGGCACTTTTTAAAAATTAAACTATTAAAAATTAAGGGCTAAAAATACCGAATTTCCAATGCCATACCATTAGAAACCTCCCTTAAATTCAACAGCCAATTTTTTGTACTTTTGGTATTTATTTATGCTTTTTGTGCTTTTTAAATACATTTTTGTATGAAACATTTTTTACAAAAATCTAAGATAAAAACCGTGCACCGGGGGAGATTAAACTTAGACACCCTATATCTACACATGTATTATAGAAACGAATAAAAATACTCACAAAGTAGCTCAAACGGGAATTATTAATTATATTATATATATTTATATATATAATATATATATAATATTATTAATTATGCACAATTATTCATTTTGAAATTTAAAATATGTAAATATTCAGGTTTACAAAATATAGGAAAACCCTACTTTCAAGAAAACAAACTTAAAAACTATGATTTTAAAAAAACAACCGATTATTCTTGTTCAAACGGAGGTTTATACGAGGGTTTAAATCAAGGTCTAAACAAATTCTATAAAGTTAGACCCTGAATTAGGAGTATTTTGATTATGGAGTCCCACTCAAATGATGTGCAGAGAATTGTTCCAAGCCCCCTAAGTAGGCAGGTTTTGAACAATAATCGTTAGAATCATCAATGACTTACATTCCGGAGTTACATTGGAAACACCCTGTATCATCTAAGTCAAAACCTATAGGTATGCACATAAAAATGTACGTAATTATTATTTTATGGTTTTCTTAAGTGTTCGTGATATGCTTCCATACTTTTACAAAGTGCCCGTTTCTAGAGCTTAACCATGGAGATCTGGGTAACCATTAAAAATGCGAGGTGGGTTAAATTGAGGCAACATTTCGCAATTTGAAATGGAGATTATTACATTTTTTGAAAACGTTACGATAAATGTCAATCACTTGGAATTACCTCATCAAAAAAGAAAATAAGTAAAACATTTTTCTAATATTTTAGTTTTTTTTTAATACCTTTGAAAATTATTGGAATTTTTCAAATTTTGAAAGGGCATATTCTTGAACCTCAAATTGCGCAGTTTTGCCCTAATTTAACGGACCTCGAGATCCTCATAGTTTTCACTGCTTAGAACGAGGGTTAGAGTAGCTGGAGCCAAAAAAGTTTCCCTTGGGAAACACGGCTGCAGTCAACAACCTGCCTTTTAATGGTCCAGGGTAGTGCTTAATTTACAGTAGTTATTGAAGTATTCGGGGAGTGATTCAAATGCAGATTAATTCACTCCCCCCAGAAAAAATCCTTAGAAGTGGGTACACTGGACTCCCCAATCAAGTGAGAAAAGGTACAGGTAATTAACATTTTTTTGCGTGAACAGACCCAGATAAAATGAAATTTTTACCTTGAAATGCACTCCTGGAGCTCAAAAATACACTTAAAAATCCAAGAAACGTTTTGGCACCACACTGAAACTGACACGTCCGTCGATCTTGCCTCGCCTCAATTTCGAGGAATTCCAAATACCACGTGACCGGCCCGGACGAATATTTCAAGTTTTTTTTATGCGCACCTTTTTACCTGAATTTACTAAAGTTGGTGTTGGTTTTACAGTTCCGAAAGGCTGCGAATAAAATTCATATTTGTATGAAATATGCTCAAATGCGAGACGTAGTTTGCTGTTACTATTAAAAGAAAACGCTGCTTCGGATCGTGACGTGCATAGGTGCATATAGTGTCTAGTAGGGAAGACCTGCAGCACAAAACATGTGTCCCGGCACTTTTTCCTTACAAAACAAGTAGCAAAAACGCCCCATTTAGACGACCTCACCAAAAAAACGGGGGTACGATCGGCAAAAACTCCCTTTCCGCACTCAAAACACGTGACAAAAACTTTGAGGTTTTTTGCCAAAAAAATCCCGACCGAACCTTTTTTCAGCTACCGGAAAACATGCCCGCTATGAATCGCAGCAACCAAACCGCGATCGTCGACTGTTCGAGCGACGTCGAAACGCGGCAACGGTAACTTCGCGGCCGCTTCGGGCGTCTTCGCGGAATGACACCGCCTACTGCCATCGAAACAATGCACCAAAGAAAAGCGTGGCGCGAGCGAGACAAGGAAAGTGAATTGATTGTGTTTTTTTTCTAAAGTCGGAGAAAGAAGGATTTATGGGTGTCCCGGTGGAATGGAGCGGGATGGTTGCGGGTTGGAAAAAATTGCAGGAGCAATGTCGTATCTACGGAACGAGTTGAGTTGGACAGTGGAAGATTTCAAATAGCTCTCGAGAATATTTGCAGGTTGTTTTGGATGGCCGGGAATGCGATGTGAGCCGCAGATTATTGCTTTGCCATGCTCGATGAGAATTTTGTTTGGTCATTAAATCAAATAGATACATACAGTACGTATCTAACATCGACGTTCCTCTCCCTCCTAACTTACTTAACAACAATTGGGATACTTAGGTATCGATGTTCGGAGGCCTACCACAAAAGGGCAAAAAATGCTGCTGTTTTGGCATAAAATTGCAATCAGCTTAAAGTTTAAAAATAGCGGCTGGACCCGATTTTGGATTTTTTTCATAGGATAACATGTGCAGAATTTGAAACATTTTAACGAAGAATATAGTATGCGGTCTACTACTAAAGGGCACAAAATACGGTTTTTGGATGTGAATCTGCCATCATTTAGGTTTAAAAATGGCGGCTGTACTCCGTTTTACATTATTTTTGACATAGGTTCACACGTGCAGAGTTTAAGGTCCATCTCCCCAGCAAATATTTTAAGCAAAAAAAATACAGTAGAGGGACACTTCATTTTTTCTGCCATAAGACATCAATGAAATTCATTGCATCTTCTCCAAATAATGTGTGATTTGGCCACTCAAATGCTCAATAATGTATTATTTAAAGCTAAAAAAATAACCAAAACTGACCTTCTCTAAATGCTACTCTATGAAAATAGAGCATATTCTCTGTTAGTTTTATTAGCGGATCTTCAATGAAACACGGTTGAAGAGTAAATAAAAATTATGTAATAAAGGTATAAGTAGAAATAAAAGAAAGAGTAAAATAGAAAAGCGGCGACCGAAATCTCGAAAGATAGGAAGGTGACTGACTTTCTATTTGATGATTACCATTCTACGAAAAAACATAAATTCATTGTTTACATTATGGCCTCTCGGTGTATCGCTCGCCGTTTTCATAAATAATCAAAAAAAAATTATGAATATTGAAATAGCATTTGGAATATTATTTATTTCAACATCCTATAAATTCCAAATAGGGGTTGGAGCCATGAAACCATTGTTTCACGAGATGTATCCAAAGTAGAAACTTATTCAGGTTAATTCAAGGCATCACCTAGGCACCCAGGGGGCATCGCCTAGGCATACCCCCTGGTTTAGGCAGCCCTCTGCCAGTTCTTTACCCAAGAAAGACGAACTTTCTGAGGCCTGGTAAATGAAGAAAAAATTCTGAAACATATATGGTTCGAAATATTAATTTTCAAGAAGCCAAGGATGCCACTGAATTTGTTTTAGTCCCGGAGAGTCACAAACGAGAAAACCGAAAATAGGGAAGAGTCATACAGTGAGTCGCCGTGCAGGCTGGTCAATGTTAGGTAAGACAAAATCCATCACCTGATCACAAAAGTACGCTCACGATGGTGGAAAATTACGAGCACGTAGAGAAATGTTTCCAACAAAATTCAATACTTAATGAAAAAGTCATGGACATATATGGGCATCAAATCAGCTTGATAGGTCTCAGATTTAAATTACCGGGTGTCCCAAGTTTTCTTTTTTAGCATGTACTCCAAGCCCTCGAAGAGATAGCAGTACGGTTTAAATACAGAAGTAATAAAACCAAAGCACAAGCAGAGATCAAGCATAATTTTAAATATACAGGGCTACTCAAAAAGAGTCAAATTATTACAGTTCACAAATACACCTTCAAATCCTGTAGATTTCAGTATTAGATTTATAATCATGCTAATGCTCCCATTAACATGATAATTTAGTCTTTCCCATCGGTATTTTCAAGTACGTGAATAAAGACCAAAAAAACCTAAAAAAAATAACCGGAACTAAACTTCCCTAAAAGTGTTATCTTGTTCATGGTTTCAAAACGGTTCGATCTCACTCTGTCTGTGGAAATTCCATTTTCAACAATATTGAATATATCCGGATCACCATTTAAAATCACTATAATTTTTTAATTTCAACAATAAAAATTAAAATAAACAAAAATATTCGAAGAATTCTCTCTGATATTTTTTCTTTTCTGATCGTTCTAGTGAATATGTTTTTAAAATAGCAATTTAGTGCTAATTAAATTGGATTTAGACAAAATCTTGGATTCAGCGGAAAATTTATTTTTTGCGAAAAATAGTTTAATTTTGCAATTTTTAGAGTTTAAGTAAGTACAATGAATATGAAATGAGTAATAAAATTACAAAATGGAAATTTGCAATTTGCTTGTAAATTTCTATTTTGTAATTTTATTACTCACTTCATATTCATTGTACCTACTTCTGCGTAAATGCTAAAAATACCAAACTTAAGAACGTGGACTACGTATGTTTGGACACGTTCTTTGCCTAACTGATCATTCCTATGAAACTCTACTAGTGAAAAAATGATTAGAAATAATTGCATAAAATCTTATATTTTTAAAAGCCACAAGTAGAAAAAAACAACATACAGGGTGTCCTATATAAAACTGAAGTATTCTTATTACTTCCCCTTAAACAGGAAGTGCAAAAAAACCTTCGGTAGTTTTTAGCGCACTCATATGCCAGATGCATAGTCTACGCAACTTCTACCATACGCAATTCTCCTGAAGGAATGAGACTTATTATATGAGGGTATAATGCTATACATTACCCACGGCTAAATATCCCGATTTTCCGCAATTAACTAAAATGGTACAACTTAGTCCACATAGGACACAAAACTATTTTAATAGACAAAGCTATTATATCTGTTGGTTTTATTAGCAAATCTTCAATGAAAAACCATTGAAGAGTAAATAAAAATTATGTAATAAAGATATAAGTAAAAATAAAAAAAAGAGAAAAATAGAAAAGCGGCGACCGAAATCTCGAAAGGCAGGAAGGTGACTAACTTTCTAATTGATGATTACCATCCTACGAACAAGCATGAATTGTTTATATTATGGCCTCTCAGTATATCGCTTGCCGTCTTCATAAATAATTTTTAAAAAAATGATGAACGGCTATTGAAATAACATTTAGAATATTATTTATTTCAACAATATCACTCACACCACTGACGTATTTTACGGGAATATTTTTTCTGCTTGTCCTGGACAATTTCCACAAAAAAATTGTCTAATATGCGTTTGTGGTCAGATCTAAACAGTGAAATTTTCAACGCTGTAAAAAAATGTAAAGAGGAAAATCTGAACGCCCTGTAGGAAAAAACTAAGTCGTTACAGATATACGTTCATGTGGACTTTTCTTCATAAAATAATCTGAAGAGTCACGCCGTGATATATGAACACCATATGAAGGAAACACTCACATTTTTGTTTATCGGCATGTCTATCATGTACCAAATTTGGCCTTCGCCTCCTTTAGATCAAGTTGAAACAGCTCCGAATTTAGCAGGCGCAACATCTTAGAAACAAAAACGTAGACGGCATCCGGAAATTGGCAAGGATCATTTATTGGGACAAAAACGTTCTATTTGGGTTCGTTAAGATGCCCGCCCCTGTCTAAGAAAAAGTCGCGGAAAAACGGGGCCCCGCGCAAAAAGCCCCGACATATTTTACCAAAACGGCGACGCTCACCTTTTTGTGGGGCGCTGCGCCCCGACGACGATGGCCTTGCCGTAGGTCGGGGGCTCGAAGAGGCAAAAACTGCCATTTTCTCCCTTTGACTGACGATACTTAACTCTGCTGCCCCACTTTTGTCTTTCGATCTGACGATACCTATCAGGACGGAATGGGATTTTATTGGGAAGTTCAAAAATTAATGCCACATCTGGGGGACAAAAAGCAAACATCGACCAATCCTGGCGCTAAATTTGATGTAAATCGCCCTTTCGAAATTTTGATTTAGACTCAATTTCTTGTGTTTTGCGAATGTGCCCTCATGATATATTTCCCAATAAAATCACCACGAGGGCATCAAAAGACTAATAAAAACTACAAAATCGCTCTAAAAAAAACAAAATTATCTTTGATTTGAGGTTATGATTTGGTTACGCACTTAGTTTACGTGTCGCAGCGCCCTCATTGGTATTTTTTAAAAATCCTAACATGCATAAAGAAATCGTTTGAGCCAGCTGCGATTCAAGTATTCCTTTTACTTCACTCACTGAGTTAACTATTAAATGTGCCTAAGTGTAACAGCCAATTGGTCTTGAATTAATCATTAATTTTAAAGAAGCCATTAAAAGTCTTAATTCAGGTAATTACTTCATAAGGTCTAGGGACTTCT
Source organism: Euwallacea similis (assembly GCF_039881205.1). NCBI lineage: Eukaryota > Metazoa > Arthropoda > Insecta > Coleoptera > Curculionidae > Euwallacea > Euwallacea similis. The sequence goes on from NC_089631.1 coordinate 2,289,418, forward strand.
AGCAAATATGTTCAGCTGAACTAACAGGTATTATTATGAGTAAACCGTGTTAAACATATGACGCAATAAAAAGCCTACCCGCATTTCAATATTTTAAAAGCATTTCGTAACAAATTGAAAGAAATTTAGACGGATTAACAAAATCGGAAAAGAATCTATTAAAAAAATCGAAAAATTACGATAAAAATGTGAATTTTCTTTTTGTTATTTTTGTGGCTACATTTAGTTCATAAGCCAAGATAGGTGGCGCTGCGGATTTAATGTGAGTACTTATGGGTTCCACAACAGTGCAGTTAAAAAGTAAATAAGTCACGTGACTAAACGCAGTCAAATCGTGGTGTGCACTTAAAAATTCTTCGTTCTATTTGCTCAGACATCTAAAACAAAAAACGTCATCTAAATAAAATATAATGGCGCCTCGGCCATCATTATATGGTGCATCACGCACACACGCCACCTACGCCCTCGACGAAGAAGCTTTTTAATTAATTGAAGCTTGTCATTAGATCCGCGATAACTCCCAACCCATCCCCGTGCATTCGCCGCTTATCTCGGCTACCTATTGCACAGAGGTCTGCACGTCAAAGCACCAAAGGCTGCCAGCGAACTTTTGATGTATGGACGGGGCTCGAGCCCAGACAAAAGAGACGTTTTTTGCAACTGTAAATGCATTAAACATAGCATTTGAGCAGGGGGCGTGGTTCAGGCTTCAAGGTAGGCACGTAATCGCGAGTCCGAGCGCTGGCCAATGGGGAGACGGGACGCGAGCGCGAGGGGGTCTGATTGGCGGACGCCGAGTATTGCTTCGAGGAAGCGCGTTGTAAGATCGACGGCCGTGCCGTCTGCCAAGGATGAGGTAACTTGCTTCGGGGGTTAGGAAGTTCAGGTTGAGTTATAAATGAAATGGGTAAAATTAATCGTTTTTTTCTCTAAGGGCATTGATTCGATTGAATAATCAGGATTTTTCTTAATCAACAGGAAAGGTCCTGTGAGTCTGTATTTTCTTTTCAGTATAAAAGGTGGCATAAAAGTATAAACTTATTTCGACGTTTCATTTCGAAAAAAACATCATCAGGTTTTTTAAAAAGCTATTTATGACCAAAAGAAATAAGGTTTCGGTAGTTTAGTTTTTGTTTTTGCCTTGCAATCACGTTCAGAATGTTACTTTTTTGAATCATAAAGTGTATTGCTTTAAGGTAACATGTTCAGAGTGGCGCTTTTTCGATGGATTTATAGGGACAGGCAAAATAGATAAAACAAACATAATGGTAATACATAAATGAAATCTAAAGGAACACTCTAGGGTTCAATTTTCAAGTGAAATTTTATGGCATCGTTGTTTCACAGCTAATTTGATTCATCTTCGGTATAGAGGGCGATTTTGAAATTTGAGATTTGTTGGAACTCGATTATCTTTTCAGTCTCCAGGAAAGTAAAATGGTGTTCATAGAATTCAGTAATGTCATTCAATCTGAAATATTTTTCAACCCTCTTTGTATTCAAAAGCGAATCAAATTGGCCTTGAAACAATTATTTCATAAATTTTCTTTGGAAAATTGGGCCCAAAAACGAATAATCGTCTATCAATGACCAGTGTCATTTATCCTTTATTGTTTTGTCAATACCCCTTAAGTCCATCGAAGCCGCCATCCTGTACTATTTAAGTCAATTCCAGATTCGGGCTATTAAAATGCTTGAGGAAAATATTTTTATGTCAATATGAAAGCTTTAAGCAAGCGTCAATCTTTCTTTTTATATTTTTATTTTTTCTCTCGTTTGTTTCTTTTGTTTAATCTTTTTTTGTACCAGTGGTTTTACTTTTTTGACAAATTTTTATTGTTTTTCAATATCTCGTAAACGAATTGATATTTTACAGCACCTATTAGCAGCATATTAATTCAATATCAAATTCAGCAAGTTTCTCTCCTATTTCGCCCATTTTCTAACTCTAAAGGCTATTTACACTCATACTATTCAACATCCCCTATAGAGTACCGACCACCCTTAAACGAGCTTCTAGCCTCAGTAACCATCTCTCACTCCACTCTCAATTACTCCCTTGATTCCCAGCGTCATTTTGGTTCAGTTACTTTAAGGTTTTTGTCGCGTGAGTCCCCATACAAAGAAGCTAAATCAGATTTTCTGTTTAGAAATAATAAATATCAAATTGGGGGATGAAATCGACGCCAGGATGAGTTATTGGGGTGTAAAATACGGAATTAATTTATTCCTCTTCGACGTCTTATTTATGTCAGGGGCAAAATCATTTCTAAAAGGGCTGGAAAGCTTTTAGGAAAATTGGCTTTCATCTAGAAGTATTTAATTAAAAAATCATTTAATTGACCATTTGGTGATGATTATGGGTACCTCCAAGTTTCACTTGCTACCACTACCACCCCGGGTACATCCCAATATATCAGCTTCAGTGATTTACTGCCAACACTTTAATATTTATGCAAAAAGGCTCAAATGACTATAATAAACTGAGAGTTCTTTGCATTAACGGCCGTACTTAAACCCATCACCTAAAATTAGTCATTAACCTTTTTATGCCCACATTCGACCTTTTGTTGCCGATTTAGTAGTTATGTTCTGCCCCCGTGTGCGAGTCGGTACGTTGCTTGGATAGCTGCGACCCATGCGCAAAGGTTACCGTACGGTGCGAAAAGTGGCATTTTCGGCAATATTCTTTTATGGGACAATTTTTTCAGTTGTTTGTTGTCGTTTTTCGTCCTCTATAAGTAATTTACCGAAAATTTTCAAAATCAACTACGTCTAAAACAAGGAATGTATAAACATGTCCCTGGTTTTTGCTCGGTGAAAATCACTGGAGAGCAAAGTTCTAATACGAATACCTGCGGATTTCGATTATGTCTTGACCGACCGCAAAATAAATTAACTTTCAAATAGGAAATAATAGAGTTTGGGCGACTATACTTTTCGGTAAACGAATTTTGCCGTTTTTTCACTTTCCCCGATAGTTAATTTTGTTGAGGTTGAGATAACTTAAATTGGCTTTATTTAGACGATTTGTCAATTTCTAACCATGAGCTAATTCACGAACGAATAAAGACGGTTTTGAAAAAAACCTGCATCACCGAGGTGGGTTTGCTGCTTTCAGCACTCCTTTGATTAACGCCGATGGTGATGATTGTTTTGCGTAATAATGCAAAAATCTGCATTCAGTAATGAAGCGCGGTCGTTTCTTTGCAATAATTGGAGCCGCACAAAAGTAATAATCAACTGAATTCTGGTGATCGCCAACCAGAAACAAGTTAGATGGTTTATTGAATTCGGTTTTTGTCGTGATTTTGGTATTTAGTGTTCATAGAACTTTCATGGTGTCTGCAGATCTGTCTCTTTAATGTATTTACAAAGTAGTTAAAAAGGCATACGTCTATCTAGACTTTGGAAATTTTCTGGAAAATTGGGAACTTTTTAAGGTGCTTATGTGGTCTCTGTTTTAAATTCTATGTTGACTTGGGTTACCATGAAGGTCCTTGGAGCAATCGGAACAAACAAAATGACAAACAAGTAAATAAAAGAAATTATAAGAGGTGTTCAAAGGGTTCACTCTATTTCCATGCGCAGCTCTATGAGTCTCTTTAAATTCCTTATTGATCTCAAAACATCTCTTCTTCCTATTTTAAGTGTTTAAATTGTGATGATCTTTCTTCGCAGCTCATTAATATTCATGGGTAAAAATTGATAAATGAGATTTTGCATGGTTCTGCATTTATAATAATCTAATGGTAATAGATCTGGCGAGCGTGCCGGCCAGCGTATGTATCCATTGTTTGAAAACATTCTATCGGCAAACATTGCAGACAAATAATCGGTGTTAGTTAAATAGCAACTTTCTTAGTGAGATACCATTTTTACCCTATACTATATTTACTTGTTTGTTATCTTGTTATTTCCAATGCACTCTTGGTAAAAACTGGATTTCTAATATTTGCACCAACAAGCAAGGCTGAAACTTCACATGTGCTACATCACTGGAACCAAAAAAGAAATCTGAATTTTGAAATGTGCCAATCCAAGGTGGCCTCTATATGAAAAAGCAAAGTTCATGATGATTGTCGGAAGCCGAAAAGTCGGATTTTAAATATGATATCGCAGCGTTGGGAAGAAGAAAAATTCTTATGATGAAACGTGAGTAATTTTGAATTCTTTCGTCAAATGAGCTGAGGAAAAAAATAAAAACGTTTTTCCAAAATTTTAGTTTTCTCCAGTGTCCGTAAATAATCGGAATTTCTCACATTTTGAAGCCCACATATTCTTGAAATCCGATTTGCGCAACTTTGTCTTAAACGAGATCCTCATGATTGATCTCCGGAAACGGACACCCTGTACATGAATTTTTATTCTTGATTCTCTAAGCTCAAACACCTATCTCTCTATATACTGATCACTAAATTTTTCCCTTTTCAGTAAAATCCTTTACTTCCCTCTCATTATTGAATATTAAAAAGCCAGAATTCCCTAATTCCCATATCGTAAACATACAAAAATCGGAGAACCGAAAACGCGATAAATCATTCCAAAGTCGTTTTATATTGCCTTTGAATGGGGAAGCACGCTTTTCGGTCGTGTGTGGTGTGCACGGTTATCTAATATTAAAGGCCCGACGACTTATGAATTCCGCAGAAGTAGATTATGGGAGATGAAACTTTTTTGATCATTGTCCAGTGGGACCGGCGACTCCCAAACGGTTTAGAGGCGAGCGCTAACTTACCACTAAAACTGTTGCGATGCTAATGGGAACAAAGCACCGCAAAAAATCTACCTTCATGTAACTTCAAAAAGAGCGAGTGGGCCATTTAGTGCAACCCACTAGATGTCTATCTATCATAGCCATCATTGTATTTTTCCTAATAACGCCTACAGTAATTACCTGTATACCAGCATACATTACCACATCTAAGCTAGTAAGTTTAGCTTCTAAACGCTATCTGATGTACAAAAAACTTTTGATAGATTGTTTCAAGTAAAATGCCTTTTGCTACCGCAGACAGTAATTGCTACAGGTCTAACCAACATATTTAGGTAATACCGGCAGTTATTATTTCTTTAGGTTTTAGTGCATCTGAGGGCCGATGTCTATTTTTTGCGGTTTACAATTAATTGGCCGCTGTGTACTATTAAAACCATAGAAAAAAGTCCCTCATAGGCATAGTTGTTAAATTGTTGTTTTTGCGTTCAATTTAAAAAAAAAATGGACACATCGGTGGCGGTGTTCCGGAAGACTCGTTAGTGGTTAAAAAAGTGAGCTGAGAAGCAACTTTCCGTAACGTTTTTGCGAGTCGTAATGAAACATTTTGGGAACTGCTGGTAGCGAAATCTCTAGTGACCAAGGGGCAACATCTGTTGTAAAACACACGACTGGAATATATTGGCGGGCCGAAAGTGTATTTTCCGGAATTTGCATTCTGGGTTTTCGATATTGAACCTTTGCTGAATACATTGCGAGTTGATCGCAATTAATACAGGCACCTCTTCCCTGCCCTGGGAATCACTTGATTTAAATTTCATTGAATCGCGGAAATGGTGTTTGAGTCACTTGGATTTAGAACCTTCTTTAAATCAATGCAATGGACACCAAGGTGGTGTCAGGGAAGAAAGAGCTTTATAGCGCCGACAAAGACAATGAATTATTTTTGGGAAGTGAGTGCTCAAACCTCGAGATATCGACGATCAAACTTGGAAAAGTGGTAAAAGCACACTGAATATGTGATGCATTTTATGAGAAATGCGCTCCATTTAGTGTGACTTGGGGTCAGAAAATATGTATTAATTTAATCATTTTTTTCGACATTTTTAATGACCAATTTGCAATATTTATAGCGAAAATCAATGTCACAAAGAGTGCCACAAAACTTTGTGCTATTTCTACTTTTAAACATAAATAAGAAAAATGAGCAAAGTAATTTTTTTCTGGAATCGCCCACATTTTACTATCCAGAACTTCTTTCTAGTGCGCCACTGAATGTTTATTGAAAAAAATATTGTTCTAACCTGCCATTTTTAACATTTTTTTAACATATATTCAATCGTCCACAACACAAAACAGTGTCACAGCAGTATATAATAAAGCCCCTGCAATAAAGCGCTGTAGCGGTGCTGCTCCTTGAATGCGCCCAATATTTAAAAAATGCCTCAGATGTAGATGCTGTCCTACAATTATCTCTTGATTTCGCCTGTTTCAGTACAAGTGCAGTGACGAAAATATTTTTAAAGTGGTTTTCTCAATCATAAGACTAACTACTACGATTGTTGTTCCGAATTTGCACCATCTACAGTTTTTGGGACATAGCCGAACTTTTTTTTAGTATCTCTGGCCTCGAGTGGCCTTTTCCAAGTTTAAGCAATAGAATCGCTGTTGTTTGACGAAAGTCGGGAAAAGTTTTGTAATTTGAAGCTCAACATAATCTTTCGTAGCCTCTCAACTAACAGAAATCCTCATATTTAATACAAAGCGCAGTACTTATAATAATAGTTATTAACCATTTAACTAACTGATATTGTGATTAATTAAAAGTAGCAGTAATATTGCAGCTTCCTGAATGCGTTCAACGATGAAAATATGCCTCAGACATACATATATGCAGTTTAAATTCGAAAAACGGCAATTTTGTATAGATGAGATTTTTTGTGTTAATCTGACTAAGGCGAAGTACTTATGTGCATAATAGAGCTTAATAGATTTCGCAATTGCAATATGGTAACTTTCCACTTAATCTATTCTTAAATTCCACTTATCTGGTAAACTGCCTTATGTAATTTATTCACCTTTTGTAATTTAAAGCGGGTAAAATTGCACAAGGATCGACTTATCTATAAGAAAACAAGAAAAAAACTGCTCAAGGCTGACTTTAAACAATATTTGATTTAACCCATTACACGTTATAATTGCGTTATTAGTTTTTTTATATTTTAATTCAGTCACATGTCGGCTTTAATTTCAGCAGTTTAACTGACGGAAAGGTCCCTAAAAATGCCTGAAACCCAAACTAATTCCGCTGATGCTCTCGATTGTGCTGCGTCAGCAAATTTGACTTTCTCGTGCTGTAATTACGTCTGGAGAAGAGTTGAAGACAATGTTGCGTGAAGTAAAGCGATTCTCCTAATCTATTTTCCGTGTTGAGCGTAAAGGCCTCGGAAAGAGTTATTATTGCAGGATTACAAAGCAAATAATGCCTTAGTGACAAACTTGTCTTATACCAAGCCCTTTAGGCCTCCTTTGGAGAGCACTTTTTGCGGATGCCATAACTGCAATTATATCATAGCACGACAAAGTCGAATTTGGTGATTCAGCAGGACTACGTCGTTCAATTAAGTCCGCTTTTCATCCCTCCTTGTGGGCCAACACCCTCCCCGAAGAAATCAAGATTTATTATTTGCAAGAGGGTAACATGTAGGTCACTTTTTTGGCCCCCGAGACCGGGGAGAAATCGATCGCTGCTGCTCTGATGCTGCATGTTTAGGAACAGCTGATCGTACCCTCTGCCATTGACACTGTGATGGGGTTTTTGATCTTGAGCAGGTAAGAGGAATTAGAAGCCAGTTAACCCAATTATTTGGCATCATAGTTGTCACGGTAAACGCGCCCAGAAAAAAGAGATTCTCAAACCATCAAATTAACCTTTTTTTGTCTGTTTTTTCGGGCTCTGCTCTTAAAAGTACATTAACAGTATGCGAAGTGGTGGTGCACATTCATAAAACGTGTTTAAATTATAGTGCAGTGGCCTCGGAAAAAGTGTTAAAACGTTACACATATGTCTCGGGGCGACAAAAAATATGAACCACATGTTCCTTCCACTGCTGGATGTATTAATTCCAAACACACTTGTCGCGTTTCCTTTATGCACCGCGATGTTTTTACCGATTATGCACTGAAAACATTGATGATTCACAAGCTTTTCACTACAAAAAGTGTTGAATTTTACAAGAAATTAGATGTAAAAAGCTCATCCCACTTTCAACATAAAGATCTCGAAAACTGATAGAGATATTGAGCCGGTTAATTCAGATACAGTGCCGCTTTTTCTTATGGCTTATTTTGTCTCCGTTTAACCACTCGGCTCTCTACCTCTAATGGTTCTCGAGATCCCCGGGTGAGACTGGAATGTGGGCCACCACGTTCATATATAGAAATCTTATGCAACTTTGCTGCAAGTAGCGGAAAATTATATATAAATTGTATAAGCGATGTCAATCAGTTTTCGGAGCAGATCACGCTAGCGTTTGGTAATCTCATTCATTTACATCCCTAGAAATTACTAAGAAAACTTGATTTTCACAGAATAAATATGGCCGGTTGATTTTATTAATTTTCTGCAAGCGGTTTTGCTTCATTTCGTTTCGAAAATTCCCAAAAAAATTCTGGCCATGCTGTATACCACTTATTCAGCTTTACTGACGCAATCCACTTTGGAGCACCAACGGAAGAAGGAACTTTTCGTCGGCTTAATGAGTTGAACATGGTCAGTTCGAGGTCGTTTTGAAAGCGGTTATTTTTCGGTTTCGAGGTAATTTCAAAAAATCAAAAACCTGCGTCGCCGAAAAAGTGCTGTAATTTCCGGAAATCAAAATATTTTTTAAATTCCTAAAACAGTGAGTTAAAGGATTCACTTGATCAAAATCTAAAAATGTTCTTTTTTTCGAAATTTTTTGAACATGTTCTTATACCGAGGGGACCAAATCGGGTGTATGGATAATTATGAGAGGTAGAGAAGCCGGAAGGAAATTTAATGCACAGTTCAATGCCGTTTTTGAATTAATTTCCAAAAACCAAAAACCTGCATTTTTGAAAAAGTCCTGTAATTTCCCGAAATTAAAATATTTTTTAAATCTATAATTTATTATAAAGGAACTTTTTACGAGCCATCCATGCAAATATTCAATTGTCAGTTAAGTTTCGGATCTGAGATATGAAGATGAACTTTGTTTTTCTTCCGGTATTATTTTTTCCTATGAATAAAAATCTTTCATTTGTGAATTATTTAGTGGAATTCTATCTCGAAGGGCCTCAGTCAAGCGCAAGGTTATCTAAAAAACATCTAATGTACTTAAAAAAATTTGAAAAATTTAAAGAACCACGGCCCAGCAGTATCAAAACAACGAGCGAAAAAAAAACAAGGTGTTGATGATACTTCAGATCCGAAATGTTGAAACTAAAAATTAATTGCATAGGTGCATAGCTTGCAAAAAATATGTACATCTTTTCACAGGTTTGAAAGTAATTCAAAATCAGCAGAATTTTTTGCACAAGCCCTTTAGATTTTTTTAAAATAACTCAAAAACCAAAAAAATTTCGCCTTTTGGATTGTTGTCGAATTTTAAGAGAATTAAGATGATTTGATAGAGACAAAAGGACTAACCAGGATCCGTTTTCTATGAGTCTAAGTCTATAGACGATAGGGCTTACCTTACTCGAGATATTGTCTCTAAAGTAAAGGATCTAAACACTAAAAACAAGCGTTTTTGAAAAAGAACTATCACATTATTACTCCCAAGTTCAAAATCTTTTCTATTTTAAAGTTTTTTACTGACCTTTCATCAGGAACAACACTGTCGAGTACAGTGTTGTTTTAAATGAAAAAAAAGTAGTACCTGTATAGTCTCAGACTACATAGGTATTTCCCATGACATAAATCTACACTCGTATATACGTAGATATACAGTGCGACTCTAAATTGCCCCTGCCCCTCGCTTCTGATAACTTTTTAACAAATTATTATGTTTTGACAATTCAAAAACAGCATTAAATATGATAAAAATGCTATTTTTTGACGTTTGTTAATTTTTTAAATGTTGCTTACGGTACCGATAGCGCAAAATAGTCGATTTAAAAAAAATTAAAACATGGATTAAGTAACATCTTAAGGTCTTTGAAAACTACATTTAATGCTGTATTGCGAGTCAAAATCGGTCATTTAGTGTTTGAGAAAAACAGCTATACATTTGGTAAAAAATGCAATATAAACTCAGTTAAATAGTACGTAAACAATGAAAAAGCTTGTTTGTGGATAGGAAATTCGTTTGTTTTCGATTTTGTGGTCTTTAGTTATTCTTATTTTGTTATTTTTTAACCAAAGACTGGCTGTGGGCACAAAATCGTAAACAAACTAATTTCCTATCAAGAAACAAGTTTCTTCATTATTTATGTACTATTTAACTGAGTTTATGTTGCATTTTTTACAAAATGTATAGCCGTTTTTCTCCAAAAATTAATCAGTCGAAAGATCCATGTTCCAATTTAAAAAAATTGGTCATTTTCTACTAACAGTGACGTAAGGCAACATTTAAAAACATTTAAAAATGTGAAAAGATAGTATTTTTCGTCCTATTTAATACTGCTTTTGAATTTTTTTAAAATAAAAAATTGTTCAAAAATTAAATTGTGGGTGGGTTAAAAATTTAGAATCGCACTGTGGACTTATACTCCCTAGATTAGCAATTGCACCGAAACCTCATTCGCAAAAATGTAGTTTTGTCCCATCAGGTCTTCTGGATAGCCCATGAAGGCTGTTCGTTTCTTTGGCCTTAAGGCTCTCGATTGCCGGCCATTATACCGCAAAACTGACGAATTCCAACATATCCGACTCATAATTTGCCCGCATTTTTCTCCTGCAAACAGACCATCATCATCCGGAAAGCGTAGCAGGACAAAGGCAGTATTAGTCAGGATTAGGCGGGGCAGCTCAGCTGACGAGTTCCGGTTTAAGCTAACTGGGTACTAATGGACCAATTTGTCAGCTTTTTCATCCCCGCGCTGTGCAAATATGTCTCCAGATTCGCATTTTTTTTCCCCTCCCTAACCCCCTCATTTTAATTTCCGCATATTTGCGAAAAATAATAAAATACGAATTTGCGCATACATCCGGCGACACAAAAGGGAAAACAATCAGTCACGAGAGCCTTCGGGAGGGTGGAAAAGCAATCGTCCCGAATGCAGCGAAGTCCTGCGTAAGTAATACACCATAGGGCTGTCCCTTTCGCTCATCATTTATAATAGTAGATTAGCCTGTTCCAAATGAGCCTGGATAAAAACCTTTTGAAGGATTTGCGCCTTCAGACACTTCGCTAACTGTCTTCTAATTCCCTGTTGTCTATCTCGGCGCAAATCTACCTAACCATCGATTATGGGGGATTACACCTCCAGACAGCATCCACTTTAGCTGATTTCCATCATCTCCGCTGATAAGCTGATAACTGCCACAATAACACTCTTCTCCGGGCTTACTAGCAATGGGGTTATCAGTTTTAACTGAGACGAGGTCGGAATATTTTAATAACTTCCACTTTTGTCTGCGCTTTTCTAAGAAAGCGGTGTAACTCTAGAGAAATGGGTCAGTAAGTATCAATCTAAGGAGTTTCACTGACCTGGAAATAAAGTGTTTTTAATTGGAAAGTGGGCGTTTTGGAGTAAAAGCAGTCAAATTAATTCCAAAGTTTCTCCATAAAATACTCAACGTTTGACTGACAAGGAGAAATATATAGGGTGGCCCAAATTGGGCCTGGATGTGCGGTTATCTCGGATAGTTAAGAGGAAATGGTTAAGGGGGAAAAGTCGAAAGGAACTTAATGGTCAACGTCACTTTTGATACGATTTTGGCCCCAGAACCTCAAAATTGAAGAATCGAGGCTCAATTTAGAGTTCACACCAGTCAGTCGATTAAAATCAAAAATACAATTTCCATTATTTTCTATCTTAAATAAGGAAAAAGCATCACTGTCTGACACTTTTCTTTATTTCCAAAATTTTCAAGTAAAATCAAAAGTGTTTCAGAATTTTTGCCTAGTTGAGTTATCAAAAAAATTGCGAATTTCCTTCATTTCAGTGACAATATCTTAAGCGATGTAAGTCCCAATGCCTATGGCTTCAGACCGATAGAAATCGGATCCTCGTTGGTCCTATTATCTTTTTCTCCTTTCGAACACGCAGGTTTTTGGTTTTCTTCAATCTGGCCAATAAATTCCCTTCAGTTTTCTCTCACAACTTTACAGATACCCAATTTGGGCCACCCTGTATAAGAACGGGTACAAATAATTTTTAAAAAAAGATAATTTTTACCCTTTAATCTGACGGATTCTTTAACTACAATGTAATTTTTGCTTCACAAAAGTTAAAATTTTACTACTACTAGTTCACTCTCCCTTCCACTAGCGCGCCCTCTAATTTGCGAGCTTGAGCACCCATTCCGTCATTTAAAACTAAACCGCAATATAATAATTAATCAGGAACAATGGATGCCACACATAGAGCCTAAGACACCCAGATAAGAGGGAGATAATGATGTGAAGTGAGCATCTTAATTCAGAATGAGAAATGCCAGGGACATTGGGGCCCTCTTGTGCTCGGTTACAAATGGTCCTTCCAGGCCAGGGTCAGACGGTAATTTTAAACAGATCCACAAATTAGGGGTACTACTCCAAGATAACTTCATTCCGAGATGATGTAGAGCGTCTCGGGACAATTATTATAATTAAATAGAGCGGGTATTAATATTTCAGCCTGTAGTGAAGTGATAAAGTGAGCGATTTTTGAGCGAATGTAGTGAGGCAATCTTCGTAACGATCGTTTAAAGTAATTTAAAATGTGTTTAATAACACGCTTCTTGATTAAAATACGTAATATATGATACAGGATATGGAAATATGGGTGTGAGAACGGGCCATTAGGCAGATACGGCAATCAGTCTATATAAGACAAAGTGGGCACGGCGAGAAGTCCTCGAACATCACACTTTTGAGGAGCTACAGGGCGATAGTTAAAAAGTAATTTAGTGCGGGGATAAGAATTTCATTAAGGGCAGCACCTCAGGGTGGGTGTTTTTAATGACGCAGTGGGGTCCTGGATACTAAAGAGAGAAAGAAGGATTTTCGAGGTACTGTATTGTGTTGTGAATAGTTGTCAAAGTGACCCCGTATTTAGAAAACGGAGAGAGGTTTTAAAACTGGTTTTGTGCAAGATTATGTAGCTCACTGCCCATAAGCCATTTTTTTTAGACGATTGCTCTGAACAACACTGTAGAACATGTATGTATATATATGGCTTGTCAGGTTCCAATGCGTGCCTTATCAAAATCTACACTCTACATGGAACGTTGTGTTCTCTTTGAGGGTTCCAGCTTGAAAATAAAACTTTTCAGCAAAGCACTTTAGTTTAATTACCGGTAGGGTCATTTTAAAAAATGGAGACATATATTGGCCAGCAAGCTCACCAGATCTAGCCTCATTAGATTATAAATTTACGTGGAACTATGAAATACCTCATTGAACTGACTTCGGCATGTGATATATTGTCGTAATCAGAAAAAAAACCTCACTTCAAAAATGTAAAAATCCAAGATGGCGCCCATAAAAAAACAAAGATGATGATGGTTTGCGAAACATCGAAACGTCGGATTTCAAATATGACATCTTCATGATGTGCGTTACAAAACAATGTGCAATATTCTGTCTACTTTATCTATTTTATATATTCTATGTATTCTATGTGTATATTGTATATGTACGATTTCCAAGGTTTCAATGCATGTCTCACCAAAATTTCCACCCTGTATAAAACGTTATATTCCCTTGGGGGTTCCGGTCCAAAAAATGGAACTTTTTACCAACTACTTGGGTTTGATTTAAGCGGAAAAAATGCGCTCCACTTTTTAGGCATTCTTGAAGAGCAATTTTCCCCACATGGTAATCATCATGCAAGCTCAATAAATTGCCCCTCAAACTGTACGCATCTTGCGACCAATAAATCTGTCAGCCATAAGATCGTTATCAAGGCTTCCTGAAGGCTGCTTCACACCGCAGACCATCGAACCCGGGCCTTAGCTCGGCGTATTACGCGGATAGATTTAATGGCAATAAAAAACGGAAGTGTCAAATTACAAAACACCACCGGTGTGAAAATACTGTCCTGATGGCTTTAAAATTATAGCTTATGCAAGTTTAGTCCAGGAGTAATTGGTCGAAGAATGAGTTTTTATATATGGGTTTCAGGCATTTAAAATGGTAACAGGTTGAAAACGTGAAGGTGCAAGAATGCTCAGCCATGAATAATGTATGGGAGCCAGTCGGGTGTACGGAGTTGCCTATTTAAGATTAGCTCTCGCCATTTGCAAGATACTTAAGGACCACCTAGTTACACACGCGTGTTAGTCAATTATGGACTACGACATCACGCGAAACCCAAGAGTGAAGAATCGCAGGAAATTTCTCAACCTTCACACAGCTAATGAACGTTATAAGTGGCGCATTAAAGGCACAAACTCATTTATGTTAAAACGGCGAAATTACTGTTTGGAATTGTTTTAATTCGAACATTAAATGTGGAATTATACGACATCATACTGTCGGATTACAAATTTATAGCTAACTCATTAGTAAAGTCTAAATTATCGGTTATGAGCCAAATTATTATCGTCCCATGAATAACTCCTTCGGGTTAAATCTGCCTCCGCCGTTGTGATGCACTCTGCAAGCCGCGAAGAACGAGATTACGTGATGAATAGGCGCCATTAAAATATGCTTTACCACAAACAAGAATTTCTAATTTACTGGATTCTCCAGATGCCTCTTTGCATATTTAATTAATTATTATATATCCGTATTAAATTCAGACGTGTTTGTAAATGAAGAAATAAATAATGCTATGAGCCGTGTGGGTCGGATCATCTGAATAACCGCCGGATGCAGAGCTAAATCGATGCAGACAACTTGGAAGGCAGGACCGGCGTACAAATGTAGCAGGAATTTGGATTCTGTAATCTTGCAGTGTGTAATAAACTGCCTACGTAAAACCTCGAGTAAACAAAATCTCTCGGAGACATGCGTTGGCCGGCACGCTCACCAGATTTTTCCCTATTTATTTAAATTATTTTGTTATTTCTATCAAACTGTAAGACTACACCTTAACATGTTAGACATTATGGTAATTAGAAAAAAAAACAATTTTAAAAATATAAAAATCCAAGATGACACCCATAAGGAAAAACTAAGCTGATAATGGTTGCGGTAAATCGAAACGTTGAATTTCAAATATGGGCTCGCCACGTTGTAGAAGAGGAAAAGTTGCGAAATAGATATAATAGGACTTGGTCGAGCTCTCGAGTCGATTTTTTTGCGCATTATGAGGTGGCGAATTTCTATTTTATCGCATTTCCATAACAGTCATCAGAATAATCTTATATTGTAGACAATTGAAAAATCTAATTAGAGACTGAAAATAACGGAAGATGAACCTTCTAGACTTTTGCCTTTAGAAGTTAGAAATTCGGGAACTTACCGCCCTAATATCATCCTTACCAAAAAACGAATTTTCCCAGCTCCTCTAGAACATTGTTCCTCAAAGCGCATCTATCCACAGCTCCACTGGAATTCAACACACCTTTAAACCGATCCTCATAGTTTTTCTCAAGACAGATCTCCGCTTATATTATGCAGTTGAACTTATACATGTCCAGAACGTTATAAATGCAAAGAATGACCATGCTGCTGGACCCGTTCAGCAGGACGGATATGACGATGCGGCCGGCTGGGAGGTTAAAAGGAATTTATAGTGCAGAAAGGGGGCTAGAAATGGATTTCTATATATGCAGTATGCCGATTATTTTGAATTATCGCGTCGAATTACCTGAGGAGATAATAAAAAACGTTTGTTCAAAAATTCAGTTTTTTTCGAATACCTCCGAAAGACACCGAAATGCTTTTAATTTTATTATTGTTGAATTCAAATTACGCAGCGTTGTCCCAATTTAACCGACCTCGCATCCTTTATGGTTTAAGCCACACATTTCTTGTAAAAATGTACATATCATCATTGTACTAGATTCACTTCCAGAAGCACTATTATTGCTTGCATTGGACCGACTTAAAAGGGAAACTTCCCCAAAATCCCTCTAACAATAAACCAGTTTCAGGAACAATATAGAAACTGGAACTAATATCCAGGAAGTAGCTAACAATACAAGTCGAATAGTCTTAAACTTCTATCGAGCTGAGAGCCCTTTATGCGACCTTAAATGCGCCCTAGGGCGTCGTTCTTGATGCCGGCACTTGTTTGGCACTTTCCGGGCTTTATTTCTGTTTATTGGGCATTTATGGGCTGCCAACGGAATTAGTTAAACAAGTTTCTCCATGTCTTCAGTCGTAAAGGAGTTATGCTTTTTGATACGATCGACTAACTTCCCGAGCGTTTCAAGGGGAACGTCCCATACAAAGTGGACATATATCGCTTTCCTGAAGAGTCGGCTAATTTGAGTGGACACGTCGACGTCTGGAAAGGAGCAGGCCACTTAGGGAACAAATGAAGCCATTACCGAATATAAAAGTTGACAAATGTCTGCACTCAGATTAAGCCCGGTCCTCACTGATAGCCACTACACTTTCGAATATCTTAATCTAATATTTTAGACCCCGAAATCGAGGGTAAAAGACTCTTATTGGATTAAAGTAAAACAGTCTTCGGCCTGTGCTGCGCACAGTAGCAACTGCCTCCATTACCAACAAACAACCGCTACCGTACCATAAAAAAGGGAGTACCCATAAAAAGGGTATAAATATAAAGCCTATTCATGTAGCCAGGTAATTGGTTTTGTGGGTGAATGTGTATTATCCCTTTTGATCGGCCCGGTAGCAAAGAGTCGACGTCCCATTGTTATTTATAGGCATATCATTGCGGCTTCTGATTAATCTTCTTCAACGTTATTGATGCTCGTAAAACATGTCCGAAGACTTCGGGCCCGCGGGTATACGGGATGAAGCTCTAATTTGAATTTGTTAAGGTTTTATTGCGCCCATGACCGAAGGCAGTTTAGTCAAAGATGTTTTACGGGGCAGGAACTGCTGGGAATCGCATAAGGAGATTCATCTCCACTTCAGATGGAACAAGTCTCTGGTATTCCGGTCCTCGGAAAACACTTTCATCGCATAAAGAGCAACCGTATAGTCTTCAATCATCTTCGTCCAACCATCTTCAACTATCATCAACCATCTCCCAGAATCGTGGAATCTTTCGTTCCTGTTGAGGCAATGGTCTTATTTGCAATATGTCTAATTTTTTCCATTTATCGGCCATCAGAGCAGAAATAATGACCCTAAAGGAAAATTTGTTGAATTAATTCTGTTCAGTGCTCCTTCGCTTTCTGAGCTATAAACAATTTTTTGAGCTGTTTTTTTTTGTTTTTCCTGACCTGCTTTTTTCACCCAAAAGGTGAAGTTTCAATTGAACTAACCGACTTGCGACTGCAGCTTTTACAGCGCCCATCCAGATCAGTTTTTTTTAAATTCTGCTCAGAACAGTTCAGGTTAATTCAGTCTTTTAGTTGAGGTGAAGTTAATGAAGTCATTTAATGAGGAAGGATTTTCGCTGTTTTAATTTATTTAAAGTTAATTTGATCAATTTGGTCCATTTATGTACAGGATTGCTCCGTATATTTAGACAGCTCCTGCTAATTTTATTTTAAAATAAAGAAAAACTGTAAATTCAAAAATGGTAGGCTTTATCCTAAATCGCCAAAAATTGTTACGTAGCATAACAGATGAATATTGCAAAGTTAAAAAAGGATACAATGCCGGTAAATTTATAATTTAACATCATGTATATTTTATAAAAATTGAATAGACCTTTATTTTCTTATTTCAAAAATATATGACATGTTGATATTTGGTTTAGCCGTTTTCGCGATATTTGTATTTACAAATTGGAATTAAATTATTTATCCAAATCAAAGATGCCATCAATAAATAAATGGCCCAAACCATTTTATAAAAATATTTGTTCGATTGTCACATTTTTAATAATTTTCGTAAGTTATTTGTTAAAAAAATGTTTATCTTGGTTCCATGGCATTAAAATGCAATTTGTTTATGTTACTTCTAAATTAATTTATTACTTCTAACAAAAGTACTATATAATTATAAGTGAATATACAAGTCTAGACATACGGACCAACCCTGTACGATTCACATTGATTTTATGTGGATTTTATGATAAATTGTCGTAATTTTTCGTAATCATATTTTAATTAAGGGTAACTTGTAAAAATGTCGCATTTCAATGCGAAATCGATTTGATTCATACACTAACTCATTATTCTGCTTTAATTTGGTCAGTAGATGCGTTGATTCATACAAGTTACCTTATTTCCGAACTGTTTAATCCCACATTTTATGATAGACTGCAATTTTCCCAAAAAAGCTCTTTTAATGCATCAAAATGAAGTTATGTCTCAAAAACTGGAAGGGTATTTTTCTGTTTTTCACTTTCTCCAAGGCTTTTAATTCCTCGAAAAAGACAGATTCTTAGATACATAAAAAAAAATATAAAAAAATCTATCTATCTCAGGAACTGCAAGAGTTTATGCCCTTAATATTTATTTACTTAATATTGTATTAAGTCAGATTAAGTTTATGATGATGTAAAAATGCTCTTTTAGTAATGTCGCAAACCTGGCAAAACACTTCTGTATCTCAAAAATGAAAAGAGTTTTTTTTCTTTTTGAGATGTTGCTTGAAGTTGTAAGTACTGTCTCTAAGAATTAAATTATTAATATCTTCTAAGCTCTAACAGGTTCTATAGAAACCAAGAATCTGACCAATGCCCACCAAACATTGCTGCAATTTGTCTATGTAAGTTAGTATGCAACTACAAGGCTGAGAACACGATAATAATTTGGACGTAAAAAATCCGTCTATAATATTCCTAAAAATGCCAGAAATTGAAAGAGTTTTTCCATTCCTCTTCGAATTATTTTATGTAAATCACTCGATGTTATCAAAAAAGTACCCATCTACTTTTGATGATATAGCAAAAAATTCAAGGTAAACAGTTCAAATATCCTAGCATCCATCGTTTTTTCCATGGAAAAATCGATCAATTAAGTGTGTTTTTATAGCAATTAGTTACCGGCAAAGGATGATAGCAGGTTTTAAGCCAATTACAAAAATACGAAAAAACTGGACTAACAGTCGCCAATCAAACGCAATTATCGGTAAATGTGTAACAAAAGCTGATGAATACTAAAATGTATTAAGGTAGAAACAATGTTAAACACAGTAGATATACCCTTGGGCCCATCATCAAATTTTAATGGTAATTTTTTCAATCTCTTAGTCAACTAGTGAATTGATCGTTTCTGTAGACATTTTGATTGCTCAAAGTAATTGTTAAATTAGATGAAATTGTTCTAGTGGCTAAATAAAGAAGGTTTTGCAATATTAATTAAACTCTCTATTAATACCTTAGATGTCTAGCTCTTACGGTTTCTGAGATCTAATGAGCGTAATATTGAATTTTTAATAAGTTAACCGACGGTTTGAACAGTGTGCCATAGATATTGAGTCTTTTTTGGAGTTCATTATATATTTTTTATGCTGTGCACTTTCATAGAGAAGAATCAATCTAAAAATATAATCGGAGAATACTTTAGTTGAGAAGAAGGCGCAAAATTCAGGTTGGATTAGGCTAAAAAGCTTTCGATATAAAGCCGGTGAGTTAAAGCAACTAAAAAATTGAGGACGAAATAACTTATTAACCGTTCGGGAAATTTGATGGAACTTAATTAAAGTGATTAATATAAAAAACATAAATATGTGTATGTTGGTTGGATCCAGTGGTCCCATCAATTGAAGGTCATTTCAAGCAAGTTCAATTGCGAACGCTATATACCAGAATGAGCAAATTTTTAAGTTTTTGCTATTTTTTTTCAGTGTTTCGCGAATAGAAAAAAAACTCATCAAAGAGAGCCATCTTTCGAGTGTCAGTCGAGTTATTCTGTAGAAGTCAAAAACCTAAGCGCCATCTGCAGAAATACACAACTGATTCTCTTTGAAGCTTTTTCGGTAGTTTTTCAGTGTTTCCGGAACGTAGTAAACTTTGCCGCGGGCGCCACATTTCAAGGCCTCTTAGCGGGGCTTCTCCACCCTCTTCCCTTGTAATTTACTGCTTTTAAAACTAGGAAACGCAAATTCTGGACTTCAAGTATAGCTTCGACAACACCAGCGATCCCAAGAGGGCCGTTGCTACATTCCTCCCTCTCGTCAAATAATTTTCGATTTCAAATTATTTAATAAGCAAAAAACCGAGGTCCGGATATTTCCTTAGCGGGTCTTTCAGAAATATTTGTCCGGCAATCAATCCTGCTCTACGGACGAGTATTATGCGCATATTTGAACTACTGCGGACGAAACCGCGGCACGGACAAAAAGAAGACCCTGGCCGCGTCTTCTTTTGTTCAGCCGCCTGTAAGCCGGCTAATTCGAATAGTTGGCCATGCCAAAACGTTAATGGGATACCGGGGAGAGCGTTTTTCAGGGAGCCGTGGGCAGAATTAATTTGATGCCGAATTTGCTACCGTTTTAACCGCAGAAATCGTCTAAGGACGTTCAAATTTGTCCGAGACAGAAGCGACCGCTTTCGATATGAAATTTTGTTTTTTTAATTCAACAGTTTGTGCTTTCAATCCCGATGTGCCCGCTCATCGCTTTATCATTAAACTAAAAAGAGATGTTATTCGAATTTCCAAAAAGCGAGAAGGAGAGAGAGAGACAAAACGAGAGAGAGAAAGAGAGAGAGAGAGAGAGATGCTGACAGTTTCAAATGGACAACACATATCTCAGAAAAGTCTGCAACAGTGCGAATAATTGAAGGTAAAGAAACTATCACAAATATAATCGAAGAATATCCTCAAATTACCAGACGAAAAATTTATTGAATGGCAACTACCCCGTAGTATAGGACGAGCATGGGCCGCATTCATGGCCTCCCAGATCACCCGATATTAGTACTTCAGATTATTTTTATAGCGTCACTTAACGTCGCTGGTTTAAAAATCGGTGAAACATATTGGGTGAAACGTATTGGAAAAAATTCAACAACAGATAAGGAGGAACGCCAAGATTAATAACAGATCAGATTGATAACAGGCGATCTAACCACATATGAGAATGATGAGCAACTAACCCATGCAGTCTTTGGACGAAGTATTCAGGATAGTCAAGACTAAGCCACCAGTAACAGTTCCAGTCCAAATTTTCTATAAGTGAATTTTAACTGAATTGCTCTATTTTTCACCCTCTAACACCCAAGAGTTATTTATACTATTGTTTCTGGGACACCTGGTATAAAATTACCTGTAAACCCCAAAAAACATCAATCACCCCCTTTTAAATGAATCCACAACTCCTCTTACCCCGATCTTCTACTGTTATGACCCCACACCACTTTCACTCATTAAAGGTCAACTACACGATTCGCACTATCACTCAGGTCAGTTACATTAGTGACGTAATTCAGTAGTATTTGAAACTGAAGAACAGTAGATTATCCCGATTGTTGGTTTATTCCGTATTAGAAATATCTTGTTTGCTTCCCGCTAACACTCGATTTAATCATCTACGTGTCGTCATCTTCAAAACATACAAAAAACTTTACAGCTCGCCTTTGGCGAAGGTACAGCTCATAGGTTGTACTATAAAGAATGATCGGTACGCGACACGTGTACCGATCGTATATTTATATTCGTATATGTATATTATTGAATTTTAACATTTTTATCTATTGAAGATCTTGCATACGCTTTCACCGAGTCTCTTACTAGAAATTCACAAATAGTTCAATGACGCTGATACGGCAATAATTAAAATTTTTAGGTTAAAAGAAATAAGGAGTTAAAATCATAAAAATTAAATATCTGGTAAACATTGAGGAACCTGCAGTCCGGAAATTTCAATTTTCGAACGTAGTTGACGACAAATTTTACATTGTTGGCATAGGACTCATGTCTATTGTTTGAGGTTACTACGTTCGAAATTGCCTTCGGATACCTAATTTATAAAATCAAATTTTAGAAATTACAAAATTTTCCATGCCGTAAATAATAGCTATAACAAGTCAAATCAAACGATTAGGAAATACATTCAATATTAGAACGATTTTTTGGGGATTTTGACCTATTGGAACATTTGACCATTGCATAGAAGATTGCAAACAACCAATTAATTATCACAAATGTGAAGGGCTACATACAACCATGTCGTGTAAGCTATTACTCCCTATGAAGTGCACCACCTGTAGTAAAGAGGGTTAAGCATGGCGGAACATAAGATGCTCAAGAAGGCTCGTCTCCATAAAAAACACACTGCAGTCATCGGCTATAGAAAAATGTTCTCAAAACGACTTGTAAGTCTTTGATTTAGCGTTTATGAGTCCTGTTCGTTCGATTCCGCCAAAAGTATCATCCATTTAGTTAACTTTTGTTTACAGTCTTTTTGTGTGCTCTACCGACTTCTATGGGTCATCTCCGGCGCCTGCCGAGTCCATTCAAATTGATAAAACTTTTTGCCATTTTGGCGATTGTTCAACCGGCCATTAAATGGGTCCGTTTTTGCGGCTCGAAATTCTATTTGTATATTGTCCGATTTACAGCGCTTTTTATCTTCACAGCTACAAGTAGCGAAGAAGATAAAGTATACGTGCTGGCTCCTACAGTTGAGGAGTACCGTACGCCGGCAGCCTGGCAGTGGGTGAACGCATTCAGAGCGTAAAAATTGAATTTTGTTCGCGGAATTCTTCAGGCCCTCGGGGACAAACAAAGTGCATTCAGATAAAAGTGCGGGATCCTTTTCACTGCCGTTTGAAAAATGGTACTTTCTAAAGGCGATCCCCGAACCGAGCACAAAAGAAAATCGGTGGCCCGACCGGCTCGCGCTATTTTTATGAAGCAATTAAATATGACTCTCGCCGAGCGTTAAATTATGCATTCTAAAAGGAGAAAAACGAAATTAAAATAGTGGCGAGTGTGAAATCAATTTAAAACATAACTAAAAACTATGGCGAAACTCGTAATATAAAATGCACGCACGTACCTGCGGAATGCATAAAAACAATTGACGACACTTTATCGATCTTGAACCACAATGTGCGAATATCGATTCGAAATGAGTGGGGAATACAGATTGACTCAATGCGGGTTCTCAGAACGGATCTGTATTGACATTTCTTTCATCATATCGACATCAATTCGACTATTCAGCAATGCAATTTGGAGGGCTTAGTCCAGCAGTTTGCTGGAAATAATCATGTTTTTGCAAAGAGAATCTGAAAACAACACAATAATAAACAAATGAACGAAGAAAAATATCAGAGGTGCTTGAAGGGTTCACCCGGCCTTTCTAAGTGCAACTGAATGCGTCTTCCTAAATTCTGCATTGACCTTAAAATGTCCCCCTTCTTTATTTTGGTCCTTAAAAGTGTGATGCTCTTCCTTCGCAGCTCTTTAATATCGGTGATTTATAAATGAAGTATTTCATGGTTTCCCATATATAATAATCTAGTAGGGACAGATCTGGAGAGCATGCCGGCCAACGCATTAGAACTTAGAAAATACAACAAACTCGGCTAAACATCTACGAAGAAAGAAAAAATATAATCCCTTGGAGATATTGTCGAGTTGAAGGCAATCCAGGAATCCGAAATCACTCCAATGATAATATATTTTGGAATTTCGAATTCTTCAATTTCAAGCAACGTAGAGAACTCAATCCAACATAAGTTAAAGAAAAAATTCAGCTAAATCCTGCTAAAACGTCCGCTTCGAAAGACAAGAAGAAACTAAGTGTAATGAATTATTAAGCCGGAAGAAGACGGCCATGCAGAAACTAAAGAAAAAAACGGAATAATCTCGAGAACAGCACTAGATTTAAAAACTAAGATTTAGCGACTTTAGTTTCGTAAAGAGAGCACAATTATTGAAAAATCGATTCCAAGCGGATAGAAGGAGGCCCAAAGCCTTGGGAGAGCCATACAGAAGAAAACTGAAATAGCCTTAATAGCAACTCTGGCACGGAAAATTATCCAAAAAAGTTGATAAATTTGAGCAGAAAATTTTTGAAAGAAATAATTTGTCGAAGGCGCAAAATTAATTTTACTTTAATTAAAATTCCTAGATCGCATATTTATTGCTGTATCCGGCAACCTTAAAATAACAACAACAAAAGCTAATCGCGACGTTGCCGTTTCCCAGTCTCTTCTAATAAAAACTGTGTTTTTCAATAGATTTCAGTAACGTTAACCAACTTTCTTACGTGTGTATCAAGATGGGGTATACGAAGAGGGATGATTAATAGCACGAATAAGTGAACATACATTCCGAGCAATCGGTCTTACCCGATACGAAAAGTCACAACGTTCTCTAAGACTATCATTTCTTCTACTTTTAATTTTCAGTAATTTTTCATAAATTCAAGCAAAACTTTGATTTTATGCGCATTATGGCAACGCTGCTTGTCTATTCAAGTGCATGAAATGCCAATAACTGGCGTCACTCTTTAAGGACATATTATGAAAAGTGTGGAGTTGCCGGTTCTCTGGTCCTCATTTCTGCATATTTGAGCCGATGTGAGCGCAGTACTCGCTCTGGATAGACTAAATGGGTCTCCTCAACACGCGAAATAGGGAGATGGGCAACCATGGGGCCTTTTTAATCAGCTTTTAACGCGCTTTGGGCTCGAAGAATCATCGAAGACGCTTTAGCGTTTTCCCAACAAAACGGCACCTAAATCTACCGTTGTTTGCGAGCATCATCAGCAACAGCAGCAACATCGAGACAATATAGATTTTAATTACACTCGAGCTGCCTGACGAGAATCCGCATCATATATACGAACAACAAAGAGTAAAAGGAGAAGGAAAGCAAGTGGTGCCAACCGAATGACAAACTGGCTAACTGTGGATCCGACAAGCGGCGGACCGGCAGCAAAAACTGGCGGCGGCGGAGGCAGCAAAAAGTGCTCTTTTCGGGGGGCGGCTGCTCCGAGAGGGCGAACGCGAACTCCAGAACGGAATTAGTTTTAGTTTCGTTTCAGTTCCGGCTGAAATATCGATGTAGGGGCACATAAATTTAGGTCACAGAGACCGAGATTTGCCGCCAGTCAAACATCACTGAAAATCACCAAAAATCGCTTAAACGTTGCTTAATGACACTTAATTTACATTTTTGCACAAAACCGATTTATCTATTTATATTTAATCGTCAACCTAAGCAGCCCTCTTCTACAAATTGGCTTATACGTTGTGTGCAAACACCACATCAGAGCCGGGCTTTGAGAACTCCTTTGTGAGTGCGTCTTAAATGGAGCTGGTAAATAATTAAAAGAGGTTTTAATCTTGCATGGTTAGTTTAATCGGATTGAAGGGGTTTTAATGGGGGTGGGGGCTTTAGTTTTAAGCCACAGGCTAAACATGACTATGTTTTTGTGCACATACATGAAATAACATTGGCCAACCGGTGAGTAGTGGTGTAGTGCAGACATGTATTTATACAAGGTGTCCTCGACACAGGGGTACAAATGAGCACTGGATAAAACAATGGAACGATTCAGGTAAACTTGCCTTGAGCAAAAGTTACCTGTTTTCATTCTACAGGATGTCAAAATTTTTCGAATTTTTTAAATTTGGGGTAAATCTCCAATTTTTAATTTACAGACTTAAAATTATTTCCAAAGGGGTTTTTTATACCCGACAAATTCATATACATAGCATATCTGCTTCAAGGCATACCTGATGGGTAGGTGCTCCTAGGGCGGGTTGGGTGGTCCCCCCTGTGCCTTACCGAGGCACAAACATCCACCTAATTTTTTCACACATAATTTCAGTATTTTTACGAATCTTGAATTTTCTTATGTTAAGTTCTACAAAAAGAACTCATATCTCTAACAGTTTTCAGGATGACTTGTTAAACTTCAGGTCGACCATCGACACATTTTCCAAGTCTTAGACCCAAATTTTCCCGAACTTTGAGCTTAATACACTAATCAACCAATCTGTTCGTGTTTTCAACACACGTAGGATTTTATACACCTTATTTGGGGTTGGTCCAAAGGGGTCATAGTGCTTTCAGTATTAAATTCAGAATAAATTTGCATCCCTTCAGGAGGTTGTTGGTCGCTGTTCAGCCACCAGGAAGCTTGTCCTCAAGAGTTCCGGTTTTAAGTTCTGTTGGGCTAAGGAAGAGGGTTTTATGGTAAATATTTCGTATAAGCAGGTTCCCTGTTTTGTTATGGACCCGCATTAGGACTTTCTCCCCACCAACGTTGATCATCAGGTCTTCTTACTGCTTTCTCAGCGGTTTTGCCATAAAAGCAGTGTGGTCAGCGTGTTGCGATACGAATGCGGTTTTGTCTATGTGTTTTTCGTTCCTTTAGCCCATGGAGGTATATATCATGATGGTAAACATTATAAAGGGGGGTTGCGCGCGGGGATCCTTGAGGGGGCCTTCGTTTTGGGGAAAAGAGGAAAAAAATGGTGTGGGCACTTGGTGCTTCTAGTCATCGTTTACAATAGATTTACGATAGTATGAAGCAGATTTCGCCGTTTGAAGTATCTCTAATTTGTAAAACGGACCACTGTGCCGGACGCTGTCAAACGCCCTAATAAAGTCCATAAATCCACTTGCTGATCCTTGTTGTCGTCAACGATTATTGTTTTGCAGGAATTATTTGCCATAATTTTACCAACCGCTAATCCTTCATTTCATGCATATTAGTTAGCTAACCGGGCCATTTCAGCAAATAAATTACGTAATCGCTACAGCAGTATCATTACACTCCATTAGACACAGCCGGTATTTCAGATATTATTTTATATTTCCCGGTCAATTTTTTTTCTCCATTACCTCAAGGTTTTTTGTCCGTTTGATAACGACGATTCGCAAATGGCAATCTGAATTGCAAAAATATGGACATTAGCGCGCTATAATACATCAAGATGTTCCCTGGGAGAGGGAAAGGCAACAAGGAAGTCGCATCAAAGCGGGCCCCCGTCATCATCCCTTATCAGACAAAGAGTCGCCTTGCGGTGACGTGGAAAAATTGCACCACAACATAACATTGACCGCCCTAAGACATCCATTGTGACACTGTCAGAGGACGTCGCGGCTTTTCGTATCGGATAAGACCGATTGCCGGGAATCTATGTTCACTGATCCGTGCTAATGATCATCCCTCTACGTATACCCCATCTTGATACACACGTAAGAAAGTTGGTTAACGTTACTGAAATCTATTGAAAAATACAGTTTGTATTAGAAGAGACTGGGAAATGGCAACGTCGCGATTAGCTTTTGTTTTTTTTTGTAGTTTGAGGTTGCCGCATGAAGCAATAAATCTGCGATCTAAGAATTTTAATTAAAATAAAATGAATGTTACGTCTTCAACAGATCGTTTCTTTTTAAAGTTTTCTACTCGAATTTGTCAACTTTTTTTGGATAACTTTCCGTGCCATAGTTGCTCTTAAGGCTCCTTCACTCCCCTTCTCTATGGCGTTCCCAAGGCTTTTAGCCCCTTTTTATCCGCTCGGAATCGATTGTTCAACAATTGTTTTCTCATCATGGGGCAAAAGTTTTTAAAATTGAATTTTCAAATCTAGTACTCTTTTTGAGGTCCTTAATTCTCTTTTCTTTAGTGTCTATCATATGGCGTGATCTCACATTGCTCATCCCGCAAAATCGTCCAACAAAACTACAGTGTGGCACAACGAAAACTTTGCACCTCTATTTTTAGTGTTTAAAATGAAAATGTGCAAAACGTTTAGATCCGTCAATTTTTGATCCGAGGGGGACAATTTTTTTAATTGTATTTTTAACTCTTCAACCCCCGTACAGGGGTGACAGTTACTCTCAAAATTTTTAATGACGAGGGATATCGAGTGATACCTCATTTTAAAGGTAGTTGTATCCTGATTATAATCTCCAAGTTTGAAGTCACTGCTTTTATTCTCGTTGATATGACAGTTAGTCAAAATCTATAAAGAAAAAAAGTTTTAGTCAATAATGAATTTATCACATTAACAGTTGCATACGTCAAAATTAGTGTAGAAAGACCCTTAAACGTAAGATATCACTGATCGTTTTGACAGAGGTGAGTTTCACCTCTAATGGCATCATTCATAAATGTCACCAAATTACACCCGAAATATTACATAACCTAAGACAACACTTTGAACAAAATTTATTTCATTATAGTGAAATAAATGGTGGTCATTTTCAACATTTAATAAATTAATCAGAAAAATAATGTGAACACATTTTTTATTTACCCACCTTTTCTAAGAAAAAAATTACAAGTAAAGAAGCGTAGTCTTAAATTTGAGGAGTAAAACTCGCCTTCGTCGAAACGATTCAGTGATATTTCACATTTAAAGGTGTTTCTACCCCCTTGTTGAAGTCTGTAGCTCTTATTGTGTTAAATTAATTATCAATTAGAAACTTTGTTCCCACAGACTTTGACAAGCTGTCATGCCAACTGGGATAATGACAGTGACTTCAAATTTGGAGGTTATAATCAGGGTACAACTATCTTTAAAAACTTTAAGTATCACTCTGCACCTCCTTCCATTAAAAATTTTAAGGGTAACTGTCACCCCTGTTGAAGGGTTAAAGTTAAAAGGCTAAAAGTACAATAAAAAATTGTCCCTCCCAAATCAAAAATCGAAGGGTCCGAGCATTTTTCATTTTAACTACTGAAAATCGAGATGTAAATTTTTTGTTAGGTCACCCTATATGCAATTCCGAACTGATTACATAAAAAGCTGCTTAAAATACTTTAAATTAGTTTTAGAAGCGTTATTCAGATTAAGCTAATTAAATAGTAAATATTTCTATAAATGGGCCTTTCGTCGCTTGATGCGCTTTTGCGATGGTCAAATACGGGGGACGTGCAAATTGGGTCATAGTGCAAATTCCATAGCAATGGGAATAATCGTGAGTCTTCTGATGCTCCTACGGGTATATCAAATTTACAATGTGAATCCACAATTATTGTGCTATTTCGGAAATAGGCCCCGAAATCCCACCTCAACTATCTTTGTGACTCCAGTTCCTGATGAAAAGACGAGCTTTGAACTCATCTTACATTTGCAGACACTGCGTGCTGAGGAAGAAACCCTTCTCAGCCACCTATCATCTTCTCAGATGATGTTGGGTACGATGGGCAGCCAGCTATTCATAGCTGGCAGGAGCTAGCTGGATCCTGATGGATGGATTCGGGACGAGGATCATGCCTTCGGATGGAGTGCCCTTGAGATATATATTCTAAGACATATCCAAAGGGCCAACTTTCCCTGAGGAAAGGACTGCTGAGAAATACATAAAGGGTGTCAATTTGAAAACTTCTCATTCCTATTATCTCTAAATAAAATAGATTTAAAAAAACGCTGGAATACGTTGATTTTATTGTCGAAGCAAAACAATTTTTGTGTAGAATTCACTGCGTCTCTTTCAACCTTCTACCCCCCAGAGCCACCTTCTCAAATATTTTAAACGGCAAAGGGGGTTAAGTGATACATTATTTTAAAGGGCTTTTCATTCTCTGCATTTTGGTACCTCATTTGTTATATTTGTCTGTTGTGTTATCAAGTTAGGCGTCTTTGATTATTCTAAATTCATTTTTCCTATTAGTGTTTTTGCTAACGTTGAAACTAAGACTTTTTTTAACTCAAATATGTCTTACGATTAAGAAATTGTTGTAATAAATCTATTTATTAACCAATTGATTTATTATTTATCGAAACGATCATCAGAAGAAAAGAAGTATTAATCACTGAAACAAATGTTTATCAATCTAATAAATTTCCTCGGTCCTCGAAAAGAAACATCTACGTAGAATATGATTTTTTTATTGTTCATTTTTGTTTGCAATGGAATGCCGTTTCGATAAATTTTGATATTATCTTACATGGAAAATATTTACTTAACTGGAGAGCTGTACTTAAATTTACTTTAAAACGTAATTGATCCTTTAATAACAACTCATTTGGAAAATCAAGTGGGTGGAAACATCTTGCAAGAAGACCAAATACATTTTCAGCAAGATGGAGGTCCATCGTATTATTTTCGCTTAGTACGAGAACGGTTGAATGATCGATTTCTCAACAAATGGATTGGTAGAAGGAGACCGATAGAATGGCCTACAGGATCACCAGACTTAACGCCGTTTGATTATTTTTATAGGAGTATATAAAATCGGTTGTTTACAAAACCTAGCCTGATAATATTGATGATTTGAAAAGAACAATCATAGCGGCAAGCAGGGCTGTTCCAGAAGCGGTATTGGAAAATGTCAGGGAAAAGTTTCAAAATAGGTTTTATTATTATTTGAAAAATAATGGTAAACATTTTAAGCGTCTGATAATTAAAAGTGTTAGAAATAGGAGTTTCAAATTTGAACGTTTTTTTTTTAAAGACAAGAAGAAAAATTATTTTTTTTATGATTTAAAACGGCTGCGCAGAAATTTATTACAACAATTTTCTAATCGTAAGACTTGTTTGAATAAAAGTCTTAGTTTCAACTCTATCAAAACACTAATAAGAAAAATGAATTAACAATGATGAAAGACACCTAACTTGATAACGTAACAGTCAAATATAACAAATGAGGTATCAAAATGCAGAGAATGAAAAGCCCTTTAAAATGATATATCACTTAACCCCCTTTACCACTTAAAATATTTGAAAGGGTGGTTGTGGGAGGTAGAGGGTTGAAAGAGGCGCAGTGAATTCTACATAAAAATTTTTCTCCCGCAATAACAAAATCGATGTGTACCAAGGATTAAAAAAAAATCTATCCTCTTTTGAGATAATATGGGTGGAAAGTTTTCAAATTGACACTCTGTATCTGAAATCGTTTCTTCCTCAACGTCTCGATTTGGGTGTTCTCACAAAACGTTCAGCCGGCTTCTGGCTCCCTCTATTTTCCTTCCATTCTTTCTAGGCAAGGCCCACATGTGCGTGTATTTCCGGACATACAAAGCATAATGCACACGCATGTCTGATGAAGCCAGTAAGCAGAAACACGTGTCGCCGGGTTTCCCAACATGCTCTTTCTATTTGAACGTTCGACTTCTGTGGGCCGGTCACATTTTTATGAAATTATTATTGAACTGATAAAGCCATGAGGAAATCGCTGTGGGGCCATTACGTAACGCAGATATCGATTGGGGGTTTGCCAATGACCTCTAGCTTACATTGAAAACTTTAATGGCTGTTAAATCAGTTCTTTCTTTTATTATATTTTCAGTTTTTTGCGTTAATTTGCAGGATGATTTGTAGGTTATTCAAGTGCCAATTAATGAAGGACTCGACCGGGAACATTCACGTTCACTTTTTGTTGCTAAACCTGCTTTAAAGGGGTATTTAAATTTTGTCAGGATCAGTGACGCATGTCTTCCTTCTAGTCCGACATAAACCGCATTCAACCGGGCATAACGTAACAAACGACGGCAGTCAGACCCAAATGAGCACCGTCCACGATAAAATGCTTAATGTAATGTTTATTTTCTCAATTGAGGGTGAGCATTTAGCGAACCTCGACGTTCCCCCTTTTTCGACCCGCTCTCTCGGTTATTCTTTCACCCCACGTCTTCGCCGACATTATACCAATTTGCTCCCATTCTCAGTTGCGCCATTTATCTCTCTATTTATTACATGCCCGTGCGATTATCAATCATTTCCAATGGCTAAAAATTCCTGCTCTTACAGGTGTATTAGTCCAATTCCATACTCATTAGATTTCCCAACAAAGTTAACAGCCGGATAATAATAATCGAAGAATTATTATTCATCGAGGTAGTTAGCGTTGATTATACGCCCATGATATACCGCTTAATATACAGGAGACGAGCCTGAAACGGATAAACAGCCACAGATGCGTCGAAACCTGCGAGACATCTGCCTGACGATCCTGCATTTTAATGTTGACATTTGCACCAGTTTTAAAGAATAAAAAATCGAGGCCCACAAATGCCTTGAGGGAGATGCACAATGTTGCAATCAAAATAATTCATTTCCACTCGGGAATAATGGGCCTTGAAAGCATTATTTTTGCTCCTGGTTATTATCACTTTATCAGGTGGTTCCGCCTGCATGTACTTAATTCAGTTTAATCAAATCCCAGCTGGTTTGAGACTGCCCGTTGAGGAATTGGCTCCAATTACCTGTATTGCTGTAGGTGAACCGATTTTAATTTTAGTCCTGGAAAGTATGCTCTCGAGAGAAAATTGCTGGCTTTAGAGGTTAATTTGTTATGTCCACCCCTATGTTATGGTGTAATAGCGGTAGCAATAACTTTATTGGCACAAACAAATTACACACATTTAACCTGCAGAATGTCCGTTTCTCGAACTCCATCGTGAGGCAAAAATTGGGGCAACTTACTTCAGCAAGTACTTTCGTTTGATTCCCCGTAGAGCCATTTCAAACAATGGAGACACACGTTGGCCGGCGCGCTCGTCAGATTTATCCCCATTAAATTGTAATTTATGGGGAACTACGAAAGATCTCATTGAACTCACCTTGACACATGATATATCGTAGATCGATTTGAGAGTATATTGAGCATAAAAACCTTATTGTGGCACAGGAAAAAGGTTTGATCAAACTACATCTCCCCACCCCGCCTCCAGTGTTCTTCGTTTGAATATTCAAAGCACTGTGAGGTGCAAATCTTGCAATGCAAAAATTCGGCATACTTTTTGCGTGAACCCTAAGGAATGCTCCCCAATTGGAGAATAAACTTCATAAATAACAGGTCGGCACGTTTAACGGTCAAAATCTGTCCAAAACGTGAAGTTGCGGCAACTTAACTCCGTATATCCATCATTTATCACAAACTTTGTCTGCCCGTGACGTCTACTTATGCCGTATTATGAAGAGCCGAGAGACTCCAAGGGGTTAGACCGCAAGGAGTTCGCCCTTCTTGAGTTCAACTTAACGCACTCCCTTGGCTTTCTTACCCGCATTTATTCCCTCTTCAGCCTGTACACAAACACGTATGCAGATGACTTTAAAAAATGTCTGTAGACGAAAGATCGCCATAAGAGTCTCCAATTCAGAATTATATGCAAACTAAAATTCTATAGGAGTTCAAACAAAGCAGCGAATTATCTCAAGCCGAAGCCACCAGGAAAGCAAATTTCCGCGTTATTAAGAAAATTTTGAATTATTAACTGCCTTTTCCCCACGAGATATAATTTATCGTCACCATTAAAGTAACGAGCCACTTGTCAACTGCCGGAGATAGAGAATAAGAAGACGAAACTAAGAAACTGCGTAAGCGATGAGTGTAAACAGGGGTGGAATTAATTAATTTTAATAAAATTGGCCTTTTGTACCTCACCTGCCAGAGGATACAGAAATCTACAAGAACTCCCTTAAAGGGCTTGTCAATATCTTGGCAATGACGGTACCGTCGGAAACTTCTTCACAGCTCTGTGGAAAGATCACTCTTTTCTTTGTTCTGTGAAATGTGTGACAAATGTTCTGACTTTAATGCCTGAGAACATTTCTTACAACTCTTCCGGTCAGAAAGCTTATCAGGGCCCACCTGATTACCATTTGATTCCTAATTCCGGTTAGTTCGGATCAGTTCCGGTCAGTTCCGATTGATTCCGGCCAGTTCAGGTTACTTCCGGTTGATTCCGGTTAGCTCCAAATAATCCTGGTTGGTTTGCCAGTCTCGATTTCGACTCGATCGAAACATCCAAACCCTTATCTTACATGTAAAATTACCCGAGTAAAAATTACGCCAAGTAAAACCGCGAGCATCTGCCTCATTTTCCCATCAATGACGCTGCATTTTCGACCGCCATCTTCCAAATAATCAAATCATCTCCGTAATTACTCCACTTGCGGCACTCGGGATTGTCCGGCCAGAGACGAGGTGCTCGTATTCCGCAATCTTAAACAAAGCTGCCCTTTCGGCCACCCAAACTTTGATATGATTAACGAGATGGCGTTAATTACCGTTGGCCCCACTCTCCGGGGGAAAATCATTTTGAGCCAACTCGAAGCAAAAACGTCAGTGGCGTACCTACACATATGATAATTTCTTTTATGTGCGAAAACGTGGGGAACGGAAAGGGAGATCAACTCCGAACTCCTGTCAGAGCGATTGACTGAATAATTGTGACTCTCTTAAGTCTGCTTTCCGCCGGGAGAATCGTGTCCGCCTTAACAGTACATCTAAGATCTCCTGTGAAGGGGAAGCAGTTTCACGTAGCGCCCTCTATTGAGCTCCGTTGGTAAAACCACGTTCCGATTCCATCAAGCGAGGGATTAATATTAGAGACCCCATGGGTCCCGAAAAGCGCTAAGATCGGAATCCTCGGAGTATGAGCTTACCATTCGGATTCCCAAAGCGGCTTGAAGGTCGGCCTCTGGACTCTAGAATTGGACTCGAGGGGTCAGCTAACAGTGCCAAGATCTCTGCAGGTATCCCAGTCGCGTTTTTTGAATGTACTCGATAGCAGATGGTTGGAACCCTTCCGGGCTTCGACCGAACCAATGTGCGTCACAATAAGGGATTGGAGGGGGGGGGTGAGCTCATAACAGATTGACTGTGACCGAGTTCAGACTTTTTGTAAATTTCAGTTTTTTTGATATTTGAAATTTCCCCATCTCTGTTCATTTGTAGAGTACGAAATCAGCAATCTCGTTCGTAACCTTAACGGGCGATTTAATTTTGAGGTGGACACGGGGACCGACGATAAAATTTTAATATGCGACGATGACCGCAGCACAATTTATGACCGCCTAAAGAGGGTTATTCTTTTCCCCAACCCTCTGCGGCGCTTCCGGAAAAAACTTCTTTATAAATATCAAGGCGGGTAATGTTTCATTGCCGATTTCTTTTTGAAGGCACTTTTTGGTCTTTCCCTAAGAATTATCGGTCTGCCGCTAAAAACCCCTCGTGGGGTTGTACGTGCAAAGAGATAAAGGCGAAATGTTTAATTAACCCAGATTTTGGTGTTGCAAACGTAAAACATATTGCGGTTTTAAATATCGCCCGAAAAAACGATAATAATGGCGTGTGCCATTTGCGGTTTGAAACAATATATCGTTTTTTAAAATCCTTGTCCGTGGAGAATGCGAAAAGAAGTGAATAAATTATAATAGGAATTGCTATTTGTCGGGTTTTGATTAATTTGTTGCCAAAGCGGGCAAAAACGCAATTTGCTTTTTTTCCTATTATTTATTTCAAGCTCGATTTGAAGGCAAGGTACACAACCAAGTATAGGTACCATTGAGGACAACTTGGGATTTATTTACTGTTGCTGCTGCTTATTTACATTCAATTATTGAACTTCATTGGATTTATTTACGTAAATTTTCTATAGCAAAAGTCCAGTACAGGGAAACTTCGCATCTGGAGGGTACGTATTTTCCTAACTCAGTCATGCCACTTTCGTCTTTTTTTCTTTCTTATTTCTTCCTTTTTCCTTTCCTTTTTCTTCTGTTTTCTTTTTCCACCTTTTTTTCTTTCTTTTTCTCTCTTTTTTTCTTCTTTTTTTCATTTCCTATATTCTTTTTCCACCAATGTTCGATCAGTACTTTAACCAAATTTTCCTCCACTTAAAATTTCCTTTGTTTGCCTATCCATTCCTTCCCCCTTTGTTTATGTTTCCAGGCCCTCTACTTCTCTATTGCCTTGGAATGCTTTTTTTTACCTCCCTTAGATTTTCTTCATCTCAGGGAAGCTTAGGCATAAATTTGACTTGGTTTGGCGGAACCAGCAGTGGCTTTCGCTCTCTACCTCTATTCTTCACACTATTGTATTTAACCAAAATTCCATGTCCTGTAAACATCTATGTCAATTGCAATTGCACTGCGTCCATTTTGCTTTATACCATTTATTCAGTCGTGGCACTAGAACTTTTGTCCATCTTACGCATCGCTCTAATATTTTCTTCCAGTTCTTTAGCATTCTCTCCCTGACATCCATCACACTTTTCTTCCCGTTTTCTCATATGATCCTTCATTCATCCACTCTCTGCCTAATTCGTGAGATCTGGAGAATACCAGCACAGGGTGCCTTGCCATGGCCATGTAAGTACCTGTTACCCTTATCGCCAGTGGTTTGCTCGTTCTAATAGTGCCTCATCCTTCTTATACTTCAGTTTTCGTGTTACACTGACACCGTAACTAATCCAAACTTACTTGAAGTAATGTCTTTCTTGTTCACAAGGTGAAATCTTCATAAGGCGCCCGGTCTGGTCTTCTGGCGGTTGTATAGTATGAGATTCGCCCCGGACACTCTCCCCACTATCCTTTGACTTATTTGTGGGCAAATGCGACTTAGACAAGGGTCGCCCCAGGTATCTACCAATGAAAACACCTCGGATTTCCCTTTCCTCCTACAAGGAGCCTCCGCAAAACATTACTTCTTATGAGGGGAGCTACCTGAACTAACCTGAACTAAAAGTATTTATTCA
This sequence comes from Euwallacea similis, assembly GCF_039881205.1. Classification (NCBI taxonomy): domain Eukaryota; kingdom Metazoa; phylum Arthropoda; class Insecta; order Coleoptera; family Curculionidae; genus Euwallacea; species Euwallacea similis. The sequence goes on from NC_089631.1 coordinate 2,325,686, forward strand.
ATGTTGTAAAAAAATGCAGAAATTATTTTTAAAAATTACGCATCTCCTCACCCATCATCCTACGAACTTATTTTTCTCACCTTGCAGTGAACAATCGATCCTAAAAATGATTTTCCTCACTTGAATCGTGAATCACCCCCTGAATGATCATTTGGCAGTCAGAAATTCTGTATTGGCTTGCAGAATCGGGCAATACAACACTATAAGTATTGGATAATAGATCACAGTGTGTCTCCGATTATTTTCTAAATACGGGGAGAGCGGCCGCCCCCGAAGGTGGTCAACGTGAGTTATGGCTCCGGAGTGACCGCCGCCGGCCGTGCCGTTGCCGCCGTCGAGATTTTCCCCGATAAATCATCTTCCTGCAGTGTATCTCCTGCACACACACCACTGACAAAACGCTTTTATTTGACAAATCTTACACGACGGCGACAGTCCGTGTTCCCTTTGTTTTATTGCAATATTGTCCTGCGGGATCGACATAATTTATGTTCGCCCTCTGTCTGGTTATTACCGCCATCCCCCGATATTCTTTTCGGTTCAATGTGACGTGAAAATTTCTGGTTCTCCAGTTTGCGCAATTTCATAATCGCCTTCAGCAAAAAACAATAATAAAGCAATTGCTTACTTAATAAATCGCCTTAATGCACACATAAAGCTTCGCGACGTATGTGCAGAAGAAAGCCAAATTAAATACCTGCGTTCACAGCCATTTTGTTTTTCTGACCCCCGTCCGGTTTTTTCCTTTTTCACGTAAACGTAAAACAAATAAAATCCAACAGTCGGTTCGTGTTTCGAGACAAGAAACCAAAAGGAATCTGACAAAGAACGGAGGCGTTCGCCGAGAAAAACAGGACAAATGCGCATTCATTTAGAACTGTTTCGCCAATAAAATCGTACCTGTTTTACAATCGCCCTGTATTGCCCTTATTGGGACATAGCCGCGTTCCTTATTTAATCCCGACGTGCCCATGCACCATCGCCGCAAATAGGCCTCCGGAAATACCAGACTCAAATCCTAGCGACAATTCACATTAATCAACGGAAAACCTCAAATCTGCCCTGCAGGGTGGATTTTAAAGGTACCGACAAAGGACTGGTTTAGGAACGTAGCTGCAGCCTCTGAAAGGGCACTCGAGGAAAAAATGAAGACGGCCAGTAAAGAAGACCCAGCAAAAGGCATAGAGAATATGAATGGATGCATTGAGTGCACAATGTCTGGGATGGGCCGTTTCGGCCATTTTGAATGGTTTAATGGTGAGTCGGTTAAGCCTTGATAAGTTGAAAATCGAGACTCGTTGACAGCCCCAGTCTCTGATGGATCTTCAAGAGCGTTTTTTGCTCAAGCAAGGATTTATTGCAGTACCAAAACCCATGCAGCAACAATTGACCAATCGTGATCGATTAGGCGGCTAAGCGGCATCAATGCACCCCTCGGTAATTACCCCATTTAAAAACAAAGGCCTCAGCCCAGATTAGCATTTTCTAAATGGCCACAAAGGGCTTTATCAAATATTAAAAGTGGCGAAAATATGGGTATGTTAATTATATGCAAATGAGCGGCCATTACTAGCCCAACTGACGGCTCGCGCCATACCGGGCCCTCTCAGCTTATGAAACGAGATATTAATTGTGAACAACCATTATTATTACGTCATTAGCACTTTGCTGTCGGCTTTTTATGAGTCTAGATGGGCCGCATAAATTTAAATGAATTTTACTAAATTATTTTCTGGGATTGTGTCCTTAAATCGAGAAAATTTCACTTAAAAATTAAGAGATGAAGAATAAAACAACATTTGCTAACGAGTTTCATACAAGCTTTCTTACAAGACAAATCCGGCCAAACCTGTGTTTGGAACACCCGCGGGACCGATTTTCCAGAGAAATTTTATGGCGTTGTTGTTCCATGATTAAGTTGATTAGTTTTTGTATACAGGGCGTTTTTGAAAAATTTCCAATGTGAATATTTTTGAAATTTCATTTTGGCCAGTGACGTGCTATCGATAATCGATAGCGGCTTTTGAATTCTGATAAACGGTGGATTTTTTTATAGAACACACCATATATCGTACCTATGTATTTTGAATCGTCTCGTCAATAGTCGTTTTTTTTATTAAATTATTAATAATTATTAAATTATTATTAATTTATTAAATTTATTTATTTATTTATTCGATTATTTAATGAATTTATTGTGGTTTAATCATATAATGTATTTAAAACAAAATGAGGGATGCTGTTCAATTCTATGTCGCGAAATCTTTTGCAGGTTTTTTGTCTTTCTGAAAACTGAAAAGCCGCAGTAAATGAAATACGTAAAGAAGGCAATTAATTGCTCTTTGAAAAGCTTTTGATGAATATACATATAGGGTGTTCCATTTAAAAAATAAAACATTACATTAGATCTTAAACACCTCTGTCCATAGAAAAAATATCAAGAGCGCCACTCGATTTTCACTCAAAATTCCAAAAATTTTCTAGATTTTCTAAATTTCTATTTCAATTTTTTTTTTCTGTCTTTTTTCAAAAAGGTTTTTTAAAACCGCTCCGTGCACCAAAATCAGCCATAAACAATAATTGCAAAAAACGTTTCTTGAAATTCAGACATAGCGTACATTCAGGTTTCATCTATCTGTTACCAAAAAAATCTATCGAAAAGACGCCACCACCTTCGATTTGAGTCATTCAGCTAAGTCTTCTGGTCGGTAATTCTGGTTTCCCATCCGGTATCGTTTTTGAGCTGTTCAGTGCTCACGCTCACAATACTTCTTAAGTCTTTAGCTAATTGGGGATCTGGTAATGACGTTTCTTAACTAATACTGAAAATTGCTTCCACAAGTGCGATTAGACTGGTGTGTTAAAACCTTCTACGGTAATCAATTACAGATTGTTTAAAAAACATGTTAAGCGTAGCAGCTCCTCCCAGGGCCATTTTTCAAACAACTCCTGTCGGAAATTGCACCTTAATAATACTATGATCAGGTACGATAAGAAAATAACTTTAATCGCGGAATAATTAAGTACGTATACCATACACTTAAGAATAATATATTTCTTAATTTACCGCGTTTCCATCAAACAGAAATTACAGATAGTATCTCCACTTATGCGGGATTAAAGCGTGGCAACAGGAGCAAAAGCAGCGCCTTTTTACTGAATATTGATTAACGACGTTGCATCCCAGACTAAAGCAAAATGTAATCAGCAATTTCCTGCAATTGGCCCTTAAGGCTTAAGGCCTCTTGGCACTCGTTGTCAAAACGCGGCGTCGGGACGTCTTCTCTCCCAGCGTCGATGGCATTGACTTGCGGGAATAGCTCCTCTCGGACCTGCTGACTGTTGCAATATTAATTATCCTTTACATCTTTAAAAGACACGTCAACAATGACTCCATAACAATGCTTTATTATAACTATATCAGCGTAATTAATGGTTCCCGAGTATGGCGGTGACTCTGGCCTTTGTCTGTAATTACGGGGCCCTAATGAGTTTAAAGTAGCTGCTTGCGGCTTATCGGACTTATATAAGTCGATGAAGGGACGCTTAATGTTTTCGGGGAAACAATGGAGCATGGCTCATCTCGTTAAACTAGGTGACGACTATGACGTGAATTCAATTTTAATGACGATGTTCTTGGTTCGTTCCATGGCATAGTAATCCGTTTCCGGATCTTAACCATCAGAATTTCGGTAACCATAAAAGAAATTAGTTCGATTAAACTGAGGGAAACTAGAAAATTCAACAATTTCAAAAATCTTTGAAAATCCGATGAATTTCGGCAATGTTCGAAAAAAACTGAAATTTTGAGAAAACGATTATATTTTTTCCTCAGTTTATTCAGTGAGGAAATTTAACATGATTTGTCATTGCAACTTTTCTTCCTTTCTATAACGTGGCGATGTCACATTTGAAATCTGACGTTTTAGTTTTCGGCAACCCTAATCGAATTTGTTGTTTTTTATGGGCACCATCTTCGATTTTCACATTTTCCGATTCAGTTTTTTTTTTCTGATTACAACGATTCAATGAGGTCTTTCATAGTTCCCCATAAATTATAATCCAATAGGGCAAGATCTGGTGAACGTGCCGGCCAACATAGATCTCTAGTGTTTAAAATAATTCTAATGTGGGGAAATGGGGATTTTGCTTCGTCTTTTTAAAACTGCATATTCCTGAACGCCAAGTTACGCAAATTGGTCCCATGTTAACCGACCTCACAACACCCCATATAAGTTGGAAATCTTTTATGTTAAAATTTCAGAAACAATGGTCATTTTAAATTTTGAAATGAAAGCAATTTTTCGAAATTAACGGAGGATTCTTCTGTCCCAAATTTAAAGAAGCAGCAGGCCTGTCTTGGAAGTAACAACTTTCCAGTTTTTTCACTTAACTATCCGTTTTGAATTTAAAATCCAAAATTAATACTATAAACATGTTTGCAAACTTTAAGGGTACTCCTTTGAATACCCAACTTCTCTCATTTAGCCAGGTGTGCGTCTATTACACTGTCTACTTTCTAAGTTTGATAGTGTATTATTCTTAACTGAAGGGAACCGTTCCGAAACTTTTAGTGTTTGACCCTTCACGGAGACCTTGGAAAGTGAATTAATTACTGGTATTGGTTAAATTAGGAAAAGTCGCTTCATTTAACGGCCCCTCTCCATGCCTTGAAATCCAAAACGCCTCGACTTCAAATTATTTGTAAATTGTTAAATTTCGTTCTCATTCTTCCAGGATCTCCGGGGATAATTGAGCGTTTCCTTGTTTTTTGAAGTTAAGAAATTTTAATCGTCGACTCTGGGATGTCAAAATTTTCTCTCGCAGTTTTTTGCCTGTGCAAGATGTTCTCAGTGCGGGATCTATTTCCAGCAGTGCAATATGAGGAGTTTAATTTGACGGCGCGTTAATGGAATATTAGCGATGGTTAGTTCCTCCGAGTCTTTCCATTAAGCCCCTTTCACATCGAGAAGAAGTATCATCAGTGGCAATCCCCTTAAGCAATTTTCCTTACACAGTTTCGGGGTCGGGCCGTTGACAACGGGGCTTACCTAATGATCTAGCCCAAATTAACGTCTTTGATGAATTGGAACAAACTGATAATGAATCGGCTTAGTCGTCATGCCGTTAATTGAATTGTTCTCTTTACCTCTGACGATTTTCCGAATCCAGCATTGGAATTTCCGAGTTTATTTTCCACTTAAGGCGCCCTCTATAAACCTGAAAGTCTATAAATCATCCGCCAGATGGCATATTTTAGCATTTCTAATGTCGCCGTTGCACTGACAACTAAGATATATCGATAATATATGCACTTTAAAATCGGGACCAGCGCAAAACGACAAAGGGGCTGATATATCGAAATCAGGAGACGTTTTATAAATAAACATGGAACGGGGGTTCGTTCGCTCTTTCAACTGCTTCGGAGGTAATTACAAATTGAAAATCCCTCTAATGTAGTCTTTAAATTAGCTTCGGATCATTTGCAGAATGTGACGGAATTTGATGATGCGCTTATTAGCACACAAAGAAATCGATAATTCTTTCGGGACGAGTGTTATCACAGTTTTGAATCGCATGCGATGGGAGCTTTTTGCGTCCGAACATCAGACCAACAGAAACCCATTTAGTAGTTAAAAAGCATAAAAACAGCAGAGTTTGTGGTCATCAAAGAGTTCACCCATGAAGATCATTATTGATCAGTTTATGTGGTGTCAGTTGTTTAATTTAGGCGAAGTTGTTGAATCACGAGTGGAACTTTCGGGTTCACCCTCGTAAATTTTCGTGTCCATAAGAAATGCATTGCAGTCGCCATGACAGCAATCTGACAGCTGACACCAACAAACTCATCTTATATTTTCGTAATATACGAGGGTCGGAGAGAACGTCTCGATGGTTTACCGCTTCAGTGAGCCCTTTCTAGTATAAAGCCTGCGTTAAAAAGATACTCGAATAACCTCACTTGATGTATTATAGTAGTGCCCAAAGTATCCGTTTTTGGAACTCGACCATAAAGATCTTGGTAATCATAAAAGATACCAGGTCGGTTTAATTGGGGCGAAGTGGTGCAATTTTGAGTTAAAGAATACGCAGTTTTAACGTTTGAAACATTCCGATGACTTTAAAATATATTTTTTTTTAATTTAAATTTTGGAAAAAAACGTTTTTAGTTTGTTTTCTTAGCTTATTTGGGGAAATGATCCAAAACGATTGACACTTCATCGTTGTAATTTTTCCTCTTCTACGACATGACTATATCATATTTGAAATCCAACGTTTCACTTTTTGGGAACCACCATCAATTTGGTTTTTCTTAAAGCTGCCATCTTGAATTTTCGCATTTTTGAACTCAGCTTTTTTTTTCTAATACATAGTCGTGAATCATATATCAAAATGAGGTCTTTCATAATTCCCAATATACAGGGTGGGCCACGAGTAACACCTCGAAATCTCATGACAAAGCCAAGAGATTTTTTAACTGTTTCTTTTTCGAGATGTATACAGACTAACTACAGCTACATTTTAAAATTATTTTCAAAGTATACAGAGTGTCCCAAACACATGTAATTGATCAAAGTTGCATTTTTTTAAATAGGATCCCCTGTATATTATATAATTTTTGAACTCAACCATTAAAATAAAATTAAGTTGTATTAAGGTTTATGGTATCTAACTAGCAGTTTTTGAAATAATTCAGTTTTTGTCAAGATGCAAGATAATTTTCAACACCCAATCTCTCATCCCATATTTAAGTTTTTAAAACAAAATTTTAATAGGAAGCCGTCAAGGGACCAAATTTTATACTGTAAGTTTGAAAAAGTCGGCGAATTGTACAGGGTGTTCTAAAAATAGCGCCAAATTCGTTCAACTTTTAACTGTTAATAACTTCTTTAATTTAAATGGGACACCCGGTATGTTGTGTTACTGTTAGATGCCAAATTTACTTACCTATCGAATATCACTAGGGTTCCCTATACCTAGCTCTACTCATTTTCGCAAAAAACATACATTTTTATAAAAATATCTAAATCCCCAATTTTAACATTATGCCATATGAAATTGCCAAGATATCCATGGAATTTTGACATTAAGTTACATTGCCATCTTGTTTAGGTCTGTCATATTTAGTTCAAAGTGATTTGTTTATTTGAAGTGTTAAAAAAATTTAATTGGAAAGATGTTATGTTATGCGTTACTCGTGGCCCACCCTGTATACATATAGTGCCGACCAACGTAGGTGTCCATTATTTAAACTGATTCTAATGGGGAGAAATGGGGATTTTACTTCAACATAGCCATAATACTCCTACGAAATGCTTCAGTATCTCCTTAATAGGAGATCTGGATTATATACAGGATGAGTCATGAGGAACTATACATACTTCTACCCAAAATGAATATCGATTGAGCATTAAATAGTAGTTCGCACTTTTTATTGTTATTATATTATATAGGGAGTTTTACATATTTTATCGCAAAATGATTTTGGCTATAACTTTGTAATGCCAGTTTGCTTTTTTTCATTTTCTGGTGAAAGAGTACACTGTTACGTATCAGTAAAATTATATATTCAAAGTTAAAAAAATCCAAGACTGCTTTTAAAAAATTTAGTAGGTTTTTTCAGACCAAAAAATCACCCCGTATCCGAATTTTCGAAAAAGCGCTATGCACATTTGCTAAAAGTTATATAAACTAATAATTATAATCAGTCAACAAATTTGCTATGCCCTTCATTGCTTTGTAAAAAAAACGAAATTTACGAAAATGCTACAGTTTTGAATATTTAGATATATCTATCATTCTCATTTTGAATGCACTGTATTTTAAAATCAAATATCACAATTAATAACAAAATTCAAAACTGCAATATTTAATGGAATCATAATGGAAAAAATTATTCGTGAAATACGTAATATTTTAAAATTTAAATGAGAAAAAAGAAAAAGAAAACTTATTTTTACTATTATTAGAAAGTGACTCAAAAAACTTACATAAGAAATGAAAAATTCGCTATTTACTATTACCAATTATTAATTGAAGATATTTTCAAAATGGAAACGTCTAGATTCTATTGTAGGTATATACAAATATCCAAAACTGTAGCATTTTCGTAAATTTCGTTTTTTTACAAAGCAATTAAAAGTGTGACAAATTTGTTGACTAGGTATAACTATTAGTTCACCTAACCTTTAGCAAATATGTATAGCGCTTTTTCGAAAATTCGTATTCAGGGTGATTTTTTGGTTTGGAAAAAATCTACTAAATTTTTTTAAGAAGGTCCTGGATTTTTTGAACTCTGAATATGTTATTTTATTCATACACAACAGTATACTCTTTCACTAAAGAATTAAAAAAAGCAAACTGGCATTACGCAGAGGCAAATCCATTTTTCGACGAAATGTATAAAATTCCCTGTATAATATAATAACAATAAAAAAATACAAGCAACTTTTTAATACTTATTCGATATTTCTCTTAGTAACCTTGTTCCATGGTAGAAATATGTACAGTTCCTCACGACTCACCCTGCATAAATTTTAAACAAAAATAGAAAACAAAAACTAAAAACTTGGAAAAATGATAAAACGCGACAAAAATCTGCGTACAGTAGATTTTGATAATAACGAACCCACTTATAGCGAACTGAATTTGAAGCAATGAAAATTTTCCCATAAGACCAATGTAAGTTTTACTGGTTATAACGAACTTCTGGATAAAGCAAATTCAAATTGCCTCCAAAAATATACATTTCTCGCGTATAACGAATTTTTTAACCGCATTCATAAAAAAATTGGCATTGACACCTAGTGAAGAAAATTAGAATTTCATTTGTATTGTCTTTGTCTTGTTCGTTAAAGATAGCAACAGGCACTATTCGGTAATTCCCCGATATATGCATTATTTCTCCTACTGCTCATTCAACATTTTAGCCCATATTTATTATTATACGAATTGCATTTCGTGAGTGTGAAAGTGTTGAAAATGAACAAGCAAAAACGTAAAAAACATATCTTTAAAAGAGAAATATGAAATAATACAAAAAATTTAAAATGGTATGAAACAAAGCGATATTTGTAAAAATATGGAACTTTTAAAGTCCACAGTTGGTTTTATTTGGAAACAGCGTGATGTGATTACCTTGTCCATCAACAAAATGGATTTTAATGTAAAAAAAAATTAAAAAATCTAGTCATGAAGAAGTGGATAAGAGTTTGTTATTGTGGTTTAATAAAAAAAAAACAAGAAAATGTGACTATAATGGGTCATGTTCTGAATGAAACTGATGATTTTTCATCTTCCAAAAGTTGGACGGAACGATTAAAAAACGTCATAGTATTACTGTTGGTAAAATTGTTGGAGAATCTGACTGCAGTTAACATGAATGTAATTAATGAATGGTTAACTGATGTGTGGCGAAACATTCAACAAGGTTATGAATCCGATATTTTTAATGCCGATGAAAGCAGTTCTCCTTTTCAAATTGACCCCCGATAAAACCTTGAGGTTTGTGGGTGAATTGTATTCTAATGGAAAATTATCGAAACATTGGATTACCATTTTAGTAGCCACAAATATGTCTGGAACGGAAAAAGGGAAATTATTGATTACTGGTAAATCCGCTAGGCTTAGCTGTTTTAAAAACAAACAACTACCCGTAAAATATACTAAATGACCAAGAAAGTTAAACACCCAGTGTTTGTATTTTTATTTCAATAATATTTTGCATGCTAATGTATTTTGAATCCAACACCAATCCACACAATAACATTTTGGGACAAATCGGTTGACAATCACATGAAAGTATTCAATAATGTGTCGAAGACTCTCTATTTATTATACACTCATTCAGACACCTAGGAATTGTTCTTATGAGGTAGTCTATAGCATCTTGCGGTATCTCATTCCAGGCTACCTCTACCTCATGCCTAAGAGCTGCCAATGTCTGAGGGGGATGCTTTAGATTCAACAATCTGCGACTTACCGTGTCCCACACGTGTTCGATGGAAGATAAGTCAGGTGATCTTGATGGCCATGGTAAAATGGTAACATGGTATTGATTCATGAAGTCTCGCTTCGCTCTAGCCATATGTGGTCTGGCATTCTTGTTGGAAAATACTGTTGTTTTGAATGGTCGCAACATATAGTAAGACATATGGTTCCACTATTTCCTGAATGTAACGAAGGGTTGTCATGTTACCTCTAATGAACACTATAGGTGACCTACTTCCATATCCAATGGCACCCCATACCACAGTATGATGAACATGCCTCTCCATGTTGAACTGTGGATCAAGCCTTTCGCCACGTCGCCTCCTTACCCTTGCAGGACCATCATGCATCCACAAACAAAAACGGGATTCATCACTAAAAGTAACACTGTTCCATTCTTAATCCTATTGTTGTCTCTCTGGACCACTGCAGGCGGTTACGTCAATACTCGGGGGAGAGAGGCAACACCCAATGGGGGGCGAAAACATCCCAAAACTCTGTATCCGACGATATACTGTACGCAACCCAACCACCCTTCTGTGTTCTTCAAACCATTGACGGGCAATCCTTCGAGTGGTACTAAACGGTCTCTAAGAGCCAAAAGTCTAATGCGGCGGTCTTGACGTTAGGTTGTTCCCCTACGACGTCCGATGCCCCTAGCTCTGTGTTGACGACCTTCTTCCGTCCATGCCTGATAACATCTCAAAATGGTACGTACGAATCTCTTGGTTCTTCTGACAATTTTTCTAACGGGAAGAGCTGCTTCTCGTAATCCTACAATCCGCCCTCTCTCAAAGTGACTAAGCTGAAGAATGTACCATACCCAAGTCTAGCAGTCGCCTTTAAACAACGCTTAGCAACAAGATTTTCAACAATCAAAGGTCAAGCTACGAATGTAAAGATGAAATCTTTACAACCCGGAATAGTAAAAAAAAGCTTAAGATCAGATTTCTGTGCAGATAAGGCTAAAAATGTTATCAATTGTTGTAGGACCTGAAACACATTAGCATCCAAAAATTATTTAAATAAAAATACAAACACTGGGCGTTTACCTTTCTTTGTCATTCAATATACAAGGTGGCCGAACGAAAACGAAACACGCGCAAGTCTGAACAGCTAAGAGAATTTATGAAAAAAACGCTCGGACACGCAAAACTTATTTTTGAGGGTGAAATGTTTTAGGCTAATTCGGACTCTCCTATTTGCAACCCCTTAAACGGGAGAGTGTTCATCTCCAAAATCTTAAATGGAAATGGGGGTCGAGTGACACCTCATTTTGAAGGTAATTTAATGTACTTTATAACCCCCGAGTTTCAAGTCTCTGCTGTCAACCAAGATGGCGACTTCCCAAAGATGCGCAAATTAAGTTATTTACGTTGAGTCATTTTATCTGTTTCACTTTATTACGGTAACAAAAAATATTTCGCTGAAACTTAAATAACGCAGTAGAAAACAGTGGTCTTTACGCATGTGCAGTAAAAATGTACTTAACAATTTACGACAATTTTACTTAACTTTAATAAGATCCTAACACAAAAAGAGAGATTACGTTTTATATTTTGTAAATAAAAGTAAGTACTATAAGTCAATTGAGTAAATGTTGGAAATTCCCATCTCGGACCTTCATACAATAAAAAAGATTTTGTTCAAACCGCGTCGAACATTTTAAAATATCTGTGGAGTGATTTGATTACATTCGTTAATGATCCGCTGGCGTAAGTCGTCCAAAGATGTTGGTTCGGTGACGTACAGTTTACTTTTTAGGACCATAAAAAAATCCAATAGGCTTAAGCCTGGAGAACGCGAAGGCCACTCCTTTCAATCCATTGCCCAAGAAACGTTTGATCTAAATACTGACGAATAGATAGTACATAATGAGGTGCTACACCGTTTTGCCAGAATGTCAAATGGTCTTCCCTGTATTGGTCATCGTTTTCAATTATCTTTATTAATGCCGGATAAATGGTGCTTTCCAATAACTCAAAATACATTTCCCCCGTCAAATTGCCAGGTAAAAAATCAGACGGCCACCAAATATTCCCGCCCAAACAGTCAATTTTTGCGGATATTGTGTATGGATCTTGTGAATAATTGCAGGATTCTAATTAGACCAATAACGGCAGTTGTGCTGATTCACAGTACCGTTCAAGAAGAAAGAGCATTCATCTGAGAAACATACATTAAAAAGGAACGGTTGACCAGTTAGAATCCGTTCTAACATACTTTCGCAAAATTGCAAGCGCCTGTCAAAATCATCCTCATTAAGTTCTTGCACTAGATGTATTTTGTATGGATGAAATTTGTATTTTTTTTAAATCGCTTGAATGTTCATACGCTTGACATCAGGTGCCAAATCTAACTTTTTTGTACTTAAAGTAGGGTTTAATGTTCCAAAACCGCCACCTCAGTAGTTTCATTTACTACCGCGTTTTCGGCTTGACGGTTTTTGTTACCTGCCGATCCAATTTCTCAAAATTTTTGCACTAACTCCAAAACGTATTTTCTATTGACATGATGACGGTCTTGATATAGTTCATTGAAGATTTGGGCCGTTCTATTAACATTTTCAATGTTTTCAAAGAAAAGTGAAATTATTTGCACCCTTTCGGCAATTGAATACTCCATAATTATTACGTTACTTTCAATTCAATTAGATACTACTTTAAATGTAGAACATAACGAAATAATATGCCTGTTCTTCCGACGACATTGTTAATGCTAAAATATACCAAAGTTACATTTTTGGCTCAGTAATAAAGAAATCATTCCGCATGCTTTGCTAGTACTGAGAAAAAAAATCCGTTTTTTAGCATAATATAAACAAAATAAAGAAAATACCATTCAATTTAGTAAAGTAAGTAAGTAAGTAAAAAAAAGTAAAGTGAAACAAATAAAAAATAACTCAATTTGCGCATCTTTGGGAAGCCGCCATCTTGGTTGTGTTAACAGCAGAGACTTGAAACTCGGAGGTTATAAAGTACATTAAATTACCTCCAAAATGAGGTGTCACTCGACCCCCATTTCCATTTAAGATTTTGGGGATGAACACCCTCCCGCTTAAGGGATTGCAGATAGGAGAGTCCAAATGTTTACTCTTCAAAAATAAGTTTTACGCGTCCGAATGTTTTTTCATAAATTCTCTTAACTGTTCAGAACTGCGCGTGTTCTGTTTTCAAACGGCCACCCTGTATAAGTTCAACAATAAAGCTTGGATGACTTCGGAAATTTTTGCTAATGAACTTCAAGAATGTGATAACGAACTAAGCCGAAAAAACATAAAAATTATACTACTAGTTGATAACTGATCAGCCCATCCCAAGGTAGATCTCAGATTCATAAAATTGGTTTTGATACCGCCTGATACAAGACTTCAGCCAATGGACCAGGATGTTATTCATATAGCATCGGGTTTGATACTACTATAGATATGGGATGGTGTTTATATCTTATAATGAAATCACAGGTCAGAAAAAGGATTATAAATGGGCGTTTATTAATAGAAAGTGAACAAAGTTGAGAACAAAGTAACATGAATTTGCCAGCGCGGACGCAACTGCTGAGTTCTCAACGACAACCGAACCCAGAAGAAAAGAGAGGTTATACTTTTTTTGCAGTGGGGGTACACCGGGGATAAAATATCATGTGGGTTTCACCTACTAAAAAACTCCGTGTTTGCAGAGGATTTCGAGCCTGTACCCTGAGTCCTCTATCACTCTTTTGGGCCTCTTTTAGTGTTTGGCATGAGATAACAGAGTCAAGCGGGACTATCGCTCTAGGCCTTTTTCGTGCCTTTCTCAGGAGGTGAGTCTAGGTTGCCTCCCGAATCTTTGGCTTGAGTCACCCCGCCGACAAGGGGTTCTTCTGCCCTCTTCTGTCCTTCTGGATGCTTCTTTTTTCGTCGGCTGTCTCCCTCGTTGGTTGCTGGTTCACAATGATGAGTCTGAAGTACCAGAAATGCTATCTGGCCTTTTTCCTTTTATCATTCCGGGAACAGAGAGAACTTATACATGTCCTGTAAATCCTTAAATACTAAAACCGTAGTGATAAACCATGGGCGTATCCTAGTTAGGATGCCACCTGTACCACCCACCGCATTAAACCGTGGCGTCTTAGCTGGGAATAGGAACTGCAACTATAGGGCCAACGGAATCTATCACGGGCAATTCAAATGCCGACAAAGCATAGCATGGGAATTACCCATGTTCCAACTAATGCTTACCAGGGTCGTACCTCAGGGGTATATCAATCTTAAAGATAATACCTACTATCTAACATGAATCAAACGTAAAAGTAACACCTATCTAAAAGAATACCCCAGCAATCAACTGCGATCCTACGTTCGTTCAGTAAAAAGTTGTTATAGAAAAATTCTTTTGATGAAACTAATTAAAGCAATGGATGATGGTAGAAAGTTTTCAATCAATCTTCTGAATGCTGTGAATTTTATTCATATGGCTTAGCAGCAAGTCAGCTCAAAAACTATATCTGATTGTTTTAGGTCTGGAGGATTTTGTAAAAATGAAAATGTGTTCGACGCAGATGAAGATCTTCTACTTTCTAAATGGTTAGAAGAACCCGCAGACGATTCCGGTCATGTTCTCGGTACCGAGGTACAACACTCACTAGAAAGTGAAAAATTAAAAAAATTCAATTTTAAACAAATTGATAATAACATATTAGCCAGAAAAATTTTGACTGATGAACAAATTATGGAATCACTTTCTGCAGAGCAAATTTCAAGTGACGTAGAGAAGTCTCTCGAATCTAATAAAGACCTTACCTATTCTGTTCCTTCTCTTCATGAAATGGTCCAAAAAATGTTAGAAATTAGGATTTTTCTAAAGTCGCATACTATTCCAGAAGAAATATCGAAGAATTTTTGCAACGTTGAAAATTATACAAACTATCCAGGATAAGAATGTACTCTATAGGGATTTTATACACTACAAGAAATGGGGAGATGGTTAAATTAGTGAAAAGTTACGCCTTTCTATGTCCTGCAAAAATATGTCTTCAAATTTGAAAAATTTCGAATGGATCCTAAGTTATTTGAAGAAAACCAATTTTTCGCTATTCTTTTTTACCGTTTTCTAATTTTATTTCATAAGACATTTAATAATAAACTTGAACTTTTCATTGCCACTTTTTCTCCTCTACAATATGGCGTTCGTAGATTTTCAATTCGACGTTTTGTTTCCTCGAAACCATCATCAACTTTGTGTTTTTAAATAGTCAACAAATTTTATTTTACTCTCAGTAAATTCTACTTTTTTTCTGAATCCAACAATATATTACACTTATGATTTATTAAATGATTTAGTCCAAAAATCTCACTCTCATGGATCGGTAATATATGATTCCAACAAGATGGGGCTCCTCCTTATAATTCTAGACATAATATTGAATATTTAAAAGGCAGTTTTCAAAATAACTTTATTTCCACTAAGGATCCCATAAACTGGCCACCGCCATCTCCCGATATTACACCAATGGACTTTTTCTTCGGGGGATTCCTTAAAAACAAAATTTGCTCAAAAACTTTTCTAAATGATGAACTGAAGATTGCAGTTCGACTTACAAATAAGAAAGATAACCCCAAAATGTTAAATGCTGTTATGGAAGAAATTGTTAACTATAATGTTATTTATATTTGGAAAATGAGAGTGCAATATTTGAACATAAAAATAATTTAAAACGTTTTTTCGTGTTTATCTTCTTGTTTACTAAGTGACGGAACTAAACAAATTATTTTTAAAGCCACCCATGATGTCGAACAAAAGTTACGTTATGTTGGAAAAAGGGGAATAAAATTTTTGGGCTAAAATGTTTAATAAATGATAAGTTAGATATATCGCTGGATTCAGAAAAGAAAGTAGAAATTACTAAGCGTAAAATAAAAGTTGTTGACTATTTAAAAAAACAAAGTCGATAATGATTTCGAAGAAACGAAACGTCGGATCGAAAAATCTACGAATACTATCTCGTAGAAAAGAAAAAGTGACAATGAAAATGTCAAATTTATTTTAAAATATCTTTTGAAACAAAATTAAAAAATGGTAAAAAAAATCGCGAAAAATCGGTTTTTCTCAAATAACTTTGGATCCATTTAGAATTTTTCAAATTTAAAAACATGATTTTGCAGAACACAAAAAGGCGTAACTTTTCTCTAATTTAATCACCTCCTTATTTCTTATGGTTTACAAGATCCCTGTAGAGTGGATTCTTATCCGGGATAGTCTGTATAAATAAAGTGTATTTTTCAAGTAAGCAAATGCAAACAAAAATTTCAGATTTTTTTAAGTCAAAATTAATGTTTATGAGTCAACTTTAATCATAAAATAAAAAACTCAGATTTGTAGCTTTTTTTGTTAACCGGTTACAACGAAGTTCCCTTATAACGAACCTATTTTGTTGCATTTTTTAAGTTCATTATAACCAAAATCTACTGTATTTTTAGATGAATTTTCTGATGAACAATATTTTGCGATCAATTGTAAATCCTACAAAGGTAACTCAAACCAACCAGAGTCTAACTGAAAAATTGAAATGTAAAACCACTGATAAGAAAGGATTTTTGGTGCCATATAAGGTGCCAATTCGTGATGGATGGTAGCAGCCCGGTGGTCAATCTCTCTTTCAAATTTGACTCCAATTTGTCCTTTAATCCCTTAATAATTGTTCCCATGAAGATCGAAATTATTCCCGGTCGGAAGACCCATATGGGCAACCTTAACCGGCGGCTCTTGGGCCTTTTCCGCCGGCGTTAATTAAATTTTTATTACAGACGCGCGGCGACCCTTTCAACCAACTCGGAGGCCAAGATTATTATTATACGGCAGATTTAAAGTGGCTCACGGCTCATTTCAGGAGAGCACACTCATAATTGCTTGTTTACATTGAGATAATGCAATATGGAAGGACGAGTTATTGACCTTGGGCGCCATGACGAGCTATCGAGCGAAGAGGACTTGCAGACATCACTTTCTTGCCAAATCATCGAACACAAATGAGTCTCGAGTTGCCCTCTGTAGAGGAGAGTTTGTAATTTATGAGCAAATTTTTGAAGAATTTAATCCGGCAGCCTTATTAACCAGGATTAAATAAATTTCTGCGATGAGCCAAAGGGGGTGCCTAGGCAAGAGGCCTGTTAGGTCCTTGCGGTTGAATTATCTATAAATTCGATTTCAATAGAACTTGTTCCGGCACTCATTTTTTCAAGATTGATAGTATCAGTTAAAACTGGCAACATTGTTGGATCAGTTAGTAGAAGACCAGCGGCGTACTGGGTTGTATACAAAGCGTCCGATTCTGGAGCTCAACTATGGGGATGTCAGTAACCACAAAAGATATAAAAAAAAAATCACTGACACATCAACTTTTCCTTTTTGACAAGGTGGCGATATCATATTTGAAATTCTGCGTTTTGATTTCCGACAACCATTATTAACTTTGTTTTTTTTATAGACGCCATCTTGGATTTTCACATTTTTGAGGACAGCTTTTTTTTCTGATTACGACGATGTATCACACGCTTAAGTCAGTTTAATAAGATCTCTCATAGATTCCCATAAATTATAGTCTAATGGGACAGGATCTGGCGAGCGTGCCGGCTAATGTAAATCTCCTGTTTAAAACGATTCTTTGTTTTCTTAAGAGGGTAATTTTTTTTCGCGTTTTCCTCACGCACTTCTCACACCACTAGCTCCCAGACAGCCTTGCCAGTGGACTCGTAAACCATATAAGGGGAGAAGAAATTGAGGGGCTTGTTCTGATATAATTTTAAATATGCTTTAAAACGCTTCAGGATTTTGCAATATTTAGAATGTATTCTTCTTTCACAATATCTGCCACTTTTCTGGATTTTTACCAGCCAAAGCATGGATTCCAATAACCTATGCCACCAACTTACACATGAAGCGAGTTCTCTTTAATAAATGAGGTTTCCTTTATTATTCCCCATGATATATTTTTGATTAGGTAACTCGAAAAAACCTGTTATTAAGAACAGACAATTTTTGGTCAGCCATGTATGCAAAATCATCGATTCTCATTTTCACGGATTACGGTTTAATGGCAGACACTTTTGCATATATTGCATTGTTATATGCAGCACAAATGGCTTACACACTGAAGAAACGCCGATAATTAAGACGGTTTAATTTGACTTTAAGCTTGTAATTACTGTAAGATCGTTTTTGCGTTGTGGCATAGATGAAAACGTGACTCTATGAAACTGTTTCTTATGTCTTTCAGGTGGATTTAATATTCCGCTCATGTAGCTCCGAGCCGAAGTAGCCGAAGTGATCAATTGCGTAAGTTTTCTATGAGGTAAATAACGTTTAATATAGACATAACATTCCACTATGACATGTAGATTTTATGACGGCAATGTGTAAATGCCCGCTAAAGCAGTTTGCCTTACGTTACGAGCGGAATGGTAAATAATGTTGTAAGCTGCGTGTATCAATATGTTCTAGTTTTTTGGTATTGGTCAATTGGCATGGGAAATTATTGATTTTTAAGTATAGACTGACCAGCATTCTATGTCAGAACTTGAGCGGAACAAATTGGCTTAAAACAGTGAATATGACGGGGGCATTCCGGGGCTGTGAGAAGAAGAAAATCTAAAAAATCAAAAAGATTTTCAGTTTTCTGAAATTATTTTCAAAGGATTTTCAGAGGCCTTTCAAAGATTTTCCAAAGCTTCAAAAAAAGATATCAAAATTAAACTCTGTAACTTTAGATCATCAACCTCTTTGCCCCCTCACAGAAAATGTCAGAAAGCGATAATATTGAGCTACTCCCACCCGGTACGCCACTGCGCCAAAGCGAAATTTAATCTGTACTTTGAGACCCACGCAACAATCAGTGTTGGAGCATATTTATTTTAAACGTAATATTTTTTCCGAATTCCTCTATTAGAAAGTGTTGGAAAATAATAGTGTTTACCTATACAGGGTGTTCGTTTCTGAAACCAACCATGGGGCACTACAGGATGTTTAATTTAAAGTGACACAGGCGATCATCTCCAAAACCAAAGTTGTTAAATCAAACAAAATGTCAGACAAACGTTGCTTGTTATGAAAGCGGACATCCAACGCACATAAGCAAATTTTTATTCAAGGTCATTTAAAGGACATTTCAAAGTCAACTTATTTTATTTAATAAAACACTTTTTTTAATAAATTTGTAAAGAGCTTAAAAGTTAAGCACTTTTCGCTAGGAAATTTTTTCTAAAATTTTTCGTTTTTCAAATATCAACAAAAATTTAAGTGACATATTTAAAATAACATATGATTTAAATTACAACTCAAATTTTATTAATGGAAAATAAAAATTCACAAATTCTAAAAATTAACCCAAAAACCATGGTAAAAATTATTTTTAAATATTTATCAGTCGAACAAATGCTCAAAATGTTGATCTTCCGCATCGAGGCATCCATACCAAAAAAAATATAATAAAAAATACCAGTACATTCATTGAAAACACGGCTTTCTTATTCACCCTGATAAATGCTTAAAAATCATTTTTACTATGATTTTGGATTAATTTTTAGAATTTGTGACTTTTTATTTTCCATTGATAAAGTTTTTTCGTAATTTAAGTCATGTGTTATTTTAAATGCGCCACTTTAATTTTTGCTGATATCTGGAAAACAAACAGTTTTAGAAGAACCTTTTCCAGCAAAAAATTACCAATTTTTTAAGCTTTTTGCAAATTTATCAGCAAAATTGGGTGTTCTATAAAAAAAAGCAAAATTGGTCTTCAAACACCTTTTAAATGACCTTGAGTAAAAATTTGCTTACGTTCGTTAAACGTCCACTTTCATAACAAGTAATATTTATTTGAAATTTTTTTAATTTTAAATTTGGCGTCAGAGATAATCGCTGGTGTCACTTTAAATGAAATACCCTGTATAAACTCAGTGGCGTTCCAAGGAAAGCTTGAAAATTGAGGAAAAATGCGCGCCTGGAGACCTTTTTTGAAATTTCAATAAAACTTCTCAACGAAACCAGTAGCGGTCTATAACGGTTGAAGACCCTTGAAAAAACATTCTGAAGGAATTTTCTGTATTTTTTTTGCCAGAAAAAAACCTTTTTACAAGAAGAGCCGCCCTTTGAAGAGTGTTTTCTTTATTTTATACAGGGCGCTTCAAATTCATGTTAATGACCATGAGTATTTTGAAAACGGCAATAGCCACGAATTCGATCAAGTTGGGGCAGATCTACGCGTGAAAGTCCCAAAATTCCGAAGACTTCTCCTTTCATACCTGAACCTGAGTAATCACTTCCCATAATCCCTTAAATTCTCCATCGTCACTCAGCAACTACTGGCTGACGGCGCTTTAAAACAAGAAAATCCTTTTCTGGAAATTCGTGTGTCGTGCCCTGAAAGTTCATTAATAATTCCACGAGCGGTCGCCCCTCTTATGCGAGTAAGTTTTTCCGCAAACTTTTAAATTGCCCCCCAAGATTGCCCTCATCCCCTTCGCCCCCAACTTAATGACGTATGTTTGCCGAAATGAGGTTGCCAAATTAACACTGATGGATCTGGCAACGTAGCCGCTCGGCCAAATCGCATATGCAAACAGAGAAATTTGAGGGGGGGTCAGTCTAAACAGATTAAGTGTGACACTCGTCTAATCGGACCGTCACACAAAAGTAAACCCTGAAAAAGGGAATTAGAACGTCCGTTAAAGAGTCGGTCTTGTCCTAAGCCCTTCTACACATGACAATCCCGGGGTAAATCCCGTTTGTTTCGTTTCAGTAGCGAGAAATTAGGTTTCATTATGGAGAATAACTTTTGAAATTCCTCAAAAAGGAATCTGCCATTACGAAAATGGAGCCCCTGGAACGCAGTTCCAGGGGGCCGTAGATAACCGCACAGTAAATAAATTTGTCTAAAATAGTGCGGCCTAAATTATGGCATGCACGATGTCACGAAGGGGCAGGGGGTTGAAAAGGGGGGATGCGGGAGTCGCTTAACCGAAAGCAGGAGAACGTTTAATTAATATTCGCTATCAGCCTGTTCCTCTCTAAGAAACGGTAAATTTATGTCCAGGGTCCGGCTTGACCACAACCTCACTACGGCTTTAGTATTCTAATTGTTCAGATTTGATTTCGGTTTTCGATTAGAATGTCGTCCGTAGAGCGGATTGATGGCGATTTAATGCTAGATTGCTCTTTAGGGGAGATTTATTTGTTTATTTGGCCTGCATGGGGTTTGTAAATATATGAGCGATGCAGCAGAGGAGAATTAAGGGTTGAGGAGAAGCCAAAATGGATGAAAAAAAAGTTGCTTTATGTGAGTTCGAGGGTTAGTTCAGATTAAAAATGCGAATGTTTGCGATACAAAAAAAAATGTAATGCGGTTCTTACAAACTCGACTGTAATCGCAATATTTGCCACTTTCCGCCTGTTACGCCTCTGGTTTTCAGGTGATCAAGCAAAAGTTTTAAGCCATAGAACCCATCTGACATAGTCCCATATTCCCCAATCCCATATTGGACATAGTAAAGACTTCAACTTGGTTAACCCAAAAAGCAGTGGCGGCATAGGTTATTTTGAGACAAAAAAGATGATGAGTATTCTGTTGAATCCTGAAACCAGCCCGCACCCTCAGTTTTTGAGCGCTTCACAAGTTACGCCTTGATCGACGTTTCTCACATTAATTAAAATCTTATGAACACCTCGTAAATTTCTCAACTATCGCCAAGTGGAAACTGCTTTTTCCAAGACTAGAAGCATCGCATGCAGCAGCGATTCCATAATTATTTACCGGCAAGTCTTATATATTCTTACGACACTTTTTCCTTTTCTGTGAAACCTCTAATTACCGACAACTTTTCGGTTTCATTGTAAAATCCTCGATTAAAATCTGCAATAATTGCCATTTCGGCGCTATGTCCAAGTGGATAAATTCATGTTAATTTTCTCAGTGTTATAGGCGTGTAATTTTGAAAATTGCCACTTATCAAAAACTTGAAAATAATCATGATTTATGTGGTTCCTCTCATATGTGACAGGTACCGGTTTGGTTCCATCTATAAATCATTTTACTTATATCAATTAACTTTTAAAGCCGCCATTAATCAATATTACAAGCCCCCTACGGCTCAGTTTGTTTCAAATTTAGTTGATAATTATTATTATAATTGTTGTTTAAACTGCATACAACGTTTCTTATTTGTTTCTTATTTCGGCCTTTAAAGCCATTTTTCATAGCAGGAATAAATGCGAGGAAATTTGCTAAATAAGCAAAATAAACATAAAGGGCAAATCTAGACCAACATAAATCAAGCTGTCTTTTTTTTATTAGACGAAATTTATATTTTCTTTCCCCAGGGCTGAAGTGACACTTTAAGATGTTCCCATTGTCGCCCTTGTTCCCCCTTAATACGAAACCACCGCGCCAACCCCATAAAATATATGGCGTCTTTATATTGCTGCAGACAGAAAAAGGAATTTGTCATTATGAAATTATCTTCTTGTGTAATGAATTAGTGGAATTCCTGCCGTATCGGGCAAATTCAAACTGCAATGTGGGCATTATATCAAATATTCATATTCTAAGTGCTCCTAAATGTCCTGGCCACTTCATCTGCCCTTCGTCCAGTCTTTCCAGTGGAGAACAGAGGCGTGGATAGTCGCCGTATACTCTAATCCCACCACTCTTATATATCGTACACCTCAAGGTGCGTAACCAATATTTTGTCCTTATTCGTTATGTAATTTATATTTGTTTTTGAGCGGTTATAACGGTTATATAATACACTCATTACTTAACTGTACATTTCACCCCATAACTCCTAACAACTCACTCCGAATATATTTTTCCTGGCTACTTCATTTGCCCTTCGTCCAGTCTTCAAAGTGGATGACAGAGGCGTAGGTAGTCGCCATACATCCCAATCCCAACCACCATTCTTATATAGCGCCAGACACAAGTTATATAAGCAATTGTTCGTCATATCATTTAAATTGATTTTTAGTTTTACACTAGTCATATAACACACTCATTATATAGGCATCAACCAACCCACTCTGGACACACTTTTCCTGAATTCTAATTAAGGCAAACTCACCCGCCCCCTTGCCCGTGCGCCCCTGCCGCCTCAAAGAAACAAAAGGGGTTGTAACTTCCGATAAGAGTCGGCTATTTCTTATCGCCCCATGTCTAATGTATTAGAAACGGCCAAGGGTCAGTTTAACGTGATTTAGCGAAAGGGGTTGATACAAATTTGATTTCTTATTACATATCGTGTGCATTCTAAGTGGTGGGTGGCGAGACATTTGCTCTGGACGGCCATATAAATCGCTTTGGATCTTTAACTGTATGTAGAGCTCGGGAGGGATTGGAGCCGAGGAAGCCAAGGGGTAGATTTTGATTTATCGGAGATCGTAATTCACTTTGTGCGTATTAATAGTCTTTGCGAATGGTAGTGACGGATAGGGTTGCCGGTACGGTTGGGAAGTGTCCAGTTGAGGAGGGTAATTGGCCTGTCCAGGAGGTGATTCTGGATCATCTTCTCCTCTAGCGATCTTCGAGTGCTGTTGAATTTTAGAGTTAATTGAATGCAGTTAGACGGAGAGGAGAAAATCAAGCTGAATGTACCTCTGGGAAAATAAATTTTTCTTCCCGCTTTGATTCAAAATTTCAAGAAAATCGTAGGAAAATGAAGATTAAAACCGATATCTGAGTTAAATGAAAAGAAAACTCCCTTAATCTTCATTTTGACGAACAACATAGAAAGGACACATGCAAACGATAGAAGATATGCAAGTGTATTTATGGACATTATTAAAGCATTTGACAGCGTCTGGCACTTGCAATCAAATGTGTTTTTTCCCTTCTCATCGTAACCACAATTTCGTCAATTTTTTTATTGTTGTCAACTTTCATTTTTTTAAATTTCACCAGCTCTGTTTATCATTTCACGGATTTGTGCAAGACGCATAAATTTTGAAAATTTCGTCAATTTTTGAAAATTTGTTGAATTCGGGTTAGTTTGGGTCGGGAAAACGACGAGGAAAGCACAAAAATCAGTGCGGCTTTTTTAAATGTCAAATTAAGCTCGTCTGCAAGTAGAGCGCTTCAGAAAAAAACGTTCATTTTAGATTCTCCTACAAGATTACCATCGAAAAATTCAAGAAGACGACCTTAAATGCATTTTACTTTTCTTATTTGTTTTAGTTAAATTAATTCAAATTTTAAGTAATAATTAAATTAAGTTGGTAATATTAAAATAGTTCGAGTAAGTTTAGATTTAGGGATTTAATTAGATCGACTCGCAAGCCGTAACAATGAACGGAGGATTTATTTTTCAAGTTATTAATGATATCGCAAATTTCCATACGTAAACGCAAGAAATCAAGAAGTCTTGATTTTCCTCTTAGCTCGCTGATTTATCCGATAAACGTCAATTCCCCATATGAATTGGCTTTAAGGGGGATGAGGGATTGGAGGGCGTTAAGGCGTTAACTGAACCGAACCGATAGGACGCGTAAACGACTAACTGATAGACGCCGATAAAATCGAAAATAAGCAATTCATTCACTCCTCCATTTAGTTTAATTAGCCAACTTGCTTCCCGAAACTTTCATGCAAGGGCAAATTTTAATTGGTTAGCGGGAGAAAGTAGGTTGATTAGTATTGGGGACGTTGATGCTGCTGTGCGTCTTCGATGGGGAAAGGAAAGGAAGACTAAATTCCGGTCCATCCAGCTGGCAATAGAATAAATTCGATAACAGGACAAAACGGGAGCGTGCTAATGTCCCTGAACGGAGATATCGTTTTCGGGTGCTGCCACTGCTGCAGGCATGAGGGAAACGGCGTCGACAAAAAAAGACATTCGCAGAGCCGGACGAAAAAAAGAACCGGGAAGGCGTACCGATGTTTTTTCTCCAGCTGAAAAATGACTCCGGGATCCGGCCGTATACTCGTCCGGAAATCTCTTTTACCCAGGACCGGATCGAATTCTGCGCCCGAGAACTGAATGTCGCAATATTAATTATGCTAATGAGCTTAATAATTTGCTGACAAGCGAGTGTCTATATGTAATCCCGAGGCAACAGGAAGTGCGGAGGAAAAATTTTAAATTAAAAATTCCCAATAAAAATCATCGATCGGCTCCTCTATACGCTGATTAAACGACCATCATGAATGAAATTATCTTCCTCAGTAAAAAAACGAGCGACACTAATGCCGAAACGTGGATAATACCAAGAGCTTGTACACCATCCCCGTTTATTTTTTGTTTCAGCCGATAATGTTGGCGAGCAAACAATGAATGATTAACTTGCGTCTTATAGAGGTCCATAAACCCGAACCGAAGGCCAATTACAGAAGCCGAGATGATGATTGTTGTGGGATGAGATGCAACTAGCGAACCTGCTGGAGCGTGTCGGTGGTGGTTTTTCAGTCCCAGCAGCACGTACCTCATTAAAGGCGGGAAATGTGTGGCCGACACTGCCTTAAATTGTCATCGGTGATTGCATTTTCCTTCTAAGGATTCCATGAAAGCCCAAACAATGGGAAAACAGAAAATACTTAATCCAAAGCTTACGGGAGGGGTTTCAGAACTAGGAGAGGGGTTACGTGACGGGTATCTAGAAACGCTAGTTGCCACTTTTAAGGAATCTCGTAAATTGAACATAAGTTGAAGCTATAAGGAGAAGTCGAAGAGTATACAGAGTGATATGCAAGTATATGGCCAAACTTTAAGAAGCGATTCTTTGAATGATTCTAACACAAAAAGATTATATAAACATAGGTCCGGTAATGCTTAATTTTCAAGACACAGGGTATCAATTTTTATTAATCGTTTTCTCCTAAAAATTTCAATACACTTTTAGCCGATTTTGTTGAAATTTGGCAGTATTATTTATGCTTATTATTGTTATTTACGCACCACTGACTTTTTTTAAAACTTTTATGTTCTTTTCACATTAAGCACAGTCGTGGCCACCTAGCTCTCCGGATTTAAATCCGTTAGATTTTTTCCTTTAAGAACATGTAAAGTTCTTTGTTTATAGAACTTCAGTCAATGCCAAAGAAGAATTAATCTTACGGATGTGGGATTCATACGATCAAGTAAGATATATGCCGGGAATATTTCAATGTGTTCGGCAATCAATGTTAAGACAAGGCAATGCTTGCATTGAAGTTGAAGGACTACAATTTCAGCAACTATTGTAAGTTTCGTATTATTTGGTATTATTAAATGTTTTTTCCTAAAAAATTGCGTATCACTTGTTTAAATGTAGTTTTAATAAATTATTTTTCTTGTTTGATTTTTCTCAAATTTCCAGCGTTAACCCTGTTCACGTCATTAGCACAAGGAGATAAACAATTTTTAGCTTAAAATATTCCTTTGCATGAAAAATTGTCATTAAATTTAAACATCATATTAGTTAGCATCTTCTTGTTATTTAGTGTTTTTTTAATATGCAAAGATTTTTAAAAAAATTGATACCCTGTATCTTTAAAATGAAGCATTACCGGACCTATGTCCATATAAACTTTTCGTCGTATAATCATTTAAACAATTACTCCTTGCAGTTTGGCTACGAACTTAAATAACACCCTGTATAGGTTAATTCAGGTTAGTTCAAGTTAGTTCAGGTTCCGAGGGAGATCCAGGGTGAAGAGAGGAAGTTTTCAGTGGGTAGGCGTTCCCTTCTGTGGCGAATCCCTCATAACCCAGTCGCCAGACCACCAGATCGTGTACCTATGAAGGTTTTCCTCTTCTACAAACACAAAAACAAAAGAAAGAAAAATAAAAAAGGAAGTTCAGGTTAGTACAGATTAGTTCAGGTGCTCCGAGATTATGCTTATGGAAGTTCCAAGAAGGGTCAGAGAGACTACAAATTCCCCTCTCATACAAGAATTGTTTTGAGCTGGTAGGCAGCTAGAGCTCGGGCCGTTCCTACAGATTCATTGAATGACTTCAACTGAATCCAATACTACTTGGCCGTAGAAAATCATGCTAACTAACTACTTATCAAGGAGAGAACGCACTCGCATTCGAGCGGTCGGATGTCTAGAAGAATTTTTGACCTGAAAGAAATGGTTAGTTCAGGTCAATTTAGATTAATTTGCTCAATTTACGGTTATCTGTCTCTATTTAAAATAATCAAAATTCGACTTTAATTTTGAATAGTCCTCCTGGGCTCACAAGTAGATATTTTAGCAGGAAAATAAAGTTCCTATTAGAGCACTTGTTAACCCCCCTTGACCCTTTTCCCACCCACTACCCCATCTCGGGCCGGCAGCAACATTCTAATACTGTTTCGGGCGAGGCCTGGAAACATAAGATTTTTTGCGTTAATTAAGGGCCCCGTCTAATAGGAGTTTTTGCGGGGGCCACATGAGTGAAAAGCAGATTAGTCCGGCAAGCGAAGGGCCTGCGATAGCGAAGCACCGTCATTAGCAGGGTCTACCGCAGTTACTCATATTCGCCGTTGGCGGCATAGTGAATCCTGATGATGAACTAAGAAAAATTTTCCATCTTGATAAAGCAGCAAAATGTAGCTTCAGTAAAAAGACAAGGGAAAAAAACGCAAAAAGTAGGAAATTTATTTTCTGAAATATTATTATTATTTGCGATGTTTTCATCATTTTAACCCGCATGCAAAATGAATAAATAACGTTCAAAATAAAAAAAACGCAAAGTTTTAACGCTTAAAGGCCTTAAGAAATCCACTCCAATCATAAAGCACATCAAAGCCTCCAGCGCCATCTCCTATACAATAGTCCAACTCGAATTAGCTCCCTCTTCACGTGCAACCCGCAACTATGCTCACCACTCCCAAAATTCCCTTCACAAAGGCAGAGAACATTGATCGAGTGCCTCGGCGAGTTCGATGACCACACTCAAGACTCTCTCTTCGCGTCGATAAGATGGCAGCACTATTTAGGCAAAATCTCAAACAGTATTTATAGACCTCCTTGACATTTTTCATTATAGATGCCCCACTTTTACCCGGTCTTCGGCTTTATATGATAACTTTAGAGGGAGTCAGAGGCGTAGAGGGTCCGAATAATAAAAAATATTTAGTGGTTGTTAGAAAATTAGATAGATTTTGTGAGACGTATATCACTATGTGATTTGTTGTACGAGTATATAAGTAATTTCGATAGTTTACGAAATATGTAATTAAATCACTATGTATCAGTCACACTGGGTGTCATAGATTCTTGTTAATATATATATGACTAACTTGGTATATAAGAAGGCCGTAGTGAAAACTTTACTAGGTCTACGCCTCTGGTAGGAGTAAATAAGCGTTATCTGTTCCTGTTCTGTGTACACGCCTTGAAATCAATACTTTCATTTGTGCGTGCAATAACTTTAGCTAGTCAGAGGCGCACCTTGCTTTTTGATTTATGCATTCAAATTCGTTTTAAATAAACACTTTAAATGAAACACGCGAGTTAATTTTTGCGTAATTTACCATTAACGTTTACATAGGGAAAGTTTGAAATGTGTAGGAAATTAATGAATTATTGGTGCAGGTGATGATGTTAATTAAGTAGGTGGGGGATATTGCGTCAGAATTATTGCCTTAGTCAAGGGATTAGGCAATCAAAGTAGGTGCTTGCGACCTGTTTCCATTTCGCATCTAGTTGCGGAAACTATCAGTTTTCATAACTTGTCACGTAACAACTACAAAAATGAATGCGACGCCTGGGAGGTAAAATACAAACATAAGAAAGTGAGTTAACGTTATCTGCGATTGTGATTTGTCACTCGCTTCCTTAGTCGCCGACGTTGTTGCTGATGTGATTAATGATAATTTACATGAAGTATGCAGCTTCAATGCTTTTTTCAAAAAAACTTAATAACTTATCCCAACGTGAATAATTACTTTCCTTCAAGACAGCAAGAATTTTTCAATCTTCGAAGAATTTTTCCATTTTCTTTGAAATTCCAATGCAAATAGTCAGCACAAGAAAAGGCTTGGAAAGGCAACTAAAAAAAACTTGGAAGAAGATTCTTAGGAAATTTCCAGAAAGTTTCCAGGAAAAATACCTACTAACGATTGGGACTTTTAAAGTCAAAAACGTCTACAATTAAAAAGCTTCTATGCAGTTTCGATCCTAACCTAACCACAAACAATCAGTTGCCTTTACCCTTTCTATAATTGGATGCAGGATCTTTCCATTTTCACCGTCCCTTTAGAAATTACCCATGTTGAAGAAATTTAGCTTGAAACATTGCAAAACAAGCGGTAAAACATAATTTCCTGAAAACAACCTCCCTCCTGATAAAAAAATATCCTGCTTTACTCAACCTGAACAGAAACCATAAAATTTCAATATCAACTTCTTCACGCCGCATTTTAAATCGCCACCCACCGCTCCATAACACATGTCGTGCCCATGGCCCCCATACTTGAAACGTCATCCTTCACCACCCATTCGACCCTCATCATTGACGGGAACCATAAAAATACCAGACAGATGTCTTTTGTTTCGGGCCCGATAGCCAGCGCCAGCCGTTCAAGGTTATGCGCGGCGGTTGACATTGGCCGATGCATAGACCAATAGGGAGGAAGCTCCGCCTTCAGAGGCACGCCTCCACTGGAAGATATTTATAAAGTTCATTGTTCAATTCTTCGAATTTCATACAATGAAATAACTACGGACAGATTATTTAAAGAACAGTTAAATGATTCGTTGTTTTGGCGTCTACCGTTTGTGTATTTGAGAAAAGTTGGAGTTTGAATTAACTCATACTTTTACCAATTTCCCAGGGGTTTTTGAATCGAACGTATGTGGTTGAGAGGAAAAAAAGTGACTAACCACTATCAATAATGTCAACGGAGATTTTTATCTAGCGCAAACCTTTTTTACACAAGTACTGAAAGGAATTAACATAAGTTGGTTATTTCAGGAATTAAACTTTGGGCATGTCGTGGTTGTTGGGTGGCGACATCTTTTGCCTATCGCCCGTTGTTTTAAATGTACTGTCAACAGATGACGCTTTTGGCCATTTTGGCAGTTTGGCACTACCGCTTACCGCTTCTCAGGTTAGTTGCTGAGACTTAAATCCTGCAGATTCAAAATGTCGAACACAGCCGGTTCAGTAAACAATGAAAGTCAATATTAACACTTTTTTTAATTAAATCTTTGGCAGATGGTCTTCATCAGAGGGTCATCAGCAATAATATACTAGGGTATACGGTCACATCCGGCTGCAGGTGTAAGGGCGGTAGGGCTTGTTTTTATGGTCGATGGTAAATTGCCTCCCTCGACCGTCGAGGCGAAAAATGGTACGAATGCTATTAGGTCCAGTACAATGGGTAATTGTCGTGGAATGTAATTAACCAGTGTCAGAATGACTAAATACGTTTAAATTAGTTTTCAGCAGAAGTTAACTGCGTATAATCATTACATTTTATGCTGTACACAATGTTCCAGAGCGACCTAAGGAAAATTTTAAAGGGGATCGCACACCACCCAGTTGTCCACCACAAAGTCCGATGCCTTTGGAAAGGTTTGATATTTTTTTAAATCTTTTTGGGGAGATCTAACAAGGTGACGCACTTACTGCAGAACTGGCGAAGTTTCTGGAAGGTATTCCCCTCTTTCCAATCGTAGAAGGCTTCTCAATGGTTACTCTCCTCTTCATATTACGATTAATCAATCTCGTAGTATATGACAATTTTAGGGTGGCTCCCACTCTGAAAGTTCATCTTCGCTGCCACTCGGATGTAAACACATAATCACCATACTTTTTCATGTCTAGAAAGGTTTCGTAAAAATGTCCCGCCAATTCTAATCTAATTTTAGGAGAGTTTTCAATGGATGTTACGTTGTTCTGACTCTAATGGTGAACTTTTAAACTCCCAATATTTGCGATGTTTCCCGGGATTTCTATTCGGCGTCTTCTTTTTCACATATCTGTGGTCTTGTATCAGTTTTCAAAAGGAATTCATCGTATTGTATCCTCCGCTGAATCTCAAATCTGCCTGCCTCCTATAAAAGATCTCACGCACACGACAACGTTATTCAATTTTTTCAAAAGTGGCGAAGCCGCGAATGTTTCAAGATGGCGGAGGGAAAATGGCGAAATTTTCTAGAAGTGTCTGAAATTGTTCTTATGCTTGAATAGGTGAAGTTTCCTTTAATTTAAACTGACACAATTCGGAGATCCATGTAATGCCAAAGAAAGAGTTGACATTTCAAAATGGCGGAAAATCATGATTTTCTTGAAAATTCTGTAACATTCTTATTCCTTTACAGACTAGCGAGGGTTGGTATTTCAAGACGCCGAAAGTACCGATTTAATATTTTAATTTATGATGGCGGTATTGCAGAAATTTTGTAGACATTTCTTAGAATATTCTCAACGTTTAGAGGTCGAAATGTCCTTTATTTTGAGTGGTCACAATTGGGGTGTTAAGCGCCTGCTGAGGTACAAACCATATTTCA
The DNA here is from genome assembly GCF_039881205.1 of Euwallacea similis. Taxonomy (NCBI): domain Eukaryota; kingdom Metazoa; phylum Arthropoda; class Insecta; order Coleoptera; family Curculionidae; genus Euwallacea; species Euwallacea similis. The sequence continues at coordinate 2,357,117 of NC_089631.1, forward strand.
AGCCAACGGAAAAATAGAATTTCATAGAAAATTCTAAAGGTTTTATTATCGAAAGCGTGAAATCCCTTTTAACTAACGAAAGTTCTGCTCGCATGCCACATAAAAATTTGTATTTGCACTGTCACGAGTTAGATAATGAGATAATTAGTTGGCCTGCTGTGGAGCTACTAGAATATACAGGGGGATTTTGTCCTAAGCCAACGCTTTGTTAATATGGATAAGTTGGGTTCCCACGTATTCCCAAACACTAAAATCTGACTGCGCAGAATAAACCATGACGAACGAATGAGTCATATTCCCACATACTCCCAAAACAAAACTCCAAAATTTATTGTAGTTGCTCAGGTCGGCCAAAATCAGCAAGCGTTGGTACTACTTTAGTTTCTGTGTGGTACGAGAAAGCTGTGTTCCCACGTTTACTGATACAAAAAGGTGTTCTTCACTTTGCCAAACATTTTCTTCTATTCCCTGCGGTTTTCGAAGTAATCGCTCCTATAGTTGTGCCGGGCTGCCACGGCCTCATACCACCCAACTTATTCTATTCCTCCATTGCCCCCATGCTATACAAAATAGCAACGCAAAGAGCGCCGAACATGATTCACACGACGAAATAATTACATAAACTCAGCGTTCGTCGGACTCGACCGATAGAACACGAACAGAGTGGAATAATAAACAGCGGCGTTGCCACATCGCGGAACCATTTCCCGTCTCTGTTCGCAGCACTGTCACGTTTGATGCTCTCACTTCATCGCTGGAATTTTACTCTCCTCTGGTAATATTTGTAAAGAAAGGTTTATTGTGTTTGAACGACCCGAAAGGTTTCGTAGAGAAAAGAATAATTGTTCCGAGAATATCAGGGGGCATGCAAGAGGAAATGCTCTTAGGCGGTTGAAATTTAATATTATTAGGGGAAGGTTGTGTTAGGAAATTAGATTGAAATGAGGGTTTTTCAATTTATGAGATTTTATCGGATTCGAGGCTAAAAGTGCAGTTACTTTACCGAGAAATCGTCGCGGTAATGTTGCTGGAAGATGGACGTTTGCGTAGTTTTGCACAGGAAACTAAGGGCGCATTCGGAGGTTTTTTAAATAAATCTAGCAGCAATTTCTATTGGATTTTTTATAATAAAAAATGCAAAATAACATTTTACACTTTCATTCAATAATAATTAGATAATTACACGTTAATTAATTACATTTCTGTATTGTACAAAATTAACCTAAAAATAACAATAATTTAAGGAAAAGTAAAACATTAACAGACATCTTAAAGAACTAAAATTATTATAGTAAAAAACAAAAATATATATTTTTTTAATCAAATTCCATAATTTACTACAATATTTACAGTACCAAACATGCATCCTCCAACAGGAAAGAATATAATCAAACGAGCTTGTAACGAAGTGCTTTAAGATCAATTTGATTGAAAATTACATTTTTTTCTGTCGAGATCAGACCATTTCCGCTTTTTCTTTCCTTACACAAAGAAAAATTTTATCTCTTTACGGAAAGGAACATCTTTCTCTCCTTACAGAATGAAAAATTTTTATCTCCTTACAGAAAAAAACAACTTTCTCTCCTTACAGAAACAGAGAACTACATCAATTATTAACGTTAATTTGATTTATTTTAAAGTAAGCTGGTAAATTTCGAATTTAAACGAACTTTATTGAAAGAAATTAAAAGAATGAATATTTACAATTCCGTCAACGTAACTTACATTCACCCGAATTTTTGAAGGTGCAATCAAACACATGCACCATCTCAAGGTATCGAAATAACTTTCGTTGAGATTTTTGCAACTGGATCAGTTGATCGAGATTTACACTCAGTTCATTCTTTTCCTACTCAAAACAGCACCAAAACCCAACCCTTCCCTCACACCCTCCTTACCCCTTCAACTCTGACTGTGAGACCCATTGATCCCTCCGTTCAATCCTTGCAAATACTTTTCGTATTGCAGCAGCGGTCCCTGATTGAGGTTGAGCCAATTCTGCCTCTTCTGAATCTCGAAGTGTTTTAAAAGCATCGCTTGTTGTAATGCCGCAAATTGATTAGTTGCAAGAATGGAAGGGTTAAAATTCGCAGTCAACTGAGCCAGATTCTGAATGTTGTACTTTTCCAAAATTTCATTTGGGCTTAGAGCTGAAGAGGAAGTTGGAGATGTGGAGTTGACTAGGGGAGGCGAGGACTTTAGGGGTTTAGGGGGCAGTCTGGTTGTAGGTGATGGTGAATACATGTGTTTGACTAAAGGGGAGGATTTAGGTGAGTGTTTGGGTGATGGGGTCTTTGGGCTGGAATTAGGAACTTCTGGAAGTTTCGGGGAGCCCAAACTGGGCGATGGCACTTTGAAGTCGCCTTTCGAAGGCTTCAGTTCATTGAGAGGAGACACTGAAGATGGAACTGAGTCTGCTTTCACTGGAGAAATAATCCCGTTGGATTTCATGGTTTTAGAAGGACTTTGCTGGCCTACAGAAACAGTATAATTCATCCCTAAACTAGTAGAATGCAAACTTGCCACAGTCTGAGGCACCAACTTCTGTAAGCTTTGGACTTTCGGGCTTCTTGGATTGGGCAAGCGCGGTATGGCCACTTTAGGAGTTGGAGACGCATCTCTATTGTCTTGGTCCTGCTTCAGCTTAGTCTTCTTAAACAACTGTGAAGCAATTTCCAGAATGTTCCTTTTGTTCGTTGATGGAACGTTTGAGTCTGGCGACTCTGTCTTCTCCGGTGGCTTTCTCAGAGATTCTTCAAAGATTCTTTGAAAGGTCTGCGGGGATCTTGGGGACAACTTTGCGGAGGTTAAAGCTTTGCTCAGCTCGGGTACTGGGGACGGTTGGATTTGAGCTTTCGGGGAAATGTTGGTCTTCACGGGGATTTGAAATTGAGGCTTGGGCCCTACTATCTGCGATACCGTGGTGGACATGGGGATTTTTTCAGTCAGACTTCGGGCTATTTCGGAAAGATCTTCGTCCACTTGTTGCTCGCTGTCGTTATCACAGAATTTGCTTAAATCTAGCTTCGGTTTTGAGGCTTCACCCTCTTCTGGAAGTTTCAGAATTTCTATATAGTTTTTTACTGGAGGGACTATTTGAGGCGTCACCGAATCTTTTTCTGAACCCTCTTTGATTGTGATTGATAATGAGGAGGGTATCTTGCAGGCGCTTATTAGAGACTGAAGCCCGCTGTCCTGTTTTGTGAGAGGGGGAGAGGGCAATGGTTTCTCATACAGTATTATTTTAACCTTTTTGGTCTCAGTTTTAGGAACTTTAGCCTTTTCGTTTTTTAAAGGGCTGGGATTCTTGCGCTTTCCTACAGGTTTAGAAATTATCATTTGCTTTTTTGATTGCTCCTCAACTTTATCTTCGCTCTTTTTTACTTTTTCAATACAAGCCGTAGCCTTTGGCAAAAGCTTTATGTAATTAAAAAACTTCAATTTTTCATCTTCAACCTCTTCCTTTATGTTCAATTTCGTTTCTGTTTGGGCCAAAGACGTTGACAGTTCCCTTTTTGGAGAAACACTCTTTTTCTTCAGATTTTTCTTGTTTATGACAAGCCGAGGAATAGTCACTGGACTCTTGGAGATTTTCTTGGGACTCTTCATCTTCGAGCCTTTCTTTATGGTCTGCTTAATTATATGGTGACCTATGGGCGTTCCATCTTTATTGGAAACTGGCTCGATTTTCGTGATAATTTCCACGTTCTCGCTGCGATTTAGAGTTATGCTGGTATAGCTCTTAGTAATGGGTTTTGAGAACATTTGTTGAGGTTTTGAGGTTGGGATTTTATCTAGGAACTCTTTGGATAATTTCAGTACGAGTTTGGGCTCTACTTGATGCTCGGTTTTGATGGTTAATTCAGGTTTGACAGTTAAGTCTTGGAGATTTTCCTCTCGTTTGATAACTCCACCATCTTCGTCAGTGTTAATTTCCTTGCATTTTTCTTCTTTCACTGCAGTTTTGGTGTCTAGAGGTTCTTCTGCTGCATCTGGAGATGCCAAAGCACTATCCTCTTTAACTCTATTAACTTTCTCATTGTTTTCTTCATCATCAGCTTCAGATTTAATATTTTTAGAAGGTTTCAGATCGAAAGTTGGAATTTCCGGTTCGCTAGCAACTTTCTGACTGAACTTACCCACAGATCTTCGGGCGGACTTTTTGTCATCTTTTTCCCGTCTTATGCGCTCGCTTTTGCATTTGCGGAAGTGTCGGGGAATAAATTGAGGGATGTTATTAAGAGGAGTATCATCAGGGCTTCGCGCCTTATTCTTGTCAATGATTCGGAAGAAGAATTTCATTAATTCGTTCTGAAATAATTATTAAAAATGTGAGAACTGCAGCTGTGATGTTGAGGTGAAGTGACTTACCCGCTGCCAAGAATAGATGTACGCGATATCTATGAGAGTGTAATGGTCAGGTAATGGAACTCGTTTATACAAAACATCGATCTGGAACAATAAATTCTGGTTGAGGTAAAAATATTCAGGATCGGAAGATGTGGAACAAAATTTGTGAACGAAGATTAATGTATGAAAAATTAGCGCATGGCAAATCCGTAAAAGAATTGAATTTTGAAGTAGAAATGTTATTTGCGCTGGCGCATAAACATTTTATCAAAAAAATTAGACCAATTTCGGTGAAATGCCGGCAACTGCTGGGTACGCTCCTTTCTTTTATATCTTTGGAATGGTGATTAGAAAGTATTCATACATTTGACATTAAGAATTAAAAAAAGAACAAATTATGTACGCATGCGCGTATTTTACACTCTCGGATGGTGGAGTAAGGTGCGCTTTGCACACGTTAATTCACGCAACGATGATACTGTCCTACCCTGAATCTGCGCAAAAAACACGTCATGATACTCACGAAAAACTGATTGGTGTCCACGTTGTACTTGTTTCTGACAAATTTCTTGAGCACCTCGACCCGACACATGCCCGGGCAGAGCAGGTACCTCTTCATCTGGGAATCTGGGCTCTCGTCGATGGTACCGTTATTCTTTAAGGTCTCGGGGTCGGTCGCGATTCCAGGTATTCGAATCGCGCCAGGGGTGGAGTCGTCACTGTAACAAAGAGATTTTTCTTATTGCAAAGGTTTGTTTGGTCAAAGATTTTTTTAAGGAGAAAATGTTGCGTGATTTATCAGGATATCGGTAGGCCAAAGCACCGCTAGAAGCGTCGACATGTCCAATAAATCAGAGCTGAGAACGGGCAGGCAGAAAACGAGCGTCGCGCCAGCGGAACGTTCAGAAATAACTCCCAGATTGTTATCTTGGCAAGTGGCCCTCCCGACATGAGAAATAATAAAAACGATTCATTCATAATTCAAGCGAAAGGATTTTTCGACCTTTCGGTATGTTATTTCGGGGGCTTTTTGTTATTTCTCTATGTTTTGGTTTCATTAAATCTTCCCTGCGATTCCGCAAAATCTAACATTCAAACGTGATCTTATAATATTCCTGGACATGTCCCAATATCAATTAAAAGCCTGTATCGAAGGCCCCACACCTGACAGTCGGGCCGAGATTAACCCGATGACGGATGAGGTCGTTGTTGGCCCCATTCTGAGACCGACTTTACGGCCTAAGCCCGCGGAAACGAGTGGGAGGGCGAATTAGTTCTCTGGCAATTTGGGGCAATGAAACTGCACACAAGAGAATATATCGAATGCAGAGTGTAATCGATACACGGCACATGGTTATAAAACCATGTCCACTCTATCAAGATCAATGCGAGGGATGCGATAAAAATGGAAAATGGCCTGCGATATTGGATATTACGAGCTTGGTTATCGTCCAGGGATGTTTTGAGTTTTTTCGATTCCTTTAAGGGCTTGTAAGAATTACCCACGCAAAGGCTCGTGTCAAGTTTTTTTCGGAAATGGAGCTGAATATTGGAAGGGTGATTTATTTATTGAAAAGTCGACAGAAAGGGGCGCCCTTTATTGATTTTAGCCCTCAAGAGTTTTCATTGGTTTGGAAGCTTGTCCGTCAACTGTTTTAGAGGAATGTTAACGTTTGTATAAGAAAGAGGTATTCACTCTAAACAACTTTCCCGTATAGAGCTTAAAGCAAAGGTGAAAAATACCCTTAAAAATAAGTTACATATTTGCCGCCAATGAAGACGCTTAAAGAAGTCTGTTGGAAGACTGCACCTTTGGAATCCCAACTTTTGTGAATTCGAACTAAATAAGTCCTGGAAAACTTTGAAATATCACTTATGACTCACGAGTTAAATTACATCAAATTTTCGTACAAAGTGTCCTTTAAAATACAATACAATACAATACAAAAAAACAATAAAATGATCTGAAATCCTAAAATGTTTGTGCTACTCCCAAGCAGACCCCGTGAAAACCTTTTCCTGTCCCTTTTCCTGCAATGAATCAGCTAATTCATAGTTGTCTAAAAAAAATGCAAAATATTGCACACTTTTTGCAAACCCGCAGCTCCTACTCAATCTTTCTCATGACAGTTGCTGATGGTATTTTCATATCGATTTGATTCTCTACTTATCCCTTCGAAATCTGAAGTTAAAAAACTTGGGAAAATAAGAATTATAATAACTGAATTTCAAAGAATCGAGTATCAGGGGATGTAACAAGGTTTTATGGAATGACCTACAACGACAAACTGGCGAAGTAATGAGCCTAAGCGCGCAGTAAAGCGTTGCTTTTTAGTGGAAAGTAATGCTCAGGAATTTCCAAAAAATAATAATAAAAAGTAAAAAACTGTGCATTAATTGAACTATTAACTCAATAAAACCAAATGGTGCAGCCTACCAGTAGCAACAATAATTCGGTCGCGAACGCTACGCAAGTAACGTTGTTGCCTTCGCGTCTAACGCATCCGGTTTGACTTTACAGCGTGTCTAGCGCACAGTGGGTTGTTAGATTAAACAGGGTGGGACTTGTGTATGTCTGGGCGTGTCTAAGCAGCTAGTTAAACACGTGGACGTTATGAAATCACTCAGATTCAGATGCAAAGTCTTTTTGAATGAGTGAGAGAGAATGGTAAGCGAGTCCCTAGTATCAAGATAATGTGAACCAGAAAGATATATTGAATCATGTGATAAGTAAAGTTACAATTTTTCAGAATAAAAACGTCTAAATGTCTAATTGATTCATTAGTCAAAATTGCTCAGCACACGTCGAACGACACGCGTGTTGTACAATTGTTCTGAAATCATTTTAATTTTTCATGTATTAAATCATTGTCTCACAAAACAGAAAAATATTCATGTAGTTTATCGAGGAAACAGAGGACTTGCTGCGATGTAATGAATAAGAGACAGAAGCAATTTTTCACTGAGTTTATAACCGAAGAAAATTGCTATCGAAGATACCTGGATATGGCTTCAGTATTAAAAAAAAAATTAATTTAAATACTCGTTGTGTGACTTTTTGCTCTCCATTTTCCCTTCACTTGGCAATAAAACTCAATACAAAAATGATATAATAAGAACATAAATAATATGAAAACCATTGGCTTTTTTCCCGGAAAGCAAGCGCAATAAAAACAAGTTTATGGACATATTTCACGTCATGCAGGAGGTAAATCGAAAAATCAAATTCGTATTTACCCTTTTAAAGCAATAGAAGCGAGGGCAAATCGCTTATCGCATTAAATATTACTTGCCCACTTTAAACTAAATGTTAGTTATTGCAGAGTCGAGTATAAAGCAGTTGGAATATTTCCTTTTGCCTGCGTGTAAAGATTTTTAAAATATTCATTTACGGCTTAAATTCAATGTAAACCAAAACGACTCCATCAATTTAATCGACGATGCGGTTCATTAAAATTATCAAAACATTCGTTTTCAGCCCCCAATCATTCAGGTACAAAACAGACACTCTCAGAGCCAGATAAGAATCATCTTTCAAGCTTTGAATAAACAATACAAAAGACTGCGTTCGCTCTTTACGATTTTAATGAGGACCGATTTATGTAAATTCCTGCGCCTACCGGGTGGATTGGTATAATACAGAATACCAACATGTGGCCCTGAACTATCTTCAGATTTGAAAATCATCACTTATCTCAAATCTCGCATGCATAAACAGCCCGACCAGTTTTGAAATTAAGATTTTAGGCAAACTAGTTTAAACTGTATAGACGGAATTTAACATACATAAGTATATACTCTCTTCTCTGTCTGGAAGAATCCTCGATTCATTAAAACCAATTTACATGAGGTGTCTCTTTCCGTCTCTTTCGCACCAAAGCCCTCTAGAGAGAAAGGGGGTGGAAACGGCACGGGCTGATTTGTAATCGGGTCAATAAGGGAGCGCGCACTGAAGCGGGGGAGGGACGTGCGGCTCAAATACGGGGGTGAATTTTAATATGTAATGAAAGGTTGCATATTTTTAAATAGGTCAGTGGAGAGTTTCCATCGAGAATTGCCGATATTGGGGAAGTCCCTTATTGCAGTTGGAAGAAAAGAATAAAATAATCTCAAATCATTTCAGGATTTAGGAATCAAGTTTTTTTTCAATTCAGTGGGAACCCATGGATTACACTATTTAGATTAAGGTTTACCGGTATTGAGCAAGGCTACAAACAGAGGAATATCAAATACGAATCACTTCTGTATGTTCGCGATTCTGCATCGTCATGCAGAGATGCTCAATTGTACTCAAAAGTTCAGGATTAGTACTTCAACCTTTTCTCTATGAAGATCAAAAAAGAAGCAGAATTTTACAGCTTTGTAATTAATGTTTTAGCGTTAAAATAAAAGTAAAGAATAAGGCTACAATTCCTTTGACGCACATAACATTTTTCAAAGATTTGCAATATTCCACTTGTTTTTCGTCCCTCTGTATTTCAATCCACATAGCTTAAAATTCGAATAATATTATACGGATATAATAACGAAGACATTTATGATATTTTTTAAATCCCGGGATATTTGGGAGTAGCACAATGCCTGGAATCCTGGAAGCAATGGCTTCGAGATTCCGGGATTGCATTCCCTACAGCACGGCAACAGTTGGAAGTTCTTCTTTATTGGCTTAATTTAACCATCAGTGATAATTTTAATAGCAAACTCTCCTTATAGCAATATAAACAAAATGAAAGAGCCCCACACATACACTAAACTCGAATACCGCACACGTCGTTGCCGGGTTGACAAAACAGAAAACTGCGGGGTCCTGTGATGTTGAAACAGACCAATTAGCGCTCCATACACGAGAGTACACCGTTCCGATTGAATTAAATGGGGACGTATCAATATTGCTTTTATCGATGAAAACAATTATTGCCCTTTAATACGGAAAACAGTATAAATTGGGGATTCAACGAACATAAAGTTCGCATGTGCGTGCCAGCGATTCGAGTAAACATCGCCGTTAATGAATAATGTAACTGCCGTGATTATTTGTATGGCGTGAGGTTATGTTTGCTCTGGTTATTCAGTCTCAGAGGGGCCTACAACTAAAAACTCCCTGTTAATTTCGAATTTTTTTTGCCTCATCGAGGAATGAAGGGACAATCTTAAATAATTCTTTCCTTCTTCTTTTCACTCATTTAAAAGCTTACTCTTCACCATGGTTCATTTTCAGGTGGTACGATTATTTCTCAATAAATTTCTATCGTGGATCAATCTAAGAGTGGAGGCGTTGATACAACTACGAATTCTCCAATATTGAATAACTTTTAGCGCAAATTAGCTGACTCCTAATATTCAGGTGCTACGCTAATAAATTTCTGCAAGGTGACACTGTCGAGTCTCCTATTTCTAAACAAATTTGTACCAAATATGAGTGACAGACAATCCAGGGGGCACGAGACGTCAAATTTAACCGCTATCAATCATACCGCCCAGAAGCGATTACCCGAGATTTCTCAACCGTACGGTCTAATTAGTCGGTCAAAACCAATAACGTAGCATACAATGGCGGTTTTCCACCAAAATGGTCCCATTTTTCGAGCGAAAAGCCACCACATATTAGTGCTCCTACTTGCACATGTAACACCATAATGACGTCATTTCCTTGCCGCCATGTATTAGTACGTTTGTAATATTAGAAATGTCGCATACATCCACGCAATCAGCGCATGTAAGACATGGAACGTCACGACATCATTTCCTTCGATTTCGCTGCCATAGATTAGTGCCTCGCATATACCTTATGTTATACTTTCCCTCTACAGGAACTACCAATTTTTTGCCATCAAAATATATTCCCCTTCAATTCCAAATTTCTCCTTAAAGCAAAATTGAGTATTTTCTCGCTTTCTTCGGATCTACGTGTAATTACTGAACTTCTTAAATTCCGCATTATATTCGTTTCGATTCTTATCCACAATATCTAACTCTCTTTGAAATCGAGACTTTGTAAACTCTTTTACTAATAAATTGTCCTGCATTGGTTGTATAAAGTCTGGGGGCCTGTGCACCGCTCCGAGCCGGCAGCACATGTCAATAACACGCCCTCAGTTTCCGGCCCTTTCGCCGGTCCTGGTTCGGGGAAAGTACACATAATATCGTGTTATCGGTACGCCATCTGCGCCCTTTGTGTCTTTTCGCGTCGGTAATGAGCCAAGGGCTCCGACCACAATGCTAGAAATTATTTTTAATTAGGCGATAGATGACACGTATCAAGATAAGGATCTTGACGTGTCGATCACGAGTTACAAATTGTTTTTGTGACTTTTGGTGTAATGGTTTAGTCGGTCGGTAACCCTTAGCGTTACAATAGCTACAAATGTAAGTTTTTCTCCGCCCTGAAATTAAATATAGAGGGTACTCGTGAAGGATTCAATATCGCACGAGACGGGCCCTTAATCATGCATCGGGCGTCAAAAGCTAATACAGCGCAATTAAAATTAATAGCGGTTAAATTGTAGCGCATAATAAAACCAGTCGCGGACTCGTAGCGAATCAACACGCTAGCCCTGCGGTCAAAAAAAGAGACGGCAAATCCAGTTGGGGCAAGCGAGACGGAACCAGTTCGCTTCGTTAGGTGAGCAGTAATTGCTTTTGATTGTTCCTCGTTTTTGCAGAATCTGAGTCAGCTTTTTGGCTATGAATTTGATCTGCGAATAAACCGTCTAAACACTGACAATAACGAAACAATCTTCAATTTCGAGGAAGACGCATTAAAAGTTAATGAACGCTGACAATAATTGCGACAATAAATCGCAATCCCATTAGTGAGCGCGGGCTCGAAACGAGTCTTAGATAATTAAAAAATAATTCTGTTTTTTTACGTAAAGGCCCTTGGAAACGTGCCTCGACCTCTGATGAGGCCAACCGTGAAACTCGAAACAGCTGTTTCTGTTTTCGTATTATTTGCCTTGCTCCGTCTTCGTCTTCCTCGATTCCTATCGAGTCGATTTCGACTCGAGAGGGTGGGGTCGATCCTGCGTTCTGTGCATGCACTATTTCGTAGTGAAGCCCTTTCTTAGAACACAGCATGTATGTATTTGAATATAGAAATCTCGTCAACTGCATGTCCTGAATTTAAAATCAGTTATTGCTGGGAGGGGAATACAGCAATATTCTATATACAGGGTATTCAACCATCTATATACAGGGTGTCCGTTTTTCGACTGCAACATGAGGAACTTAAATCCTGATCACCGAGATCTCAGTAACCATAAAAGATATCAAATCGGGTTAATTTAGAATTTAAGAATGTCTTTAGAAAATTTGAAAAAATCCGATGTCTTTCGAAGGTATTCGAAAAAACTGAAATTTTAAAAAAAGGTTTTTATTTTTTCCCAGTTTAACGTGGTGGTGTCATATTTGAAATCTGACACTTCGATTTTCGGCAATCGCCCTGAACTTTAGTTTTTTAGAGGCGCCATCAGAATTTTCACATTATGAAAATCAGCTTCTCCCTGATTACTATGATGTATTGCACGTTAAGGTTCAGCCTTAACGTAGGTTGGTCAAACTTTCGTTTCAATGCTTTTCTTATTTTGGTCCTTAAAGTTGCGATGATCTTTCTTCCCAGCTTATTAATCTCGACGAGTACAGATTTATAAATGAGGTTTTTGTAGTTTAATCCAATGGGAAAAAATTTGGTGAACTTGCCGGCCAACGTATGTCTCCATTGTTTGAAATGACTCAACCATAAAATACTTTATCGTATTTTTTATGATTACCAGTATCCTCATGGTTGAGGACCGAAAAAAAAGTGTTAAACTTTAACACCTTGTATCTACTATGTCGAAGAGCAAAAAACTATGTCCATTAATATTTTCGAACTCCAGTCACTTTCCAGAGAGAATGCGCAACTTTACATCATTTCAGCCCTGCGCATCCTTTGCCATTTTCCAGATCTTCTTTCCAGATCAAATTGAACACACCCTGACATACATATTCGAAAATCTAATAGAAATTATAGGTAAAATACGACATTTTCATCCGTTCTTCCCTATCGGCAAAATACAGTGATATGTACTCAGCATTGGCAAAACCGTTTTGTCCACACACCGCATCGTCGTCAAGAGGGTGGCGTCGTCGTCACCGCTCTCCCTCAAAATCTCCCCTCCGCTATTTCACTGAAACGCTCATTAGGTCGGGTTTACATAATAATTGGATTCGTTTTCGCAATGACACGTGCATTTTACGACCGAACGAGAAAGGTACCATATCATAACAACCATCCAGGAAATCAAAGCAAGAACGAAATAATAATTGGCCTGTTATCAAAACCTTCGAAACTGGTCACATTGTCTCGGGACGACCAAGGTCGCGAACAAAGACGGCCATACATACATTCGATAAAGTAAGAAACAGGCGTCTTGGGCTGCGATAAACGGCTTCCGTGCGTGTGTTTGGCCTCTTGATAAATGCCAATAACGACGGCGAACTACGAGCTACTTGTTGGCTCCGACTCGTTTCGAATCTTTCTATAGTCCGAGAGCCGAAAATTCGTCAACAAGACGCTCGGTTTGTAAAAAGTCCTACAAGTCTAAGAAAGCTTGCCATTGAAAGGCGGATTCAAAGACGACAGTACGTAAGTCGATTAACTCTGCATAACCAGAGGTGGCAAAAGTGAATTATTATTACACCTGAGGCTTGCGCAGAATGGGGTTATGAGTCTTCGGTGCGTGTTCTCGGACTATACAAACGACTGCACCAAAATGATTCGCCAGCGAATCGTGTGACGTAATTTTGCACAGTTCCGTGCACATTCACAGCGGTAACAGATTATCCTCTCGTTTCAGATGATGGTGTTGACGACCTTTCTCGTTTAGCGAAATCCGGCGAGTCGCATTTGAGGCTTGATACTCTTAGATGATTTTTTTTGATATTACGAAAAAAATGCCTAAAATGAATCGTTTAGTGTGCTTCAATAGCTTTTACCTCAAGTCGTGACTGAGTCAATCTTCAACGCAACTTCTCATTCAACAAACCGACTCAATCAAAGGAAGCTTGGACTGTTCATGAAAACAATCCTTGGAGAATTTACAAGTGTCCGAAGGGCAAATAGAAATCAGTGCAATCGAGCGTGTTCGGAAGTACCGGAGCCAATCGCTAGGGGCTTTGTTTGGGGCGATTTGCGCGGACATTAACTAACTGTCCCATGCGTTTCCAAAAATTATAAAGAAACTAGATTTTTAGCACTTAATTCTCATTGTTTTTGTTCAGTTTAGACTGATTTTTTGTCTCTTTCAATTTCCTCTTGCGGAATTTCTTCATAACCTCAATATGTGTAAGTAACATTAGTAAATTTTTCCAAAGGATATATGTTACCTCTTTTTCAAATCCCGTTCGATACCATCCTGATTTTTGAAAAATGTACACTCTGAATTCCAGATTTATTAGAAGAATCCAGACGTTTCAAGGTTGGCAATTACAAAAGGAAGATAGATAGAAGAAAATTGAAGATTTCGAAGCTAACGAGATACATTTAATTCTTAGACACATTAAAATTTTCCAGAGGAATGCCCTTGCCTGTGAAATTTGCTTAAGTTTTTGACCGAAAAATGTTTTTATGGGTAATTTTTGTTACACTTATTTCTCTAGTTAATGCATTGAAGTTATGGATGTTTTTCTTCTTCACAGATACAATTCGAACTACCTGAAGCTCCTACTACTTTTAACCTCCCCTCAAGAACTACTTCTATTTCTATTAAGTTTTGGCAACTTCAGCTCAATTTTTTTTATTGTAGATTATGTAATTCTTTTTTGCTTGTTGTGCGAATTCGCCGACAACAAAATCTTAAATTCAAAAATGTACATTGATTTCTGCGACATGGCCTCTGAATGCCACGTGAATCTATAACACGTGCTAATACAACAAGCACAAAAAATCCGTCATATCGTTGCACTGAGTGCATATTGGTGTAGGCGTTCGAATACGTCATGAGACTAGACATTTTTTGCTCTTAGAAAAAATTAAACCATAAAAGGCACAAGTGATACGCCACTGAACAACAAGCTCTCGACCCCTCATTTCGTCGAAAGAACACTTCAACAGACGCAATAAGTCCCCAGTGCTGAAATTATTATGATGTTTAATTTAGGATTCGGTCTAATGATGGATGAAGCCCGTTTGGAAACGTGTGTTTGTGTCTCTTTGGTATTTCAAAGCTTCAGCAAACGTTAACTTTAATAATTTGAGGTTTTGTGTAACTGTTCCTGATGACTAACAAAAGCAGACTAATTCTCGTCAAAATCGAACTCAACAGAAGCTGACAACTTCCTGACCCTTGATAAAGGGCTTAGAGCCCTCTTCTCTAGCCGTGCGGATTTTCCCATTTTCCTGGTTTATTATTTACGAACTTCTTTCCAATTGCAGATCTAAATCCCTGAAACAGTGCGTTTCCTATCTTTTCTTCAATTCCACTTTTCCAAGTTTTCCCAGATGCGTTGTCCGACTGGCATTTTTGTGCTTGGAAGAGAGTGAGAAAATATAAAGAGAGAGAAAGAGAGGCAAAACTGGGGGAACTTCGTGTATAATGATTGTGTTGCGCCTGAGAATATTACGGGAATAAGCACGGTTGGAAGTGTTTTCGAGGAAATTATTATTGCGCTTTTTGAAGTCCGGTTTTTAAATGTTTTTTTTTTTGTGAAAAATAGTGTTTTTTACTTGCTGACAAGAAAACCTTCCGAAAAAAAATCGAACAAGAGGGCGTTTGTTCACGTCTCACAAATTTTAACCCTGATAATATATTCATGGCTTACGGATGTATTGAAGGCCCCGAGGCGAACCAAGCCGTCTGTCAAGGCGTGAAAATGCTCCAGCTAAAAGGAAATTCGGGACCTTTCTCATTAGAGGGGAAAGAAGCGGCATCCTGTTATTTTTTCTTAAAGAAGCGATTTTTATTTTAATCTCATGTTTTGTCTAAGTCTGAGCGCACAGATGCGTTTTATACCCGCAGATTTGAGTTACTGTGTCAATAACAAGAGCCCTTCGTCACTGACCTCGCCCCTCGCATTCCGCTCCCCTCTCCCAAGAGTGTCTATAAAGCACGGCCCTTCAACGGACCATAAAAAGGGCGCCAAATCTTTACGATAAGAGGAATTTGTTCGGGGACATTTATTATTTGCTACTTACAACCTGACTATTAGATTTATGTGCAAACGTATTTTTGGTTTTACCCGGTAATTGTTTGTTAATTTAAAAACGCCGAAGCCTCACACAACTGGCACGGCAAAATCGTAAAATAAACGAGCGTCTGCATTCCGGGAACTAATTGTACCTGCCATGAACTTCTCGCTGTACTTTTAGATGTTTATGTTAGGCTTTAGAATAAATTTCACATTTTTCTGAGGAATTATTTACGCCTTTTTGTCGATAACCTACTTAGGCGCTATATGCACACCAAAAGCAATAGAAGTATTTGCCATTTCACTAGACGAACGACACACCCAACCAAAGGCACACATGCGGTCGACTCAAATCACTGTTGATTATGGCAAAAATAATGCGAAATTGGGGCGCATTCCGCATCGATTTCACATCATTTTTAATTCATAAAACTGTGGGGATACAATATTAATACAGAGCCGGTAATTAGAATAATGGCTCGTCGAATGTAGACATATGGGCCAAACACATGAAGAGGGGCGGGGCCGGATAAAGAGCTCGGTTTGGGTGCCTAAACCATAGGGTTTCAGTTAGCTGGACGATTATTTATTTATGCCTTTAATAATACAGGTCTGAGAGCAAAAAATTGCATGCAATATTTTCAGTAGGAATTATGTTTTATTGTCCGTTTTGGGGTGCTCAATAAGTGTATAGTTTTCCTTCGTTTCAAACAATTTTCTTGCCAAAATAATAGAGACGATTCGAAGAAGTCACTAAATAATATGTCATGTTAGTAATATGACAACTCTGAACTCAGTTACCTAATACAAACCGGGGCACCTTTAGATTTACCTGAAAAAGCAGGTCTATAGTATTCGCATAGAACGAGCATTATCCCTTCACGAAAATCGCGTCACTCTATTCGCTGGCGACGCAAACATCTTCATCGTGGATGACAGCCTTCATTATATGTTCGTCCAATAATACACCATTCTAATTTGTTCATGAAAAAATTATATGTGTTTTTTTCGATTATGCCATGAATATCGCTGTGGCAGTAGATGTGTTACTCTTTCGTTTTGTGAGATAAATAACTATCGTTCTCGTTATTCAAGACAAGATATTTTTTACGAATCAAAGGCAATTGTATTTTTGTATGATCTTTGTATCTTCAAACATTCGTATTCTGGTTGCTCCCGACAACAGAAAGTCATTAAAAAATGCTTATTTGGAACTCGCCTAAATCTGAAATTAAGAGATTAATTAAGCTTTTTTCGTAGAAAATTATGTTTGAAAAACTTGACTTTCTAGTGATGTCTACAGAATATTTCAAATTCGATTCTCACCATTAGAATTTCGGAAACTAGACGAGATACGATTTTAAATAGGGGCAAAATTACGTAATTTAGAGCTTGATTAAATGGTATTTTCAAAATTTGAACTTCCCAAGTACTTCCAAAGATATCCGAAAAAACTAAAAATTTGACATTTCGTTTTTATTTATTTTTAGCGTTATTTAACGAGGAAGTCCAAAACCGCAATCACATTTTCATTGTCAGTTTTTCTTTAAAATTATGGATGAATATTTAGCTCATTTTCGTGCTTTTTAAAAACCTAAGATGAAGTATGGAAGCAGAATGAAAGAAGATACTACAAATAACTTATTGGCAAAGGTAAAACTAAATTTCATATTAAAAAAGGTAGCATGTTCTTGCTTTTTTTAGATATGTGTGCGAACCATTCACAATCAACTTATCAAGTTTCATCAGATATGGATGTCCTCATAGTAGCGTGTGAAGGGCATTTAAAGAAAATAGTTTAAAATATTATAAAATACACATTTCTCATAAATTACCTCTAGATGATCCTCAAAAGAATAAAATTTTGCAACTGGCTTTCAAATAGGGATGATTTTCCACATTTTTTAAAAACTATTATTTGGACTGACAAAAGTATTTTTTCAAACTGTGGTATGTTCAATAAAAATAATGAACACATTTGGAGTGAAAATAGTCTTAGACGCTTTCGGGAAGTTAAGCTCCTAGTTCGTTTTCGTTTAAATGTATGGGCTGGAATTTGTAACGATCAAATTACTCGGACCATATTTTTTTAACGGGACTTTAAACGATGAAACATATTTTCAGTTATTGATCACCTAATTTGAAGAACATCTCGAGGAGTTGCCCCTTGCCAATTAAAACAGATACTGATTTCAGCATGATGCGGCCCTTCCACATAATACTGGAGCCATTTGTGACTATTTAAATAAAAATTTCCACATATATGGATAGGAAATTCTGGGCCAGTAAGGTGATCGGCAAGGTTCTCCGACCTTACAGTTTGGGTTACTTTTTTGTGCGCCACTTTGAAAAATAGACTATATGGGAAACGAGAGTATAACACAATAGAAGAGCTTAGAGAAAATACCATTTCACACTTCAGATCAATTAGAACAAGACATATTATTAGGGTTGTCGCTAATTTAAATCGACGTGCTCGTTTATGTGTCCAACAGGAAAAGGTCGCCAATTTGAGTACTTGTTGTAATATTTAATAATAATTTGAATATAATAATAAATGTTCATCCAAAGTTTTAAATATAGATTTATGCGACTGTTGCCTTTCCGGATATAACTGAAAATACATTTGAGCTGTTTTCATACTGTTCCTATTAGATTTGTAATAAAGTCTTCACATATCTCATTTTTCTTCATTTGTAAAACTCATTTTCGTTGGAAATCTACTCGCGCCGATCTCATTTGACAAGTTCTATCATGTAATGCGTATAAAAGAAAATCCTTCGATGGAGTCAAGGCTAATTAAGGTAATATATTTTTTTATTTAAATAATTATTATATACATTAATTTCGGCATTTAAAATAGCAAATTATAGGAAGTTGTATATCGATGAAATCAGAATAAAAAGGTACTATTTTTTATCGAAAAATCCAATATGGCACCCATAAAAAAAGTTCATGATGGTAGACGAAAGACGAAACGTCGGACGGCAAATCTGAAAACGTCATCGTGTAACTGAGAAAAAGTGAAAATGAAAATGTGCTTGTGGTTTTGGACTTTGTTGTTAAATGACGCTAAAAATAAATAAAAACGAAATCTCCAATTTTTGTTTTTTTTTCGGATATCTTCAGAAGTACTCAAAATATTCAAATTTTGGAAATGCCATTTGGTCAAGCCGTATATTACGCAATTTTGTCCCCGTTTAAACTTCTTCGTATCTCCTCCAGTTTGCGAGATCGTAATGATGAGGGTCGAATTTGAAATACCCTGTATACCTTGAATTACCTTAAACCCTCAGATGCACAAAAACGAGATACACATTCTAATACAGGTCTTATCGTCCCTCGAATAAACGACAAGAAAATAAACAGAGATATCCAGTGACACAATGATAACCTGGAGGAAAATACAAGTTCAATTTCGATTTATTTCTCCCCTGATGATGCGCGAACAAAAGTACGGGGACGCGTTGCGAGGTCATCTCAGTCTGGTATAATACAATTCCGAGGGTCCCCGGTATTATCGAGATACACTTGCAATTCGATACCGAATTCTCGAATAACCAAGGAGGTTTTGGGTTATAAAACGTAAACAGGGGTGCCGGCTTCTTGGCCTCGAAGCCCTCTTGGGGGATGATATCCTTGAGGTTTTCACTTTTTTTAACACCGATTAATAAATTTCAATCGCTTTAGTAAAGGAGTGTCAATCGGGGTGAATTTATAAGACTCAAAGCCGGGTGACGATGTTCTTGTTTAGTGGGTAATTAATTGCTTGATTAATTCGAGTCGGGCAATTAACAATACCGGTCGTCGAAGCCGCTAAGCGGCCTTTTAAATTCTCGTTTAATCGTCCTGTTGGTGGTCCTTCTTTGGAACGAGCCTTTCGATGTTATTTCATAAATAGGTCCGGTGGTCACAGTACCACTCCATATGTGTCAAAACAGTCGCGGAATTACGAAAAAAGAAAACATCTACCGTCGACGTCTGAGATTAGCATAATCTTGACAGTTATCGTCGTTTGTGCATAAACAATGGAGGCATAAATTAACATTCGTAATGCCAACTACGCTCTTAATATTTTATAAGTGGAATAGACGTATCGCGGCCTGTGTGCCAAGTTCGAAAAAATCACTATAAATTCACGACACATACTTCAAGGTAGATACCAATGCGGTAGCTAACATATGTGAAAAAAAAACGTTTTTTTCAGGTGGTAATCACGAAAATGGAGCAGAAATTTTTAATAACTAAATTAGGTTCCGCCACGGTTCTGAGTTTATATTTTATAAAGATATGATCGATGGAATTAACGGTAGGCCACTTCAAAGTGGCGATGAGCAGCGATCACCTAGCAGCCACCTTTCGTTACTGATTTTTTAATATAGAAACACTGAGTGTCAATATAACCTGAACTAACCTAAAGTAAAAAGAATTTGAAATCGAGCGGAGGATAAACTTAGCAATTTGCTAAATTTTTAACTTCACTGACTTGTCAATTTTAGCTAACAGTTCCACCGTTATTGTCAGTGGCTGTTTCATTTATATTTGTATCGATTTTTTTAAGTTAAGTATGGTATCGGGAAAAAGTATTTGTTTTTCATGGCGAACCGAGATTTTTATACTTCAAAACAACATGTACTCAGAATGCTTCGGTTTGGGAAAAAGCATCTTATTCTAAAGATGAAGATGCACCTCTAATTAAGACCTGAACGCGTCAAATACCCGAGACGACCAGTTCAATACGAGCAAATATTTACACTCCAATTAATAAACCAAACAATAGACAATCGAGCGCGAAAACAAAAGAATAGCGTCGCGTGCACGGGGCGACGCAAGAGGCGGGCTGATCTGGCCTACTGCGATGCATTATTTATGAGTACAGCCTATATCGATTTTCGGGCGACGACGACGTCGGGTCGGGCCTACGTCCCTGCGTGGGGCCCCCAAACAGTCGTCGGGCCTGATGGTGACGGCGACGTGCGTGACCGATGGGGGGCGGTAAAGTGGACAGCGGGGGTAAGTGGATTATCGGAAAGAAATTAATGAGGGCTGCACCGAGAAAGTTTTGTCTAAATTGTTTGATATGAGGGAGTGAGATCGTTATTTCTGTGACTTCAAATAAACAGAGATTATGGGGAGGTTTAAGATGTTGGCGCAATTCACTACCAGCTAAAAAATCAATGTTGATCTGTAGCATTTCTTGGGTAGAAATTTCCCATGTCATATTGTTTCAAGCCCAAACAAATATACAGGGTCCCTTATAACTGGGGGCAAAGCAAACCAATATGTATAACAAGTCATGAGAGCTGGGTAGATTGAAATATGGCCGGACGATTAAACGGAGTTCGTCCCCACCTACAGCATAGCACTACCCCCCTCCCTTATCACAGCTTCAATGCTCCTTCTGCTTACCTGCGGGTTCGTTATTTCTTTGACTCACGCTGAAGTTACGAAGAATTCTCATTCTCGTAATATACGGAATGTCCGAAAAATAATGAACAAATCAATTTCCTCACTAATGTTTAGAACAATATCGATGAAATATGATAATCAGAAGAGAGGAATAGGGGAGGTCTAAAATTACGAATCACCCTGTGCAAGATGGTGAAGAAAGTTTAGAGAATGGAGGTGGTCAGGTTTTATTATTGACAAACGAAGAAGGAATTATTAAATCAGTCGCAAATTTTAATATAGGGCAAATAATTTGGTTTGAATGATAAATTTGGGATGAAACAACAAAGAGGCGCTTGGAACGGTGCTGTGAGATTTGTTTTAAGGTTTTGGATTGTCATGGTTATGATACAGCGAACCCAAATATAACTGATGTAGTAGAGTTGGAATAGAAGGGGTAATTAAAACTTCCTTCTAATTACAAAATGCTGACATTTCGACCCTTTATTAGGAGCTTTATCAAGACTACAACAATAGGGGAATTTTGTTGTTTCTTCTATTGTTGTAGCCTTGATAAATACCCCAAATAAAGGATGGAAACGACGGCATTTTATAATTAAAAGGAAGTTTTAATTATCAGCTTATTCCCGCTATACCGCAACACAGCTTAGGCCTGTGTTGCTGTTAACTAACGTTATTGCTGATATTCCCCTTTAAAATATCATAGCTCTGATAATATCGCCCTATATTCATCCCCGAATCAGCATAGTTCCAGCACATAACTACAGGATTATATTCCTGGCATTCAGCAGGGATTCCGGAATATAATCTGAACTACTCAAAACGCTATTTTTTGCTTTTTTCAATTATTTTTTCAATTTAGAAAGATATATCTCTGATTCAATCATATCTTAGTTAACAAGCATTTTTCAAGAATCCAGAAAATCCTTTGTTACTTAATGAACTATTACTGAAAAGATTCTAACAATAATATCGTGTTCGTCGAAGAAAAAGTATTCTTCAGATCCAAAGTGATCCGATTTGTTTTTCAAAGAACACGATATGTCCTTCTCAAAATCCTATCTAAAAATACTCAATTATTCCGAACTTACCTGGAAGAGCCTCATTTCTGAAAAGTACTTCTTTGTAAGGAATGAAATATACTTCGAACATGAATCGCTGGAGCAATGTTGCTTATACATATTTCCAACCTCCCTATAATAGGAATTCCATTCATCTGTTAAACTTGATATTTCAATAATGTAATAGTGGTTCCCCACTGGCGAATTATAGCGATAATTTACACTAGCGTAACAATGGCCTCGATCGCCTTAACAATCTTGTAATGAACTGCAATATTTTAATTTTACGAATTTGTGCTAACTTAATTTGAATTTTTGCCAACTTTCTAAAAATTATCTATAATTTTTTTGTATTTCTTACCCCTGATAATAAATTTCGAAAGAAATCTGAATTAATCTCTGAAAAAATATCACCGGCACTTCCTATGAGACATGTAATGTTATTTCCATACTGTAAAAGCTCTTTAACATTTTTATCGGTGAAATTAACATTTTACGGCTTTCATGCGCCTAATTGGTAGCGCACTTCCGTAATATGCGCCGTTACAATCATGCCTTAATCCTTTATTACCATTATAAAGTTAGTAAGCAATAATCACCCAGCTACTGGTCTAAGTATATATAATAGCCCTGGAATGTGAATCAAGAAATCGAGCCCATTAAAAAACGTTTTTGATTATTTTAATTGATAATTATTCGCAAATAAACATGAAAATATTAATCAACTTATATCAGCGTTATTTACCCCGGATTCCGTATTATATATTTGCAGAGCTTAATCGGTTGGACGAGTCGATAAATTACGTAAATTGACATTACCAGCCGGCATTTATGTATTCGGTATGTTTTCAGTCTTACTTTAATGCAATGGATATCGATTAACGTCAGCATTCCATTGCGAGGACTTTACACGCATGTTCAAAGCTTTTTCCTCAAGTTCCTGGCCACCTTATCGTAGGACGTCCTTTCAAATTTAACTTGTCAATAAAGTGGCCGCCTAAGGGCACCCAAGCGCTGCAAATAAAAGTTTACAGGGCTGTAATGTTCGGAAAGTTTTTTTCTTTATTCATAAATCCGTCCTCAAAGTAATTAGAGGCGACGCACCCCGGGAAATGGGGAAAGTCCCCAACTTTGTCGAACTCGCAGCTGAGAGGAAAAAATGGAAAAGGTAACGCGAATAGAAAGTTGCATATTTAAGCAATATTAACTTACTCTTAGTTATTTTCTTTAACTTATTTTTTATAAAATCATCAAAGGTGAGGAGGCACCTAGTTTTTACCAGTTTTCAAATTTTAAACGTCGATCTCTCAGGAACGCGTGGAGAAGATCCCTTAAAAAGTAGCGCAAATTGATCACCTCGATACGCTCTATAAGCCTACACAGTAAATGGTAAATGGCTTAATCAACGCCCTACGTTTACGGTTCACCGCCTACTGCGAGAATTTTTATAATGATCACCCTTTATATCATAATGTTATTTGAATCTCTCTGTGGTTCATTTGTTTTGGTTTTTATTAAATTCCTTTTTCAACACAATGTCTCTATAGATTCATAACCCACGGAGAGTGCATCAAGGATAAATTTCCACATGTCAACTTCAACTTCAACTTCAACTTCAAATCTCTGACAAGAGCATCTATACTCTTAACTCTATTTTTCCGTGGTAAATTTCTCATTGAAATAGTATAGAAATTATATAAATTCTGCGTTTGCTGGATGGCCGTTGGGGCGCACCTCGGGCCGTCGAAGTTCGCTGCGCCGTGAAATCCATAAATTTATCAAGAAATTTCCCCCCGTCACGGAAACGTAATTAAAATTTAATCGAATTAAAAAGTTTCCTGAAAATCTCTATCAAGTCACCAGGTCCCACTTTGCACAAAGGGTGTTTCAGTATTGCCATCCCGAGAAACTTCAGGTTGATTCAATTTCGCGTTAAATTGCGATAATTCATGGCCGTTCAAATTTGGCTAGTTCTCTTGTTCGAAAAACTTTAAAATCCCGGATTCTGGCCTATACAATAACGCAGTAATTAAATTCATAAACTGGTTGCACTCTTTATACGAAAACAACAACAAAAACGTATGCTGATGCAGATTAAAACAATATTTCAAATTTATAAACGCCCACAGATGCAATTTCACCTGCACGTTCCCAAATTTCATTATTAATTGGGCCGACACTTTTGGATCGCAATATTTACCAGTGGTGTACCATTAGGAACTTAATTTTCATTGCAGCATTCAGCTGATGGGATTTATTAGAATAGAACTTGTAGTACTAAATTTTGGGAAGATTTTCGGATTATATAATTCTTTAAAGGAGGGAATGCGTATGTAATAAATCTTGTTTTGTGGGTGCGCCGCTGAGCCTTCAACCAACTACAAAACTTGAATTTCACCGAACGACCTTCATAAGCCGGCGTCGCGTTGCGTCGTCGTGGCAGTAGGCGAATCCTCTTAATTAATTATAATCTAACCGTACTCGGAATTCGAGGTGATATTTTCTAATCTAAAAACCCTCAGTTTTATTAAAACTTTATTTTTAAATAAATTGCTATCTTAAACGAGAAAGGTATTCATCACAAAGCTTTGCCCTTTGTCTCATTAAGGTTGGCACATTTTTTTAAAAATAATTAATCAACGTGAAATTCGTACTCTGAAAAGTTCATACAACGTTGTTTTGTTTAAAAAATATAACACGATTTTAGCATCACACACAAAAGGCGAACGTATCGTACGTTGTTGGTTTGCTCCTCGGGAGAGCAAGATTACGACTTTGAATGCGTACTGAAGCTACAGAGGCGTAACACGAAGAAACTTTCTTAAATTGGAATTAACCAAAACGAAATCGATCTATATACATTGAATTCACGTATTCATGACGACGCTTCGCCCCATCGTCTCATTGAAGCCGGCACATTTTTTAAAACGAATTCATCAACTCGCACTCTCACTCTAAAAAGTGGAAATGACATTGTTTTATTTAAAAAATATAACATGATTTTCACATCGCACACAAAAGGCGAACGTACGGTACATATACGTCGTTGGTTTGCTCGTGAGGAGAGCAAAATTACAGCTTTAAATACATACTGAACTTACAGAGGCGTAACACGAAGACATTTTTTTCTATTTCTCCTTAAATTGGATTTAGCCAAAAGAGAACTGTTCTACATTAAATTCACGTTCTCGCACACAAATAAAAAGCAAACGTATCATACGTTGTGGGTTTGCTTGTCGGGCGAGCAAGATTACAGCTTTAAATAGGTTCTAAACGTACAAATATGTATCACGAAGAAATTTTCTTAAATTGGAATTGACCAAAACGAGACTGTTTTACATTAAATTTACTTTGAGAAGATCTTCGGGGCATTTATTTGATATGTTTATTTTGACTCATATTTTGCGTAATCTCTTCATTCCATTATGCGTAAACGCTAAATATTTAATGCTTACACTACTAAAGTTGTTAAATTTTCAACCTAGCCAAAATGTCTTAGTTACGCCACTGTATCGACTCATTACCCTCGCACTTTGCCGTATTCGTATACACACGATCGGCGTAACTCGTATGCAAATGGTGTTTGTGCGGGTATGGGCTTGTTTTCCTAGAGTCGGTTATGCTTTACAATTTCTGCAAAGCTTCTTGTCTTATGTCCCGTTGTTGAAGCAGCTGTGGAAGTGGGGAAAATATATGTATATGGTTTAAGTAGACTTTCATAGACTTAATCAAAAATTTTGATATCCCCTAAAGTAGCCAATCACCGCATACTTCGCGAAAACATGAAAGAACAGCACCTTTCATGTTTCCACCGAAAGTATAGGCAATTTCCGAGTCCCGTTTTGAGCCGCTCAACGGCTCAATGTTCAGGCCTGAACGAAATATAATAAGCTTCGGCTTCCCCCAAAAATACGCCTTTCAGTCGATAAATCATTAGGTGGAGTAGGGAAGAACGGGAAACCCGTTTTATAGTATAAGCACTTGCCCTAATGCATTTCGCTGTCTAATGAAAAAGCCCTAATGTTGCTGCATTCGCCGTATTTCTTTTATCGCTTAATCTTTCGGACGTAATTTGATACATTATACCACGCGTGTGATAATAGATTGGTTCTGGTAACTGTAAAAGAAATGCTGATTCGCATTTCATCTGCGAGTAAATCCCATTTAAACCATTCAAACTTTCTGTCTTTTAAGTCTTTTTGTGAGGAAATTTAAGGCACATTAATTTTAGAATCACGTTCGAAATCACGGAAATAAGTATTAGTTCTTCCTCAAATTTCCGAGATATCAATCTTGTTAGTCAGAAACCTGAAATATTTTCCCTTATAATTTTCTTAACTTTTTTTGATAATTTATTCTCGCTATTTGAATTTTTTTCAGGCTTAGTAAACTTTCCCTTCTTCGACTTTCGTCCGAACTCTAACAACTTTTTGTGAATTGCCCCAGAGTACGTAAAGTTTCTGACGGATTTGTGCATGTATCTAATGAATTCTTATGTTCACTTGCATATTTATAATGCCTTTATCTTCCCATTTTATCTAACAACAGGGAAAAAATGTCGATGTCGCAATATTTAATTAGGCAACTCTAATGTTCACCTTCGTCTCGCCTGTTGCCTAGCGTCCCGGCCCTGGGGCAACGGAAATCTGATTAGGAAAAAGAAACCAAAGAAACAAATCAAAGCAAAAAGCGGATAATTAAATAGGAGGGCTCATCGACCGAAATAATCGGTATTTCGACGACGGAGATGCAAAACACTTCGTCCGTAACAGGTCCCTTTTAATTAGTGAATGAATAGACGCCACTGGGGAGAAGGAAAATTGGCGATAACTATAGTCAAAAATATTCATTTTTCTACCAGGAATACCCTAGGAGGAAAGCATAATCGATATGGCACATTGACGACGAGATCAAATGCCAAATTTCGTGGTCAAATTGGGGCTTCGTTAATTGGATCGGAAGTGTGGAATGGTCGATCAGTGTTGCGGGATTTATATTATGAGGAAATTTTAGGGATTTACATGTAAATAGTGGTTAGACAATAACAAGGCAATTAGTATTAAACACATCTATGTATAGTATACATATTTTCTAAATGAAGAATATTAAGTCATGAATATACATAATGCCTATCGAAATTTGCTGGTATTCCTCATCGTGTTGCTAGATCTGTATTCTACATGTGAAAGATTTTATATTACGTTTTGGACAATTGTCCGATTCGCAACTGCAATTAGCTGGAACAACAATAAATTCCCGGGACACAAAGCCTTGATAATTTATGAATGAAATGTGAATCCAGCTTTCCCTGGTTGAAACGTTTCGCAGAAATCCTCAACTCAAACAAAACCCGTTTCAAAAAGTGCAATTTCAGCTTCCACCTATCCGGGACCATCGCAACTTGTTACACAATCCGGCTTCGTCTCGGACGAGTGAACATACCGATCGACTTTAGTCCGTTATCAAATGGTCATTTTGTCATCAAATCTGTATAGAAATCTACACCAAAACACAAAGATAGAACAAGGAATAATGTGCAAAGATAAAACGGGCGCATTTAATGAATTTTATGGCCAAAGTATGGAAATATGTACTGACAAATTTAAGGGATAAAATTCTTATTAACTTGGAAATACTTTAGTGAATTGCCCCGAATGAGTTAAAGGATTAGATTAAGAGATTTAACAGCTAATAACTATAAATCAAAGATTTAGCTGCTAAAACAATGACTTGATATTCTGAGGCATAATCTCTAATTTAACTTGATTTAATATGATTTCCAATATTTTCCCGTTAACTGGATTGTAAAAGACTAAAAAATATTGTAATAAAATTAAAAATATTTGTCCAAGTGCAACAAACACTATTAAGCGAGAGTAATGAGTTTATCATTCACACCTGATAGCGTTTGTTTGATAAAATACACTTTATTACTAGCCAGGCTTGATAAAATTCCCAAATCCATAACTCCCGTCAAAATATTTAGTAAACTTTAAATTTCAAGTTTCAATATAGGCCTTGAATTTTCAAAGACTAATCAGTTAGATGTTGTATATACTTTACCATAATATACATATATACATACATGTAAATCAATGAAGCTCTAGAAGTAAACCGAGACAAGAAAGCGCTTGGAAAATAAAGAAAATTTGATTTAATTGAGGCTTATTTGTGGACTGTTATTTGCGTTAGAAAGTAAACATCTATGGCTTCTTATAACAGAATTATTTAAAGGGAAGTTTTAGTTAATTTATCGAAAAAATGCGGATGTTTAACCGTGGAGAAAATAAAAATATTGCATTCACATATAATAAACATTATCCTATCAAAAGAAATAGGCAAACTTCTCCATTGGAAATGATGACCTTCATTATATGCTCGTTCAATAAAAAGCTATTTATCACTTCAAATTTAAAGTCTCTCAACTTATTCTAAGTAAATTTTCCCTTACGTCCCAGATTGAAAACCCCTATATGTCAAAAATCGAAAACTTCAAAAGTTACAGATACTGATCAAGTGTCGAGCAAAGATATTGTGATGGATACCGTTCAAGCAGTCAGTCGTATCAAACCTATCCCAACTCGCTCATAATCATGCATTATTTTTAATGTTCTCTACTTCCATCACAAAATTCAATTTATCCTACTTCTATGCTAAAACAACGTGAGACCATGGACTAAAAATCGCCAAAAGCGAAAACACCGAGGGGAGGCAAAATAAAACGAAGGACGTCAGTCATGCATTCTGCGCCTTCCTTCTCTCGCCCATTGGTTCAACCGCGTCCGTCCTTGTCTTTCACCCTCTATTTTTATCCCGGCGTCATATGTGGTTCTCCCACGCGTGCTGGACGTCATAGTCTCGCGTGTTCTTTACGATGCTGCGTCAGGACGACATCTCCGGTAATTGATCACAAATGATCGTAATTCTCAATTCCTAAATCTGGCAACAAGGGAACCGGAAACATCCGAAATAACGTCCGTTCCGGTAACTACATTTTCCTTAACCGTAACAAATTCTGCGCTTTATTTGATCGCAAGTCCAGTAACCTGTCAGCGTCCACCTGACCTTTCACTATCCCGTATCAAACGAAAGGGGGATGATACGAGATCGCAATGCGCCCCCTTTATTATACAAATCCTGACCACCCCATTCCGCAGAATATTACGTATGGAGGAGACAGACTAACGAGCAATATAATGCGCTTGTTAGTATTCATTATTTGTGCGAGGGTTTAAAATAGAGTCAGAGGAGCGGGAGGATTTTCAATGTCTCTAATCCCGTTGTTCCTATTGTTAGTCACCTAGTTGTATAGCGAATCTGAGCTGAATTACTTCTGTAAGTGCCAATTATTACCGTTCCCAATATCATACGTTGTTTAAGCTTGTTTTCTAGTAATTTTTTCTTCAAATTCAGAAGATGTTCTCTTTCAACGCTCGCCCGACTTCTGGCTTGAACCCAAAATTCAACTTCGAGACTAATCCGATAAGCGATTCAAAACTCTTGAAACTTTCCAGCCGATTCGGCTGATTTTCCACTAAACAACTATATTATAGTTCGGCGGGGTTTTGTTATTCCAAGTCAACCACCCCCATAATTTATGGAGAGTAAAAGTTTAGAGAGAGGAAAGTTATTTGTTCAACGACTCGATTCACTCTCGGCTATAAAGAATTATTTGGTAAATCCCGTATTATTGCAATAATAATTAAGAACCCAATTAAAATATTTGTCAATCCATTAACCAAAATTCGTTCCATCGATGTGGGTAAAACACGGGACAAC
The DNA here is from genome assembly GCF_039881205.1 of Euwallacea similis. Classification (NCBI taxonomy): domain Eukaryota; kingdom Metazoa; phylum Arthropoda; class Insecta; order Coleoptera; family Curculionidae; genus Euwallacea; species Euwallacea similis. Next base: position 2,386,882 of record NC_089631.1, read on the forward strand.
ACAACAAACCCAAATACCGATTATACATTAGATAACCCTAAATATGAAAATATCAGATCCAGCTGTTGCGATGCGTGCGGTGAGATAAGCCCGTCCTCATGGTAAATAAATTAGCTACTATATCTCCGTTATATCTATGAGGGACATTCCGATTGTGTATATCAACAAACTTACCGAATATACTCCATCGACAGGCTGATCATCTCCTGAGGATTGAAGATCGTCCTCTCAGTGTCCTCTCCTCGTCCCTCTGGGCTCACCTTACCTGCAATTTGAGGATGATCCCGGTAAAACTCCTTCCTCCTCACCATTTCCCTCAAAAACAACTCCGGCACCAGTTTGTAGACGATATCCTGCAACGTTTTATCCAACCTGGAAATCGTTAAAGCGAGGGTTAAATTCAAGAATTAAAAACTTGTTCAGAAACTAATTATAAACGAAGACTGAAGAGGTTCACTGACAAGTCTAAGCATTTCACCGAAAATACCACCCCTCGTCGTGGGTTTGCTTTGCTTTCGCCCCAAATTATACAAATTCATTCCGGCCTGGTATTTGGAAGTATCACTCGTGTAAAGGGAAATTTAATCCCCCGACCCTTCAAGGTGTATCCCGGGAAGTTTTGAATAACTCTCTGTCTTCGTCGAATATATATCAATGTCCTCGATGTTTGGAAAGCACCGTTTAAAAAATTAGGGTCATAATTTAGGATTTTATCGCAGAGACAAATCGAGGGATATTTCCATATTTTTATTAACCCTCGAATGATCTCAGGAAAATAATAGAAAAACGACGCTAAAGCATGAATAAGACAAAGACTTCCCATTTGAAGATGGTTAATTATCGATAAAGGACACGCTTATTAACGATCTAGCACTAACAGGGGTGGAAAAAAGGAGAAATTATTATTTTCAGAAATTTATTAAATGGGACAGGGTTGAAAGGCTATAAGATTAATGAGTAAATATTGATATCAAAGAATGTTCTTAACTCGATATTTCTTCGACTTCTTAGAGAATAACATTGTAAAATGACGCAAAGCTACAGCAAATACTTGGCATACTCCCAATATAAACAGTTCCTATTAAGTTGAGCACAATCCAAATTCTAGTCCTATTATAAGACGCAATAAGTTTCCAAATAGAATAACTAGCTGCACTTGCTGGTGGTATTGAAGCGAGGTTTCGATGGATCGATTTGAAATTCGAGAGGTAGATAATGCATTATACTCTTCATCTAATTTTAATTCTTTCATAAAATATCTTTCAAAATGTTTCTTATGTAGAATGTGTGTTTTCGATTATTGAAATACTCGATCAGTCTTCATAATTCTATTTATTAAATGATGCAAGTTAGGTCGGCAATAAGGTTAGATGAACAAGTCCAGATTTTTTGCACAACAAATATGTAATTCTCATAGCGGAGCTAGCGGAAGATGTATTTTATACACTTTTAAAGTTGTTCCATTGAAAGAAAGTGATATACTAGATAATTTTTACCCTCCTCAATCTATAAAGAAAATGCCTCTCATCGGAACTGACTGGAGGAACAAAAAGTGTGTAACCTCAAAACAAGTAAAACAACCTCTCTCTCCATTTCTCGAAAATTAAATTTTCGAGAATGTATTTGGTAATGTCAGATATCAGATCAGACAAAAATATACTTCAAAACTTTAGTCTGAAAACTCGAGACATAAACATTCACCTAACTGTCATTCCCTCCAACCGTTACCCAATAATTAGGGCAATAAGTCAAACTAAACTGGTCCTAACTGGGGGCCCCATTTTAATAAAATTCAAAAAGCATCCGCCGCAACTGGCGCAGGTACATAAATTGCGTATCTTGTGACCGGCAATACTTACTCTATCCTTTGGGATCTTGCGCACCTGTTAGTACCTACTATAAATTTCGTATGCAAAGGGTTTTAATACAGTCCCTCCCGACTAATACGTGTTTTTTGGGCACCCCGTTTAATTCAGACTTGAGTGTGTTTGCTCATCCCGACAGGGTTAATTAAGTTTTTGTTTTTCCCGTGGTCCGTTGTCAAAGTCCTCCAGAATGTTGTTTAACTCACGCTCCATTGAACCGGAGCTATTAGAATGAATTATGCAAAAACGAGAACAAATCAAAAATTAAAGGGAATCAATCCGGTTCGCATCTGCAAACAGGCATTAGACGCACGCTAAATTACCCCCTGGAGGATTCGCCCGAATCCAGACCGGGGGCTGCGAACGGGAAACGAAAGGGTTGATCGAGTTCTGAGGGTGATGGAGGAGTGCTCCGTCAATAATTGGGAATAACACTAACTGACACTCGGAATTGCCAATTTAGAAATTACGGTATCTTTTTTGGGGAGGTCCATGAAGCGAGTTTCTTCCCCTTCATTGGATAGATAGATAGATAGGTAAAGAAATAGATAAATATATAGATAGAAATAGATTTTTAGACAATTTAAAAAACAAAATATATATATGCTGTGAATATGTTATACGTGGATCTAGATATACATATTCCCAGATATTCAATATATTTCTCCTTCTCCTCTAGGTCCTTCAACTCCCTCTCAAATGTCATGGGGGCCGTATCATAGGCACACTTACTTGCACTATTATCATTACAGCAGTAAACAGACTTATCACTATTTCCAACTAAGGTCCTCTTCTGGAAAATACCTCTGATGCATTCTCTTAGCTCAATTATTAATTTACTGAATAATTCATTTGAATTGATTGATTGAGGGTTAATATATGGTTTTATGATCAGGTATGCCAGGGTTCAATGTTTGGACTTCGATATTGTTGTCAAAGTTAACCAAAAAGGTATCTCAACGGTTTTTCCCCTAATAGGGAGTTGACAACAACTCGAAAGTTAAAGTAAATTAGTAGTGCATGCAATTTTTTTTACTTATAATCGTTTGAAAAGAAATTTACTTTAAAAACTCCTCCCACGATAACTTTGCTCCTACTTACAACAATTTTAAGAAGTTCAGAAAAATCTGCTAAAGGAGAACGATACATTGTGACAACAATTATGTTAAAGCCAATTAATTCAAATACTGCCACCTAACAAATAGATGCCCTAGCCCAATCATGGATCTTACCACATACCCGATAATTTCAACGCGCAATGATCACAGCTAAAACACCACCCCTCGCGATGACTCCCTGAAATAGACGGGTGCCAATTCATAATTTGTCATAGAAAACTGCTTAACTTTACTGCCATCCAGAAAATATCCAGAGAAACATACAATATCATACACCAGGAGAACACTCACATAAAAAAGCTTCTATTTCCATTCTTTTATTTCTAGTCGAGTGTACATTCAGATGCAGAATGTTAAAAATGCGATCATCAAATTGATGAAGAGATACGATTATGCGTTTTGCCAAATACGTCTTGGTGATTGCAATTTAACTTCGGATGGTACATAACGGTAAGTTATCGATGATATAGTGCTGCGCAGGCGTTTTGAGGACACGAGAAGCCTCAAAGGCTCTTCTGTAATCCGCTCCACGTGGGGGATTCGGATTTCGTTTAACTTCGCGGGAAGCGAAATTGTATTTCTCGTTGCGTACGGCGGGATTAGGACGAACCGCGGCCAGGTTGACGTTTCAGCATTAAAATTTCCATCCACAATGATATATTAAAAGGTACTTTTGTTTCTCTGGTCGTAAAATTACCCAGAAATTATTATTACAATATGTGCCGAAAATCATACCTAATTCAATTCATCGAACGAGTGAATGGTTCTCGTAGAGAGCGATCACAAGAACCCACGATGACGGTACCATTCCGGCAATTGGCACCCAGGGGCGAGAATCCTACCGGGCAGCGTTGTTTCGCTCGATAATGCCTTTCAGCTGTTGTGCCGCCTCAGAATGGTCCATTTATAAGGATAATCTGTTTGAGATGAAGTTACAGGCGATTGCTTCGACAATAAAATTTAATGGTTTAATACACGTTGTACAGATTTAATTGGAGGTTGTTGTTTACGTAACGTGGAGGTTTTGTAAAATTTAGAATACTTCGCCTATCCTTTTCTCTAAAACTTTCTATACTAAAATAGGAAAGCGCAAGAAAGCTAAAACCATTTATATCAGCAAGTGCAGGGTCATATACTCTTTCTAGGGCGTGCGAAACACGTGCGAAAGTGTCTTTACCGCACTCGACTGCTGACCGTTAGGTAAACAACTATTATAAGTGCAGGGCCATAGAACAATTTTGAATAACAAATACTTCCTTCACATTTATCTATTCTCAATTTTTTTAACATATTTCTTTAGGAACACACAACTTTTGCAGTTCAATGTCAATCTCTACTAATCCTTGGATACGTCCCTGGAAGCTCAAGGAAACATATTTCAACAGGACCATTATCATCTTTCTCCAGCCCACACTACGGTAGGTTGCTCTGTTGCTCCCTGTGTCTATACGTACTTTTGTTCTATCTTTATAGATTTTACTTGCTCCACAGTTTCAGAGTATGCGTAACGATTTTATTGCTCTTCATAAAATGTGTAACAATGACATTACAGTGCACTGTACTCGCACTATTATTTTAATCATGACCACTCATAGCATATCACTGGATGAAAAGAGCCAAAAAATATCCTTAATTTTCTTCCCTCGCTCGTTTCAGCAGCCGGTTGTCTCCGGTGCGATGGTTAGATCGATATCTGGTATAAATTACGACAAAGAAAGGCAGTAAAATCTGGCAACAATGCCCGGCGAGGTGAAGAGAGAAAGGGAGAGTCGAGTATCGTGGCGAATAGAAAACGTGAGAACACGGCCGGCGCGACTGGTTTATGTACAGGACGATCGCTTTATGCCGATACCTACTTTTCCAAACAATGAAGTGACGTAATAGGTTGGTAAATGAGCCTTAATTATTCGACTTCCAGAGACACTATCGAAAGCCTTTGAACGATCTAGGAGAAACACTTATAATTTCTGCGAAATCATGATGAAAGACCACACTCGACCCGAAAAAGGAAAAATCCGCCGAGTTCAAACACGCATTGCACAAACCGCCAAACCAAACACCACTTACTAAAGCAAAGCTCTCTCTCAAAAGAGGATTGAGAGTCAGCCATTTTAAAGCGCATAAAAACCGGTAAAAGCCATATAAATCGAGTGCACTCGTCACGTTTACACCTAATTAACTAAAGTGTAGCGGTACTAATTAATTGAAATGCCGCGGAAAAAGGAACAGTTACAAACAGCGTAGAACGCAATGGCAAAGCACGCGTTTGGTCCTTTTTTCGAAACGAGTCATAAATAAATAGTGGTAGTATGTACTTACTTCAGATTGGGCTTCGCCTTGTTTATGATCAACTCACAAACCGGACAGTAGCTGTTGTCTTGCAGAAACTTTATGATGCAGCTTCGGCAAACTGAAACAGATGTTTAATGGTTAAGAGTGCGGTATAACTCTCGATGTAACTGAAAAACTTAATTAAGATCGGCTTAATTGCCATCGAGCGAGGCTGCTGATTGAAATTTATGACGAAGAGGCACCGGTGGCCGATACTGTAGATATACCATCAAAGCGAAGCGGGCTGTCAAAGTCGTCAAGAAACGACGATTAGTCTCGTATATCATAAATTACTATACATATACTCTTAAATCTCTCCAAATAAGAAGAAAAGTGTGAAAGGTTGGACACGACCTATGGAGTAGGCAACAATGATCTCTTCTCTCTAGACGCGCTCTTCTTTAGAAGGGATTGGAATTTATGGATAGAAACTATAGAGCTTTTCTGCAAAATGTACAATGTTATTTCAGTATATTCAAGGATGTAATTATAGTGTTACTACAGGATTGTCCAGTTTCCATAGCGGTAACTGCAACGACCTATAGAAAACCCAAAAATAATGCGAGTTTGCTTTATAAACATTCTCTAAAACGCGCCGTTTCCAAGATCTCAAATTATTTTTTAATTCTCTATCAGCCACGGATGTCTCCACTATGAAAACCGGCCCACCCTGCGCAGGCCAGAAATTTGCTAGATTTTGTTTTAGCTTTATGATTTTCACTTTCTCGCCTCTCTTCTTATGAAATCTGAACTCGTAACCAACTTCATTACTAAACTTACATGTTAATCGCTCATGTTGAATGTTTCTCGATGGTCCCCGTATCTTCGAGTATTATTACTACTTCTTCCCTCGTAATCAGGAAGTTATCTGTTGTGTAATTTCCTCTGACGCTTAAACTTTTCTTAACTCAGAACTTTCAAAACAATCACGAGACCTTTACAAAGCCACGATCTTTTAATAGATAATTTTTTCTTAGATTTTCTATACTTATACAGTTCTGAGATGAAATCATAAACGACCCTTTTTCAACTCGGATGCCAATAGTACCCAAAAACGGCTTCACAATAAAAATCGTACGCCCCTGGACTGAAACCCACGCACGCCCGATAAGCAGGATAATTGAATTACAACAACGGTAATTTACTTACACGAATGTAAACATTCCGAGATCGTTGTGGCGTCTATGAGGTACCCCTTGCACAGATAACACGTCAGGTACTGGTTTATTTCGGTGAGCTTTATCTTTTCCTGCTTCGTCGCTGGAAGCTCCATGATCGAATAAGGGCACCCCACTGCAACAAAAATCGAATTATCAGCACTGTTACGTACTGCTCTGGATGTCTCACATCAGGATCTGATCGCTTTAGCTCTATAAATACAGAATAAATTGAAATTATTCGATTGACCAGCCAAAAAACGTAAATAAACAGGAAGCTTGAAAGTTTAAAGACTTGACAAAGTGGGAACAAAAGCGATGACAGTGGGGACTAGATGGGGATTTAGATGGGAATTTTACAACAGTGTGGATACCAGCACCCGTGGGTTGCGTTTTGAGCTGGGGCTACGTCAACAATGATGAATAAAAATGTAATTGCTTTAGCACAATTGGCGATAATGAACCAATGACAACGAATTCGCTCGCATTCACTCGCGCTTCGCCGCATATCAAGAAATTGCCTTTAAGCGACATATACATATGTGGAATATTGCACCCATGACTAGATATCCAGAGACGCAATGCTGGCAAAAACTGCAAGGGAAAATATTATCTTTAAAAATTTCCTATGATAATGCGTAGGACGCGTCCGTCGACCTTATAAATATGTAATAGATTTATCAAGGGACTTATCATTACATATTAAAATGCTTTGTAAGGTATTTTATCGTGGTGTGGCCCTATGTAACCACATCATTCTATTGTCCTTTCACATCATATTTCATTTGCCGATAAACACATTTCGTATTGTATGCCGTCACCTGCCTAGTTCCATTTATTTTTTCAGCGAGTGCTACCATGCAAGTATTTACATCTTACGAATCGGAATGAGTAGTTTGTTTATGAGTTGAATAGAGGGAGAATTCAGACGATAATCGATTTGGACTTCTTAGGAATCGAATCTCTGGTGAAGAATAATGGAAGTAACCATATCAATTGCTTAAATCGACACAGCATTGTGAGTCATTTTTAGTTGACAAGTATAGTTGAAATGAGCAAATTCGTATATTTTTTCTAAGTTTGAATTCGGTTAGGATAACTATTAGCAGTTAGCATAATGTAGATAATGTTGAACGAAATTAGATTCTGTCCTTGTTAAAAAGGAGCACATGCACTGAATCGACTTGGATGGGTTGATTCGAGGCGGCATGCAATGAATTGACACGCACTGACCCGAAATTCTTAAAACCAGAATGAACCAATTCCGTATTCGAATGGAATTAGGATCTTTGAAGCAAAATTAACAAGAACTTCTTCGGATATTACGAATTCGACAAAAGGCGTAATTTTGACGTCATTCGAATGCGAAATTGCTCGAATAGCATTTTGAGAAAAGATTTCCTGAATTCGCACAATATTTGCCAATTCAGAGTGTATGAGAGCCTTTAAAAAAAAATGCTCGCAATTTTGGGAACAAGTTTTTCTATGAAAAAGGAAGAAATTCATGCGAATCTTTGAAACAGTCTCAAATTTATAGAAATGCTCAAAAATTCATTGGGATGCCAACATATTACAAAAAAATAAATTTACTAAAACCTAAAATCAAGAAAAAACACCAATACAAATTAGTCAATTTAAGCAAAAAACGACTTCTCCATACATTAGCTTCCATTTGATTCCTTGAGATTTTGCAATTGGGAAAAGGTTTTTTTGCAATTTCCCAAACTTGCATCTTCAAAATCTCATCGAAATTTATGTAGGTTAGTACCTATTTCCGCAATTTTGAACGTGACTTTAAAATGAAACTACCTCAGTTTAATTCTCATGTTTAAACTCCACAACTTCACTCAAAATATCCAAGTACTTAAATTAGGGGTGGGAAAGCGGCCACTACCTTAATTTTTTTAAAGCCAAATGTATAGGAGTCTCAATGCCTCAGAATGATTTAACACCCTTCCTCTAAAATCCTGCTGCAAGGCTGAGAATGAAATGCGGAAAATCCAGCAACATTGACCCACATGTTTCGACTTGCCCTTTTAACCATTACGATAAATGTTTACACCACCCTAAAAAAGATCGATACAAATTTCCCTAAATCCTTAAATAGCCGCTCCATTCACCGATATCTAGGCCCATAAATTACATTGATGACTCGACACTTACGGTAACGGCGAGAGTGCAACAAGACAAGATCTCGTCACGTGAATTATGACGTTTTTAGCGGTGTGAAAGGAGATTAGTCACGAGACCCTCCGGTTTGCATCGGGGCCCTTTGGCATAGATCTTTTATCTCGCTCCATCTGCGTCCCACCGCCTTATTTCCCATCTCTTTTTATTCTGCTACCTACTCGCATGAGGCGGCTTGGAATGATGATAACGCTAAAGGAGGGTTTATAGGGCAATTTATTATGAGAAATTTTTGTCCTTCGGGATTAACATTTTGTTAATTCCGGAAACGACACTTAACACAGAAATTGTAAGTTAACCTTAGCGCAAGCGTTTTGGTTTTAAAAGGTCCTCTCATATCTCACTTTGTTTATCTTCAGATATTTGCCTTTCTGTCTTGCTATAGCGGTTAAGGCCGGAATCATATGGGCTCTTGCCATCCGGCCCGGGACCCGTTAATTTCGAAGGCAAACTAAGTTTTGGGAAGCTGCACATAATTTGCAGGGTGTTTCCTTGCGGCGTCAGAGATTAAGTTACTCTATCAACAGTGCTGGATATTAGATTTTAGACCTGTTTTTGCTAGATTTTGATCCGCCTGTATCTCACAGAGCGACAACTTTAATCCATCATTGTATCGATTCCAAATAATCCGAATCCTTCCTACCCAACGTGCATCTTTTCATTGGGGGCTTTTCTCCCTGTCTACCTGCAAATTTTATTACCTGAGATTCGGGCACGCGACACGTTGGTAGGCAGTGGCGTCCCAGTGGAGCAGCGAAAAAGGTCGTTAATCATGCCGGTCTGAGGACAAACGATTTTTATTTAAACCGACCTTTAAACCTCAACTTTAATGAACTCGTTCGAGCATGGCGACGTCGTTCTTCTACTAACAGTCCGGCTTTTAGCTTCTGATGGTTAAATTCGAATTAGATGAGTCACTCTTTCAGTGGCAGAGCCCAACACGTATTTGCTTTCATTCAATCAGCTGTGTCAAGCGGCGGATAACGAGGAGAAATAAAATAAAGCGCCGGAAAGTGATGGAGATGGAATATGGAAATAATTGCGTACTTTACTTGAGGGAGCCATTGTACGAAGGAGTTCCAGAGGGTCTCGGAATTTCCGGAATAATGCATCGTAATTTGAAGAAATAACACTGAGTTTCCGATAAATGGTGTTTTTAAAAATGAGTGTGTAGACACTTCTGGAAAGCTATACATTTATTCTTTTTCTATTAGTGATCATAGTTGCTTTGGTAGGTTATTATCAAAAATAACGAACATTCAAATAAGATTATGAACATATTACTTCTGTAGGGATTCGCACAACACTATAAACTCTTGGAAGAACATAGTTATCATTCTGAGAATTATGTAAAAGATTTTACAGGAATAATTGAACAACACAATATTACATTACATTTTCTTCTGTTAATGGGGTCATCATTTGGCATTCATCCAGCTCCAAGATAATTGTACGAAAATGCCTTAAGCTCCTCTAAAAATTATTCCCATCTTCATTTCATATATTCTTCTACAGATTCAACTTAATCGATCTTATGTAGCCTTCTGACAATTTTACAGGGTCAAATATCAACCCTGGTGAAAGTGCTCCAGTCCAAAGAAGTTTCTTACCTCCCAAGTCCCCAAGGCTGGACCCTTCTCCGACTGCCGAATTCACAATCGCGAAGATTACATCTCTGCTGTAAATTTTTCTTCAGCATCTCTACTTATGCTTATTCTGAAAGACTTCGACCCATCAATTTCTAGCCTCAAGAGATCAGGAGACTCCGTAAATTTAATCACAATGACACGGGTTCCATTTTAATTCTAAGTTACTGCCAAAAAAAAGTGTTCTCTTCAGGGCTTGATTACGTCAGTTTCTTGTAGAATATTATTTAGAAGTTAACACAATTTAACTTCAAAGACCAGTGTAGCTCAACGCCATGAAATTATTTTTTGTGGTTTAAATTCTCAAACGACAAGGAAAACACTGTCTTAATCTCTCAGGAAACAACAATGAATGCAAATGAATATCAATAGAATGTTTCCTTTGAAATGGAAAATTTTCACTGTGATGATATCTGGCGTTACCTTTAATCCGATAAAGGGATTTTTGCACTCTCCAGTTACACATTTTACTCATCAAATAGGTCTATTTCTCTTCATTCATAACAGAAATCCAGTTGAAAATTTTGAAAATAAGTGTATCGTTCGCTCTTCCCCCTTTAACAAGTTGAGTGCATCAACAGTTGAGACGTTCAAACGTTCATGGCAACACCGCGAAGGTTCCACCAAACAAGTGCACCCATAGATTTTACCATTGAAGCTCGTGACTCGCAATCTTAGAAAGAATTGTATTCGAACCATGATTAACCCTGTACGGCATGCCTTTTTATGTCTCGTTCTCGTTCCTCGCACATTTCTTTTTTGGGTTAATGTCATGTTAATCACATAACCAATTAGTATGTATTAGAACCTTGTAAACTTTTAAGTATTAATAATAAATAAAATGAATACAACTCTGTTTAAAATTACTTCAAACATCTCGAAAGTATAATCGAACAAATCGCACGCAACATCAACTATGACTAGTGTGATTTTATCTAAGAAGCTGTTGCTCTAGTATTTCTTATAGATAAACGAGAGTAGAAATGAATAACATAATAACCCAGGACTAAATTTATATGGATCTTTCAACATTTACACCACATAAAGCAAAATATAATACTTTGTAGACCCGTCCTTTGCCTAGAGGTAAATAAGCTGTAACCTCTTCTTTAGCAGTTCGTCAGATATGAATCTGAAAAGACCTAATCGATTTGTGAACGATTGTAATATCTATGACGATCTTTTGTCCTTTTTCTGACATCGTGACTTCTAAGAGTATTGCACTTCAAGCGTCACCCTTATAGAAAGTTATGACCCCAAGATTCCAAACTCTTAATTTAACCCTTCTAAACTTTCATTCAATTGATTTTTTTGCATTTTTTAATTGCTTTTTTAATTACCTACCAATTCATCCACAATTGAACCCTTCCATATGTTATTCTCTTATATGAATTGCCATTTATTATGTAATTATTATTTATAAAAAAACAAGTATATAAATATGGAAACTTTCTCATAAATTTTAACACACATAAGAAATGCATATTGCTGTCACAATAGCAGTAACCTGACGTAAGAAACTTGCTTATACGTATGTAACATACTTGTATATCAGAGAGTCAGGTTTAGCAGAACCAAGCCTCAGCAATGATTCAAGAACTCGGTTTAATGTAATTTTTCAATTACTAACTAGAAGCGCATAACCCTTTGAAACCCCAATTTTTTTAGTTGATATCTGGTCAGGTTTTTTTAATTAAATACCTCACTGGGCCATTAATGGCCCATTAATGGATCAAGAAGTTTTTCTCATCACACCATCAGACATTCCTCAATCATTTATTGTCTTCCACTTACTAAACCATGTCGTCAATTTCCCTCATCATTGGAGTTTTAACATCAATGTCAATTTCCTGTTTAAATTGATCCAATTTCCGTATTTTTAAAGATATAACAGTCAGTCAAATTGTCTCTGTCAATTGTGGAGGTGTAACATATAACCTAATTGAAACTGTTGGTCAAGCTTTAACTTCAGGTTGAAACACACTTCGTCTGTGAGTTAATTCTTAACTGACAGTTGTCTTTGCTTTAACCAAATCTGAATTAACTTGACTATGCGATATATGTATATACATGAAACCTAGATGACGGTAAGTAAATGTAGGATAAGATAACTCCATGTTAAATTCATTGAATCTTCTCAAATCCATCACATTCTCCAATATAAACAAAATTTAAGTCTTTGATTGCATGTTGGATTTGCATCCGGCAAATTACACTCACAATAATCATCCAACCTAATTAACAACAATAACCTACAGCAGATACATACGAATCTCCGATGCACCGAAGAACGAATAGGGTAAGATAAGCCCAAATAAATTTTATTTAATCTCTTTTTTATACATGGAATTCTATCTACTACCAGACCAATGGGCCGCAGCCGAGATATATCAAGAGAGAGTTTTCGCAATTTATATGATCAGTGTCATTAACTTTCGAAGATTTCTTCTTTTGGCAAGTTACGATTGCGAAAACTAATCTCCAAATACCCGTTTCTAGGTTTCGATTTATCTACCTAGAAGTGATGTGAAGAAATATATGAACGGGACTCTTTTTGGGTGCTTTTAGCTCTTGTGCGAAGATTCCCCAAGACGCATAATGAACGGAACAAGGCCCGCGGGCCCCACACCAGCGATATAGTCTCGGATCGTGTCCGGACTCTCGGACGCAGGAAATTATCCTCGGAATTATCACGACGTGATTGGACTGCTACACAGGTGACCGAACGGCCACTCCCTTGTGTTTTACGCCGGATTATTTATTATTTGTTAAATGGGTTAAAACGGACACGAATCCCGTTAATGGGGAAAGTTTGTAACGTACGATCCCGCCGATCTGTCATCTACGAGTGTTATTTCTCGTTTGTCTGGGAGTTAAACAGGGCAGGAAGATCAAAGAGTGGTTTAACAAAATTTTCTTGTACTACACACCCGGTACATCCTGATTCCGCTGCCTCTGCCTATCAGCCCGTATATTAATTCAGTGCATTCTACTTCATTGCCCCGGGTCACGGCATCCGTTTATAAAATGGGTTTTTGTCGATTGCATTTTAAATGAGAAAGTTCAGCTCCGGCTTAATCTCACTTATTTATCTTGGGATTGTGACATGACAGTTTACTCTATTATCAGCCGGCCACTCTGACAAACCGAAAACTCTCCCACAACCTTCAACCACCATTGTTGGCACTTCTTCGCAGAACTCGATGCGGGATATTTCCCTCATTCGTTCCATCCTTGTCCCATTCAGCGAGGCTCAGGCAATAGTGCGTAATAATTATGCAGGCTGTCTCTGTCTACTCGAGCGGATATCGGGTGTCCGAAGGGTGGTTTAACGCCACATTAATATAGTCTGTTGGTTAGCTGGGTCTGAAAATTGTATAGCAGAAACGCTTTGGGTAAAATATGAGCTATAAAGTGAAACTAATCGACTGCCAGACTTTGGGCAATTAGGTAATGTGGTGCTGTTTAATTATGGACCCATCCATGGTGTGCAACTCGCAGGTCCAGGTATCTAGAGATTCAAATACAGGCCCTCAATGCAAAATTTGGGGTGGCTTAAAAATAACGTATTCTTTAGGGCTAATAAATAAGAAAACGGAACGGGGCAAGTGAATAAAGGTAAAATAAGCCGGGCTCCCGGCAAAAAGACTTTTTGTCCTAATTAAAATTCTTCAGAGAAGTGAATAAATCCTGGAGCTGAAGGCGGTTTGTTTTTAGTAATTTTGAATCCCCAATTTCACGAATGCAGATGGATAAGGGGGTACAAAACGAAGAATAAACACTGAAATCACTCTTAAAATTTGCCTCAAAGACGCGGTATTCTAGGATATTAGACACTTTGGAGAAAAAGAAACTGACATCACTTCTTCTAAAAAAACCTTGTAAATAACAAGATCAGAGGCGAGTGGTATGTGTTTGGTATGTTTTATCTTTATTTATTCCCATAAATATAACAAGGAAAGATCATACCGATTTGAAGTGCTAGATGCCTATCAATGAAGTTTCAGGTCAAAACGCTTCAGATTCGTTCATGTCTGACATTCTCCTAGATTTCAACAAAAACAAAAATGGTTTAAAAATCTATCGAAGTTTTCGTCAAGAAGGTTGTGCCTTAGATTGAACTTATATGACACTTCTTTCTCAGATCATTTTCATCGCCTTCCCATTTGATACATGAGAATGAGATAAAAATGATCTGAGCAGTTTGACATTTTGGCAACATTTGTTTTAAGTGATTTCGGTTTGAAAAACTATGGATTACTATGAACTCATATTCCCGTTTGAAAAAGGAATTGGCTCTTATAAACAGCTCTTAAGGGGAGCATAGATACATGGTATAAATCCAAGGCACAAATCCGGCATTACCTAAACTGAAAACCATAAATCGCATGTTTCACCCTAAAACTAACTCACTCACATACGAGGTTGGGTTTTCTATCTCCTCAACCAATAATTTTGTCCTCAGAGGCAAAAATAAAATTTGAATTGCATAGGAATAAAGTTTTACAAGTTCATTAGATGATTTACTTTAAGGGTAGATGAATACACATCTACTTAGATGATTAGAGATTAATCTAGATCTGTAAACCATCTACAGATCTAGATTGAAAACGCCCATACTTTAGTGGTTTTTGGCTTATAGCTTCAACAAGCAAGCTATGACATGAGAAATTATCAAGAAGCTTATGCTACATTTCATCTCTGTCAGAAGTTGTTTCATGTATTTTCTATATTAATCTTAGCTTAATGTTTAAATTAACACCATATTAATAATTTGGCCCTAAGAAAAAACAAAAATTTCAATTCACTCATTCATATTCATTCATATTCAGTTTATAATGGGTTGATTGAAGAGTTGATAAGATTCAATACACCAATTTAAGATATGGGGGCTAATTTGCATGATTTTTGAATCACGACACCTTCAGCCAATGGGGTGGGGAAGGGGTGAAAATCCCTTTAAAAAAATTAAATAAGATACGTATCTATATACTTTTTATTGAAGGTCCGATTATTCTCACCAGCAGACATCGGCATGTATCTTTTTAATTTACGTTCCAACATAAAAAAACCTAATTTAAGCTTAACAATATTTTTTGTAGCTTGTTTCTTTCATTCATCGGGTTGCGGAAAATAAGCGTCAGCTATCACTGCCGCATCATCCGTATCCAATGTTTCTGATAAAGAAGGTAACCGATGAGAACGATAATTGCGGGGACAGCGAATTCAGCAAACACTTCGAATATGCCGAATTTTGCTGTGCCTGATTCGTGGTGGCCCGCGCAGCGCGCTCGGTTCGTTTAGTGTAAAATGTTCAAGTAAACGCACCTTAAAGGTGGATCCATATTTCAATATTTTGGCCCGAATGATTACAACAAATGAAGTGAAGAGCCAAAATTCGCGTAGTGCAGAAATGAAGACATTTCACCGAACCGAGTAAAACGCCGAGTAATTTTTTCCTAGCAATGCTGGGAAAACTGGCTTGCTCAAAAGAGTCATGTGTTCCACAAATAGTTACTGCGAAAATGTTTCGGCTATTCGTGAATTCTTACGCTCCAAAAAGCGACAGATCCCTTTGTTTTTGTTCTTTGTTTGAAAAATTGTTGACTTTCTAAGGAAAATAAATTGGGACCGAGAAAAATATCTTCAATAAAGTAATTGCACTTATGATGAGTACTCTATTCTATGGAACTTAAGGATAAATCGAATTATAACAATATATTAGCAAACAGAATGTTTGGTTTAATAAATTGTACCCATTCACTACAACTTAAACTTTTAATAAACCACGTATGTAGATATACCAAACAAGAAATGGCGGAAAACAAGAACAAAGCAAATGCTCCAAACGCGCTGAATGTACGGAATTCTTGTTCGAAGTGTTTGTTCTATTTATTCCTGGGTGCTCGGTTCGTCGAATTCGTTTGGGTCACAATGTTCAAGTGTGAACAAACCTACCTTTCGGGTAAAGTTTGGCGCAATGAGTTCTGTTCAGAACAACGTACTCATTATCAAATTTAAAGAGGGCACGTGCGATCCATTCGGATTTTGTTCCTAATTCGGTTCGTTCAGAATAAAGGAGCACACGCCCTGAATCGGCTCGGAACGGACAACTCGGCTAATAACGATCTGTTCGGCACGGAACGTGTCGGCTCGGCATGTTTGAATCGGCAACGGCGAGAAAATTGAAGGGGCAAAACTTACCGTAGGTTCCGATGCCCGTCATCCTCTATACACATTGTCCCAGATAAGAATGTTCATTTTAAATATTTTTTTATTTTAAGAACATACGTCAAAACAAGTTTTTTTCCTTTAAAATATGGAACAATTAAATATAAAAATTTCAATCATCTGTCAATTTGATTTGACTTTTGTCATCCCTGCCAAGACATTCGTATTTGGGACACCCTTTATGTTTCGAATATAAATTATTGTCGGTAGTGGCTTTGCCGTTATTATTTCGAATTATCATAATGGCTCACGAGCTGTTAATTGAGAGTATGTAAAAAGGTACATATGTCTTTTCAGGTCGATTTCACGAACCCAATACTTTGATGACTTCTCTATTCGTGCTATGACAATGTTAATACCTTTATAATAGTCTGACGACGTCGAAACCATTACAAAATGTAACGATACAAATGTTGGAGCTATGATAAATCAAAACTATTTTAGAAGGTATGCAGGTACTATATGGCTATTAAGCAAAGTGGTTAACTTAAGTTGAAGTTGCCGATATCGTTTCAGAGCGCGGTACTTCCAGCGGTATATTCAATACTCTGCAAATCCGAGTGTAGCAGGCCTAGTTGACCTTTCTGAGCCGATTCAGTGCGTTTGGTCCTTGAAGCTTCATTGAATTAGTTTGAACTAAAAGGTGTATACCTTTTAGTTCAAACCTACCTGAACTAACCTGAATTAAAAGGTGTGTACCTTTTACTTCCGAACTAATTTTCACCCAGGATTGCTTTCATCGTTGCAGCATTGCCAGTTCTAGTTGAAACCACTGCTATCACAGGAATTTTTAAATGCAATTTCTGCACTCGAAACAATTTTTGGATACAGCCTTTAATACTCACGAAATTTTTGTCATATTAAGTTTACCTCTATAACTAGTTCTTTTCACGGAAATAAGATTGAATGCTAACATCTTTACATGCACATGTGCGGTAAAAACTTTTACCACGCGCAAGTCAATGTCAAATACCTAGAAAAAACTTTGACAGTGACACATGCCACTTTGATTTGCGTGAGATCGGGCAAACAAAATGGCCGCCGGGTTGTTGGTATTTGTTTTACTTCGCTGCTATGGATACCAGGACGAAACGGTGCTAAATAAGCTTATTTCCCTATCGAAATGTGCAACCCATAGGAAATTAAAGTATATGAAAATTGAGAGACTTCAAGACGCAACATTTCGAGTGAAACCAACATTTTTTGTAGCATTATTTACTACCCGAAAAAATATGCCTGAAGCAGGATTTTTTACCATTTGTTTTGAAATGCTTTATTCGAAGAGTATGGTCGTTAATACTAAGAATATCTATGGCAAAGTTGTGATATTGTGAATGTGAAATTGCATTATAACTCATATATCACCCAACCCTCGCATATCTCTTAACTTTCCCCACATTCGACCGTCAGGAACTGCATAAAACAGGAGAGCAAATCTCTTAGAAAATGGATAAAACGGGCTACGGAATATTGAGTGTTCGATATTCAGGAGAATTACTTTGACGTTTACACAGGGGCGGCAGTTCATGCGTGAAACACCTCAGGCATACAATAGACCCCCTTTAGTGTAAGAAAAATATAACTTACTTGATTAGGAAAATTCCTCATGAAATCAATTCGCTTAAAACACAATGTTACCCTCCCGACTTGAATTGAGTGTGCTATGTGAATATAATTTTTCCTACAAGCATGCAGTTAAGTAAAGCTCATTATTGCACATGTGCGATACAAATTTATACTGAACTCAAAATAAAATGGCGTCTATTTATGGCCAATTAGACAGCCGTAGCATTTGACATTCACATAAAGTTGCTCGGCGTACGTGTGCGTGATATAAAATTGTTACTGCACTGTAATATATAATTGAACTTACGCAAGACAACTAAGACAACACACATGAGCTCGTCGAAAAAATATTGTACCTAACACGTACGAAAGTGTCTTTACTGCACTTGATTGGTGCATGAGCCACAGTTCAACGAGCTGTAATCAGCGTGTGGTAAAATGTCATTATCAGCACTTGTCATGTAAATAACTAAAATTGGTATTTATTTATGATTTCGGTGAGTATGCAAGTAGTAATTCCGTAAAGTACAAACTCCTGCTTTCACAGAAATAAAACGTAAATGATCGAACCAACGCCATATGGCTTTAATAAACAACCTGACAGACACGTGACTTTGAACTTGAGCCGCCTGGTTATAACAGGGGTTTGCAAAGAGAAGAGCCAAAATATCGAAACCTTATCCGCGGATGGATGGCTTGAAATTGGACAAAAGGTGGAATATCGATTTGCCTACTTCCTCCCGCACTTTTCACTGTTTAGATTGAGTGAGCTATTTGATATTCATATCGTGATTTCTGCTTGTTTGGCTTCCTTATTCATGACTAGCAATGACTTTTTCCTCAGTGTCTTTTTAAAATTGGGATTGTGTTGGTTTTCCCGTTCCTAAAGCACACACATGCACTCGGGATTGTGGGCATTTTAATCTCTACACGGTTCATGAACAGAACCGGGTCCGAAACGTTCGAAATGAGAAACGAGGAAAAATGGTAATTTGTCTTTTGAGGGGAGGCGTGTGACCTGTAATCTGCAAACATAAATTTTTTGCCGTCTGGAGCTAGCATCTACCCCCACAGTATTCAACCCTCGCCTTGTTATTAACGTGTCTCTTTATTAGGCACTTTCGCAGGTAAATTGTTCATCAAAAAGAGACACCGTTAAAGCGATGTATATGTGGATGTCCAGTTAAAAAAAATACAAATTTTCTTAGCCTGATCCGTTCATCTTACTGTTTCAGGTGTTACATGACTTACAAATGAACCATTTAAATTAATATCCCTAATTAAATTGACAATTTTTGCATCGATATTTTTGTTGTTTGTATTCAAAGCTTGGGTCAAAAGTCATTAACGATTCAGTCATTTGCAGTGCACACAGGCCAATAACCCCAATTACGCATTACTGAGTGTCACTTGTTGCTTTTACTTATTTTCTTCGCTGATAATTTTGCAGTGCAAATTATAGGAGCAGTGTAAATCTTAGCAGTGAGTCAGATTGCTTGTAAAAATAACAAGGGGTTGTCCAAAAGAGCAGTCAAGGCCAAGCTTTGAAAACACAATATGCAATAAAAAAAGGTCTAAAACGTCTTCAATAACCAAACTTTTATTGCCCAGATGGGAAAATTTCAGACCGGAATTTGCCATCCCTTAAAATGGCTTTATTTGCATTAAAAGGGCTGATTTTGGGAATCTAATCTGAAGCCCTTGAGCAGGGTTTTTGTGTCGCACGACAGTATACACTGTTTTTTTTTAAGCTTAAATGTAGATATCTAAATGTATGATATATTTCCAAAGGAAGAACTTAAATAGGAGAATTTCGAAGATGGTTAAGTCTAAAAAAAATAGAATTTTTCATGTTTGTGAAGTTTATGACGTCACAATAAGTACTGTAGGTCACAATGGCCGCATTTAGCAGAGGTAACAGTTGGAAGGCTATTTGTAAGTGACCCCGTTCAGCAATAGCAGCAGTTGTGCAAATTGAGGACCAAAAATACGGCCAATCCCAAAGTGTTTGAAGCTTGCTCAGAATATTTTTTGGATATTGACTTATATTACAATCAGATGTGTCAACTTTGGTATTTCAATAATGTGATGCTAGTTCTCTGAGGGTTTCTATTATTTTTGATACTCTGTATTACTGTATTATACATTCCGTGTCTGAATATGTTTAAAGTTGGACAAATCTCAAGATAAGCCTTTCTTCTTAGAACAGTTAGAGCCCAAATTCATTAAGGAATAAAACCCAGAAAAAAAGACGAGTCGGTAATTTGAAACGAATTTCTTATGTTATATGTCCCTTATTTTAATAGCAAGGAGCAAGTAACTAAATACTTATGTCTATAAATAGAAATAGGACGCTTATTTCTTTACTCTAACTTCTTTACTCACCTGTATACTAAAATCTCTATGAATACATCTCCGAGGAATATAATTCCTTTCAAAGGAATTGTCCAGAGCATCCAAAGGAATATCTATATAATCCACCACTAAAATTATTTTGAAGGGAACGCTCATAAAAGTTCTCAACACACATTATCATCATTGTACATGAGCCATTGATACTATCTACATTACACTGGGGAATGGACCCTTCAAATTCTAAGTGTATTAACCAAAATGATAAACATCTATCTAATAAATGTAAATAAACATGCATAAATAAAAGGATTTTTCCATCCCTATCTCAATCCTTAAATCTCTATGCAACTACAAACTTTTTGCATGCGCCCTGTACAGTATTAATGACTGACGTCACAGCCCTATTCAACCAATAGAAATGCCCTCTGTTATACAAGCAATACTGGGATCAATTTTAAGAGAATTTTAGAGGAATCAAGAGTTACTTTTATCAGTGAGGATTATTCATGAGATAATCAAAGGAATAATCACAGGGAAATATCAAAAAAGGTGATTTTTTAGGAGTTATTTGAATTTTTAAGTGTTTAACAGGGTTCAGTCGTTAAAAATTTCTACTAAAAATCTCAGATAATTTTTTTTCCTAATAATTGCTGAAATCGTTGATTAAAGGATGAAAGAAAGTTTTTCTTACCGTTTCGTGCAGCTAATATCCCGTTTTAATCCACATAATCCAGGTTAAATCCAAATTTCCTGAGCACTTAAAACCGACTTGGCACCACTATTATTATGCGGCTTTTGTTTCTCACTGTCACATTACCAAACAGACGCGGCCTACTCGATTTTTGACTCAAATTATGTATATTAAAGGAAAATGTTTACTTAGGCGCATTTCTTAGATTTCCTAGAATTTCTTACGAATTTCCATTAAAATTTTCATTAAAATGTTCAATAATGAAC
The DNA here is from genome assembly GCF_039881205.1 of Euwallacea similis. Classification (NCBI taxonomy): domain Eukaryota; kingdom Metazoa; phylum Arthropoda; class Insecta; order Coleoptera; family Curculionidae; genus Euwallacea; species Euwallacea similis. The sequence continues at coordinate 2,408,295 of NC_089631.1, forward strand.
ACAACAATTCTTAACTACACATTTTAATTAAAACTAAAAAGAAAACAAATGCCAAGTGACAGTAAACAGAGTGCCGCTTGATAACTACGCGATAGTCGACCTTATTGGCACGACATAACCTCTATGCACGCACATTTTGCCGGTTTTTTCCGCCATTTCCCCTGGATTTTCCACTGGGGTTTCGACTAGACGATAGGAAATCCTTTTCGGTCACTGGTGACGAAGTTTCCAACAAATTTCCCGTAGCGTTTGAACAATAAACACGATTTTCCAGGACGGGACGGCGGTCCAAAGCACTCGACGGTTTCGCTCGGCAGACTGATGCGTTTTTGTTCACAGCTGTGCGACAGAGAGGGAAAGAATACATAGGCCGGTTATGTATTTATTTTCCCCTTATGTATCCCAGGTACATAAACCGTTCTACCGCCGGTTCGTATTCTGCCAGCTTTTGTCGGATAACAAGTCTCCAGTACACTGTTAAAATTCTATATTTATTGCAGCTGATGCATCAAGAGGCATTTACTTCGTCTATTATGATTGTGTTTTCGTATGGTTTATGTATCTACGGACATTTGCCTAATGAGGCCCCGATTAAGCGACGATTTTAGGTAAATTTTTGAACAGGTCGCAATTAAAAGCATTTACTTTCTTGCCCTGTTTCTTTGCTTGCTTTTGCGGCTCCCAGGCGGTCGTTTACAATCAGACAGTGGCGTAACTGTTTTCTTTTATGTTTGGATGTCAAGCACTGCGTACAGAGAACAAAAGTAAATGACAGTACATACATAATAGAGGTATTTATGGCCTTCAAATAAGTTAAAGTGTAATGCAGATCTTATGGTTGTTATGTGGGACAATTTTGTAGAGGCGTTGTGGATCTACGAACTGGCCGTATGCGCACGCGCAGTAACAATGTTACCAAGATCTTTTGCGAAATTTTAGAGCAAGAAATAAAATATAAAATCTGAAATCTTCCTGCCACAATAGTACCTTCTTCTTTCCTGAGAAAGTTTTACCTTGAATTTAGGAATAATTTTAGAAAAAAACGAAAAAATTTATTATACACCAAGGTCTTGAAGGGCGCTATTAGCATGCGAAAGTCAAACTTCAATTTAAAACTTAAATCGTGAGTATTTCTCTACGAGTTTATGTATGGGTATACCAGATTTTTACTGAACTGATATTGAACTAACCTGAACTAATTTTTATAAAATTACAATTAACTTCAAAAGAGGCAACGCATCTTGAATCATAACGTCAACGATTACGTGTCATTTGACATTCATTTCCATGGCAATCATAACAAAAAATTTGCTCGCTAGGTAAATAATGAGCCATATACGTGTCATTATTAACCTGTTATTTAACTGTTTTAGGAAAAAAGGTTAAATAACGTACTTCACAGTCATTTACTATACCCAATAATGATGTCTTTTAAAGTTAGTAGGGGAAAAAACATTTATTTTCTTGTTGTGTTTCTCTACCTGCTTTGCAGCTCTCATGTGGTTCTGTATTTTGTTTTTAAATGCTATATAGAGTAGCAAAGTAAATAAGTTGTACATAAAAGAAGTATGGTTCGCAGATCGTAAATAGCTTAATGTATTTTACATAGGGCTTACCCACGGGAGAGGTCATGCGAGACTTGTGGAGAAATAATAGGTGTTTTTCAACAGAGAGTCATTTTCAGTAATTGAACTATAAAGCATGCGCATTATCAAACTATTATTTAAAAACTCACTGAACTCTCAATAAACCGCGTTGCCAGGTTATCTTGTTCTTCTTATTAGGTTAAAACGCAGCAACTCAAAAATTTCGAAATCTCGTTGAAAATTATTAAAGGAGAGGAGGTACTTCCCTTTGCCACTTTTAAAACTTTGTGATTCATGGAGACATTTTTAGAAAAGATCGTTATTAAAAACGTTTACTTTGGTACTCAGTTTTTGGCTGTTTTGAGGCTACCAGGTTGTTTCATGCAAATAGGCAATGGCATAACTGTTTTCCAATAGTTTTAAAAATACATAACAGGAATACTTACGGCCTTCAAATACGTAGGTTAGAGTGTAAGATAGAGCTTATTATACGGGATAAATAGTGTGCTGGGATAATGAATCCTAGAATTCTCCGGAATGCGCATGCGTCAGAAACTACGTTTTTCAGATTCTAACCTAAATTAATCTAAGTTTTTGCTATTTCACAAACTTCATTCACTTTTCCACTTCTTTAGGATCATTCAATTTATTTCCGTCTCCATTAAGTGCAATTAAAGTTTTCAACTAGCGGTTTATCCGTGAATTTTCTTGTTTTAATCGGTTGTATTGCTCATTAGCTTTCTATAAAATCATCACCACTGGCAGTAACAGCATCTATATCTTTTTATCAGTTGTTGTTAGTTACGTTCAGCTTTGCATTGCATTGATTCCTGATTTTTACTCATCTACGTTTAGATAACTCATCGATTGGTGTTCGTAACCAGTTTGACGTTAACCTGAACTGACCTTAAAATTGATAATTTGGCTTAAATGTGAAGTAACTCATCAGAGCATTATATACCAGCTCTAATGAGCGATTTACATGCGGTGACATTGCGTATTTTATAAATTGTGTTTTCTGTGACTTTCTAATTACACTGGCAACCACGCGGGAGGTGCATCCATCACGTGACAAATTTCCGGAACAATGGAGAAGAGACAACTGTAGTGCGGCGTTGCCAATTTAACGAGGTTTACGGATCAAACAGAAATTGTTGAAATTAAACAGTATGAAAAACCAACTAAGTTAATCTTATCAAATTAACAGGGTTCCGATGCTTTCTATAATCTCCAAAACACTACAAGAAAGTAATCTCCAAAATAGACAGAGAAGAATAACTTTTACACGAGATATGCATCTAAAATCATTGCCAAACCATGGATAAAAAAGAGTCAACTTATCGATCTAACAACCTGCATCGTAAGCAAGCATTTATTGCAATTTCATCTTCATCCCTGGCGACGACCCACATTAGGGACAACGGGCCCTAGAGGCTCAAACCGTACGCCCACGCCCTTCGAGGGTGCTCGTAATTAGATGAAATTCCTATCAGGGCCTCTCTTTTGGCAGTTATTAAAAGCTTCCCGTTTTTGATGTCCGAATTGCCTCTCAGATACAGATTGGCGAATTAATATAGATAGATACCAAAATGATGAACGGGGGATGGTCCCACACTGCAGTTATGAATGGCAATTTACTATATATATACATCCATCTATATATATATATAGAGGGCAAGTTATGCAACAAGTACCAATATATATATATATATTTCGCAAATTCTGAGCATACTTTCGAAAAATACTGTAATGCCAATAAATTTAGTAATTTCCTAACCTGTGTAGTTGTGTACTTAAGGTAATGTGGAATTTTAGTTAGGGACATAAGATTGCAGTCCTTAATAATAAATCCGCTGGAACAACTCTGTATGCGTGATGTAAGAAGTAGCGTCCTCTATTGGCGATAACTATTAATTTTATTCAACAACTAATTTTTATTCAGTGCTACCAAAAGATGGCGCCATCAGTTGTGACGTACAGAAGCGCAACTAACAGCACTTGACGGGGGGTGTGTAAAGTAAAAATAAATCTAACCCGAGGAATAGCGAATTAACCCTTGGTCCCGGGTGCAAACAGAGCCTTAGCCCCTGCAGTTGTACATAAGCCAATCCGGAGGGCTTTTAGCCGGAATTTCATTATATCTGCCTTCAACTACCCACGTTATGTATTGCAGCCGGTCGTGGCAGTCGGGTCTCCCAAAGTTTTAGGCCGCCAGTGCCGTGGAAGTTTTTCGGTTAAAAATATCTGCGCAGTTATTATTTGATGGAAAAATATATGAAAGTTACGTCACGAAAATTGAAGAGATTAGTTCGTGCTGGTGAAATGTTTGGAAGCAGAACTCACGCTGTTTAGATCATTTTTCAAGGATATATTTGGGGGAAGTTTCGCACTGCTCCAACAAGCTCTAACCTTATTTTAATATATTTTCGACGTTAACGTTAACGGTGCTGTTACCGATGGTTTTTAGACCTTTGACAATGGAATCCATTTATGTAAAGATATTTTGTGGGGGTCATGCTTAAGATTGTAAAGGAGAGATAAGCTACAACAACAAATTGCTGTTTTGTTGGAGGATGATGATTAGTTGAGAACAAACTCTAGAAAAATCCCAGGAGGAAGAATGAGAATTTGAATAGTGTCAAAGAATGAAGTTGTTTTCAACCGGCCCTAAGGGGTGGTAAGTTGGGCAACGGCCCAGGGCGGCGGACTTTCCTGGTCAGCAGTTTTTCTTATGGGTAGGAGGGCGGTGATTAAAAATTTTACTCAGGGTGCCAGACTTGCTAAGGCCGGCCCTGTCCCTAATATGAGACTAAATGATGTTCATGAATTACTGCACTGAACTATCATTAAGAGTTTTGATGATTCATGAACATTCGAAGCAACAACCCACTAGATATTTTCATTCAGACAGCAAGATGCAAAAATTACATCAAATGGTTCCTCCTCTTGAGAACCACCCTGATGGCTTCTATGAGTAATCGCCCCACATCAAACTCTTCACAATCAATCGATATACCACTTTTAAACTCATATTTCTTTATTAATTCATCATCTCCTGTCGGAAACACACACCAAAACAGGAGGTTTCGTTACGTTGCTATAGGTTTATACATCGTTGCCGGTGGTGTTGAAGCTGCTCCGAAAAGAGAGAAAGAGAACTCGAGGTTCGCAGTGGCGTGGAGAAATGTGGGGAATTGAATCAGACTGATTTTTATTAACTTTTTTTGGTCGAGTTGTTTTTAATTTTTTTTTCTCCGGAGAGAAATATACAGGTCAACCTTTTGAGATACCGTGAAATGGGCGTAATTAATTTTACCTTTAAAATGTACAGGGTATTCGTTTCTGAAGCTCAACTGTGAGGATCTCGGAAACCATAAAAGATAGGATTGTGGCGAAGTTGTGCAATTTCAAAATTTTCAAATTTGAAAAATAGCTCTCATCAATTCGCTTCATCTCGGGTTAATGAAACGTAGACAGAAATCAATAATCACAACACCAAGGACGTTGGGCCTGCAGGAAAATATCCTACCCAGAAATGCCGACGATGCCTTTGCAGTGCTGAAGTGCTGATTTGCCCGTACCATCAGCTGGGGTGGGGTGTTCCGGGACATAACAATATTGCTACTGAATAGATAAAAGTTTCAGTGGATTTTCAATTGCTGTGGGCACGAATGTTGACTTTTACTGAGAAGCTGCCGCCCCAATGTTTCTAATTTCAATTCATCTATTATGTATGAATTATTTTTTCCAACATTTTTATTGGAAAAGGTGTCAAACCTATTGACTTTGGCGATGTTGTAGTCGCTTCATCCCACTTTGAGAATAAAGACCGCGTTCGTCTATCTCCATACTTGAGGGGGCGTATCCCAATGCTGCGCTAGTCGTGAATATCTGACTTAAATATGAGAACATTGCTGGGATTGTTTCACCAGGACGAATCCCTTACAACATATAGGCTAAGGAGAAAGGTTGCAGAGGTCCAGCGCAATGCTTGCAACGTTCATTTCTTCAACTGCTTTGCTCGCTCTTTGCTATGTTATGAGATATAAGCGGTTGATAAGTAAAGGGCTTTCCTTTTCACCGTCATCCTGAAGCACTTATTTGCACACCTACATCATATAATATTTTTTCATTCCGTGCTTATATACCGTGTACACGACTGAAAAAATTTAATATCTGATGATTGTATTTTAGATTATAGAACATGCAGAACTTTTTATAAAGAATAACTTTTTTTCGTAAAATTAATAATAAAAAATTTTCCCATGTGTTGCCAACTTAAGTAGACACACTGTATATAAACTGAATTCACGCAACACCTCTCACATGGTTCCGTTGGGCGCTACTCTCCATACCAGAGTTTAGTTATGTAATTTGATACTAATTTAATGTTTACTTAATGGAAGAAAAATAGGCTAAAGAGGTCAAAGAGAACAGCATAGACTGACGACAATAATAGAATCTGAATACGAATGCGAGACTTGGAAGAATTATAGCAAGAAATATTAATTTAATGGAGAATTTTCCAATATATGTATGTACCCGTAAATTATTTAAAAAATATCTCCTTTTTTAATTCTTGGGACTAACGTCATACCCACCAGCAGCGGTTGTCGTATTTTCAGCTAAAATTAAATGAGAATAACGTTCATCCTTTACTAAGAACTCGGACAAACGCACTTATTACAACACGAACGGTAACAGATCTGACACCGTCTTCAGAATAGTAATCAACACGTAATTTTACAGTAATACGTCATTTCGGCGTCACACGGCAACGACGTTTTTTACCAAGAAGGCTTTGGAGACAAAACAATAACGCTCCGATTGTCAGTATTAATGGCGTCGTTGAGGTTCCTTCTGTTTCACGCGCGAAAAATAGCAAATTACCACTGAAAAGTGGAGAAAAAAAATTTTAGAGAAAGTTGTAGCAGCTGACGGTTAATTTCGTGGAAACGCAATGACAATTCGGGGGAAATTGTGCCCAGCTGAAAACAAGTAAAAGTCGCACTTTTAAAATTCAATTTAGTTTGACGATACTGGGAATATCGTGTCATTTACGTTTGGGTCTCTAAAGTCGCACGATAACCGAGCAGCAAACCTGGATTGAACTCTGATTGAATTTACGTAAAAGTTTCTGTTTCAATGCGGAAAAAGTCAATGGCGGACGGATGACAGAGCAGTGCAACACTGTGTGGAGCGCTATGAAATATCAATTTTTAATCAATCTTTGGTATTATATTAGTTCTGATATACATTGTCAATTCCTTCTTTTATTTTTGAGGCATAATGCCACACTTCGCTGTAGGGGTTGTTGTTGCACACAATTCTCTGTTAAAACTGAGAATAGCACTTACCGTTTTGTAAGGACTCAGACGAACACTCTTGTTAATGTTCCGTTGTTAACTTCAGTTCTTGTTAACGTTTTGTCCGAGCCCTTGGTAAAGGATGAATGTTATTCTTAGTGGGACTTAACTGAAAATAGTGTGCAACAACAACCCCTACAAGTACGTGTGGCGTTATTCCCAAAAATTAAGTAAAGAACGAACAATTCACCTCAAACTTATAGAACATACATACATGTCGATAATTATCAAAGGAATGGCAAGTTGGTGTTCTGTATGAGAAAAGAAAATAATTTTTTTCGGCGTGAAATGTTAACCGTATGAGAAATTTCCAAAAGATAGAAAAGTTGGAGAAAGGGCTAATGTATCATCAAAAAAAAACTAATACGATGCAGCTACCCAATGAAAAGTTCTGATAATTTTTGTATGAAGATGGCTAAGAACTTACCACCTTCACATTGTGAAAAGACATGAATGTTACATGAAAATAATCTCTGTATTAAGAAATAAATGCATAGTGGGTTTCATTAAAATCTATTGAAGCATTCTCGAGATATAACAAAAAGTATGTTTTTTTTTCAAAATCTTTGACCGCCATAGCATCTAAACGAGACACTTTTTTCAAATAACTTTTGAACTAAATCTTAATGTTTCGACCCAAATAATCTTATGATACCATTTTAGACATTGATTTTCGGGACACCCTGCATTTATAATTATCTCCCACAAACGTGTCCGTAGATTCTTCGAACGGACAAGTGATTTCCCTCCACGACGCAATGTGTCCATACATTTCGGACAAACAAATACTAAAAAGAACCCTACCTAAATTACTCCCATTTATTAACTAGACAATACCTGCTAAAAACCTGTAAACAAATTAATTAAATCCAACCATTTTCAACGCTATAAAAGGCCACCCACCCGTTTATGGCCCATCGAAATATCGACCTTCCGGCAAAATAATCCACGCTAAGCGACCAACCAGGGCCATTCCCAAGACGTATCGAAACAAAGGCCAAACCGCCAGGGACACCTTGTTTCTCTTTTTGCCCCCTTCGTGGAACGTCGTACGTGCGCTGTGAGACCTACGTGAAAGACCGAGATAGAGCTATGTTACGGAGCGTTCGTATCGCCAGATGTAAAATGAGGCTTTGTTCGGAACATAAGGGGAACGAACGCAATCTATGTAAACGTTTTACGAAGAGATGGCGCTAGCCGTGTGGTTAGCGGGTATCAGGAGCAAATGGAAAATTTTCATAATTTGGTATTAGGAGCAAGGGCAAATTTGGCGTGCCTAAGTTGTAATGAAAATGCGTAAAAGCTTGAAACGATGTGAAAAGTAAAACCAGTTCAAACATACTGGGCAGTTTATACATTTACGTGCATAAGTCAACTCTTACGTTCGATTGCGAGAAGTTTGCGTTATACTGCGTAAATCATAATCCTGGCTTAAATGAATAATGTTTCATTTTAAAAAAATATTTGTGGACAAAAGTACTTTTTGATTTCGAGTTTTGTGTATTTTTGCAAGTATCGATTGCTTCTTAAACTACTAAAACTCAATTGCCTAAATTCGACATTTTAGAAGAAAGAACGAAGCAACTCTTTTCATAATAAAGGATTTATTACTCAGAAAAGTAATAAAATCTAACTAAACTCGATATTTTTTCGATTAATTTGCCCCAATTTAGTTGGCATGCACTACGTGCAACTAAATATGCGAAATTTTACTTTTTCATAGATCTGAGCATTTTTCTTTTTATTCGTCGCACCATATACAATATGTACATACGTTCCCGTGCATTTCTCGACACCACTCTCTTCTCGCGTCTGTAGATTTTGTAAATAAAAATTCCCTATTGCAAGCATTGTATTGTATTAAGAATCAAAATGTTTCGTAATAAAATATTACTTTTTGTATAATTTTTTAATATTTTGTATTAACAAAACGTACGTTTTGAATAAAAATACACATTTTGTTAAAAAATCAACTACTTATTATAAGAACCAAAAATTTCGATGTACTTGTCAGAGCAACAAAAACAGAGCGTAACTGAAAAGGCATTAAATGAAGCGGTTAAAGGATAGAATATTTCGTCAGCATGTTCCGTCCTGTTCCATGCCCATCAAACCCTTGATTTCATGGCCTTCTGTGACCCTGTGAAAGTACCGCGCAGCCGCAAAAACTTATCGTATCGATCGTCCGAACGGCATCATTTCAAAGCATCCAACGGCCCAAACAAGTTTTCAAGCTCTGCTCTTCAGGCTTGAACAGATGCCTGCAGGAATTTTCCCTGTAGAATTCCTTTATTTCCTCAAAATTCGAAGAGTGTATTAAAGAAACTGTGAATAGTTATTCGTACATGAGCAAATTATAAGCGTTTTGAGTAATTTTTAGCCGATACTTGGGACCGACTCGAAGCATGTGCGAAAAGCGATTGCTCTGGTCGCTTGTAAATATCCTGCTTGGAAGCGTTTTGTAAATTCTCTAGACTCGTCATTTTGTATAAGTATAGCTTTGGAAGTTCAATTTAAGACGAGGGGAATTTTTATTTTTAGAGCTTTTTGTTTAGACGGGCGCTCCGGCGAACTTGATGGGGAATTCACGTTTTTTATGCGCAAGAATAATAGGTCAGACTTCGGGCTTCTGGTTGATGGTATGACAGAGGTAATAAAGGTTGTCAAGGGAGGTTATAAATCGGTAATAGCGAGCAAGTGGATAATTAAATCTGTAGCTTGGTGCTATAAAAACTATCTTCATAGAGTAATTTTATGAGAGATTTTTCAATTGAATTGTTCGACCGTTTTAATGTTGAGTGTGATTATCAATTTCGTGTGGAAGATGTTCATATTTCCTAGTGGGCGTGCGCATATCTACATATTCCTGTCAGGTACGTTGCCACACATTCACATGAACGCGAATTTCGCCAATATCGTGCCCATGCTCGTCTTTGCTTGAGAACTTCAATAAAAAGTTTCAATGTACAGTGAGACATAACGCGTGTAAAATATACTCAGAGGCCTATTTCACAGCAAAATAACACATGAAACCCTAGTCGCAACGTGGCAACGTCGCAAACCATCGTAGCACCTTTTTTATGTCTAAGTTTATGTTTAAGGGAAGACATTATTATGGCGCGGGTTGCTCGATGTGTCTTATAAATTACTTGTTTTCTCGAAATTGTATGTTCACTACGTGTATTATCATTCAATACCCATAAACTTTAGCTACGGCTTGTTAGCTATTCTTGTGTAAAACTGGGTATCTGAGGCTACAAGCTTTGACTGGTCCGAGTGTGAATATCCAGTCGGTGGTTGGTCTAGGCGGCCATTTTGTGAAGCCCGAATCCCGGTAGATACCTTCAGTAAGTATACAAGACTTTGACCACTTCTACTGGATAATTTGTCAATGAATTGAAGAATGAACCCAAAGAGAATCAGAAACAAAGGCCCGGTGAGTGATCTTTTATCACGATTTTTGCTTTAAAACTTGGCGCAATCTCGTAGTAACCCCTATTTTCATTTTCCGCATTAAAGTAACCGTTTGATGTATGAGATTAACGTAATTCAGGTATGCTTTGTTCTCAATTTGATCGTATCCGAAAAAGGTGAAATTGGTAAATTTCAATTTGATAGTGGTTAACAGCGCCTCTCGTATTGTTTAATTTTGTTAAGCGTTTGTTTATTTGATGTCATCAATATTAGCTGAAAATGCCCGCGAAAGATAACAGAGATAAATCCCGAAATAAATCGGGAGTGGAGCAAGTGAAGGATTACGGGGCTTAGGATTGCCCTTATTTTTCGCCAATTAAGTTAAGACCAGTGCAGATGACACATGAACCCAAGCTAGCGTGACAACATCGCAATGTGTCATAGTGCCATTTTTGTTTCAGCTTCGATTTGAGGTGTGGCACTACAATTGCTTTTGGCGCGAATTTACTCGTAAATTACTCATTTTCTCGTAATTGCATATGTTATTGTGCGACAGTCATAAACTTTAGCTACAGTTAAGAAGGTTCTTGGCTTTTTTGTACAAAGCAACGTGTCTGAGACTGCAAACTAGGGGTGGTCTAATCGTGACTATTCTGTCCGTGGTTGGTCTAGGCATCCATTTTGTAAAGCCCTAATCTCGGTAAACACATTCGGAACACAAAACTGTCGTTACATATGTCGGACAATACTGGACTACACCAGCCTTATGAAACGTGGACTTACGTTGTGCACGAATCGAACAATTGAATTGAACTCCAATGCAACTAAGAAACAAAATCCCTTTCAGTCAATCCGTTTTATCATAATTTTTCCTTCGACATTAGATATACCAACAATTTGACTATATTTATTCCTACCGATATCAATCAAAATGATTGGTCTTAGAGAAATGGTTAATGGGATTTCCAGTCTTTGGATTTCAATAGGAGACAAATGAGATCATTCTAAATCTACATATACAACATATGACCATATTTATCCTTATACAAAGTCTCGTCGTTTTTGAAATATCGTACAAGGGGGAGACTAGGGAGGGGAGAATAGAAAAGGTAAATAAATGCATTAGGAATAGATGGTTTAATTTACAAAATAAAATTAATTAATAGTGGTATTGTTTAAGCTAGAATTAGTGCTATTAGTTTTAAAATGATTAATACTTATTTAAATTTAATGACGCTTGTTTTTTTGTTGTGAGTAATCCACTTAGGGACAAAACTTTACACACATCATTCTAAAAGAACAAAATACATATGCTTTTATGTAAAAAATAGTTAGAATCAAAGACATTCGAAATAATTATAAATATTTTCCTAATTATATGAATGAAGATGATTCCTGAAATATCTGTAAAAAACTAAAAAAATGCTATTTAAAAAAAAGTTCTATCGGAAAACTACCCACCTGATTTTGATGAAACTTGGATTACTAACATTTCTTGTTATGGTGCTTCACATGACATTGACAGATCTTTTCTGCGCCTTTTAGATTTTGCATACTGATAGTCAACTTTTCGTGTTCTTATGGGCGCCATATTGGAATTTTATACCATCCTTTGTAAATTACATTTTTCTATTTTTCTAAGAGAAAGCAACTCAATATGCAAAATTCTTAACTGTTTTATTTAATTTATTATTATATATTAATTTAATATTATATATTAAAATTAACACTACAAAAAATATGCAAAATGGCCGCCTCTTTGCAATCATAATGCAATTAATGTTTTGGCACAAGCAGAATACGTACGAAACGAAAAGTTAATTATTAGTGTGTAAAATTTAGAAGACACAGAAAAGGCTGTCAATGTCATGTGAAGTGTCATAACAAGGAATATTAGTAACCTAAATTTGATTAAAATCGGATGAGTAGTTCTGTTGGTAGAATTTTTTTTAAATAGTATTCTTTCAGGTTTTTTACGGATATTTCAGGAACCACGACAGATAAATCCAAAATCGATATGGTTCCATAATGAGCATCAAAATGCATAACTTTTTCTTAATTTAACCAACCCTGTAACTCTTACCGTTTTAAATATCTCAATGGTGAACACTGTAAAAGTCATCGCTCTGTATACATTTACAATTGAAAAGTAATTAATTGTTTGTTAGTAGGAAGTTGAATACTTTTGAACTTAATAACAGCATTCAATCTTTTTAACATACTTATGTATGTAGCTTGAATAAGTTTTCATGTGGTTTCTGATTCAATATTTGTTCCAAACTTCTTTTAAAGCCAATTTTAGTTGGATTTTATTACTTGCCTTGTCATTTTTTCCCATAAATGCTCTATGGGGTTGATGTCGGAATATTAGGGTGGGGTATATTAAATACTGTAACTGATAGGGTACATTATATTCTTTTACTATATGAGCAGAATGTTTAGAGTCGTTGTCATGTTAGAAATAATACGACTTATTAAAATCCAATTTTTCTGCGCTAGCTCGAAGACTAGTTTTTAATATTTTAAGATAGTCAAATCGATTCATGGTACTTTCTATAAATACACTCACTTTCACATGAAATGCACCACCCAGCAATAATAATAATTAAGTCTTGTAATTTTGGCAAAATAATGCTTCATAATAGAGTATCAAATGATCAGACTTTCAGTAAAAAAGAAAGTGATACTCTATTATGAAGCATTATTTTGCCAAAATTACAAGACTTAATTATTATTATTACTGGGTGGTGCATTTCATGTGAAAGTGAGTGTACAAGATGGCCTACCTCAGCTGCTGACATTCAATCCCACACCATTATATTTCCGCCATCATGTTTAACAGCTTCTACCAAATTACGCTTTTCTAATGTGGTATTTGGTTGAATCTTTTGCCGAAATTATGGAAAATGTTAAATTTGCTCTCATCACTAAAAATTACTTGAGATCAAAACTATTCATCACATTCGACGTATTGTTTGGCAAATTGCAATCTCTTTTTAAGATTTTTATTGATTATGAAAGGTTTTCGCTTGGCTATTCGGTTCTTAAATCTATTTTATTTTAAGACCCTTTGTAGAGTTTTTGGATGGCACTTTTTTTTGGTTTCTTCATGTATCTCAATGATAATTTGTGGCGCACTTAATCGAGGATTTTTTTCCATCTTACCCACAATAATTGCTTCTTCACTATTGGAAAAAATTCTTGGACGGTCTAAGCGATGCTTTAAAGTAATCGATCATGTAAAACCTAATTTATTTCATATTATGTTTATTTTATGATTTCAAGAAGAAAGTCGAATATATTGTATGAAGACTTGTCTCTAACTGTATTTCCTTTTGTTTTTAGTTTTGTGAACTAAAATTTTGTCATAATTGTGTATATCATTTGAAAGCGTATACATATAATAGAGAAGTTTTTAAAACTTTGAATTTCTTGAGCTAGCACCGCATTGGAGAAAATTTTGTTTAAAATTGGAGAATAATTTGGAAACGAAGTATTTTAAAATATTAATTTGTCTACATAATTGTTTGTATTAATACTTTATAGTTAATTTTTGTATTACTTTTTCAATATGCATATTAAGAATATTTTAAAAAATACTCCCGAAAGCGGAAAGTATTTAATACTAAAAAACATTTACTTAATTTTATCAACTCAATTATTCCGTATAAAAAAGGCCGATATTTCAAAATTGATGAAACTCTATATGAGATTAAATATGGTTATATACATAGATTCGAAACGACCCCATCTACCTTCCATTGAAAACTTTCTATCTCTCTGCTAAATACTCTGTATGCTATACATTATAACAATGAGTATAGTAAATCTACCACATAAATAGCAAATCGAAATTTTATTTCAATTCTAAATCGAAAACCTATTGTTAGTATTGTATTTGCCGCCACTTTTATATACGTAAATTATGTTTTCTACTCTTTTCTTATTATTCGTGCCATGTGAATTACCGTGGCGATCTAATAATTGGCCTGTGCTGTCATAAAACTCATCATTTCCTACATCCGAACAATGCATACGCAGGTCGGTTACATTTTCCAAAAACACACAAGATTTTTTTCATTTTGCTATTTTTAGGGCCTGGCGATAATTATAAAAACAGAATGAAACTATTAATAGGATAATAATTCTCTCTTTATTTATAATAATTTTCTTATCAAATGATATAGTTTTGAATATTTCAGTATCCAAAGAAATGTTTCTTTCCAGTATTTTTAACAAAATTTTACAATCGCAATCCCACAAAATTCAATCAACAACTATCATAATATTTATGTGTCATTATCCCCTGCATAACATTGGTTTTGATCGCGTTGCATTGTGCAGTATTTATAATTTATTATAAATACGCAAAACTCATTCCATCACATAGAAAAATGTATCAGTAATTTTAATTAGTGTGGTATAAGTACCAATGATAACACAGGTCAACAAAATGATATTTCTTTCTGATTTATGAAATATTTTAGAGTTTTTCTTCTAATTCAAGGTGATTGATTTCAAATCTGACATTAGTTTTTACAAGTAGCTCTAGTTTTTGACATACAGCTACTACAACCAAATTGGGTTTGTTTATGGTAATATTTGTTGAGAACGGTCGCGTTGTAGATAAAACTTTGCAATTTGTATCATGTCTTCATTAAAAAGGGTCTGCATTAACAACCTAAAAAGTTTTTGTAACATTTGTGGAGAATATATTTTAAAAAAATTTCGTTTAAGTGTGTCGGATCTCGTAAAACAGGCATATTTGAAGTGCTTTGGTTTTTCTTTTGAAACAAAAAATAAGTACCAGGTGCCCAATGTTGTATGCAAAGTGTGTGCTGAAGAGTTGCGTTTGAGGATAATTAAGAAAAGAAACTCTTTTAAGCTCCAATCTTCAATAATCTGGCGTGAATCCTCAAATCATCACGTGAATATATCTAGAATAAACAAGAATAACCGCTCCAAATGAATTTACCCCACCTCAATATCAGCAATTAGACCTATATGGAATTCGAATGATCCACATTTATCATTACCATGTACATCTGAAGAATGCTTGGACGAATTGAATACCCTAAGCAGCGAGAGCAGTGACGAGTTCGTTCCAAAATCATTTTGAATCGAAATCATTCAATCAAAATGACTTTAATGATTTAATTAGAGATTTGGAACTATTGAAGAGTTCTTCTGAAGTACTAGCTTCCCGGTTAGAGGAGAGAAATTTCATAACTAAAGACACTAAAATTTCGTATTGCCGCACCCTAGAAGGCTTACTTCATTTTTTCACTGAAGAAAATGATTTTATGTATTGTATAGATATTTTTGGTTTGATGACTGCTATGGACAAAGATATGATCCAAACGAATGGCGTTTATTCATTGACTCATCAAAACGAAGTGTGAAGTGTGTAATATTGCATAACGGAAATAAATTTGACTTCTTACCGATCGCACATTCCACCAAAGTTAAGGAAGAATATCCTACAATTACATTGGTAATGAACAAGATAAAATATAACGAATATAAATGGATAATTTGTGTTGACCTTAAAATGGTCAATTTTCTCCTGAAACAGCAAAGTGGTTATACCAAATATCCTTGTTTTATATTCTTATGGGATAGCAGAGCTAAATCCGAGCTTTGAATCAGGAAAAAATGGCCTTCTAGGGAATCACTAGTTTCAAGCAGCTTCAATGTTGTTAATGAACCTCTAGTCAATCGAGACTGAATAATATTGTCCCCGCTACACATTAAACTTGGTTTAATGAAACAATATGTGAAAGCATTGAACAAAGAAGGTGATCGTTTTAAGTATACAATATCTAAGAAGTTCCTGAATTTGAGTAGAGAGAAACTGAAAACAGATATATTTGACGGCCCACAAATTCCAAAATTAATCAACGATCGTGACTTCATCACCTCAGTCAGAAATTGACAAGAATGCCTAGCTTTCGTTTACTTGGGTCATTAGAAACGTCTTAGGAAACAGAAAGAGTGAGGACTACGTTGAGCACATTCAAGAGATGTTGTGTCACTTTGAACAGCTTGGATGCAACATGAGCATCAAGATTCATTTTCTGCACAGCCATTTAGATCGTTTTCCGGAAAATTTAGGATATTTGAACGAAGAATAAGGCAAACGATTCCACCAAGATATACGCACCATGGGGCAACGATTTCAGGGTCAATGGGATACTCATATGTTGGTCGACTTTTATGGAAGTATTCCGAGGAGTATTTCATTATTTAGTCAGAACAGGAAATCATATAAAAGAAAATTCCAAAGCGTATAGTTTCTTTATAATTTTTTTTTCGTTCGTTCAATGTATCTTTTTCTCAAAAAATACCCTCCTCCTATAAGTCAAAAATTAGGGCTGACAGAAAAATTGATCCTATATTTGAAATTAGCGTCAAAAAATAATTCAAAATCATGTAAAATATTTCATGTAACAAATATGCTGTTGAGCAGTGTAATCAAAAACTTTTTAATTTTGAATAAAAAAATAAAACTAACCGTTTAATATTATTCATTTAATTATTGCTACAAATATCTTGACATCGTCTCAAAAAAAATTAAGGTAAAGTGGAAATTTGAAAGAAATATTGTAAAAGTAGTTATTTTGACTGGTGTGGTAAGTTTAGTCTTAAAGCTTTGCCTAACCTCCTAAAATCCACTTCTGTATTGAAGTAGTCGTTTCCTGCATGAGACTGACGCAATTTAATTACATATCGTTCATTTAAAATTACAAAGTCGTATGTGCATCCAACCTCATTTTGCAATAAAGCTTTAAGTATGTAATACTAATAACATTTACCAAATGGTTATGATGAATATTCAAAACGAGATGTAGCATGACTGTCTAATACTTAAGCTCTCTCATTCACTGCAGTTTGCTTCAATTAACTTTAAACATATAACTAGTTTTAATAAGTCTTATATCACGTACGACTTTATTACACCTAAATAAAACAAGGAAATTAGTTAAGTCACATATAACTTTGTGATTTTTTAATAACACAATAAAATAAGTACGTTTTAAACTTGATTTTTAAATAAATGACAAATAATTTTGAATTGGGAATGTCAATGAACAATTGAATATTTTAACCTCTTAATTAGTACACAGTGTGACACAATAATAGTAAACTCATTATAATTTAAAAGATAAAGAAAACTAACTGAAAATATGGATTATGTTACATCTAGGATATTACGCAAAAAAGATTCCCTGTCGATCATAAGCATCCATTTAACCATTTATCTTATTTCTCATGCTTTTTCTTTCCTTAGTTTTTTGAACAGGTTGAGGTGTTCTCGTGATTTTTGTTTCAAATAGTTTTCGAGTGACATTGTAAGTTCGCACCGAAGTAGTTTACCAATAGCAAGTCTGTTCGTGGGGCATTTTATATTTAATATCAAAAATGTTTTTCGATGAAAATCTTAGAACATTTACTTTCGCAAAAGGTGCAGTTTTATAATCGTAAAAAGTTGTACAGGACTTCAAATTAACAAAATCGGAGATAGTCATCATTACAATTTTGTAGGTTTTTCTGTGGAAACCTTCAAAAGTGTCATTAGCGATATTGGAGAATAATATTCTGCCTTCGATAATACTTTTTCAATACAACTATGAACATTATTTATTACCGAAACACAGAAATGGTCCGAAGTAGAAAATTTCATAGTTACTGTTGAAATTTATACAAAAAGTAACTAATGGTGTATGACGTTATAGATTTTTTTATTTTGTGGGATACAGCTGTCACTTCATAACGCTAGATTTTTTAAAATTGGATGATCCAAATAAACAGTTTCCAAAATTTTTAATAAGGCACAAGCAATATTATTGCCTTTCTTTCCCGATAGATGTTCACCCCATACTGCACAATAAGTCTGCTTCGTTTTTGAAAGCTGTGCTGTTAAATTATACACAGAATACTTAGATTTGTAATAGAAATTGCTGACTTCAGCTCTAGGACAGCTTAAGACATTTTGCAGGTCAAAAGTCAAAACGTATTTGTCATTATCTTCTCTGTCACGATTCCTGTGTGTCTTTATGTGCATATAGTTTTTGGCATTTATCCCGCAACTCTTCATTCGTTTAATTATTTTGTCGCAAAATTTTTAATACTCGCATAAGTCACAATGGTCTTTTCATCTCGAATGGAACGATAAATTAAAATATTTACATAATATAGATCTATAGTATGTTTCCTTCACCGGCAAACGGTTTTTTTCTTTACAGAATACTGTATACATATAATTTGTACATTTTTTAATGTTTAATGAAGAATCTAAAAACTTTTTTGAACTTGTTGTTTGGCAGTAATGTGACTCAACACAGGGAAATGTGTTGATATGTACCTTTATAAAATCAAGATCAGTTTCAGGAGCAAATTGTTTTTGATGCTTTCCTTGTAGGGAAGCCGTGGGGACATTGGAAATGATTTCCTTCTTAATATGAGCATTAAAAATTGTCTTTCCGCTGATAGATAAGGTTCTAATATAAAATTGTTTGCAGACTCATAACTTGCAATTACTGATTTAAACAAAATAATAATACGTTCAATTTTTACGTCAAGTATCCTCTGGTGTCCTGCATTTCCTCCCTAATAGCTTTTCGGATGTGGAAATTATGCACATCTTTTTTCACGTTCTGTCAGAGTGTAAAAATGTTTAGAAACTGTCTTTCGCTTTCCTTCAGAAACAAATTTTTTGCATTCGTTTTTGTAATGAAAACAATCTTTCAATGTTCTAACTTTTCTGGCGAGTACAATTTTGTTCTTTACTGATAAATACAGTATAACTTCTTTAATCCGAACAGTCAAGTGATTCCTACATGTCAATATGGGAATCCCCTAATTTAGTGCTTTTACGATTCTGCACCTTTTACCTTTTAGTTTTATTTAGACTACTAACCGTCATAAGCTGACTTCACTTTTACTCTATTATTTTCAATATGTCTTCTAAAAGAAAACACGTCACATTGTCTCTACAAAAAAAAAAATTGAGATTATTAAGAACTTAGATTGAGGTTGTACAACACCTTTTTATCGCAAAAATACAAGGTGGGAAAATCAACAATTTTTGATATAAAAAAAAGAAAAAAAGTATTCTCTCTTATGCCACTTCGTCGTTCAGTTCTTCAGTGAATAAACGAAAAAGGTTGAAAATAAATGCTTATCCTGAAGTTGATAAAGCAGTTTATATTTGGTTTCTGTAGACAAGATCTAAAAGTAAAGAGATTACAAATTATTAATGTCGATTTTTAATTCTATAACAAACTCTTAAAATGATTGTAGGTATGCCAATATCAGGAGATATTTTGCACGAAAAGGCACAATTTTTTTGCGGCCATTTTTACAACGAAGATAATTTCAAAGCGAGTATTGGATGGCTCGATAAATTTAAGAATAGATACGGAATAAGGGAACTCGCAATTACGGGAGGGAAATTATCAAGTGACGAAGCTGCTATTGCACCTTTTAAAAATTTGCTTCGAAAAAATATTTAGGAAATGCAGTTATGTCTTGATCAAATTTATAACGCAGATGAATGTGGACTTTTTTGGAAATGGCTTCCCCAAAAAATGTTTGCTCACCAAGCTGAGACCTCTGTTCCGGACAGAAAAATGAGCAAGGAGCGAATTACATTTATGTCATATTCTAGTGCTTCTGGAACGCTGATAAACTGAAGCTATTGGTATTGGAAAAGTCTCACAAGCTAAGAGCCTTTGGAAGTGAATCGTTGCCAGTGATATTTCAATGACAGAAAAAAGCCTGGGTTACCAAGGACATTAAAAACTGGTTCTATACATGTTTTGTTCCTGAAGTACGCAAAAATATGCAACAGTTAAATTTAGACTTTAAGGTAATTTTAGCCTTAGATAACGCTCTAGGACACCTCGAAGATATAAGCTTAGATGATAACAAAATTATTTTATTCTTTTTGCTTCCAAACGTAACCCCTTTAGTGCAACCTATGAATCAAAATGTGATTCAAGCGATTAAATTGCATTGCAGAAAAGCTTTGTTGAAACGTATTGTTGCTTGTGAGAATACCGATACAGTTACAGAACTAAAAAAAAATTATCTTAAGGATGTTATGTTTGAATTGAGTAAAGCATGGAAAAACGTAAGGCCAGAACTTATTAAAAATTCGTGGACCAAATTTTTAGGTCAAATGAACGATGACTGAAATGAAGATGATGATCTTTTACTAGCTTAATGGAAGAATCAAATGGAGTTAGGAAGCATAAATAGAGAAATCGAAGAAGTTAATATTCTCATAAATCAAATTGTATCTGAAGATGTAACAAGCCAAAAAGTTGTTAAATGGGCTGCTGGACAAGAAGAATTATGTGATTATAACGATATGGAAATTTTAAGGCATGTTGAGTCTGACAATTCTCAAACTTCAGATGAAGAAGTGGATGCTACGAAAGAGACGTTACAAGATGTAAAACACGTAGACGCAGTTAAATATTTCGAAACGTGTTTAACATGGACTCAGAAAAATGATGAATCTGAAAATCACATTATATTATTATGCAAGATAAAAAAAAAAAAGAAGCTGAAAAGGCAGATAAAGCAAGCATTAAACAAAGTATAATTACACAATTTTTTACACGTTCATTTTAAAATTTGTTAATTTTTTTTTGATAATTTGTTTTTTGTAAATTTTGTTCTCGAATTAAAGCCGACTTGTTGAATATTTATTGATGTTTTTCATTGTGGGTAAATTGAAGTTCGCAAACAATTAGATAGATACAGTCTTTTCAATAATCCGAAATTCTCGATAATTCAGATAGCTACGTGCAATTATTGGTTCGGATTAAAGAAGTTCTACTATATTCAATTTCGGAGTCATGTGCCCGTTTACGGATAACAGATTTCCAGTTGTGCGAATTGCGTTTTTTTTTCGGGACGATTTAATTTAATTTTCAATCTCTTCTTCAATCATTTCTATAGCTCTTGCGGTATTATCTCTGTAATCCAATTATATATTTATGACGTATCAAAAATATTCAAAATGGGATGGATTATACCGTTTTCTGCGAAACAGAATTGCAAGAGGATTATCATCTTCAATATCAGTCTCAATGAGGAAGCAAAAACCTCATTTTTTGATACTTTCAAAAATTAGAACTGAACTTGCCTGAACTGGTTTAAGCCAGTTATTGACGTGAATTATGACTGAAAGTCAGTCGCTTGACAACAGCCAATTAGATTTTATTTGGTGACGCATGTGCGGCATGCAATGTAGTGTCTTAATTATTAATTCTTAACTTTTCCACATACGGCTATGTTATTCCAAAAGCTGTAGTTTTTAATGAATACGACGTTTCAATTATTAGTTTTTGACTATATTTACGACAATTAGGAAGATATACCGTTTAAATACAAATGATACCTCTTGTATTAATGCTCTAAATCAATTATAACATATTTTTTAAATTTTGGCATTTACGACCACGTAATTCTAAATGAACGATATATCGAAAGAAGGTGCAAATAGTGAATTTCAGTTTGGTGGCATCTACCGCCACTCTTTGTATTTTTAAGTTTCTGCATACATTTGTTTATTTCTGGTGATATTATCTATATTAGCTGAAAATGCGCGTGAAAGGTAAAGCAAGAAAAATCTCAAATAAATCGGGAGCGGAGCTCTTCTCGACGGAGTCTCAAAGCAACAGCAATAAGTTCCATAGACTTTACATGTTCGCAGAATCCTAATTCTTTTTGCGCAGTACCTGCTTGATAATAAATATACTAAATAAACATTTCAATTCAAAATTCTCTTCAAGCAGAAGAATTTTATTGAATTTGGCAAAGTTCAAGCTCATTTGGGGTTTTTAGATTAACGCAGAAAATAAGATCGAATGGAACCCAAATCAGTTTATGACCGCTTAATTTAAAAAGCAAAATAGCTGTTAAGTTCAGGCAATTACTTTTTGCAACAAGGCTTATTAAATCGTAAATTACTTATTTTTTTGAAATCGTTTGTTCATCGCGTGTATAATTGATTGGTGTCAATAAAATATATTTACAGATGGAAGAGTTGGCGGCTTTTTTATACGAAATAGCGTCTCTGAGATTGCAAACTCTGGGTGGTCCGATGATGAATATTCAGTCCCTTGTTGGTCTAGGCAGCCATTTTCTAAAGCCCGAATTTCGATAAACACTTTCGAAATAACATTTTGGTCATTTCTGCCGGATAATCTTATTGATAGCCCTATGAAATGTGGACTAACGTTGCTCATAAATGGAACATTGTATTATAATTTAATAAAAACTAAAAATAAGACCTCGGCGAGCTAGTTCCTTTTAGTACGGTGTTTTCTTTAAAGCATTGCCGAATCTTCTAATAATTCCCATGTTTATTTCCTGCATTGAAGTAGCCGTTTGTTGTATAAGATTCATGTAATTTAACTATATTTTGTTTTCGATTTGATCGTATTGGAACATGGTGAAATTGGTGAATTTCAGTTTGATAGCACTTGACAGCGCCACTAGTATTTTTGAATTCATCCAAAAAAAATTATCGATGAAAATAAAACCATATTTATACCATTATGGGTTGTCCATAAAGTAATTGTGTATTGATAATATAATAATAATAATAATATTGTATTGCATAACTGATTGATTCCACTTTAAATTGTTTATTTGCTACCAATTCAAAAATGGAAGACAATAATGAACATTTTCGACACATTTAGTTATACTGCTTCCGCAAAGGCAAAAACGCAACACAGCCATGAAAAATTATGAGATGTGTATGGTAATAACATGTTAAAACTTCGGCAATGTCAAAACTGGTTTTTCCAAATTTGAATCTAATAGTTTTGATGTCAAAGATTCAACACGCTCATGAAGACCAAGTGAAGTTGATAACAACGAAATAAAGGCTTTGATAGAAAAAAATCATCAATTAATCATACGGGAGATTGTTGGCAATCTAAACGTATCAAATCAAGCGTTGAAAACCATTTGAAACAAATTGGATACTTCAGTAAACTCGATATATGGGTACCACATGAACTCAAGGAAATTCATCGTGCTAGGCTCATTAATATCTGCGATTTACTCTTTAACCGAGAAGAAAGTGACGCGTATTTGAAACGTATGATAATAGGTGATGAAAAATGGATCGTCTACAAAAATGTCGTACGAAAAAGATCTTGAACGAAGCGTAATGGACCAACCCAAAATATTCCAAAAGTGGATACTCAAAGAAAAGTTTTGATATCTATGATATTTGCTAAGGTTACAAAGGCGTAGTATATTTTGAAATTCTATCAAAGAACCACACAATTGATTCGAGTGTGCACTGTCATCAGTTGGATAAATTGAATAACGAAATCAAGAAAAAGCACCTAGGATCGGAATCTCGTAAAATGTGTTTTATTAAGATAATGCTTAATCACATCCAAGTTTGACTACCCAGCAAAAATTGCTACAACTTGGATGAGAGGTTTTGCCACATCCACCCTATTTCCCAAACTTAGCACTATCGGATTATCAGCTGTTCCAATAGCTGCAAAATGCCCTTAATGGAAAAATCTTCGTAACTGACGAAGATGTAAAAATGTACCTGGGCCAATTTTTTGTCGAAAAAGAATCTAATTTTTATGAGCGCGGCATCACAAAATTGCCCCAAAGAAGAAGAAATGTTATTGAATGAAACAGGCAAAGATACCATCGTTAATAAAAAAAATGGTCTTTTATCTACATTGTAAAATGCGCAACGACTTTATGGACAACCAATAGAATACTAGTCTCGTACTTGTAGGCTTAGTTTGTGATCTGACCACTTTTTAGCGTCTGAAAGCCCAAGGGTGGTCATTTAATGTGAGTTCGCTTCAAGTTTGAGGATTTTATTTCAAACAAAGAAATTTTTTATTGGATTGTAATGACTAAGTGAGTGTCTGCGCAAATCAATAATACTAGTAACAGGATTATTAATTTTGACAGTTTTCGTGATGCACGTTTAGTGTATACCAAACATGCATCACACACTTAATTCCGAGCATAAATTAGTAATTTCAACATTCAGCTTATGACGTGATCCATAATTCTTGTGCAGTAAATTTCGTAATAAAATCAAAATAGAAAAAGTATAAGTTCCTTTTTATTTTACCCCATAATATGGAATTATGTATTCCCTTTTACCGGTAAGCGATTCAATTAACTGCTCCATGTCAATACAATTTATGGTCTGGCATTCAATAAACTCCCACAAGTCTCGTCGCATAATGCACCCAATTAATTCAGCATATTCTCCACGAGGCCGAAACACGCTGAATAACAATGGCCCTGATAAATGATAGCGGAAAGTAAATAACGGATAAACGCATATTTCCTGCCAATGTCGCTGCTGTTGCTGCTGCCGATACAAATTCGGAATGGTTCGACAGTCATCCGTGTCACTCCTTATTAGATTTTTTTCCCACAACTGAACGTTTCGAAGTATCTAAATTTTAGTTTATGAAATAGAATACTTTGGCTAATAATAGATTTGATATGAATCGAAGGTTCATCGTAGACTATAATGGATTTTTATTACTGTTAATTAATATATAGGGTGTCCCTCAACTAATTAGTTGAACTTCAGGAGGTGGTTCTACACATTTAATGCCCCCAAAAATGTAGGGTGGCAAAATTTCGGTAAACTCAGTTTACTTTGAGGGAATTTAATTTTTTTATTTTTGAGGACTTGTATCTTATAGTCTAAATGCTCTTGTCTGTTCTTTTGCATTGCCGCTACAAAAATTCCAATATTACCGTTGAAAAGACACTTAAATTCTCTATTTTAAACAACCATTGTGAGTTCATCTTAATTGCTCTTTGCTAACTTCTCAGAAATCTGAACGTCAAACTTTTTTATTTCTTTCTTTTTGCTAAATGTTCAACTGTCCTTTGATCCAAAAGATTCCCCATCTTATATCATTTCTCACTTCATGAAATACAACTATAGTCTGATTTATGAAACAGATCAGCGCGTCATAATTCGTGGAAGAGCAAGGTATCGAAGGTTATTGAAAATTTGCCATTGTGGCTTATAGAACTATCGAAAAATATTCTGGTGGATTCGTACAATTCACGAGAAAACGTGGATCGACGTTGCCGACTTGTATTTTGCAATTTCGAGTTGCGCTTTGTTTACACTTTGGTTAGTGATGAAGTTTAAATTTGAGTTTTTTGTGGTGGTTTTTTAATATATTTTTTATTAATGAATTAATGAAAAAATGCCTAAAGCTTTCTGTAAGGAAGTTAAAAATATTATTAAATCAGTGGCAAGGTATTTCGATTAAGAAAAAAGAAATAATGGATCATTACTTTCTTTTAGTTCATCAAGAAAAGTATCAATACTTATTCATATAAATATCTAATAGTAAATTAACTAAACTAATTTAACGTTTTTTATAGAGAGCATCTAATGCATTAAGTGTTAATATGCAAAACAGAATTGTTTCAGTTCGTGAAGCAAAGAGTCCTAGAAAAAAAGGTTAAGATTAAAAGCAAAATTTGCCGATATTTCAGAATCTTTAAAATATGACATCAGGAATGAAATATATAATATGTATGAGAAAAGTAAGTATTTATTATCATAATTATAAATTATCATAACATAGATTATTATTAGAGGAACATGTTTCTCTGCAGACACTAAAAAGTAAATTATCAATTACGGATTTATACGATGGTAGTGTCAGTTCTCTTGCGTTAAAAACCATTAATTTTTCCTTTAAAAAGAATGATCCTAGAAGGGGAATTATGAAGCAATTCCATATTGCTCACAAAAGAATAATTTTTTTACAGGAATATATTGATAATAAAAATAGAGAAGAATCTAATAATTTCAATTCATTGTTTCTTAACGAAATTTGGGTATTAAAAAATAGGACCATTAGTCATTCCTGGCAAGATAGTAGCGTCAAAAGCGTGAAGAAGACTAAAATTGATGGTAAACGATAAGTTTTAGAAAGTTATTAGAAAGATTTACAATATTAAGTTGTTTTTGAAAATTTAATAGTTTTATTGTGCTTCGCACTGGAGAAAAAGATGGATAGATTTCAAACTTCAAACTATTTTCTTCATCAATAACGAAAAACTAGGATTACCATGGTGAAATGAATGAGGAGAATTTTACTAAATGGTTTCAAATCAGCTTTTACCTAATTTGAAGCCTCATTAATTGATCATTATGGACAATGCGAGATATCACAGTGCGCTTGCAGAATATGCTCCTAACAATTCGTGGAGAAAAGAAAAAAATAAAAAGTGGCTGAATAAAAGAAACATTCGGATTCGATTCTCTTTTAACAATTGCAAGATAGTAAGCTGAGCTAGTATTAATTATAATAATATAAATTTTTTTTTTTTCAGGCACAGAGGGACCAAAATATAAATGAGATGAAATGGCAAAAGAAGGTCATAGATTTTTAAGACTTCCCCTATATCATTGCATATCCAACCCAATTGAATTAATGTGGGGGGTAGCTAAAACTTATTAAATAAAAATATTGGCAGTGATGAAAATGGTTGTACTATTATTATAAAATAAAAGAAATGTAATTATATTTTTTTATTTAGGAAGTACTAAAGCTGCAGAAATGTGGAATTAAATCAGCTGTTTGCAGATATGTGGAAAAATAGCATTAAACATTCTGAAAATGTTATACATGAATGGTGGAAAAGAGAAAAAGTTTTGGATTCAAAGGATATCCAGCCAGTTGTGATTGAATTAAATGAATCTAGTGATTCCGACTTCGAATGTAATTCAGTTGATAGTTTTGATGATTTATAGTTGTATGTGTACTCCCGTATTTTTTTTTCAATAACAGCAACCGTGCTTTTCTAAAATTTATGGCTCGTTGATCTGTTTCATAAATCAGACTGTACAACTAAGTACCTTTCTCCCGTGGTACCACTTCGTGAGTTTACCTTATTTTGAAAAGAGTAAGGGATGTGTCAGCTATTGAAAGCCGCTTGCATAAAGAAAAACTATATTTGTAAAAATTGAAAAATATTTTAAACAAAACACTATAAGTTATAAATATTGTTCAAAATGCCTTCCTTGTTAGCACAATCACAACATACACATATACAGTTTTTCTCTGTGCATGTGTGAAAGTAGTTTTCAATAACTGACACCTCCCTATTTCTTTTCAAAATAAGGGAAACTCAAGAAAAAGTACCACGATAGAACGGTACTTGGATGTAGATGTTTTTTATGAAGTGTGAATGGTATAAGATAGGAAGTCTTTTGGAGCAATGAACAGTTGAAAATTTAGCAAAAAGAAAGAAATAAAGAAGTTTTACGTGCATATCTCCGAAAAGTCAGCAAAGTGCTGAGATGAACTGACAATGGTTGTTTAAAATAAGAAATTTAAGTGGCTTTTCAATGGTTTTCAATTGGAATTTTTGTAGCTGCAATATAAAGGAAGATACGGTGATATTTAAATTATATAAAACATAATAAGTTCTCAAAAATCAAAAACTGAAATTTCCTCAAAGTGGGCTGAATTTTCCGAAATTTTGCTACTTCACATTTTTGGGGGCATTTAATATGTAAAATCACCTCCTGAAGTTTGGCTAGGTAGTTCAGAGACATCCTGTATATTTTTTCTTCAATTTCCTCCAGTTTTCTAAATTTAACATGATTCCAGATAGTATGCACGGCTGAATTCTTTTTCCAATTATTTTTAGATTTGTCTTCGTGCAGTTTTCGGAAATGATTCAAACTTTGCGAAACTCTTCTATTTATTATATGAGTTTCTGTGGGTTTTCAGTCCTTTCAAGTCCTTGAAAGTTTTGTCTCTAGTTCTATGCAGCTTCCCGTTTCATTTAACTTTTCCTGACATCCTCCCGAATTAGATACGTGTTCAAAATATTCTTCCGTCTGGATAGAATATAAAAATAAAGAATTTTCCGTATCCGTGAGGTTTCATTAGTCACAATCAACGGAATGGCGCTTCTTCAGAAATTTTCGCTATGAAGCCTGTTTCAGAATTCCATTTTGATTTCGCACTTGTTATGTTTCAGATAAAAATTTTTAGTGAATCAAAGTTATTTATTAAGTTAATCATGAAAAATCGACTTTTCCAAGCGGGAATCTTGACAAAATGTTGAAAAATGTACGGGCACGTAAACAGGGAAAATCGTAGCCATAGTTACTAATAAATTTCAAGTGGGCATTATCTTGCGATGGGTGATTCGATTGATTGAAGTTTGTCACACCATCCAACAACCAACAGGCATTAATCAACACATTTTATACGTACTTTATTTCTATGAAAATTGTAATCTCGCATGAAAAATAGTAGTCATTATAGAAGAATTAGTAAGCGAATTATTGTTTTTAATCATAAAAGGCAATGAATAAAAAATCGATGCTATAACATATTTACCATACTCCTGAATAGTGGCAATTCCCGGAATTTCCATGATTGAGTTCTGAAATTGGCACACCAAAACTCACGGCTATTTCCAAATTTTAGCGATCGTTCCCCATTTGAGACAATTTAAGATCTCTTCTTACAACGCTCGAGTTTTGTTCTTTTTAGTGAACTACCGAAGTGAAAATTCATAAGCATCAAAAGCGATTTCTAAGAATTACAAAAGTAGGTTCCGAAGCAGGTGCCTCATTCATCAATATCATCATGTAGGTACTTGGCAACAATCGCCAATTATAATAACTTTATTAAGCGATTGCTTGCTAGTTTCGTTTCTTCGTTCTGTGATTTCTCCAGTAAAATATAGGGTTTATCGATTAGACGGTGTGGAGCACAGATGGCTCTAATCTAGAAGCTTTACAGCCAAGAGAAGTTTATATAAAGCTCCGAAGATTAAGGATCATTTGAGGGCCTGGTTCCAATATGGCTAAAAATGCTAAAACTACCAGAGTAGTACTAGCACTCTTTAAATATTTTTCCGACGAATGCAAGACAAGTGAAGTTATATGGTCAATATAAAGTCGCTCAATGTTTAATAAAGAATAGCTATCGCTCCCTGAGGTGATCGAGACGTTTCCAAATTGACTTTTGTCCGCTTTTTTCGGGATTTGGCCCCATAAGATAAACCGCAGCCGTCGCCCACTCGCGGGGCCCCGAAAGGCTCCCCATCGTGCCGTATCGCCTGCCTGCAGCCACAGGTTCATCCTTTACGCCTGTCGAGTCGCGGGCGAGCCGCTTTATCTCTTTTATTCATTGTTTTGACGTTATTGATCATGGCCCCTTTGAAATATTTATGTCTTTACCACTCGGCGTCGTTCGTTTCAAACATTGATCACATTTTAATGATCGGCCGGAACTCGAAAGGAAGAGACATTGGAACCTAGCTCGGGTCTCAACGCTATTTGCCAAGAGTACGGTATCATCAGAATGCTTCAGGTTCTTACTCTTCTGTCGTCTGTTGATAAATATATCGAACCCGTCAATTGATCTCACACGGAGTTTGTTTAATTTTAAATAAATTTTGCAGCTTCAAATAAAGATCCAGAAAATAAATTTCTTATTATAGTAATAATTTCCTCAAATATCGATTCTTGAAACCGAAATCTGTAATCTGATTGGTTGCAATCTGGATCGGAAAACAGGAAAATAAATCAGCAGGAAATTGTATTTTAACTTAAAGAAAGTACGAGTAGATACCAAGTAGCGTGACGCTGACTGGCGACTTCGTGATTTTTTTAAGCCTAAACGTTCAGCTTTCGTGGCAGTACTTGCTCTAGGTATTGGTACTACGCGGTACCATGCCCGGGAAGTACATAATTTGTGGAACCGATCGCTATTGTATCTATCCTTTATTTATATTTTTTTTCGAACACTCGTCAGTTATGATTTATTCTTTGAAAGGTTTGTGAATGTATCCATTTTAGCGTGATGCGACTGAAAATCCATGTTTTAATGCAGAGAGGCAAGGTGGACACCGGTGTCCTTTGACCCACTCTTATGGGTGGCCTGCAGGGAATATTCCGTAAAAATAATTTCACAGTGAAAGTGTTAAAATCCAGCAATTTTTCATTTTTTTCTTCTTTCGACTTATTGGCTGTTTGTTATTTAAAGGAAATGGTGATTTGTGCGCTCTGGTTTTCTTAATCAGTGGTTATGTCGAGGATTATAGATCGGCTCATGCTTAATTATTGAGCTACAAGGTAATAAATTTGCACGTATGTTGTTGCTTTTTCAATCCTTCAGGTTCCCCTTTAATGAAACCAGAATTTTAGAAGTAAAAAGAGATACATCTATATTTTGCCATATACAGGGTGATTCGAAAAGGTGGTGTCAAACCAAGGTGGCCAAAAAAAAGGAGGTTATAGAGGAGATTGTGGTAGAAAAGTTTTACATATAAACTCCTAGTCGAAAATGAGCCGTTTTGTCTTTGGAGTAATTTTTATTCCAAAATATGTTTTTTCGTTGATACTTGAAGTCATCGATATTTAAGTAGTTTTTATTAAAGACAATACAAAAATAATATATTTATAATAATGATTCAAAAGGGCGACCCCTCATTTTGTTACATAAATTTGTCTGTTGAATCATGGAATCGCACACCCTTTTTGTAGGATGTGCGAATCTTGCTGCACGAAAAGACAGGCTGCCATCATTTCCCCTAACAGTTCCTCATGGGTGGCTATAGGAGTTTTATAGACCAAGGAGTTGATGTAACCCCAGAGGAAAATATCCAACGGGGTTAAATCGGGACTTCGCGTAGGCCAATTGATAGGTCCTCCTCTTCAGATCCATGACCCAGGAAATTATAGGTTTAGGTAATCCTATACATGACGGGCAAAATGTGCTGGTGCCCCGTCATGTTTGAATCACATTCTATACTGTATCTCGATAGAAACGTTTTAATAAACATCTTTAATAAAAATCACTTAAATATCGATGTCTTAGTGTTAACGAGAAAACATTACATTTTTTGACAAAAATTGTTCCAAAACTAAAATGGCTCATTTTCGACTAGAAGTTTATATGCAAAAATTTTCTACCGCAATGTCTTCTATAACCTCAAGTTTGGCACCACCTTCTTAAAACACTCGGTATTTTGCTTCACACTTTCCGATTTTCTACATATTTTCTCTTACCTACAAACAGGTTTGTCTAAAAGGTTATTAGCAATTTATTCAATTTAAATTTTGGTGGCTTATTACGACTGATCTCGAAACTCATGTAGCCACCAAACCTAGCAGCACAAAATCTCGCTGCAAACCTAAATTACACCATTATAAACATGCGAGTTGCACCCAACAACGTCGGTGACCTCCTTCCTATTTTCGCATTATAAATTTGACTGACTCTCCTTGTCCTCAATAGGTACTCATTCGATGTGTATAAAACAAGACACATTCGTTTAATTTGCGCGTATGAAACTAAAAATAAAACTGCTTATTATTATTATCATAGCGTAGTTAGATATCGTGCGTTTAAGCGTCAAAGAGTGCCAATCATATGGGTCTAAAATGATTGTAAACGTGCTGGCAAAACTTAGATTTAAAACTAGTGTGAAATCGTAATTCTGAATAGTAAATATTATCCTCGACACTGTAGAAAGCAGACACCGTCACTAATTAAAATTGAAATATAAATGGCGTCATTAAATGAGGAAAGCTCGCAAACTACTTTCAACCAAGCACAGACGGGGGAATATGATTTGCTACTTTTGCAAGAGCAGTACCGTAGCCAAAAGGGGAAATATTGATGTTAAAAGAATATTATTTCCCTTCAATTCCGCCTATTGTCTAATTATTTTTCCATTAATTGCCGGTTTAATAACATCGTCGCGTTATGGCTGAATGGCTTTCATATTCAATTATCGACACAAAACCATAAAACATAATTCCAATTTGATTAAATGAACAGATTCGCAATAAATTTTGCCTCAATAAAGAAATTCCCGGCGTGAAAGAAACAAAAAGAGGGCGTAAAACATAATAACCGGATTAGGGAATTTGAAAACGAGGGGAGTGTCTGAATGATGATTTAATAATTTCAGTCACGTAGGCATATAGAGCGAAACGCGAAAACTGAATATATTTAAAATTTTAATTACGTTACCAGCGAAAAAGGTAATATTCACAGACTGTGAACTAAATTGCTAAAACATTTTTAAAATTTTTAACATTCATGTGGGTTTTTTAGAATTGTGAAAAACACGAGCGAAAATCGCTTCTCACAGGTGTGACTCGATCGAAACTTTTGCATGGTATTACTGAATTCTGAATCGCCTTTAATGGGCGCATTTGATAAAACATGGAGACATTAAAGATATTAAGGTCTTAAATCGGTTAATTTCTTATAAGATTATGTAATCCATAATAACATCTCTTCATAATAATGTATTCATTTCTATATCGCACTCAAAAGCTTTTTTCATAGCGCTTCTCCAATACCGTCCTTAATCCCCTGGTCCCGGCGCTCGTCAAATTTCTCTTCCATTTTGAATTCTGTTATTTTTCTGTTGACTCCTGCGTTCAGGATTTATTACATGTTCTTTATTGACTTGGGCGTTTGTCGAACGATTTTCTTAATTCTTAAATTCAAGCGCTCATTAGATGTCTTTTCTTTTGCTGCTGATTTCAGCGTTCATGAAATGTATGTTCATTGTCAAATTCGGCACTTGTCGAAGGATACTGTTTATCTATTGACTTCGACACTCATTGGACTTCGGCTCGATTTGGAATTAATTTTTTATTTTGTTAGCTTCGGCGCTTACCGAACTTCGTTATCCGTTAATTCCAGCGCTCAGCAGACTTATGGTTTATCTTGAATTCTTTTCTATTTTTGGCGAGTGCAATGCTCGTTGGATTCACGTTCCTTATTAAACGACGCTTGTTAGTGATAATTCTTATAGTTTTCGACTGTTTCATAAGCATCATAGTTTCCACTAATTTTTGCAAACTGGCTGATCGTTTCTCTTTATCCCTTGATTTGTGTGTTCATCGGACGTTGCAGATTTCCCTTCCAAGGCCTTTATTCACTGGCTCCTGTTCTCAACATTCAACAAATTTCTATTTAATTTTTAATTTCTTTCTATTGATTTCAGTCATCGTCAGATTTACGTTCCTTCCTAGCTTTGGCTCATGTCGAACATTTTTCTTTATCTTTTAACTTCAACGCGAATTAAAATT
The DNA here is from genome assembly GCF_039881205.1 of Euwallacea similis. Classification (NCBI taxonomy): domain Eukaryota; kingdom Metazoa; phylum Arthropoda; class Insecta; order Coleoptera; family Curculionidae; genus Euwallacea; species Euwallacea similis. The sequence goes on from NC_089631.1 coordinate 2,441,801, forward strand.
CGTGTTCCGTCTTGATTTTTTTTTGTTAACTTCGGCACTTATCAATTTCGCATTTTTTGTAATTTCGACGCTTGACAAACATCGGATTCACATTGTTGGCGTAGACGCTTGTAAAAAATCCTCCTATAAGAGTAATCTGTTGATCAGACCTACAACTGCTCCTTTCTATTCAGAATTGTAAATGAATGACTTTTTTCCTATAAAAAGCGGCATTCAAGGTCGTATTTGCCGAAAAGGCGGGCTTGAACCCATTTTGCTGCCTTGAAATCGTTTAGAATCTTTTGAGGAACAATTCAAATAATCCCTTATTGAACCTTTCAAACAAACCTTTGCAAATTGACGTTGCAACGCATTGGGGCGGTATTATTCCGCTTTGTCACATCGTCTTTATGTACAACGATGGGGCGTTTTTTGACGATTTTTGCATTGGTATTCTGGAATTTTTTAGGTTTTCCCAGCGATTTTATTGGGAATTCTGAGTATTTTTCAATATTTCGAATAATAAGCTTGAATTAGGTTTCTAGCCGATGTTTGTTTGAATCATTAGACCGTCCACAACGGTTTTGAACGGATTCTTTTGGTTTCAACTGATCCCTCGAAATAATCAAGATTTTAGAATAAATTTTAAATATTCCTTGACGGTTTTTGAGTTTAAAAAGTCAAGAATTTTCATAAACTTTTTTGCCAATTTTATAAATACATCAAGTGACCTGATCACATACGCTTTTTTTCAAGAGAACTTTGTCATCGGAATATTGATACCAACGAATTTTCTGGCTTTTCGAGTTATTTCGTGGGATTTCTGAGCAAAGTTTAGAGTATTTCGAACCATAAATTTTTATGAAATTTTTTTGACTTTTTCGGCTTACCCAAAGACTTTTTAGGGCTACAACGGACACATTCCTGCTTATTATTTGATACTCGTAAACGCAATCGACGACAATAACAATCGTCAACAACAATCGATATCTCACTTTCCAAAAATTTTTCCTCCCTAGATTTCCCTCCTAAATTGCTCTAAACATCAGCGTCTTGCTTCTGACAGAAATGCCGTGTTATCTACATCGCTCTTTAATTTCAGACGTATAGGGGCAAATAAAAGATCGAAGTTAAGGGGGCGAAAAGACCGCTTCAAAGGAGTCGCAAGTTCCAGCAGGGGTGAAACTCGTGAAGCGTAACCAAGGAAACCAACAAATAATTCCGCTTCGCGGGTCACGAACACGCTTCCGGAAGTTGGAAGGTCGTTTACTCGGAAATTGTTTCCTTCATCATGATAATGATTATGTATAGGCAAGCGGTATGTTATGATGACGCTGAGGGCAATAATTCATTAAAAGTCCTTATTCCTCAAAAAGATGACGTTCATTTTTGGTCTCTTTCAGTTTATAAAATTACTTAACACTGAATCAACTGACTTAAATGACAAAATGAATGCGTTAGTAATTCAGCTAAGAGAATGTGTGAAAGTTGCTTTCCCTGGGGGAACCTCGGTTCAAAATAGTGATAAGTCTGTTTGCCGGTTTAATGAAGAACTTCGGGGTATTCGCCAACAAGTCAATTTATTGTCAGAAATGCTGCAGAGGTCTGATAATTCGTGATTAAGGAAATACAGAAATCATAAGGTCCTGCGGGATAAACTTGCCGAAGCAAAAACACGAAAATATGACCATGTCGCTCGACTAAAGGTAAAAAGTATCTATTGAATAGTAACTATTCGAAAATAACGCATCCTATTAGAAATGACTAGGAGGCTAAAAGTGTGTAAAAGGGCTGTATTTTTTCATTTATTGCCTTGAACTACGTACGATCAAAAAATAATGAGGCTTTGATAAATTGCATGTTAATGCGCTGCAAAGTATTAAAAAATACTCTAAAGGGGCCCTCTGTTCAGAGAGCTTATAAAAGACTTTCCAACGAGCCTCGAATATAATACTCGTAAATACAATTTCAGTTTATAACCTTGAGCAATCTGAATGCATAATAAATTGACTCGTTGATTACAATTTGAAATTAGCTATAAACGTTCAACAATATGCTCTGCGCACTGGAGACCTCACACACATTCTCCCCTTCCTCTTACATTGATTAGCACCATAAATAAGTCGCTGCTTACCTGGTTCTACCTGCGATTTTAAGCCCACTATTTGTGTGCTTTTGTAAATCAATGAGAATGTATGAAATGGGGTAATGAAATGGCTTAAGTATAACTGACACCTTTTCTTTACTGTGCAAGTTGGATAAAACCAGTAAACATGCAGGTTTACAAAACGAATGAACCAACAGTGAGTTTAATCCAGATTTAGTTGTCATGAAGGCGATGATTTATGACCAATTTGGCTCCCGGACCCCAATTCAATACGATCAGGGGAGACCACCATCATTTTTACTCTCCGAAACCGGTTTGTTTTCGACCATTACTCTTTCGAATTGTTACTCGTTTCAGGTAGATAAATTTGTTTATAATTAAGCTAAAAGACAATCGAGACTATAGAAACAGAGTTGGAATGCCTCCTTTGGTTTCGGAGTTTTCGCGATTCCGATTCTTTGAGATTCACATGAAAATAACTATGGAGGTTCCTGCCGCTATTTAAGCTTCGAACGCTGATATCTTAGGAATCCGTAAAGCATCATTTACTTAAAAAAGCTGAAATTAAGCGCTTTGATGAGTTCTATTCGCGTGCGCAAATCGGGTCACAGTATTTGTTAGTTTTTGAGATACGGGGTCGCTTTGATACTTCGTTTTGTGGCGCGGTGATGTCTACCACATTATCAATTTTCTAATTTGAAAATGTACCGAATCCGGTGCCATATCATCAATGTCAGAGCCGTTAAAAATGCTAACACCATAAAAAAACCGAGCCACTGATACTTAAAAGTCTGGTAGATGTAAAGGAACGCCCTTCACGCTATTGAGATCTGAAATGAAGTAACTCAAGGTCCCTTTAAATAATTACAAAAATTATCAATTTATATGGTAAAAACCAGTGATATAGTAGACGGTCTGATTCTAGAACAAAGAGAACGACTTGCATCAGTTTTGATGCTTTTTGTGCAGCTACAACAATGCATGAAAGATCAAAAAGATTTAGTGCTGAAAACTTCAAAATTCCCTACTACTGTTTATCAAAATGACCACTGGGCAATTGATACGTGTTTGTTTTACTTCGTTGCTGGAGATATCGGTACGAAGCCGCAAGAAATGAGCTGGTTTCCTTATTGTTGCGCACGCAACGCATGGGAATTCAAAAATTCGAGAAATTCAAAATTGGAACCTTCTTGTCCCTCTTCTATAACATCTACGCTTCGATAGAATTTGAAATCCTCCAAGACGCTGCTTTAAATTGTGGGCCTGAGAAACCGATTTTTCCTAGAAAAGCATTGTTTTAAATAGCTTAAAAGAGGGGTCACAACTCAAGGAAAAACCACTCAAATGTCGGTATTCTTGAGGGAGTTATATGATCGAATGGACGACTTTAAACGTGGAAGACTCTTATAAAAATTGCGAATTTAACTATTATGGAAACTTTCCAGAAATCCAGGCCGTCCCACAAAAATTAAATTCATCTTTGTTCAGTGTTCCAATCCTGGACCAGCGCTGGACACTGGATAAACATCAGGTGATTTTTCCTTCTATCTTATAAATCGAATTATTTCATACTCCATGTGGGCTGAAATCGATTGTACGATTCTGCATATTATCGACTAGTAGAAGATAAATCTTGTTTAATTTAAACTTTCAACAGGTTATTGTCCGTCGTTATGTACTTTTTTGATTTTTGGTAAATCCAACTTCAAGACAGTACAATAATTCTGAGTTCACCTCATACTCCATTGGCTTCATAAATTATTTCTACATTGTGGTTTTAGTTAATATTTAAACATAGAAATATTGTTGAAAAACAGATGGTGTGTCTTATAGACTTATGTTAGATACTGTGACAGATACGGAAAAGTAAGAGATAAAAAAGTGTCAAAATTAAACATGGAATTTATATACTGAGAAATAAACGATTATTGCCCTACCATGAATCATGAAAAAAGTTTGATATAGAAAAACAAAAAAATCAGAAGTCTACCTGTAATATAGAGTCCTTTTTTGAATTTCTTTTTTGGGACACTCCGTGTGACACTTTTGCTATACTATACATATACGCTATTTTCTAACATCAAGGAATTTTGTTATTAAATTCAGGAAAATTATCTGTTTTGAATCACACCTTTTATAGTGATGGGCGGGACACCAGCGCGCGCGCACACTGCTACTGGAAAACTCAGCGCATGCCTATTGTTGCTACCGTAGGGAGTGCATTGGTCTAAATGCGGCGTGAGCCTATCCCATACGAAAGACAGTCTCGTAATTTTTGTCATTTTTTTGTATTACTATGACGATCCAATAAAATATTATTACTCTTTATTTAATTTTCCTAACGGGTAAAATACTGTACAACTCATATTAAAATAGCGGTATCTTACAAACAATTAAAAATGTAGTTAATGACCATATGACGAATTATTTAGGATCCACTTAACAATATTCTGCTAATTTCATCAAGAAGATACTTTCAATTCAAACAGAGAAATTGGCCAATACTTGCCCGGATTTTAATTACTTTTATGGAAATTATTTTGTTGATAGAGTTACCTCCAGTTTGGTAGGTTGCACTTAGTGTATCTTTAACATTTTCTGTTACCGTGGTAAATGGCAGAATTTATTTAAATTAAAATTAATTAAGTCATTAAAAATCACTAAATTATTTTCAACAAAGGCGTTCAAATTTAACAATTCTTTCTATTTCTATCAAAATGTGACTTTAGCATTTTTTCCTTGCATAACCAAATGATCATGGTAAATTTCCATTCTTGAGTTTTGGGGACCCACCACTTCAAACGATTTTTGAGATATTATAATGATATTCGAGACTTTCTATTTGATATATTTTATATTGTTTATACGTAGTTTTTAGATATGAGAAAATTGTGAAAAAGCAACTTTTCTTAATTTAACGGACCTTGCAAATGTATGTGTACTCTAGTTGTTTTCGAAAGAAAAAAAATCGAAAAATTTTACCACTTTTCGTTGATTAAAAAGTTTCTAATTACCATACATTTTATTGGCCAACTTCGTATCGTGCACACGTGATCATTAACTCTAGCAAAGAGTGCGGCTGGCGTGATGGCGATCAATAAAAATGCCCGACCGTCATTTCCACGTCGGACCTCAATTAAATATGGATATTACGGCACGCGCAACCCATTTGTCGTGTTTCCCACATGGTCTGATGGCCACTTGGGCCCCGGTTAGATCATTAACCAAGATGACTTATTCGGGCAAATGATTTTAATCGGCGGCTTTTTGCCGACCACTTTCTCGAAACTCGAATAGGTGGAATCGGGTGTCGGATCGCGAGATATGGGTTTTTATTACACGTTGCAGGTTGCCCACGCATTGGAGAAGTAGGATGGGTTTGTAGCCTAATTATTGGTAGTGCTTTGGTATTTTTGTTCTACACGGTTGCTCTACATAATAAAAAATTGTAATTTTATTTAAGATTATGACAGATCGGCTGAATTTCTCTTAACATCAGGTACAGTTATAAAATCACCGTAAATTTACTAACAAAATGCCTTTTTCATGTAAAAAAAAAACAAGATATGCCAGAAATTTCGCAATTAGATCATATCGTAGCAATTAGAAGAAAAATCTAAAATAAAAAATGTGAAAATCCAAGATGGCGCCCATAAGGAAGAACAAAATCGATGATAGTTGTCGAAAGTCGAAACGTCGGATTTCAAATGTGACATCGCCATATTTGGTTTTTTGGTTTTGCCGGTTTTATGCTCGGTGAATTTTATAGTTACCGAGATTGCCATGATTAAGATTCAGAAGTAGACACCCTGTAGAGCTTATAGAAGCAGTTGAGGCATTTCATAGAGCAATTGCTCGGTTTCCAAGATATTCGCGCTGAAGATTGAAAAAGTGGTGAAAATTTTACGCAAGGAATTTCCAGAACAACTGCATATCGTTTTTCACTTAGTTTAATCGATTTCAACCTTACATTGTGCCTGGAAATCTCATTTCGTCTTGAAACTTCACGTGACCTTTTTGAGTCAATCAGGATATTGAGAGCCCTTTCAGAATATTAAGAACATTTGAAGCGCCTTAAAGAGAACTGCAGAAAGCCTTGGGAAATATTGATATCACTCGATGGAGCCTTAAGAACCGTAGAAAAATCTTTTATGACAATTTTTGACAATTGCCTCGAAAATCGTACGAAATTAAAGATAGAGATATGACAAAAACAGGAAAGAACGGAAGAACATCTTCGAAACCTTTAGTAATTAAGACCGTGAGAAAGCTGCACATCGGGCAGCGTTACGTTACGTTACGTTAACTTTTCATTGCGTTATGTAGATCTATAAACCGGGCTTTAATCTCCTTGAACTAAATTCGTACCTCCTATTTGAACTAGCATTCGCCACGCCACTGCTTTAATAAATTTGTGGCTTAGACCTTCTACAAAATTAGCATGAACAGTCGATAACCATGAAACCGACAACGAACGATCTTACAACTGCAAATTTATTCAATATACGATCAATATTTTTTGACTTGCATTTATACTGACTGGCTCAAGGCTATCACGTCGGGTGCCCGTGATAAGGTTATGTTTGCCTGAAATCTGCGAAATTCTTCTGATACCCAGGATCAATTCTATGAACATTAGCGCAGATTAATTTTTGAGCTTAAACAAGTTAATGGGCGTCTTAAAATATCTGTCCGTTTAATGACCCATTTGACGCGTGGTGATTACGTTTAATTTATAAAGCTTCCAGCTGACTAACCAAATATTTAAACCCGTTTAATGTTTAGCAAATAGCAGCGTCGGCTTCAAAGTATCTGAACCAAAATACACTGATTAACATTCCGTTTACACAAAAACAAAGTCTAAGGTCACTTTCGAGCATTAAAATAAGCTCGACGCGTTTAAAAATATATACGAGGGATTCGTTCGATTTGATTCGCCATTGCGACGAATCTCAATTGGCGTTTGTGTGCGGGTAATATAAGTTTTCTCAAGTTAAGGAAGCTACATGAATATATTCTATTTCTTTAGGCTAGTTTAAACTCAAGTTAAACCATAGTTTTACTCAACTTTAAACCATGGTTTAAACTAGGGTTTAATTTAAACTAGAGTTTAAAGTAAATTCCTTTTATTTCATGATTTACATGTGATAATTTCCAATTCAACGAGCGTGCAGTTGTACGGGTTTTCCGCACAAGTGCGATAAAATCATTTCCGCGCGAAAAACAAAGGAGCATGTGTGACTAGAATTTTTGTGTGGAACATATGCACACATAAACACATACGCGCTTTTGGAAAAATGTCTTATCTAATAAGTGCGAGAAAGTTTTTACCGCACTGGATTGCTAACTAAAATGCGCTACATGTCGTCAACTACAATTAGCGGGCGGCAAAGTATCATTTGTTGGATTAGGCAAATAACTATGATAGCATGTAGAGTACAGTAAAGTTCCTTTTCGCCTCTTAAAAAAATGGAATCGGAGAAAACTTTTTTATATGATACAATGACAATTTAGGAAACGTGCTGATATGCATATTTTTATCGACTGTTGACCAATGGTCTGGAATTATTACCAAATTGTTGAATACAGTATGTCAAAGAACAGTATGTTTGTAGCAGGAGAATCACGTAAACAGAAAGAGATGCGGAGAAACAGAGTTAATTAAATTAGGAAAAAGGCGCGCAGTTTTCGAAATTTGTATAGTTCTGTCTACTTTCGCCTTGATACGTTATAAACACATTTTTGTGAGGAATTAGAACCTGTAATTAAAGTTTCCATATTATTCAAAATTTAAAAAAATACATACAAAAGATATAACAGGTTTTTTCTCTTATGGGTGCGATATTGATTTTCCAGATTTTGTAGCCAATTTTGGTTCGCAAACTTTCCGCAACGACTCATCCAGTTTATCAATTTAATTGTGTTTGCGATTTTCACGCTTTGTTTTGAATGTATTTTCGTTAATTTTCAAGGCGATCGCAGAAAAAGCCCGCACGGTCGTAAGAAAGCGATATTTATTGTACTGTTTTAAGTAGCCAAAAGGCCTCGTAATATCAACAATTTATGCAGGTTTAAAAGCCAATAAAAGCACCCGATAGCCGGACACAAAGCCTCGGTTTTACCCACACACGTGGGGCCGAGGGAGGTCATAAAGAATTCGTAATGGACGTCGCTTGTCTGTCAAGCGGATACGAGGTCCGGCGAGACCCGAGGGATTTAAAGGCGGATGAGGTGGGTGATCCGAGGATCGAACCATCAAACGAGAGATGAACAGACACCGATAGCCATGTAAGACGAGAAATCGGTTAACAACAAATACATATAGAAAATTGTAAGAGGTAGTTTAGGCTTATTTTGTATTAAAAAAACATTATTTAGTGCGTTGATGAGAAAACTGTAATAAAATGTTGATCACTAAAAGGTAGTCTTGAGAAACAAAAAAGATCTGAATCATTCAACAGTATATACAGGATGATGCATAACTACAGGAAGAAAGTTTTAGGGGGGACACTAGGGTTTGAAATAAACATTTTCCTGTTAAAATTACTTTTGCTTCCATTAGTTATCAAACATTCTGTATACGAACAAATAAATTACAAACAGTGATCAAAAATGAAGCCTCGTATTCTTTGTTGAGATTTGCACAGAGCGATTAGCTTAAAAACCCATTTTTACTGTTTTAAAAATGTGTATTGTTAAAGCCAGAAAGTAAAATAATTTTAAATTTGGCGCATGAAATCACCTGAATATTTTTCAAAATCCGAAGCTTTTCTTAAAACTTATGCTCCAGTGTGCAGATAGAAATCTGCACCATCTCCAGGGAATTATTATTTAAACTCAGCATTAGATTTGGCTTTGGTGCCCGCTCCGAACGTTGGCGTTATACTCGCAGAACAGTTTCACATTCCAAATTATATTCTTGAAGTTGGATTTGGCGTTGTGTCGCGGATAAGTTGTTTATCCATCGGCGAGGCCTCGAAATGCTTGGGATTAGACCGAGGAGGATATACATATCTTTCCTTTTGTTCACTGACATATAGTACCCAATATCAAACTATTTTACTTTCTGGCTTTAAACATATTAATAAAAATGGAATTATAAAAAAATATAAAAATATCCTTAAATAAACTAATCACCCAGTATGTTTTTAACTATGGGGATTAACGGAGTTATCATTTTTATCAATTGTTTTACGGTATACTGCAGTATTTTTGTTAATAAGCGCATTCAAAACCTTCAAGCGAATTATAGCTGCTTAAACCAAGCACTTTGAATTATTTTTCAAGCGGTTTCTATATACATACGTAAACGGCACCACAGCCAAAAACAGTTCAGTAAGCTTTATTTACTGTCAGCCTCAGGTACACTTCGTTGTGACACGAGACATAGCCGTAGCATTTTAACTCCGTACGTTATTTACTACCACTCATTGGCCTTCTAACGTTAATTAACACCTATTATAATATAAGTACATGTAGCTAAGAAAAAATGTGTTCGAATTCTAGCAATGTAATTTGACAAAATGTTGCCAAACCAACACACGTTTGAATCCTTCTTCGCGTTCAACCAAACGTGTAACAGCAGAAATTTTAATTAAATACAATTTGTACAATGTGTTTCTGTAACTGTTTTACTTCATTTCTAGCGGTTTTTCACCAAGTCATAAAGTATGTTTGACGATTAAAAACAATTTCATAATCAGGTCTACCGTAAAGCTGTTTACAGTTTACCATGGAATTAAGCGGAAGTTGTGATAAAGAGAGAGAGAGAGAGACAACGGAACTCGGTAATGAGGCAACAAACAAGTAGACTTTTCCATCCTACAGGGGCGGATTTCAAAAAGGAGAATGCGAGTGTGTAATAACGCTGTGTGCACGTGTAAAGCTCAAATGAGGCTTGCTTCAAAATTCATTTGATAGGCAAAATCAGTTTTTTGGTTATTAGTTATATACATTGGTTCAGTTTCAACTCGAACACGCTTTTAAGTAAAGTTTAAGTCGTTAAAAGAACTAAGAAATTTTTTTTCTTAAACATAAGAAAAAACATTTTAAACCCTGAAAACGTTAAACACTGAAACACGAATACATCTATATCAACTAAAAATCTCCTTTTAGTTAAACCTAAAAAAATCTCTTAGGTCCAAGTAATTGTTTGACGGATACATCCATTAGTTGACAATAAGATGATCCGAAATTATGCTATAATTGTTGCTTGAACTGCACATGAAAACTTAGTACGTGTCTTAAATAAAATGAGTTCCATGAGGGTTATGGAAACGGTAAAGGATACAAGGTGACTCAAATTAGAAAAAAAATGTGCATTTTTGTACCTGTTCAGGAAATGTTCTAAAATTCAAAATATGTGCAGAAGTTGTTAAAATATGAATAAATAACTAAAAACTGTGAAATCATACATTTTGAGAAAACCATTTGAGTAAATTCTACGAAATTTGGCAGTTCTCTATTATCGACAATAGTCAATCGAATGGAGCCTCAGAATTTTTCCAAACTTTCTAAATTTGGAGGAATTATATTCAACTTTTTTATTTCTTATGGTCGCCATATTGGACTTCGGTGGCGTTGAATAGGCAATAAAAACAGCTAGAAGGTAAAATGATTCTTTTGTTTATTTTGTATACTTTGGTAAATCCGAGGACACGTTGTCATACATGGTTAAAAACCTTTTTTTATTGTTTATTCAACACCACCGCAATCCAATATGGCGGCCATAAAAAATAAAAAAGTTGAATATACCATAATTGTTCGAAATCTAGAAAGCCCGGAAACATTTTGAGAACACCATTATATTGGCAATTGTCGATAATAGAGAAATGCCAAATTTTGTAGAATTTACTCAAACGATTTACTCATAATTTTTGAAAATCAAAATTTTTAGTTTTTTACTCATATTTTGATAACCCCTGTACACATTTTTAATTATAGAACATTTTCTGAGCGGGTACAAAAATGCGCATGTTTTTTGTAATTTGAATTACCGTGTATTTTTTATTGTTTTCATAATCCTCATGGAGTTCACTTTATTTGGGACAACCTGTATAATCAAACGCAAATATGCTGAATTACAAACCGATGATTTGAATCATTTTAATTTTAACCGACGCCGTACTTGTGATCATTCAGCGCTCTTCACCACATCGGGTGACGGATGCATTGAATGGAAACTTAAATTCACAAAATTCGTTCCCTTCGAGTTCCATTTTTGTCTTCTATTTTTTCCAATTTGCATCGTTATCCTTGTTGTGATTTTATTATTATCTTTTCATTGGCTGCTAATAAATTCCCTTGGCAAAATTATATTTCCATACCTTGTTTTACTTTAATCTTTCTTTAGTATTTTAACATGCACCCTCGATAGAAATCCTATAGGTGACTTTATAGATCATACAGATAGCAAGAGGGTTCCTAGAAACAGCAACTAATTTTAAAATAATTTACATATTGACCTATAAAAAGAGGCTATTTTTCCATAATTTATCTCAGATTTCATTTTGTCTGAGGTTGAACTAACTTGAACTTGAATTTTGTCTAACCTGAACTATTTTTACATGAACGGACTATTTCTTAAGTCTAAAGTGTTTGCCCCAGATCTAGGTAATTTTTAGTTTAGCGTTAGAGTTTGCTAGGAATAGCGCACGTATTTGTCAATATAAAAGACCGACTTATCGTGTCAGAGGTATCAAAATTCTGGAACCGTTGCATGTTCTTCACTAACTATACATCGATCTTCCTCTTTAGGTTACTTAAACACTTGATATAGTACATATTGACTTGCAGTGTAGTATCATAATGGCGTATTATCTTATGTCATCTTATATATTTACTCACTTGTCCAAATATACCGCCAATGTTATACTTAAAACAATTTGGAACTTACCTCCGGATTGCTTTTGTTGATTTGATTTGATATCATCGATAAGGTTAAGTCGCGTTCCCACGTACTAGCTGTCCATACTTTTAAACCTTAGAGCGTTCGGCAAAACATGATGCAGTGGAAATTTTTAACCTGATAATTTGGTTCTGTTTGCTTTGTTTTTTGGTTTCAAATTTTCTAGATAACGGTACATCCCGATAAATCGGAAAACAACGAGGTTTTGCACTAGGATAAGGCTCTTTTTAGATTTATGGATATTTGATTAGTTTAACGCTGATTGGTTACTTAGGACTGCTAATAAAACATGTAGACTTAAGTACTCAATCTCCATTAAAACTAATCTAATATCCATAAATCTAAAAATACCGCACTCCAATGCAAAACTTCGGTGTTTTTAATGTGTGGAAATGTACTCGAGATGTTAATGCTGAGACAGAATTTAGAGCTGCATTTCTGAGGGCCTTAATGGAGTTATATAGTATACTTTCTTGTCGCAATTGTAAGCTTCAGAAATCAGAATTTTAGTGGTTCAGGTCAACCCGCAAACTCCAAGAATCTTGTGGATCGTTAGTGCGGTTAAGGCCGGTTCCGATAGAGTCGAAATTATAAATAATTTGTTTTTTTTGTCAGGAATTTTTCCGAAGAATTTGTTCAGTCGTTGATTAAAGTTCATTATCGACATGCGATGAGGTCTCTTTCAATTACGTAATTTTTGGGTATGTAGATAGAGATAGAGATGTAGACGGAGTAAATAATTCTTACTGGTAAGTTTCGTCCAATAGACTGAACATTGCTAAATCAATTGGAAGCCGAGATCTGGCAATTAAATTATATGCAGCAATTAGAGGTTAAAAACCACTCTGTCACCGCCACAAACGCTGTTCATCTTCGTAGAAAACAGAACACAACTATCGGCAATAAAAAAAAGTTCCTTTCGATTGAAAAATGTCTTTTAGACATACTAAATCTATATTAAAACTGAACAAACGTAAAAAAGAATTATGTAGATCCTGCACACAGATGCAGAGATAATGAACTGAAAAAAACACTTAACGACCTCAACAGAAATATGAAGACACCAATATTGACAAGACAAGTGGTTGGAAGCAGGCCAAGAAATCGACAAATTATTAATTATTACTCAACGAAGGTAGAGCAGAACGTTACACAGACAGAGATAAATCTAATGCATTTACGGACACTTTCAGTAGACACATAATATTATAAAAATTCCCCCCATTGCGGTGGTCAGTCGGCGAGGTGATTCTCCGGCTAGCACTGCAGATTAGCTCGGTTAGGACTTCCACCCAAGTTACGGAACCGAACGACCGGTCGGCTCGAAAGCGTTTTCCAAGTCGACTGGTTCTAAAGAGCCCAAAAAATGTCGAAGTTACCCAACTCCCCCTTCAGAAATACTAATGGAGTTACCCTCTCCTACATCATTTAGCAGGAGAACTCCCCTTGGTGCCTTTCAGCACTCCTGCAATTCGGGAAGGTCACATCTCGGCGTTAATTCCATGGGACTTCTTTAACTTTAACTTACCGCCTCCTGTGTTCTTCAATTTCTCATTAGTTCAAGCAGTAATCAAATAAAATGTATAAATAATAGCTAACCATCTGTGTTAAAAGCAACATAATATCTATAAATCCAAGAAGTCTACTAATGCCTTTTAAGATAGCGATGTGAAAAGTTCGCTTCAAAGAGACTATTTCTTGAGGGGGGTTTATTGTGCTTCTTGGCTTCTGAAGGTCTTTGGCCGTTACAGACACCCAGAAATTTACCATCGACTTTAACCTTAAAGACAGTTCAGAACTTATTCGATCGACGTTAAACCCACTTGAGTAATAGGTACTCGCAAACCGTTGTTCTTTCAAAAGACACTAATGTTATTCCTGAGCCATGATCCCACGAGTCTACTGCCACATTCCAGAGGGTCTCCAGAGTTCTGTGTTTTCATCGAAATAAATGAATTTTCCTCAAACTTTCAGTTCATTGGATCTATTACGAACGAGCAGAGTTTTTCCTCAAGTTTGTGTCATAATTGCAAGCAATTGGTTCAGCCACGATCATTAACGAATCATTCAGCTGAGTGGTCCATTAGCTAATGATGTTCGTTAGCAGTCGCTGAACTACTAACGAATGGTTGCTGCAGGGGAAATGTTCTCCTTTGTGACAATGATAATCGCTATAACGTCATCTTTTATGAGTATATCAATAGCTTCCCCAGTTTGAAAACTGCTTTCTTTACCGTCATAGAGCTGAACTAAGTTAGTCAGCTGAAACAGGGAATGATTGCGTTCAGTGTAGTCTTACGCATATCCGAAAAATTTGTAAAAATGTTTGAATAAACTAAAAGTTAGAAGCCGCCTCCTCTGTGTCCATCATTGCAGTATTTGCGCCCCATCGTGATGGCAAAATGGAGCACTCTTAATACCCCTGCAATAAAAAGAAACATTACCCCAACCAGCGACTGCCCACCACCAATTACGAACACCTTTAATAAACACTTTACAGCTGCAATAAAATCAATCCTTGTCAACTGTTTCCCATTCATCAAACCGGCTTCCCCTCCCAAGAGCCGACGTGACAGCTGCCGAAATTATACAGCTTCGTTAATCTGACTTGGCTGTTACGAAAAAGATCCATCAACCGAGCCAAAAATAAAATTTGAAAACAAAATCAAACACACACAGCACACACAACAAAATGGTATGCGAGTTCCCTGCCAGCCCGAAGGCGCCGTTCGGGCGCGATCGTGCTTCCTCGCATGACGTCAATGCGGATCAGACGAGTTGATTGGTTAGGGGCGGAGTTAGATCCAGGCGGGTCGAAGCCCAAGCTCGGTTCTTTCGGGCAGCTAGTACGTTCGAAATGTCTTAAAAGTAAGCACGTTGCATCCTAAATCGCGATTTTTACCCTGAAACCTGTATTTTACTGCTATTTCTTTTCGGTGTAGTGCTCGAGAAGGTTTCCAGTTGCTACTGTGAAATTTTCATCGAGATCGGACGATTCTAACCCGGTGAAATCGTAAGGTGAATCCCAAAATATTTTAACATTAATCTGTGTATGTAGGCGATGCAACGTTGCCGGTTAGTTCGGTCATAGACGTTGCCGATGCGATTTTTTAATGTCGAGCCATCGCGGCAACCATAGCGAGTGAGGCCCGAGACAGTTGAATGCGCAACTTGGAGGTAATGTGATTTTTTGTGTCAATGCACTGTTTTTACCTTTGATATGCTTTCGCTCGCACTCTCTTTAGCCGCTTTCGTAATTATTGTTTGCATTGGGTAATTGCTAACTAGTAGTTAGTTCTTGCAGCTAGTTAATTACAGCGCCTGCCTGGCATTACCGTATGGGGAGTATGCTTATAAACAAATTGCAGATGTGGCCCACAATTGCATAGTATAATGGTGAGGCGAATTCGACCGTGACAATAGGCACAATGTCGGCCCTGAGAAAGGACTCAGAAAATGGTCACCTTGAATAGAAAGCCATTATTTATCATTGACACCGTAATATCGAAATCTTTTTCCATTTCCCAGAAAAAGAGGCCATAACGGAATCGAAAGTTTTGGCGTTTGAAGAAGAAAAACAGATGACAAGGCTCAAGAGATGGTTTAATGTTAATGAGTTCTCAAGGTTGAGACAACATAAGACCACCCGTCTGGTGGTCCAACCTGGCCAAGTGGAACCACCATACATTATCATGCTTCACCACAGTACTCGATACATATCGAAGATACCTCTCTACCGAAAGCGAAATAAACAAATGCCGGCGCTGCTGCACGAAATAACAAACGACGACGGCAATAAATACATCACATCGGCTTTTTCTCTCCATCCTCGTTCCGCCGCATAGCACCGCGTACCTCTTTGTTTAAGTGCTAGTCACGAGTATCGCCGCTTTTCTTTTTTTAGGCAGCCGTAATGACACGCTATCCGTCTCTCTCGCAAATTACTACTTGCTTTCGACTTGCTCCTCTTTCTTTTCCGAAGCGACGTTGCCACGCGTCCTTCTGTCTTCGTTCTTCGTCGGTTTCGTGTCGGCGATCCGCCCTCTGTCCTCGTCTATTTCATTAAATTTGAGCCTCCGAGCCGGAATGTTACGGTTCGAGAGGGCTTTAGGGATCTCTCTACAAGATTACGCCGGTTATGGGTTACGTCCCTTTCTAGAACAGCGGTATGTGTGTTTGTTTCCTGCCTGAGGGGTGCAAAACGTAAAAAATAATATCGTCAGGGGAGATCGGAGGGTCGAACTCGTTCGGATGGTTTTAGTGCGAGTACGTAGGGATGCATGGTTTTGTGAAGTTATTTGACGATCGATTTTTTGGGCAACTGCGAATGAAGCGGCATGGCAGGAATAGGAAGGAAGCAGGAATGGGGCATTTTTGGCCAATGGATAATGCACGCTTGTAGTTTTAGTTATTAGTAAGTAGGTACGGAATTCATTTTCTCAATCAGATCACTATCACCTATTAGTTAAAGGTAGAAGAAGGTTATAGGTAAGTAACTGTGGGCTTTGCAAGAAAACAGACTGCATCGCTACCTGGTTAAAAGGAACATCGATTTTTTAGTGGTAAATTTCAATTTTTTCTGGTTAGTAATGTGTGTCTAATGTCATTTAACACTAAAATCACTGCCACTCATCGAATTCTGACAAACATTCAGCGATATCTTCGGTTCTGCAGAGATATAGAGAACCTGAAGGACTGTTACACTGATGCATTCCCTGAATATAATGCAATAACATAACCACCCCCATTTAGACGTGTGCGAACTTAGAGCATTAAGGAGCGTCAAAAACAATCGCTTATATGTATTTCCAATGCTTTTGATCCAATGTCATCAAAAGCGTTGGAGCCTCGATCCAATATTTTTGATCTAGGATATGTCAAGATTTATATAAAATTGAACATAAATGACTCTCAGAAACTACTTCACGAAGCCCCATTCAAGTCATCGTTAGAAAGTACAAGCACGGAGGGGCAAGCGATCATATAGAGTAGATTGTGAATGATTGTACCACTTTCGATATTACAATATCAAGAAGCTCATATAAAGTAGAAGTTAGTGTCTTGATGACTCTAACAAAGAGATCAAAGAAAGAGTTTATATTCATTATTTTCTGTGAGGACCAATTTAGAGCCAGCCCAAAGTTTCCATCAATGTAGACGGTCAATTGGATGGTTTGATGCTATCAATGAAACTTTATATTGTTTTGAAGCCGCCAACGTTTCTTCCACGCAATGTTGCGTCTCTATTAGATCTAATTTTTGAAGAGAGCTTCTTCTCAGAAATTACCAACTTCTCTGTAACTACTTTCTACCTTAATAGGGTCAAAATTTATTGTAGTTAACCTTTGAAGTTTTTCATGCAAGAAGGAATGTTTTTGATAGATACAAAGGTGATTTATTTTTTATTATTTTTCTTCACATTTGAACGTGAATAACGATGATTTTCTATGAATTTGAGTTCATTTCTTATTAAAACTGCAATCAGGAGCTAAAAACCGACCGATCAGAATAGTTAAGACCGTAACAAGGTTCGGAACATAAGAAAATCTCAACCGTCAGAATATCAACCAATGGTGTCAAAAACTGAAGACGATGAGTTAAGATACAATAAATAATCTTTTGGTCAACGTCAAGAACATCTAAAAATGCATAAAAGACGGGAGCGAATAAAAAAATCTAAATGTATGTGTGAGTGATAGACAAAATGAACATAAAAATGTCTCAGAAATGACATCTAGATGTTTTTGATTATGAGTACGTCACGTTATTATAAAGGACAGTATGGCACTATCTACATACTCAGAGCCACCATCTCAACATGTTCTTTAAATCTTACTGACTTTCAAAAACCTAAAAACAAGTCATTGCACCTTAGTGTTAAATTCCAAAACTATCTATTCACTGAAGTTGTATGGCGAAAGGTGTGACAGATCATCCAGACTCCTCTCTTAGTTACCAGATTCCCTCTCTCTTGGTTTGATAGAGAGTTTTTGAAGGCTTGAAGCTTTATTCCAACATAAAGGAAAATCAATCGTCAGAAGCCGGCAGAGATATGTGCAAAGAGTCCCGACCGGTATTCTCCGCATATTTCTGCCTGTTCTTGACGACGATTCAGGATTGGTTTACCTATTTCTCTGTTGGAACAGACCTATAGATAAAAAATTGTTCTCAGAATTAACTTTCAATTATGCGTCATAGTTCTGTAGGACTAACTCCCTAATATCTACTTTGTAAAATTATCAAGTATCTTGAGTGTAGGCTTTCTACAAATTTTGTCTATAAAAAACGCGTATAAGGAATAGTACATATCAATATATGATTACAAGCCCCTATAACAAGCCCCCTATAATTCCCTATAAAAACCATAAATTGTCTTGACAAAACCATATAACTATCCTACTATCTAATACTCCATTTCCTGCTACATAAATAAAGTTTGTTGCCTAATCAGCGATCCTGTAGAGATTACATTAAGTGTTAAATTAACATTCATGATATTACTGTTGCAACTTCATCCTTAGTTTCCTGATGATTTTTCTATCAAGTGGAATATATCTCTCCCTTTAGTAACCCTTATATTTTGCTTCTGTTACTACGAATTAGCAACAATCTTTTTAAAGGCCAAAATTATCTCGTTTTTAAGATTGTGATGAAGCGAAACAGAAAAATAATTTAGGGTGCATGATAAATCAAATCTAACAGTGGATTCGAACATCCAAAAAGTGCACATTAAGTGCGACAATATGGCTGCCAAATGCTATCTGCGCTTGTCTAACACGTTACTACACATCACACAGCAACATATAGCTACATAACACAACAAAGACAGTAAATAAAGTCCGCCATATTATTGCATTGCTTGCGCACTGGTATGAGTCTCGGAATACGTTTCTAGTTATAGTTAAGTTCATAGTCATTGTATTTTAGAAGTGATGATGTTTTCAAAATTGTTATTTCCGCCATTCAGTGTATTATATTGTCAGCTTCTCTGGCGTTCTCTACAATCTCAAGAAAGAAAGGAGCACAGAGTATTCATCAACCCTTCGTCTTATCGACCAATCTGGATTAACCAAATGCTCTTTTGAGAAAAAAAGAAAAAGTCGCTTTATATCTGATGCAGTAACTACTACTTTGCAGGATGGTTTTCATTTTGTGCTGAACTTTAATTCAATGTGGAATTTTGAGAAATTTTAGAGTGTTTCAAAGTCAAAAATACGGAATTTCATCGAAGAAAATAGAACCAAATGTTCAAATCGGATAAAATTGCTTTAAACTAGAAGAAACATGAATAGCTTCGGTTGCAATTTTTCGAAGCGGAAAAGGGATGTCTATTTAACATTTTACAAGAGATACTTAAAAGGAAATGAAGAAAGAGCGAAGATTTTAGAAGCAAGTGAAAATGGGATATTTTACCGAGGACCTCCTATTAGATAGGAAGGATATATAGGATAGGAAGTTGATACCTTCTATTAGAGAATTGTATTGAGAAAAATTTGGAAAGGGAGAAGATTTATAAGTGTTAACCCTGAAACAACCAAAATAATCCCCCATCAACTTCCCGAGAAAAGGGAGGAACTTTGAGACCATAGAATTTTAGTTTAACTTATCTCTAAGAATACTTTCAGCGAAGTAGACATTTGCAAGGCTGTGATTAAATAGAGAAGCTCTTTTATCAGACCTATGAAAGTGCAAATAGGTCATACAAATAGGCATTAATATCACGAGCACTTTAAGTATATTCTAAAAACGTCTTTGTGATGATAACCTAAAGGAGAGAAGGTCAAGCAACCACCCTCCAAGAACGTTCGAAAGTAAATACATTTTAACTGGCATTGGTCGATAGAAAATTGACTTAACCACAGCCCTAAATCGAGTTGATTTTCCAGGAAAGTTGTTTACTTACCCTCTGATTCTTGAAAAGTGATCACATTACTGTTCAATTTATGGCGCAAATGAAGATGATCTCATGAAGTCTGGATACTTTCTAGAATTTGAATTTGAATTTGAATTGAAAAGAATGCCATTAGAGAAGAAAAACTACATGACCTGAGAGTTGGAAAATGCTGAATGAGCACATTTCTCAATGTAACCAAATTTTCATCGACGAATCACTCAAAAAGAACCAAAACGGTGGCAAGCCTAGACCCCCCAACTAAGTCCAAATTCTTCGTTTTTCCCCCCTCTAATTTTCAATAAATTCGATGTTTGTTTTTGCTTCGAGTTGACTGTTATTAATTCTGTTTGGCTTACTAATATAATCATAGAGTGTTTACTTAAGTAGTTAGCATGTGGTGCCTGGTGGAACTTTGCGGTCTGCCTTCGTAGTAATGGGTTTTTAGAGTTGTTGGTTCGTTGACTTGAACTTTAATGTCTCGTTTTTTACCATCGATTCAAGTAATAATTGAGAATAGCGAAGAAAAACAACAAGCTTTCGTCACGCAAACTGGGTAAGCCCTTCTTCACTGCCGAGACTCATAAAGCCGTCTCGTACGAGAAGTGAATACTCAAACAGAAGAACCGGATACGGAGGTTTATATACAAATTATTGCCCGGCTTTGAAAACACGTTGTATGGGGCTTATGTAGAAAAGACAAATAAAAGTGCTTGGTGAGATTTATCAAAGAATCTCACCTGTACTAAACACGCCTTAGCGATAAATCGGAAGCTTTGGTTAATTTAACACTTAACTGGTCTCAAACAAAAACGTTGAAATTAGCCTACCCAATGGAGCATGACTTCCAAGAACACTGCTCGACTGAGAGCTGTTTACTAGACTTTCTCGCCTTCCATGAATAAGCAATTAAAACATAGCTACAAGATCAAAAAACGCCTTAAAAATTGTAATACGAGCTTAATAGAATCCTCGCAGTCGATCAATTCACCCTGAGCACTCAGCAGAGACATAAATTTTAAATATGAGAAAGGGACAGCTGCAAAAATAGTTCGGCTTTACCCGATTTAAGGGCGTCCCGCCGAAAAATGCCGCTCCGATCTGTCTACTTTTGCTACCCATAAGCCGAAAATAGGATTTGCTTTTAGTCTCTTCACATCTTAATGACTTGTCCCATTAAGGGAGAAAATTTGAAGGGCGATGATTGGTTTACATGTAGAGGGTGCAATTTTGTTCATGGAAAATTTCACCTGAATTACAACAGTATTAAAGATTCATTAATCATTATAGTGTAACCCGAGCGTGGGTTACATGTCTGTACTTAATTATACGTTGTTTGGCAGCAACTTTATATCTTCGAGCAGGAGCAATTTGTCTATTCCGCGAATGATGGATCGCTGCGAGATCTGTATGTAAAATGAAAGTTGATGTGTGTAATAATCACCTGATGATGTTATAATGCTCAAAGCGAGAGATGTGCAAGGTCCAGAAATAATCACAAAATTAATCATGAGCAAAAAACTTTTACACTGATACTTCGAGTTAACACTGCATTAATAACGCTCATTGACATACATGTATATGTAGATCGTCGTGAACCCAACATTATTCAGCAAAATCCTCTCATATGGACTTTTTTCTTTTCCCAAATTTCCAGTTGATTTTTTTGTAATCAGCCAGTCTTTTCTCGCGTGAAAACATGTTGAATTATCCACAAACTTCCAATTTTTTAATATGATTACTACAGCATCGGTGGGTACTAAAAAAACTTTCTTAAATAGAAAAATCTGTTCATTTTCTAGTGATCCAAATCCAATGTCGTCATTGATAAAAGGAATCGTCATGTCGTTCGTGGCTCCTAATACAATTTTGTTGCCTAAGTTTATTTTATAATCACCACGAACAAGCGCATTATATAATAGACACATTTTATAGCACAGCCTACGGGATAAAGTAAATAACCACAACAAACAATAGGATTTAAAAGATAAAAAATAACCGATATTTCTATAAATACCTAGTGAAAAAAGTCGTCTATGTGGAAAACAGAATACTAAAACCCACAATGACTTTTCTATCAGGCACAAATTTCTTCGAGAATATGAATTTTTTAAGATATTTCTAATTGTTTCCTCTTCGCAAGGTACAATCGTTTTTACAATTTAAATTGTCAATCGGTGAATAATCAATATTTACAGTGGTGGCCAACTAATTAGAAACGAATCCAATATGCAAGTCATTTTAATAGAACATCTCAATACCAACATTATTTTATGCTATTCGCTTTTTTTACAATCAGGCTTAAGCGGCTGAGAAGCAGAAACAAAAATAGCCTAAACAAACATTTGAATATTTATTTGAAAACGAATCTAGATAGAAATCGTATTTCGCACTTGAAAATGATTATTTTAATTTTTTTCACATATACTCTATCAGTGCAAAAATTAATATATTAATAGTAATTTGTTGTATTATACAATGGTCTAGAAATCAAAGTTGCGAGTGCCACGTGCAAAGTAATTTATAGTTTCAGGCAGTGTGGTTGGTCTTATAAAGAAATATCAAAGTATTTGAATTGTTTAAAAAAATGGTGTTTAATGCTTGAGAACACAAAAAAATATGGTACCCACGAAAATATTCCACGCAAAAGAGGGCAAGAAAAACTAGCCAAAAAAACTGACAAGACTATAGTTTTGGTGGCAAATAAAAATCCAATAATGACGTCAGATGATATTAGAAAAGAAATTTTGGTACAACCCTTCATTTCCACACGTACTATAAGATGACGGCCAAGTGATGTTCAGTTAGTTTCATGAAAGAAACCACTTTTAACAAAGAAAAAACCGTCAAGCTCGGCTGAAGATCGCAAGAGATCACATCGCTTAGGGGATAGATGACAGGAAAAAACATTATGGTCAGATGAAACTAAAATTCAAAGAGTCCGTAGTGATGATAGAGTAAATGTAAGACATCCAAAAGGAAAAGAAAATGATCCAAAGTACACAACTACTGCATTAAAATATGATGGAAACATTAAGTTATGGGGTTGCTTTTCGTGGCGCGGTGTTGGCCCTCTAATCAAGATCGAATGTGTTATAGATCAAGAAGAATATAAAGACATTTTGGAGAATCATATGCTTCCAATTGCCGAAGAAAATTTACCAATTGCTTGGATATATCAACAGGATAATGATCTAAAACATATAAATCGTTTAGTTAAAAGATGATTTCAACACAAATATGTGACGGTTATTGAGTGGTCTTCGTGCAGTCCTGACATGGATCTTTGGTCTGACTGAAAATCTTTGGTTTCAACTCGAAAGAAGCGTAAAGCAAGAAAAAATAAAAAACTAAGGAATTAGAGGACATCGTTCAACAAAAATGTAGTCATATAACACCAAAAATGTGTCAACACTTAGTTGAGTCCAAACCAAGAAGATACAGAGCTGTAATTGATAAAGTTATCCAACAAACTATTATTTATTTTAATTTTAAGTAATCCTGTTGATTAATAATACATTTTTCTTTATTTTTTGTAATGAAAAGCTGTCGTTTAGAATTAGTTGTCCATAAATAAAAATGTATATCCATTGTATGTTGATTTGTAATGAATTTTCGAATTCAGAAAAGAATAAATATACATATATTTAAAATTCTTAATGATCTTCAAAAGTTCAATATTTCGGTTTTATCGTTTCTAATTAATTGGCCACCACTGTATATATTGGTCGGATGTAGGCTACATCATAAATTGAAGTATCGGAAATTAAAAAACACAAGGGCACATCTATCGTCCGAGTCTGTCACTATCGAAGTATTTATTGATAGAATATAACAAAATGCGCTTACATCAAGTTAAGAATACGCCATTTCCAATTTTAATATAGCTCGAAGGGCGTCTAGGTACGCTTTTAAGTTTAATTGCCATCAGTTCTTCCTCTTTTACTTCAATCTTAATGTTCATCGAATAAGTTCGAAGGACCAAAAATTACGGTTGGCTGAATAACTTTAACTATTCTGTATCAAATTCAGTTATCATTACAACATAACAGTCAAATTAAACAAATTCGTGCCACTCAGACAACAATCTTATTTCAATAGAACATTTTAAAGACACAACGAATGATAAATTAAATAGATAAAAATTTTCAACCGTACTCATGCTTAAACAAACTTGGAAGTGAGTGGAGTGCGATCACCAACCGTCTCAATTCAATTGACAGGGGGTCATTAACGCGGATCATTGCTAAACTTTTTTAAAGTCGGGCAATTAAAACTTTGATTTAAATCATTGCAGCAGTTTTCCACTACTGCAGTGATTTTATCAAAAATCATTTTGGAAATATAGAAATTTACACTATTACACTTTCCTAACGTACTGCCAAAATAATGCTCGTGTTCCGCCAAACAGATAGACGCCATGTTGACGTGTCAATCAAGCACCGATAGTCGATTGTTTGCCGTTGATTAAAAAAGCTACCCAAACAACGGTACACATCCTCGATAAAAGGCGGTTAGATGTAAGTGCCCAGATTAAACGATTAGATTGTGCTTAATGTATCCTCAACTACCTGTCACTTGATATATTAATACATAAACAAATAACCACGGTTTATTTACTGTTAACAAGTGCCTACTTGTCAGCTAGCATCAAACTATTCAATCGATTAATTCCTAATTACCATATTCACGTCAAACCCACCCCTGATTGAGTGAAACATATGCCGATCGCTCGCCTCATCACCCCCCTGATACGTGTACCGCGGCCTTCTTCGGGTTAATTATGGCCCCCACATTCGTTTGTTTAATAATGCCCAGAGGGAGAGCAAGGCCTACTTGACGAGTCACGTTCAAGGGTCGGAAACAGGCCACTCCCATCTCTTACGTCATTCTGATCTCCTGTTCGGAGACCCTGCGAAACCACGTGGCTGAAGCGGGCGGCAAGGACGAATTTCGAGGGAAGAGATGTGGTGATGATGAGGGTCTGAAAGGCGATGACTTACTACTTATTTATAAGGAATTTATCGGAATATCAATAGGTATTCCGATAAACATAATTGAAGATACAGTTAAGAATTTTTGTTAGATTTTGAAAATATTGGGTTATGTTTGTTAATGTCATGATATGAAGTGGATGGGGGGGTCGTTAGTAGAGGATATGAAGATGAAGAAAATGCAGAAGAACTATTTCTTTTAGTGCACGCTGTATAGCATTGGCAATTTGCGATTTTTATTTATATTTTTAATTTCCGTTAGTACATATAGAATATACAGGAAAAAGAAACACATTCTTCACATCTTTTTTGTGTGCAGTGATGAAAAATCTATCAAAACTTATGAAATGACATACATTTGAACATATTTTGCTGCTGCGTTCAATATTTACAGAATTACAGCTTTTGTTGTTACGTATACTGTATGTTACGTATATTGGCATTATTTGTTAACTGAATTTTAAAAAAATGAAGTCTTTCGTTACTATAACTAGTTGCAAAATGAAATCGGTTTAGTCACCGATTTCGATTACAAAAATCTTTATGTGTTAAAATGAGAAAAACAAGTATAATATGTAATATATTATAATAAAAATAACATTCAATTAGGTAAGAATCGTTTTAAATATCCTTGCTATGCTGTTTTTAATCACTTATTTATTATTCATTTGCACGTTGCTATGCGTGTAAATGAATACATTCATTTGCATGTTGCTACTTCGAAAAAAAGCTCTGACCGATCCATTTTTATTTTAAGTTATATGTACATTATTTAAGCTACATATTTTTTTAAATTTATACAGAGCGTCCCTAAAACAAATTGTGATAACTTACTTAATTTTTTACAACCTCTTACAAGTATTAATCATGATTCTCGAAGAAAACCTAATTTCGGATCTAATGTAAATTAAATAATTCGTAATCCTAATTTGAAAGAAAGTGTTAACAGTGGCGTGTGAACGCAACTTGTCATTCATGGACGTATTGTTGGAAATATGATGCGAGTTGCCTATTTCGAAAATTCAAACTAATATCAATGACAGAACTGTTTCATGAAGCAGAAATACTGATGACAAAAACTTTATTACGACCATCTGGTTAGAAATAATTATGGTTAGGGCTCTAACCATACTATATCAATGGGCCTAATTGGTTTGGTGACGGTTACAATTTTGACATAACCTCCTTTTAAGTTTTTGCCTTTGCCACTGGAAATAAACAGAAAATAAGTCGAGCTTGCTCCTTCAGGCTTGCAAAGCACGGCGTCCTTGCTCTGTACTCTTCTTGCTCTACGAGCCTAAGAGCGTTTCGCGACTGTTGATTATATTCAGACTGACGCTTATTTAATAATTTTCTCCCAACTTTCAGATTTAACGCTATTACACGACGACTATTACAAACGGTTTCTTCTTCAAATCCGACACAAATATGCCGTGATTTCCATATTTTGGTTCGTCGAAATAAATTCTATGGGTTTCGACACACGGAACGCTTAAAACCAAAGAAGCGGAACATTTTGCTGTTTGACTTACCGTCTATTCTACACTCCGAGTCTATTTTAGGCGAAGTTACTCGTCAGAATGTGACACAAACACCCGGGATATAGCAATAAACAAGAGTAAATGCAAAAAATAAAAATTAGATAAAAATAAAATCAGACTGATATCGGATGACAGATAATCTTAGACCTCTCCATGGATATTATCGAAAACTGCTTTTTAGACCACCTGTGGTTATTTTTAGAGCATTTTCGTGCAAAAAAAATTGTGAACTTTTAGTTCCAATTTGAAATTTAAGCAATTTTTGGACCTTTTAAACGAAATATAACGTACAGATAATCGATAGAGAAAACTCCAAAATTTCATACCACAAGAATTTTTTTATAGTTGGATACATTACAATATATGTAACAGGAAATCACTGAGTGGCCTCTAAGTCAAATTTTTCGCATTTACAGTTTATGTGCTCTCCCCGAGCCATTCGAATTAGCCGCACAAACGCAAAATTTCAACAACGTTCTCACCTCTTTTTGGGGTTAAATCTTATCCCCACTTTCCTTAACCACCTCGGTATCATGGTTACGAGAATTGTACTCACGTTCAGAAAAACGACGACGTTGCCACGTATCATGGCAACTAGTTCGCTAAGGAACCACCAAGATGCGTTTGATAATGAAATTCATTATCATTTCGATATCAGGGGCCCAATTCTCTGGTAATATGATAAACAGTGAGAATGAACATTTTATTCAATGAAATTGGAGAATAACAGTTTTCAATCAATCAACATGGTAAAAATTTCATTCTCATCTCATGTTTTTATAGAATCACGACTGAAGTATAGTGCCAAAATGCATATTATTTGCAATAATTGTTTGACCATTAAAGTACTGTCTTAAAATATTCAAAGTTTCTTCATTACATATGATGATCAGTTTTGCTAAAAATGGACACTGCGGTTCATTATCATACAATTTTTCAAAAAATGAAGTTAAAATTTAATTTCAATAGGGATTTGCACTCAAATTCTATCAAAACTTGTATGCACTGAAATTTTGGTCGACGTTATTGGGTGGAAATATTTAATTGGTGAAATAAAAATGATTGTCACTCTCATATATTCGGATAGAATCGGGGCCTTACAGTTGATGCTTTGGAAAATAAATAATACTGCATTTAAAAAAAAATAATCTCACAAAAGTCAAATAACAACGAATTGGAGGTTTTTTTTAATGATCACCTGCTATACAGTGTGTCTACTTAACTTGCAATCATATGGGAAACTTTTTTATAATTACTATAAAAGAAAAAAGTTATTCTTTATAAAAAGTTCTGCATGATATTAAACCTAAAATGAAATAATCAGCCATATTTTTGGGGTCGTGTACTAGTTTTCTTAAAAATATGAATTTTTGTTCTAAAATTTTTTATCGTTAGTTTCAATAATCCACATTTATTTATCTCTTGTTTATTGAAAACATGATAACTTTTCGTCTCTTAATATATTTTCATATTAATTACACAATTTAAATATGTAATTATTGCATAAGAATAATTTATTTTTTGCTATTAGGAAAATACAAAGAGTTAATAATTTGTCCAACTATATAGTATTATTTACTTTAGTCATTCCATTAATGCCTCGTTATAATCAATCTCTCTTTCAAAACATTTAATTATTCTAACAGTGAAATTTGATATGAGTTAGAATATTTAACTCTTACAAGAAAGGCAGCAAATTTGGTTCTAATAAGACGGTACGTCGTACTGTTAGTACGTTAGCTGTTAAAAATACCTTCAAAATATTTTCAATGGAAAAGTAATTCTCAAACATTCAAATATTTTTTGGCCTTCTGGATCTCCTGACTTAATCCCTATGGATTATTTCTTATAGAGTTATTTAAAACAGAAAGTTTATCAGCAAAGGTCGTTTCAAGATATTAATCATTTGGGAAGGATCATTTCAGAAGTATGTTAGAAAATTACTCCAAATATGATAATGAATGTATTAAGGAAATTTGGAAAAAGAACGATTAAATGTTTTGAAAGAGAGGGTGCTATGTCGAGGCATTAGTGGAATGACTTAAAAGTAAATAACCCTACATAGTTGGAAAAAATATTAACTCTGTCTTTTCCTATTAGAAAAATAAATTATTCTTATGCAATAATTACCTATTTAAATTGAGTAATTGTTATCAAAACATTTTAAGAGACGAAAAGTTATTATGTTTTCAACAAACAAGAAATAAATGTGGATTGTTAAACTAACAATAAAAAAAATCTTGAGTAAAATTCATATTTCTAAGAAAGCTGATATACGACTGCAAAAATGTGATGTCTGATTATTTCATTTTATGTTTAAGATCATGCAAAACTTTTTATGGACGATAACTTTTTGTCGTAAAATTAATAATAAAAAAAGTTTCCCATACGATTCCAACTTAAGTAGACACACTGTATACCGGGAATCTTTGAGATGTGATTCACTCTGTTTCTTCTATTTTGCGCCGATAAAAACGAACTTTTTAAGTTAATTAGATATTTAAAAAATCCAAAGTATATTTACAGCATTTCTTCCATTACAGTATCCGTTAACAATAAGTTCAGAAAAAAATCAGTAAAAACATATTTTCGCAACAAGAATGACCTTATAAATGATATTTTCCCCTAAAAACGAATCTAAATCAGTAAATTGTATCGCAATCTCAATCGGTAACAACAATTACGACAACAAGCTAATAATAATTATTACGTCAGAGACATTTTTGTGCAAGGTCTCTTCCCCTCCTTCTTAGTGCCCTTTTAAATGGCGGGATCAATGAAAGCAAATTCACCCTCAATAATATTTGCACGAACCACGGGCATTACGAGGGTTGAAATGATTTAGGGGATGTAGGATTCCTTCTGCGCAGTTATGTTGCCCTGTTTATTGGCCCTTTAAAACCACGTGGCTGAGAGTTTTGCAAACCGGTTTCAAGGAAAATTCGCAACATTGAAAATTCGGAGAATAATGCTTCCAAACATTGCGAAATAAGCTACTTTTAATCGTTACCTCCGTGAGCAAGTCAAAAGATTATTGCTCATATGAAATTTAAATAAATTAATACTAATAAATAATAAATAAACAATTACAAATTCATTTTATAATTGCCTATATAACTTTATAAATGTTATATTAAAGTGTTTGCAACATTAGTTTTCCTATTTATTTTGATTTTATGATTACGATGAATAAATATAGTTCGGGTTTGTCAATAAATAATTTCAAAGCACTTTTGGCCTTTTGAATGGCAAAACAGGTTCTCTCTCGAGAAATGATGTCAAAATGACGTGTGTTTGATGATTTTGAACATGGCTGGACTGTGTTAATTGAGTCGTTTCAACGTCATTCCCAGGGAATTCTTTGGTCCTCAGGTTCAAGAATTTCGATCCTGGTGTCGAGAAACTACTACCATGAATTGGTTATATTAATTTATGTGAATTAATTCTACACATCATTTCTTCCTTACTATTTCCTGTCTTCAATACACATTTCTTATACCTTCCCCTGAAAGAACATCGATACCAAGCAGATATAGAAAACGTAATGTGGTTCTACCACTACTGGTTGATCAACAATTTTATTGTTGTCAAAAGTCCTATAGAGGATTTACAAATTTATGTAAAGTTAATGTGAATTTTTATTTTATTTTATTTTTAAGATTATAATCTATTTCATTTTTTTTAAAGATATATCATTGGTTTACGAGCTGTTTTTATTACTATAGATAATTTTACAAATTAAATTGATCACGTTAAAGTTTAAAATTAAATGCATTTTTTCATAAGTTTAGAGACATATAGAAACTCGCTTTTTGTATGCCTTCCATCGCCCTTAAATCTAAAAAACCGCAAAACCAACCACCTTTTTGCTCCATTAAACAAAAACCTCGAAGAGAAAAATACTAATCCTGACAAAAGCCTATTTACGAAAACCACTCGAGGGTAGCAAGAAAGGGCCACTCCCACCTTCTGCGCCATTCTGAGCTCCTGTCTGTGAGCCCTTTCAGGCCACGTGGCGAAGGGCCTACCGACAAGGTCGCCCAAAGGACGTAACGCATATGCGGTTCAATATAGTCCTCGGAGTAGAACAAAATGTCCTCCGTCCTTCTTTGCCCATGAGCGAGAGGAAGATAGTCAAAATCCCGGCAAGCGTTTTGGTTGGTTTCGAATTAGGGCCCTTTGACGGGTTGATGGAGGGGGTTGGGC
This sequence comes from Euwallacea similis, assembly GCF_039881205.1. NCBI lineage: Eukaryota > Metazoa > Arthropoda > Insecta > Coleoptera > Curculionidae > Euwallacea > Euwallacea similis. Next base: position 2,472,426 of record NC_089631.1, read on the forward strand.
GGCAGAAGGGGGTATTGACGAGGGTCGCCGGATGGCGTCTTAACCGAGGGGTGCATGATAAATGAGTTTAGGGAGATGTGAAAGGAAGCGGAAAAAGATAGGACGAGGATTGCGCTATAAAGGAATGATGAGAGTGGTTTCTTTTTTTATTTTCAAAAGTGTTGGTTTCTTTGCCTATAATAGCAAATGTGAAAAAAAAAATTTATATGAAAGAGAGTACAGAATGTTTATTTTGGAGTTACTAACGCTCTCATATCTTTACTTTAAGCACCTAAAAAATAAATTCAACGTTAATTTTTGTGGAACCACTCGAAAAGTCCAAATCAGAAAAAAGTAGAGCGAAATAAAATGAAATCACAATACACAATTTCCAATTGGAAAACCCTGGAAAGTTTAGTTAAGAGTTATCAAAGCCCACATTAACTAAATCAGTTGATTTCCCTACAAATACTGGACAGAATTAACTCTTAACATATCTCCAAAAAGTGCAAAAATCTTCCAGAGAAATAAGCAAAATTTGAAAAGTTGTAGCTTCCAAATGGAAAATTCTAAAAGGCTTATATTAAAGGTATCAAAGCTCTCATGTCTGCTCTTCAAGTACCGAAAATATCAAATTAATCTGTTGACTTTTGTGGGCATACTGGGCAAACTTGCTTAAGCACCACTAAAAGTTCACTGAAAAATCCACTGAAGACATAAGAGATTCAAGTGTAAAATAGGAACTTCAAAAATGTAAGAACCCATAGAAAATTCAATTTACGGTAGTTAGAGACACTATTTTTGCTCTTTAACGTATAAAATATCAGCTCAATGTATTGATTTCTTTGGAAGCACCTACTGAGCAAAACTGACTCTAAAATTTAGAAAATCCACTTAAGACATAAGCGACATTCAAAAGCAGTCTGTTCCAAATGGATTTAATTTGTAATTTTGTTTTATTCCGGAAAATTTTCTTGTATTTTTATTATAATTGAAAGCTTCAGGTTTGGCAGTCAATACAGACCCTAATTATCAAATATTGAATTCGAAAATTGGATTATTTCCCTCTGTTTTGAGATTGGTTTTATTTTAAAAACTTGAGATCAGCGATTCAATACGGACGATTGCCAAATATTAATAATTACACAGATCATAATTTCTAAGAAATAATGATCATGTAAATCAGCGAATTTCCAAAATCTTGATTTACAATAATCAATATCTTGATTTACAGAAAAAATCAAAAATTGCACAAATAGATAGCCTTTCTAAAAATATATTAATTTTTAAGAAAGATCAAACTAGATCTCTATTTTGGATGTATTTTGAAGCCTTTACATTATTTTATCTTTGAAAACCGTGTAGTACCTAGGTACTCGGCTACATTCTGCTGTATTTAAAAATCCGAAAGCCCATAACACATGAACTAAATTGAAAAATAAATCTTTTCACTTCAAAAAGAAGCTTTACTTGGGTATTATCAAAGTTCTTTTAAAGCCATCAAGGTACCAAAAGTAAAACAGTAACTGTATCGATAATTCGAGCGTGGCCTGCCGGTTCTTGTGGGTTCTTCTCATGCAGGGGTCAGTAGGAAGTGGGCGTACGTTTGGGAGGGGCCGACCTGGCCAGGCATGACATGGGTACCATGCAACTGGCAGGTCCTCTTTATTATGCACCTTCCATGCTTTATGATCCATTGATTTTAATAAAGAATTTCACTTATAAATAAGTTTTTTAAAGATGGATAATTTGTCTTTCAGGTATTCTGACCCGACAAGATGGAGGGTACCGGCAGAAAGAAGCTTGTCAAGGATTTAAATGATGTTTTTATGTGCAAATTGTGTCATGGATACATCGTGGATGCTACTACTTTGGTCGAGTGTTTTCATACATGTAAGTTATCATTTGATATTTATTTTTATTACAAGCTGCACCCTGTGTCTACAAAACTGCAGCCATCTATCTATACTTGTCCCACTTGTTAATTCAGTTATGAAATGAAGATATCTGTTTTCATTATGTGACTAGTTGTGAATAAAGCCCATTTAGTCACATATTTAGACTGCAAAGACTGTCACGTTACAAATTTGTTTTGTTCCTTATTAGAATTTAATGTTGTTTTCATGTATTAATACTTTTTTGCAGTTTGCCGAGGTTGCATCCTGCGCCACTTTGAAAACAGCAAAACTCAAGTTCAATGTCCAGTCTGTCCTGCCCTCTACAAGAAGAAATCGCAATGTTTTAGGTAAATTCAATTCCCCCAAAAATCAACGAATGTTGCCGCTCTCGGAGTTGATAAATATAGTAAATTTCGAAAATGCACGGTAGATCTTGAATTTTATGTTTCGCAAACGCAGACTTCTCAGTTCGTAAACAATGAACTCATTTAAGTTGGCACATGCAGCTAACATGAAAAATGTTCTCGTCTCTGCCGCTCAAAGAAGCTAAAAAGTGCAGTTATCAAAAAATGTCATGATTTGAAATATGAGATTTAAGAAGTAAAAATAATTGTGTAGGAATAGAGGTTGTGTTGGTATATTGACGCATAAATCGGTAGATTTACCGACAAGTGGTGGTAACACTTGTTTGGTTGGTCGGAAAATAATTTCGGAGGAAAAATTCAAGATAAAATTTTTCAATTTTTCTCTCTCTTTCTAGGGCAGACACTCAGATGCAAGCCCTCATCTACAAATCGGTTCCCACGTTATACTCGAAAGAAATGCAAAGAAGAGAAGATTTCTATCGAAGTACCGGGATGCGTGCAGGCAGTTCCTGCAGCGATGACAGTGTTATAGACAGAGAGCGAGACATGATGCACGAAATGGAGGAAATGGTATACGACGCCCCTTTAACCATGACCACCAACTTCAAAGATCGAAAATTGCAGATCTCATTACCCTCAGATGGTAGAGCGCAGTACTTCAATCAAGACGACTTGATTTCTTTATCACTGGAGTACTATCGGCCCCATTTGGACACCACTGACGTCAGTAATAGTGATAGTAAAACAGACTTAATTGTCTCGAAAGAGCCTAGTAGTAATAGTAATAATAGTGCGAAAAATAACGGACAGATTCCTAGTGATAATAGTGATAAAGCTGAAACGACTTGTGATATCAGGTACCTGCAATGCCCTGCCGGGGTCAATATGAAGCATCTGCAGAAATTCGTTAGGATGAAGTATGGACTTAGGGTTGATCACAGGGTATGAGAGATGATTTGATCTATTTTTATCTTTTTTTATTATCGTTCGGTTGCAGGTGGATATAATTTACAAAGGGGAGGTGTTGCCCAATGACTTCAGTCTCATGGACGTGGCCTATTCTTTCCAGTGGGAAAAGGTGAGCAGTTACTTTAATATTAGATTTAAAATAAAACATCGTAATAAAACGGCTATTAATTACCTCGAGAACTTCACGTCTTCAGGAAACTACCTTTATGTGATTGATTATATACATTATATTGCAAATTGGCTGCAAAACGCTTGTCATCGTGAATTCATGAATTATGATTATTGAGAATTGAATTAAGAATTAAATAAGAATGTTCCCTGAAAAAAAAACAGTTTTAATGTTTTATATTCATAAACAATCATCCATTTTAATGGGAAATTTCTCTTCATTGGTGGTAAATACGTTAATAGGCTAATGAAATCGGCTTCGATCCTAATACACACTCGCTAATATAAACGCAAACAGTAAGTAGTGTAAGCATCGTGTTAAGCCATGTCGAAATTATTCCAGAATTTTATTTATACCCAACCAGGCCGTTTCACAAGTTTTATTATTTGTTATTGTGTTTATGCCACGGTTTATTCGCTTTTATTAGAGTCTCGTTTCTGTCATTGAGCAGGGTCGGATTACAATGTAATAATGTTATGAATCCACGTTATTTTTGGTTGACATGGACTTTAATATATTAATTATAGGTCCAATTATAATTTATTGTTTTGAGTGCGAAATACGCTGTAGTAAAATTATAAAGCCGGCCCTGTAGGCGGTCCCCATTAAAGATCTATGCCTGCCAAATTTATTGAGAATTTACTCGCGTTTTATGATTTTGTAGAGAAATAATACAGTTTTTGGCGTTCCTAGAATGAAGTTAAATTGGCGTAATTTACGTAGGTAAATTAAATTCTTCAGAGTTTTTTTACAGTCACTTTTTAAAGTTCTTTTTTTTTAGTTATACAGAAATTAAACAATAGTTCCCACATCGGTTACCGGAACAGGGGCCCGCGTTAAGACACTTATTATTACACTATCACTCAGTACAAATATTTGACTTGCTATAAAATTTCGATACTGCAGCTGTTTTGCTTTATAAGCGCTACGCAGTCATACATGAAGTGAACAATCGGTGGAATTTGAGGAAATTTCGTACGAAATTTTGTATCTTTTATTGAAAACCATCAATGTAATGAATTAGTTGTAAGAAGCACCCAGAAGTTTTAAGTCAACTTTCTGGTCATTCTTAAATTCTACTTGTCTAATTTGCTATTAAAAAATGACTATTTAAGAACATGAATGTCAGATTTTTACGTCTTCTTTCTTATCAACAGGGCCCCATTAAGATCCAAAAAAATAACACAATAACACCTACTTTTAAAATATACGAAAATGCCAGTTTTCTGGTGCAAGTTGCGCCATTGACCTTGGAATTCCCTTAAAAATCAGCCTTAATCCAACTGCGATCTCGTTTTGCTCAATTTTTGGTCTTCCGAGTCTCGTTTAAGCAACTTAAAAACCATTCAACACGAATTTACCCGATCCAAGAATTAAATACCGAACTAAATATATGCGAAGGTAAATACTAACGGACTGTAAAGTGATCTAGCATAATTTCGACAGACTGGGCAATAGTTGATGTATGAATTTGCTAAAATTAAATGCCGATAAATGTGGAGAAAGTAATGAGATGTTATAGAATACAAGCGGCTGTGATATTATCATATACTCTTCTAGATAATGACCTAGAATCTATAATAATTTTTAATTCTCTAAGTATGGTTTTTGATTTGATGTGCTAAGGCTTAACCAATAGATTGATAACGATTAAGCGTCTTAGGATGCTGCTTTTTTGAGAACATACTGTAGGTATACAGGGTGACCCAGAATAAAGGAGTCAATGGTTAACCACGTATTCCTTAGTGAAAAATATATCGATTCATAGTGATATACTTAGTACGAAATTGTCTCCTTCTGGAGACACAGCCTCTCAAAGTCTCACTTTTTTTTGTAAGTTTTGCAAATAAATCGAAAACGGCTATATGAATTGCAAAGAAATTTAGTGTATAATCTTTCTGCGTCTCGGGGCACATTCAAAGAGGATTATTATTCCAAAACCATCAGGGGTAGTGGTCAATTACTGGAAGGCCAAATATTAAATACATCAGAACTGTTTTATTCGTTCATGAAGGCGGTTGATTTCTTAAAATGAAATTCCTAGTCTATTACGCAATTTTTAAAAATATTTTATTGAATTTTGATTTGGAGATTCAATTAGATGAAAAAAAAATTAAATTTTTTATTTCGACATCTAGAAAACAAGCTACAATGAATACGATGTCATTGTTGTATAATTGACAAGAACGTCGTCACCAGCTCAGCTCATTATTAACAATGTCAGTGAGTGCATAGCCTTATACAATAAATTTAATAAGTGCTCAACATGACAACCCCGCTTTCCAATACAGAGATTTACGCGTCGAAGAAAATTAAATCTCATTCTTCCAACATCATTGGATTAAGGCGCATTCCATCAGTTGCTTGCAAAATTTGTTTTTTTAAGTAGTCTTGATTTTGAGTAGGGACAGTATATATACGGGATTTTAGTGTACCCCAAATGAAAAAATCCCAGTGAGTTAGATCTGGCAATATAGATGGCCATTGAAAAAATTTCATTTCCTCTGCCTATCCAACGTTTTGGAAATTGCTCGTAAAAATAATACCTCACGTTTAATCCAAAATGTGCAGGTGCCCCATCTTGCTGAAACCACATTTCGCGTCGAGCTTCTAAAGGTATTTCTTCAAATAACACCGGCAAATCATTTTGGGAGAAATTGGAGGTAATTGAGGGCGTTAAGAGCACAAAGCAAAAAGCATGGACAAACTAAATACTCTCCTATAATACCAATCCAAACATTTACCCGAATCTCTCACTGCCTAAGAGATGTGGCATGCGAATTTTCTTCTGCATAGACATACTCGTTATATAAGTTCAGGATACCCGTTCGTGTGAAACATGATTTATCCGTAAAGAATTTTTTTTAACAAATTAGAAATCACGTCGTTGATGATTCTTTATGGCTCGACAAAAAATCAAGCGGAGCGGATAGTCGGCTTCTCCAATATCTTGAACTGCCTGAAGATGAAATAGACGGATTTATTCTTTTCTTATCGTTCTATACACCGATGTTTTTGGAATGTTAAGTTGAAGTCTTAATCTTCCCGTGCTGTTACGAGCATTCTGTTCCAGGCTCTCCAAAATTTCTTCTTCCTGTGCGATCGGTAACGTGTTATGGGTCCCACATAGATGACGTTGAACAGCAAACCTGCAAGTTTCTCGGAGATTTCTCTCTAATCGCGCAAAAATGTTCCAATTTAGAGATCGCCGATTTGGAAATTTTTATGCATAAACTCTCGCACTATTACGATAATTTTCCTAGCAAAATCCTAATATGAGCAACATATCTGTTTTGTCTTCAAATGTACACATTTTTCAAAACTTACTTGAAACCTATAAAAACTAATCAAATCATAAGGCTATGGATTCACTGATATTGTCAACAATGACTTGAGTTGGCGACGGCGTTCTTGTCAATTACACAATAATGGTATCACATTCATTATAGCTTGTTTTCCAGAAATTGAAATAAAAAAATACATTTCTTTTTCATCAACTTAAGGCATCAATTTAAAATTCAATAATAGATTAAAAAAAGTTACATAACAGACCGGGAATTTGATTTAAAAAAAAAACAAACATCCTTATGAGTGAATAAAAAAGTTCTGATGTTTTTAACATTCGGCCTTCTAGCAATGGATCATTACCCCTGAAGTTTTAGAATAATATAACCTCCATCGAATATGCCTCGAGAAACAAACAAAAATTACACATCAAACTTCGTTGCAATTCATATAGCCGTTTTCGATCTATTTGCAAAACTTATTAAAAAAAAGTGAGACTGAGAGGCTGTATCTCCAGAAGAGAATTTTGTATATAAAAATATCATTATGAATCGATATATTTTTTGACTAAGAAATATGTGGTTAAGCTTTGACCCCCTCATTCTGGGGCACCCTGTATAGTAGACATTAAAGCCCTAAAAACTTAAGTATATAAAGTATATAATTTTTTATTATGAAGTGTGTTGGAGAATGCAACGATTGTTTGGTCATTCATTTGTTAATTTCACATAAATCGTTTAAAAACGTGATAATTAAACTTGGTAAAACAACATTGTTCTGACATTTAATAAGAGATGCCCGTCTTTTACAATGTCTTTATATTTTAGTTTAGACTATCCGTTAGTTTGTCGGCGCAACAACACGTATATATTTGTATTTGTTTTATAAACACGTGAATAGAAAATGGACTATGAAACACTGTTGTAAAAACTAAAGTTACGGATACCTGCTAGAAATGTTCGCGAAAGATAGCTATTCAGATCAATTGGATTTCCTTCAAAATTAAATACCTTTTTTCATCAGGTCAATCTGAGTTCCTCCATGTTCCAAGAAAATCCTCGTTAGTTCGAGTTTCTCGAAAAATACAGACTAAATTTTTCAGGTCAATTCAAAAAATCCCCTAACATAATTTCTCAAAAATTACATGTAGGTATTGGTTTTCCGGGCCTTTTAAAGTTTCTCCAAAATTCAAGAAATTTCTTTTCAGGTCATTTCTGTTTCATTCAGGCTTTGTTTCCATTCTAAATTTCCTCATTTTGTTTAATCATTATATCAGTACGCTTTCTATGAAGAAGTTTTATTAAGCTCCGGGCACTTTGCCTTCGCCCCTACACTCCGTAAACAAGGACGAACAACCTCGATCAATAATTTATACACTGAAACTCCCTCGGCACCCCATTTTCCGCCCTCGTCTCAGCGCATTTCATAATAATTTTATTACGGTCCTAGCTACAGAACTCCTGGAGGATTAAACCAAATTGATGGACGATGTTGGGGCCTTTGCGAGGACAAAGTTCTTAACTTTTGCTTTTGATGACACAGTCACGCCACTCTGGTTTGAAATACACATAAATAATCTGCAGACAAGACAACTATTCACCTGTAAAGCAACTGTTACGGCTGCGTTATTTTGCATAACTTCCTCGTGTAATTTAATACAACTGTCTACGCAAAGTAGTGGATATGTGAAGGAAATTCTTCAACCGTAAAAGATGCCATTCGGTTATTGTTACAATTTTATAATAGAATTATGTGTAAGTTGCATAGTTTGTCATCCTATAGAAACCCGATAAAGCGCGCTTTTGAATGTTATCTAATTGCGACGTTATCAGCGCACATTACCAATTTACAGCAAAAATTAGTTATTGTCATTGATAGCGTATTTAATAGCCCCTATTATTGTTACTGATAAAATCCGCAAACCTTATTTAATTACCACTTGAAGCTTGGAAGTGGCCAAGGTTGAGTAGGTGTTTGTGTTGTCCTCTTTGAAATCTCTAATGTACAGTTCCCACGTCAGATGCTATGTACAACACCCACGGCCCGTACGAAAACACGTGCCGTGGGAACTCAGCGCAGGAAGGCAACGCCAATTTTAAGGTTAAATTCAAGGTATCCACTGGACCTGTCTTGTGATGCATCAAAACATTTTTTTTTAATTTCTTTGATTTAGCCGTGATCTTTATGACTGAAATTAGTCCAAGAGTTTAATTTTTCGATTTAAATAATTTATCTATACATATCTGTGTTCGACATAGAATTATGTAGTGTTTGAGGTCAACTGAGATCTACTGTGTGGTACTTAGCACATTTTAATAGTCGAGTCTCCTTCTTTCGAATTTTTATGAGATTTTAAGAAAAAGTTTTTCGGGACTAACCTTCGAATTAAAATATTATCGTTTGCATCTACTTATTCCTGATGCCACCCAAACATCAATTCTCAGCCTGGCCGACAACAAAACGCAAATAAGGACAAAGTATACACAGTAATCGTGATTGCTTTGCACATGTCAACTCCTTTTTAGGCCGCAAACTTCCACGAAGTTAAATAAAACTAAGTAAATCCCATGCTCTAAAGCAGTCAAGTGGTCCATTCAAATGCAAACGACTTCGTGTTGGCAATTATCGCCTTAACAAATGATCCCGCTCCGACATTCCCCGCCGACATAAGTGAGAGAGAAATGGAGTGCTTTTCGTATAGAAACGAAGGGAAAAGTTCCGTGCCCTACAGAGAGGATAAAGTCGTTAATGAGATTAGAGTTTTTAAACTGTCTTTTCGGCAAACGCGATAGAATGGTCAAGAAGAACATTTCAAAACTGAGTGGTTATTTTTCTGTCTCGTATCAGTATCAGTGGAGTTATTTCGGTTCTTGAAATATCACAGAGAATTTTTATTTGAGATCCTTGTAATCGAAATTTATCAATGTATTAACTACCATAATTAGACAAGGAGTTCTGACTTACATTCGCTCTCTATAAATCCGAAAGCCTGTCGACACCATTACAGGCTAGACTACACCTTTTGTATGCTAATTCCTCATTTTTGAGAACGCAGGTCTGCAAATATAAACGGTTCGTTATGTCGAAATTACTCTGAACATTTCTCTTAATCTTTCTTTGGTCTAAATAGTATTTGAACTTGTTTCAAAACCATGTTAATTTGGGGAGAAAAACCCCCATTTGGACTTTCTGCCCTTGTAATAAAAACCTTTTATTATCAATAACCATGCATAAAATGCAAAATAATTATTAAAAAATGCATCTAGAAATTCGACAATAGAATGGTTGAAGGAAAAAAGAAACGAAATTATCTTATAAGTTGTGTCGATTGTCTTTCCATCTTGTTTGAATTTGTTGCAGTAGTCGTCCAGTTATTCAGGTTTTTGATGATATGAAGTATATATTTTGGTGTTTGAAGTTCGTATAATTTGTAAAGTAGACCGCTGTGCCAGGCACAGTTAAATGCCTTAATAATGTGTCCATAAATAAACTTACAGATTTTGTACCATTTAAATGAGTTCTTTGTGTGTTGTACCTCAAAACAAAAAGTAGGAGAATAGCCGAGTGCCTTCGGCTTTTACCCAAATTGATATATTCATGCATATTTTCCGATTAGTTCCTGCAGTCCGCTTTTAATTATGTATACCGGGAGCAATGTAATACGTCTAGTTTGTAGTTTTATATTTGTGTATTATTCACTTTTTGAGATCGATATTATTCTTTTTTGCATGTGTCTGGCGTTGTGTTGTTTATAACGCAGTTGTTCAGATAGTTTTTTTATATTTTTTCAGTAAATTTTTCCGTTGCCTTATTCAGTCGCTTGGCATGTTTCCAACCACTTGTCCTCTCGATATTGGTGTGTCAACATCTTTATATTTCTGTTGTGACATCTGTAATTCAGCTCGTTGCGCAAGAAATTTAATAACCTTGCATCAGGACGTTATTTGAATACATAATTGGGATGATAACGTTCTAAGGTAGAGATAAGGATAATGTTGCAAATTTATTGTCGAGCAGCAAGAAAAAATCTAACGACAATTGCCATTTCAATTTCAAAACGACCAGAAAAGTATTTATTGGTTTAGCAAAAGGAATATCTCACCAGGCTCAAGGTAAATTCAATTAGTAATGAAAAGTCTAAAACTCATTTTCCGAAACACACTTCTGCTCGAGAATGTACGAGAGGTTGCAATATACTGGACAATGTGCGAGGTGTGAGGTAATTTATTAGCTACCGTCAATCTCCAAAATGGCAAAAACCAATCTATCTGATAAGAACCATCTTCCAACATTACATCAGCCTATGAGGCATACAAAACAACATGAAATTGCGGACATAAAACATCCAAACGCAAAACTATTTACGAACAATAGCGAAACAAGTTTCAGTTCAACAACCTGCAACTATCTCTTTTTTAGCCTATCGCCTGTCGACATACACACACTTTCGGGTACCGCTTGATGTGATGTCTAGTGGTAACCAGCTAATAACAAATGCTCATAAATCAACCATTAACAATACCTGTATGCGTCACGGATCCCATGTTATCTCACCGAGAGACATAGTAAAGGATTTCTAGCCGTAAACCTCAATAACAATTTCCTTGTATGGTAACCAAATGTCGTTTGCAACCGGACTTATACCTTATCGGCTTCGCGGTCGATGTAAGGCACCCAGCACACGTGCAAAAGCGTGGTGCGACCAGTTCGCTCACATCGGAAAAGAAGTATCGCAACTAATCTAAAAATAGGCGGAAAAACTCGCGCATTGGCCTATTTTCTCATTCACTTTAATAAGCGCATACCGCTAAAAATAATGTTTTGTTCCAGGTCAAGCCCATGAGATTCTTCTACCGGATCTACACCCCCATGAAAATCCGCCCCATTAAAATCGTGCAAACTCCCTCTCCCACCGGAGGCAAACAACTACAAATCGTTCCTGTAACTACCAACAACCACATCCCTCAACAACCCCCAGCGATAAAATCTCCTAAGTTGGAAAACTCCCCGGAATTGAAGCAGTCTTTAAGTGCTAGGGAGGAAACTGAGAGCGAGCAACAAGACAAAGAAAGACTGATGGCCAATTTGCAGCTACAAAGCAAATCTAAGGCTTTGCAGCTGGCAGAAGCCAAGAAAGTACTGCAACCGCCTGAGAAAATCATCAAAGATTGTGTTTTTGAGTATGAAGAACCCGACCAAGAGGAGATAAAACGATTTGCGGAAAAGAGAGATAGAGAATGGGCGTTGCAGAAAAAACTGGAGGAAGAAACTAATGCTGATAGGGATGATTTTCTTTCGAATTATTCAAGCAAAAAGAGAAAGAAGAGTAAACATTCAAAGAACGAGTCGAACGGGCATAAGGAGAAGAAGCGAAAGCTCCATGCAGAAATCACTAACAATGACAAGTCGGACTTGAAGTTGAAAGTCAAAATCACCACAAATGGACACAAACACAAACATCACAAAATAGAAAACAGCTCTGAGATGAGCAACAAAGAAAAACTACTGCAGATGAGGCAAGTTAGACATAAACAAATGTCTGGAGGGTCTGGAGATGAAAGGCCCATCCCCACAATCAAACTTCCTAAAGCCTATGCTAGGGGTGATCGCCCTGCTGTGGGCTATTTGGGAGAACCTGAAGCAAAAAGGAAAAAAGAGAATCCCAAACCTGCTGGCCAAATCAACAAACATTTAAATACAGACAACAATAACAAACCCAATATTAAGCCTCGAGTGGAGCCAATGACCATAAAACCTTCGGCACCAGAAAATAAACTTTCTAGACCAGTACCCCCTCAAAAAATAATAAAAAGAGAAGTAGGAGTAAAAGTTTTGGATAACGGACAAAAGGCATTTCTTAAATCGGCTCCAACTAATGCCGACAAATACCCGAAGGACCAGAAAATCGGCCAGACAAAAGGGGAGGGTCTTAAAGCTGCGGGAACAATGACATCGGCTAAAGTTCACCCGATCAGCATCACTACTAACAATAAAACCCTGGATAGGAAAATTGCCAGTTTGCAGCAAAGATGCACTATTGAGCCTAAAAATCCCAGCCCTCCAAACAATAATAAAACTGGGGGTAAAATCACTCCAGATAAGGGCAAAATCATGAATCCTCAATATCCCCCTGGGTTCACTGTGAGTAAAATTGAAAGCGGTATGAAGAGGAAAGAAGAAGGGAGTGAGAAGGACAAGAGACCAAGCCTCGAGATCACCTTAATTGCTCCTAAAACTGCAGAGAAGCCAGTTGTAATGAACAAAAGGCCTCCACCAGGAACAATTCCTCTGGAGCGCATTAAAAATGCTGTGAATTTAAAGTCTGGTATTAGCATAATCCCCAAAATGCCAGACAGGACTGATAGCATTGGAGTATTAGACTTATCAAAGCCTGGCAAGTCACCAGAAGCATCATCTCCCAAGACTGAAGCGATGAACGGCATTAATCCTGCGATAAGGCAGATAAATAACCTCACTCCAAGACCTATGAACTCCCCAGGAAGAGCCACCCCTGAGAATAAAAGTATGCAACTATCAAATCTCCAAATGCTATCTAAAGTTGCTACTGAGCACCCAACTTTGAACAAACTTCCTCCGAACAATACCATCAAAACTAGACCTCAAATGCCAAATTTGCAAACCATTGGGAAACTCACTCCTACTGCAATTAGAAGTGGGCTCCCACCTCGTATGCCCCCTAAATTGTTCCGGCCCATGAATACCCAAATTAGGAGTTTGAGGCCTAATCAGAATCAGAATATTCGAAACATACCCAACCCTAGTTTGATTTTCAATAGAAATCAGAATTTGGGGCAGTGTAGGGTGGTAAGTACTGCACAAACTGAGAGCGTATCGGAAAAAAAAGTAGCCTCACCGAAGTCCTCACCGATACCCGTGAGTTCCACTACTTGTAGTACCACTGCAAAAGAAGTACCTACTATTGTGACACCAATAGCTGTGGAGCAAAAAGTGGTAGAAGCAAAGGAGATTTCGGTTTAGAGTTGAGGTTGGAGGGCCAAGGCATTAGCAAATTGTGATAATTTCTAGGTTTAGGTGTAGTTGGGTGTGTACATACTGTAAACACGTCTTTATCTATAGGTATAGTACAATAAATTCTGGAATTTTTTGACATAAAAAACCGCTCAGAGATTGAATAATTTTAACAAAGAATTGCATGGAGTTGGCTATGATATATGAGTCATATTAGCTGCATTCAACTGAGGTAACAGTCGTACAACTGTTTATATGGATTTCAAGCGTGGCGAAATTTGAACTGTTGATTTTGCTGAACGCAGCTACTTTATTTGATCTTATGAATATGATATATATGATGCAACATTTTGTGGCTGATCCTATATATAATCGTGGGTAAGTTTCTGCATTTAGTTCCTTATTCCGCACCGACAAACAAGGCTTTTGCATAATAATTACTATTGATGTTGTCTTCATTGATTTTTATATTGTTACTGTTTTTTATTTGTTTTAACGCTGTTGTACAATTTTGTTACATTTTATTCGCCTATGATTTGTCGATATTTCGTTTAAAAAACCGTACCTCATTGTTAATTTTCATGTGTATAAATTGCTTTATCGTGGTTGTACAATAATATGTTTGTGTACATATATTTTTATTGAATTATTGTGTATTCTCTGATGTAAATACAAATTTGTGAACGGTAAGTTCTTATATTTTAGTACAATTTAATGCAGCGCATTATAAAAAACCGTACAGTAAATTTTATTTAAATGGTTGTACTGAAAGAGTATACATATACGGTATCCTATTATTGTACTATTAACGTATTTTATTATTAATTATCATAATTATGTATTAAGCTTGTAAATTATTATTCGTTTATTCAAATGATGTGAAATTTTGTGTAGATTATGTGTATCAAAATAATTACTATAAGACATAAATGAAGTTTTTCTTTAATTTTCCTTTTCCCTTTAAGCCGATGAAACGTGTGGCTACTATTATTATCTTCGAAATGGTGAGACTGACCAAACCGGTTAAATGGGAAAAAATCATTTTTTGGGACTTTTAATATACTGTAAACAGCGTTGTGAAATTGTTCTGGTTTCCAAGTTTTTACTAAAAATGTTAAATTTGTTGAAACTTTAAATCGAAAAACTTAAAAAACTATCAGTCTGATCAAAAAAATGTTAATAGATTTTTGTGTTAGTTTCTTCTCTCTACAACACAAGTTAATTTTTCCGGTCATTAAATACAATGAATTGTATATTTAAAAATGTTAATTTGTTAATTATTGTAAACAAATCAGAAACATAATTTAGATGGTTGAAAGCTATTGTTTCTATTCAGTTTGTAATAACGAAGCACTAATTTTATACAGTGTTGAATGGTTATTCTACAAACTTGTCTATCTATCATAAACCTAATAAGCAGTCAGTGCGGAAAGAAATACTTAACGTTTTACGCGCTAATGCGTACAGTTGTAGAGAAATTACGATATTTCGGAAATTCAGCTACTCAGAGAGGTGAAAGTCTTCTTTTCAGGTTGAAATTTACCTTCAGTGTTCGTGATGAGCAACAACCATTAAGAAATTATGATTGCCGTAATGAAAATGTGGTAGGTACTGACTAAAAATTTGTGAGGAACTCGAGGAAATTTGATCAATTTCTTGGTTTATAATTTATCATTCATTCAATATACATTCATATACACATACAATTCATGATTAAAAAATGTTCGATAATCGAGAAACTATTGAAAAATCGCAACAAATTCTCTATGAAAACAAAAAATCTCTTAAAATTATTTGTAAATATACGAAAAAAATCCCTTTGAACTTAATAACATTAGCAAAAAGCTTCATCTGCAAGATTTTTTTTTTAATTGAATACAGTGAAACCTATAAACGAACACCAGTGGTCGTTTTCTAGTTTTCCGCTTGTTGGAAGTATCCGCTTATTAGAAAATGTGAAAATATATATGGTTTTTTAAAACTTATTTATTAAATAAATATTTTATTCAGTCAAAAGAGTAAAATAAAAATAGACTTAACAAGTCAACCACAAGAAAGAAATATTTTCAAATGACAAATTAACAAATATAGTATGTTTATGTGTGTATGTACATTTATACGTGTACATAGTAAATATGTGTGTACATATTTAAACAACTAATGTTTAGAAACAAAATACTCAGTAATTGAAATTTGACGGGTCTTTTTCTTTATAAAATCCTCTTTAAAATGTATCTCTAACATACTTAATGTTTCGAATCCTTTCAAATCATTGTTCTTCAAAAAAAACTATTTTAATTTATTTACATTTTTAAACGCATCACTGTAAGAATGGATTTCATTTTCGTTCATATTATTGTATATCATCGTCTCTAGTTCATCTTCAAAATCCATCTTTTCTGTATTTTCAGTAGAAATTAAAACTTCCATTTCTTGATCTTCAACTTGAACAGCGTTATCAAAATCAATAAAAGCATTTGTATCAGTTTGTTCATGTTCAGCATTTCTCATCATTTTACAAATCGCAAATTTTGATAACGGAATTTCGCCATCTGGGTCCCAACCCTCGCCTGGCATTGGTTTAACTTCAAAAATAAACCCAGCTTTAGCAAAGCAATTCTTCATGATCATAGAAGACACTTGTTGCCAAGCTGAGTTAATGAAAAACACTGCCTTCAGTACATTTATACATTTAGCTAACTCCCTAGCGTTGTCAGCATTATCCATTTTTATTAAGACATATCTTAAAATAATTGAGCGATAACAATTAAAAAATCCTTTATTATCTCCTGATCGAATGGCTGACACAAAGCTGTTATATTTGTTGATAAGAAAATGATTTTAATATTCTGTAAATTGAGGTTTCTTGGATGAGAAGCGGCATTATTCATAAATAATAAAATCTTCCGTTTTTCCCTAGCTATTTTGCGATCAAACACTTGTAGCCATTCTGTCATGATATTATTTATTATCCAAGATTTGTTATTTGAATGTCATGGAACTGGTAAAATACGCAGGTCCGACTTCTTGAAACAACATGGCCTTGCCGATTTTCCACTGACTAAAAGTTTTTCTTGTCACCTGCCATATTTGTACAGTGTAAAATGGTGAGGCACTTTTTGGCCATTTTCCCACTCACACATTTTTTACCTTTTAAAGCAAATGTTTTTTCCAGTAATGCATGGAAGAAAAGACCAGTCTCGTCAGCATTGTAGACATTTCTTGACTCGCAGTTTTTCGGTAATACCAAAATATTGTTCTTGAAAATAACCACCACATCCTCCGTATTGACACTAACAAACAGCCTCTCCTGAAATTGATCAAAACGTAATGTGTCGAATCCGAAATTTTTCAAGTCATTCAGAAGAAGCGCGGAAATCTTGGCACCTCACTTTTTCTGCAAGGTCTTTTACCTTTTATCGAGTGATAGGCTCTGATATAGCAAAATGTTTATTCCAGGCTTTAACAAACCATTAATAAGTTAATTTGTCGATGTTAATTCGCTTAGTTTTGAAGAATTACCTCTTCAGCTCTGAGTTAAATGTTGTAATACAACTGTTTAATAGTTGTTCCCTCTTTTTAATTAGTTCATTTGCTTGAATTTTTTCTATATTAAACCGAGCCGCCAAGTTACGTACTTCAAGTTTTTCTATATCATAAGTTTTCACTTCTTGCAGCTTTTCTTTTAGTATTAACATACATTTTGTTGGAGCCATTACTAAAATACAAACACTATAAACACACCAGGAGAAATATTGCTAAAAAATTACCTACACCGAACGTTGTGTTAACTAGGACAAGAATAGTAGACAAAAATAGTGGCATAGTTATGTACATAGTATGCGTTTCGGGAGTCCGGTAATTTTCCCCTACAAACGACGCGCGACCAGGCAAAAGTGTTGCAATTCGTTAAATATTTTAAAAGGCACGGCGACATTCATTTGAAAATTCTTTCCTGGTTGTGGGCTAAATAAATCTCCTTTTATGAGAGAAGAAATGTAAAAAAGAAGTCAAATTCAGTGTCCGTGTCCGTTTAATAGATTCCTCTTAGTAGAGGAATCTGTATTAGAAACTCTTATGGGAAAGAGTTGGTACCCAGAAAACTGTCCGGTTATGAGAGAGATTCACTTATCCAAGGTGTCCACCAAGGGAAATTTTACTATACATCCATTTAGGACTCTTAGATATACAGTGGATCAAAAAAGTATTGACACATCTCTGATTTTTCAAATATAACAAAAATTCGAACATATTTTTTCAAAAAATTAGTTTCACTATTTTCAATTACTTATTTTACAATAAAAATTAACAAGGTTTTCTTGTTGTAGGACTGCATCAATTTAAAAAAATATGTTAACAGTTTTTATTAGGCCAAAAAAGTATTAACACGCTTGCATTAGATGATTGTAATGTTGATTTACTGCAATTAACATCTTTAAATATAGATAAAAGGGATCTAGATGGCTATGATGTATTCTCAAATGACATTTTATTTAGTTTTTGCTTTATAATGTTTTGACTAGTTGACCAATATGCCGAAAATTGCAGTTATCGAATTAAATTCGTAATCAAATAATTAATTTACACTTACAATATTTAAGTTATAGAAAAATCACGTCTCAGTTATCACTCAGCTTTAATAGAGTCAGAAATGTGGTAAAAAAAATTAAGAAATTGATACAGTTGTAAACAAGCCACGTTCAGGTAGACCAATGGTGCTCAACCGCCGAGAGAAACAACAAATTCTTCGAACGGTGCAGAAAAATCTTACAGTTTCTGTTTCCACCATTGTCGAAGACGTTGCTTCAACTTCCAGCAAGACTGTTTCGACGCAAACTGTTAGGAATACGATCCACAGTTTTAATTTTTCTAGCAGAGCGCAAAGAAAGAAGCTCTTCATTTCTAAGGTTAATCGGCAAAAAAAAATTGAATTTTGCGAAGAAGCATGTGAACAGGCCGTTAAATTTTTTAAACAATTTATTTCTTTCTGATGAAGGTAAGTTCAACATTTTCGGATCGGATGGGCGAAAATTTGTATGGAGGAAACAAAATACGGCATTCAATGTCGAGAATGTTATAGCCACTGTGAAGCATGGTGGTGGGAGTGTTCTTGTTTGGTGCTATACCATGTCTTGGAATGCTGTAAATTTGGTTTTAATTAATGGTTTTATGGATGCTCTCAAATATATTAATATATTGCGGCATAATTTGCGGGTCAATGCCGAAGAAATGGAGTTACAGGAGTTATTTGTATTCCAGCAAGACAACTATTCCAAACATAAAGCTTCCAAAACGAAGGAGTGATTGCTGTACAATGTCCGGCGGCAAATAAAAATACTACCACAGTCTCCGGATATGAATCTGATAGAGAACCTGTGGCATTGCGTTTACCTGAAAGTTCACAAACGCAAAATATAATTTCAAAATTATTTGAAAAGTGAGCTACACGAGGAATAGGCTAAAATTGACGTAAATGTACTTCACAATTTGGTAAAGTCTATGCCCAGACATCTACAAGCTGTGATAGATGCAAAAAGGCTGATGACGAAATATCAAAAAATATTATCATAATTCCTAAGCACCAAAAATATATTTTTTATTACCTGTGTCAATACTTTTTTGACTTAATAAAAACTGTTAACATATTTCTTTTAATTGATGCAATCCTACAACAAGAAAACCTAATTGAATTTTTTGTAAAATTGAATATGTTAATAAAATTTAATTCAATAATAAAAAATTGAAAATAGTTAAATTAGTTTTTTGAAAAGATCTGTTAGAACTTTTGTTATATTTGAAAAATCAGGGGTGTGCCAATATTTTTTTGATTTACTGTAACTGAAAATTCCTTAAAAATCATAAGGAAATCTAATTCTATCTAATATTAAAAATATATATTGAAAATTAAATATTAAAATAATATGCAAAATCTGTAGAAAACTCCCTGAAAAATTACATTTTCAATATTTCAAGAGGATTCGCATTATTGTGACGGACAGACTGACTTTACCACTATCACCTGGCAAATTTCCGGGGCTTTCGAAAATGTTCTTTGAAAGTTTTGTAAATTTTTCACTTTTTCAATTATGAATTTCGAACTATTAATAGAACCCAACTAAGTTCAATTTCTCACTTAGTCTTCAATTCAAAATTGATCACTGAAGATTAATATAATAATTTACGGCGGCACAGATTATTTATGTAGCGATCGTACGCCGAATTAATCCGGAACCGGCGAGATAGAGCCTCCCAAACTCCAGAGAGCCTTTTTTATTTAGCGGTAACCAGTGTCCCCGTTATGTGACAATACTGTTAATCAGTATACACCTTTCAGTGTCCGTGAGACAATAAATGTCCCAAATTAGCGACAATTTTTCTTAAACGGTCAACGTGTTAGTGAAAATTAAAAATGATCGCAATCTGGAAGAATCCAATTCATTTGTTTTAACAAACAAAAAATACTACTTTTTGCATTAGATGCATTATTTGAACCCTTTCTTATAAGTCAGAATTTTTCATTTGTATGAAATTATGTATTTTCTTATTTTTAAAGCACTAATTTCATATACAATGTCACACGTAAAGTCTGCATCATATGGAAAATTGTTTAACTTATAAATTTGGGTAAATTTTGACTTTGCCTTTCGGTTATGCTTCACAAATGATGAAAAATGACACATAAATTGAAAAAGAAATTACTGTCTATAACAGTCGAATTGTAATTTTTTTTCAAAAACATTAAAAATCTACCATTATTTCTCAAAATTTTGAAATATTACGAAGAAAAAATTTCTTAGTTTCTTATTTTCTACCCATATGCTAATTTTTAGCTTTCTCGGACAACTTTCATTTTTTTTTTGTATTTCTGCATTTCCAAGGTATTCAAATCGTTGAGCAACCTCATAAGAATAATTATAGTATATCAAAGTAATTGTTTGAATGAGTATTCATTAGTTAAAGTTGTATAAAATAATTGTTTTTAAAGAAAATATAAAATTCATTAAAGACGCTACGTATGTCTTGATGGAAAATTGATCTAGTTTGTAAAGAAAATGTTCAGGTTATCTTGATTGGCTATTTTTGCAGCTTATTTGCGGCGTATTGCGGTACTTTTATAATGATGATTGACATAGAATTAAATATATAAACAAATAATTTTTCTTACAAGGTTGCTGAATGATTTGAATACGTCAAAAATGCAGAAATACAAAAATTTTTAAAATGAAGGTGGTCCGAGAAAGTTGAAAATTGGTATATAGGTAGAAAATGAAAAACTACGAACTTTTTCCTTTATGATTTTTCAAAATTTTGAAAAATAATGGTAGATTTTAAATGTTTTTGAAAAAAAAATGCAATTTAGCAGTTATAAACAGTCATTTGTTTTTCGATTTGTATGTTATTTCTCATTATTTAAGAAGAACAACCCGAAGGCAAAGTCAAAATTTACACAAATTAGTTAGTAAAACAATTTTCCATGTGATGCGGATTTTATGGGTAACACTGTATGTAATTTCAATGAAATTTTGAGATATTTAACCAGATACTATGATTTCCTAAATAGAAATGGCAGACCCAAAGTCGGAGCCCAAGGATAAGTGCCTTCCCCCCATCTAAAAAAATTTTTTGTTTCATAATTTCTTTCTGAAAAATTAAAATCCATTAACAGAAAAATCAAGAGAAACAGGGATTTCATTATTCAAATGCGTGATTTTGTTCAACTTTACATAATTCACTCATTTCTATAACTCCCTACTTCTTTACATTTTTTGGCAATTACTTGGCGCCAAAAAAAAATCTAAAAAAATGTAGATTGTTTCGCAATATTAGTGCAGATTAGTTTAGATTAATTTTCAAGGAAGAATAACTTTTTAATAATATCTTTTTTATTAATTTCAATAATCTTTAAATTTTAATAGTTTTTCCTCAAAGAAAAAACAGTTGTAGATATTTTTTAAGTTTTGCAGACTCCACCTCATCCTCTATGTCCTAAACCATCTCACTGGTTACGGATTAAAAACTGTACGATGAAAACGCTATTAGAATAGAAAGTATAACAATTTTAAGAAAAATATTCATGTAAACAACATTTATGTGGCAATACACTTAATAAAAATGACACAGGATATGAAAAAACTACTTATGCGTAACACTAAAAACTAGAAGCAAAAAACAAAATAATTTCCAAACTATGCTGCTATTAACATTTTTGTTCAAAACGAGATCCTCCATCATCAGTTTCACTTTTGAAATGTATTAAATAATAAATCATCAAATAAATGAAAATGAAATAATGCAAATGAGAAACATTTTCCACGAGAACGGAATTGAAGAATTGCAAATGATGAAAGTTTTCTAGCAACTGTGAAACCCCACAGTAACTTTAATTGTTTCTGTCACCAACAGTCGAAAATGAGCCAAACAATTAACCATTAATCTAATAAAAACGAGCGGAATTTCCCACAACCTCTCCTGCGTAACTAATTCAATATTTACGCCTAATTTAACCAGCCTACGTGAATATCTCAGATCAAAAACTCCGACCCATCCATAAACGACAACGACTGAAATCCCACTGCATTCAATGATAAAACGAAATTAAATCATAATCGTAATATAAATCGCATTTACAAGGAATATCTCGATCCTAGTTGGCTATGTGACCGCGTCAGCAAAGCAAACCGAAACAAGCGATAGCGTGACGCGGAAACTGGTTTCTGGGCCGTGGAGGGGCGTTGGGGGGGCGAGAGACGGAAGCCCGATTCACAGTAGGCATTACAAAAATCTATAACAGCCGGCACTCTCTGGGTTTTCGAATCGAGAGCCGAGATGAGAAGCTTTATTTAAAGAGACATTGTGACGCCATTAATTTTATCGAATCTGTAATAATACAGAGGGTGCTGTTTTGATGGTGTGGTGGTTTATACTTGGAGATGGAGATGCACACTATAGATGGATCGATCTTTTAAAAAATGTATGCTTTAATTTTGATTGTTGAGGTTTCCGATCGAAACTCTATACAGCAGGTTACAAAAGTCTATACAGTGATTCAAAATTCAGTACAAAGGATTTAGGGGCTTAATTTTGAGGTCAAAATGAGACTTTTCTGGCTTAGAAACATAAGTCCGCAAATACTGAATTTTCAATATACGGGTGTTAAAGTATTATTATCAAAATTCACAATAGGCTACGACTGCGTAGTTTGACAATTCTACGCGTTTTTTGTCGAATTTGTTGAAATTTAAGACTCTTACGAACGATACAGGCAGAAAACAGATTATTACATAAAAAGTATAATAAACCTTGAAGTCGTTGGTACAGGTATAAGCTAAACTCATGCAAAACCCGCCAAACAGTTGCTTGAGAAACATTCAAATCGCGCCTCATTTTTCAAGTGCTCAGCATCGATTGCGTCCAGAATCTGCACCTCTGTTCCTGGGTTGCGGGCTTTTCATGATGTTCTAGCATTGTTTCTGGGAGTCTTAAAACTGCCACATTCTCAGAAAGGCTCATGAGTTCAGTCATTGGGGACTCGATGATTCGGAAATCTTATTGGTGCGTTCTCTTCAGTCAGACCATAAAAATAACGAATGTCAGCCAAATGTTCAAATGAGTATTGTTCATTTTTAAAAATCAAGCAAATGTAGATTAAGCAAAACGAAAATCCATCATCATCGTATCAAATTTCAGCTAAACCAAATTAAACGCGTAGGATTGTCAAACTAAGTAGTCATAGCCTACCATGAATTTTGATAATGACAATATTTTAACATCCTGTATACTGAAAATTAAGCAATGCAGACCCACGTATATAGGAAAAAAGTCTTATTTTGACTTTAAAAATACACCCATAAATTCTTTGTACTGAATTTTGAATCGCCTTGTATACACCTAGAAAATTTCTTATAACTAATAAATTACTGAACTTATTGCCTTTGCTTAATTACCATTTAATAGTAGCACTCTAGTAACAATGCATAACTTAAACATAACAAAAAAATTAGTTACTAAAATCCCATTTCAAAGCAGAATTAAAAATAAAAAATTCTATCCTACAAAGATCTATATACATTTGAGAACGTTTCTTGTTAATTTTTTTTGTATATTCTTATGACTGAATTTGAAAATAAAGATGTATTTCTGTAGGATATCCCATTAAGACCGGTTAGTTTGAATTTATCACCATTTTTCTTGTGAGATTCGTACAGCGTTATATTTGGATAGCCTCAGGTGTAAACATTTTACTTATGGAAAATTACACAGGCACACAACGCATAGAAATTGTGAAAATCCACTACCAAAGTGATCAGAGTTTCGCGGAGACAATTCGAAAATGTGAATTTTTCGGTCACCATAAAGCACCTTTTTACAATAAAATTGTCCGAATAGTCGATAAATTTGAAGCGACTGGATCATTCAGCTCGATCTAATGAAAACATTGTAGCACTTAGTGAGAGTGTTGACCAGAATTTTTCCGCCTTAATTCATTATCCTTCTCAGCAATTTGGAGTTTCGTGCAACAGTTTACAACGAAATTTGACTAAAGATCTGCATTGCAAGCTTAGAAGATTCACTTGACGCAACGTTTAAAGCTAACAGACCACGCACAGCGCCGAACGTTTATAAAATGGATGTTAGACCAACAAGGGAATGGTGATTTTTCGTAGAAAATAATGTTCTCTGATGAGGCGCATTTCTCACTTGATGGTTGTGTTAATAAACAAAATTACGGCATTTGGGTAGCTGAAATTCGAAAAGAGATCCTTCAATGTCCCATGCATCTACCATGAGCCACTAGTATGGTGTACATTTTGAATTGGCAAAGTGATTGGTACGTTCTTTATCAAGAATGCAACTAGAAATGAAAAGAAATGTTCCAAAACTTACAACATATTGAAAATATTACCGGAAAGCAGAGCATAGTGAAACGGTAAGAGGAACATTACGATCACATGGCCATCATGGAAAAATACCGAAAAAAAAACTCATAATAATAAGCCAATAAACGGAAAATACTTAAGTTTGCCCAGGAACATATAATCAAGGATTTTGACTTCTGGAAAACAGTTCTTTTTACCGATAAGAGCAAATTAAATATTTGCGGACGTGATGCAAAGACAAAAGGTATGGAGAAAAGTTAACCAAAAGGAATCTCGAAATTTAATATCTACGGTTAAGCATGAAGGAGGCAGCGTTATGGTTTGGGGTTCAATGTCAGCGGCTGGGATAGGAAAATTGATGTTTATTAAATCCACAATAAACCGTAGAGATTATTTGAAAATATTGTAAGAAAATTTAGCACTATCAGTTAAAGAACTACAGCTTGGCGATCGTTGGATTTTTCAACAATACAATGGAGTCCAAGTACAGAGCTAAGATTCTTCCTGAATGGTTTTTAAATAACGCACCCAAACAACTTAATCGCGTCCTCAATTGCCTGACTTGAATCCTTGAAAAGAAGAATTACGAAAATCCACATTACCACAAAACAATAATTTAAAAACGCACTGCTTTCTTGCATGTAAATATCATGTACTTAACGCACAAGGGCAACACCACAAAATATTAGGTATTCAAGTATAAACTAAACACAGAAATGGATATTGTATACAAAATGTACATAAAGTATGCAATAAATTCATTTTCTCGGTCTGGAATTAAAACAATAAAAAAATGCTTGGACACGTCGACTTTAGTTTATAATTCCACATATTTTGGTTGGATAATATTAGCCGTAACGTTATCATTGTTCCAAATATCAAGTCAGTGTTAATTGTTTTTTGATGGTAACCCTGTTTTTAATCATTTTGTGTGAAGGCACGTTTTTTGATAAATTCTCAAAAACATATTTTTCTTCACAGTACCAAACAATAAAAAATAGACATCCGCTCAACGGATCGGGGCAGTTGTTTGTTGATTCATTTGGAAGGTTTGTTTCTTCATTTCCACAGAAAAAAAGATTTGTATTAGTTTAATACACAACATTTTTATGGTAGTTAGTTTTGGTTTAACTTCCTGAAGGTTTAATTTAAAATAAAAGTTGCATTACAATGCGTTTAAGCATAACGCAAAGGATTGAAATTCTTATGATGATTGGTTATAGTAATAGAGTCCGAACGCAAGAAGAGGTGTGTATTTTATTTAACAACCAATATGTGGATAAACCAATAAACCAATCAGTAAAATTGAGGAAAAGTTTTGATATACTGTAGAAGATAAGCCGAAAGATGGATGTTCTGCGATCAGTGAGGATAAAAAATAAATTGTTTTACTAGCTGTACAAGAAAATCCACATAACAGCATTCGGCAAAACAGTGGCCATTACGATTTTCTTATTTCGTCTGTACATAAAATTTTAAAGTCTGAAAAGTGACATCCGTATAAAATTCATCTTGTACTCGAGTTAAATGCAAATGATTCAGACCGACGAATGCAATTCTGTCAAACCCTAATGGAGATGTGCCCTGTTATCCTCGCCAAGTTAACATATTTTATTAGTTATTTAAGTTAAGATTATTATATTTTCAGATGAACCCATTTTTACATTAACCGGGAAAGTTAATAGACAAAACTGCTCCTATTGAGCAAAGGGAAATTCTAGATGGATAAGAGAATGCCACACCCAATATGCTTGAAAAATTAATGTTTGGGCAGGGATTATCAAAAATCAGATTATTGGACCCTACTTTTTTGAAGAAATTTTGAACGGTCCAAGGTACCTTGAATTTTTATAATAACATTTAATTCCCACTTTAAGAACTTTATTTCCCAGGACTAATAACTTAATGACACATGACGAAAATTTGTAGTTCCAGCAAAATGGTGCACCACTATATTATAAATCCAAATCAACCAAATTATAGTTCAGGTGAGGCAATACCTCAATTATGTAGCATTTCCCAATAAATGGATTGGAAGGCATGGATTTATTGAATGGCCACCAAGGTCTCCGGATCTTAATCCTTTACACTATTTTTTGTGGGGCCATTTGAAAAATGTGTGTAAAATTAGACTTATAACAGTTGACAACTTAAAAACTATAATTAGAGGAGAATGCTCTAATATTAGTCAAGAAACAATAAATATGGTTCGGCATTAATTTATCCACCGTTTGGATTACTGCCAGGTGCAAGAAAAAGCAATTTGAACATTTAATTTAGTAAATACTTATTTTTACTATTTATTAAATATTGTATTTCGCTAAAATTTGTTTTATCGTTATCGAAAAGATAAATGTCTTTTTGAAAATTTATCAAAAAATGTTTATGTAACATAGTAAAAAAGTTTATATCCGTACATAAAAATGTGTGACCTTTCACATAAAACGATCAAAAACAGGGGTTACCATTAAAAAAATGAACACTGACATCATATCTGGAACAAAGATAACGTCATAGCTAATATTATCCAACTAAAATATGTGGAATTGTAAACTAAAGTCAACGTGTTCAAGGATCTTTTACTACTTTAATTCCGGAACGAGAAAATGAATTTACGAGTATTCCATACTTTACGTACATTCTGTATTTGCAAATGATTATGTCGACTTGCGTGACTGATTGTATGGATATTTTTATTTCCGAAATTAGCTCGAACAATTGACCTGGTTCGAATTTCCGATCTACCTTGCGATGTCAACACTAATGCATTTATTTCGGATTGTTTAACGAAACAAAAAATCGTACTTTACCATTGGAATTTCGAAGACCGTATGACACACGAATTTTGGGCAAATTTGCACATTTTTATGCCAAACAAAACTACATTTCAAAATTTTAAAAACTCCGACTCGTTTTTGAAATAATCGAGAAAACCCGATATTTGCTCAAATTGTTTTTATTTTATTCCGAACTTGTTTGAAGAAATTAATAAGAATAAATGTAAGCTCAGGGAAAAATAAGGAATATTTCAGCAAATATCGGACTTTCCGAACTAATCGGAATTTTATAAATTTACATGCACAGTACTGTTGGACATTCAAATGGGCAGTTTGTGAAGTTTATCCCAATTGAACCCACTTCCTAGCTCTTCCGGTTTTTGAAATTCCGATGGTGAGCAACATATTTGAATAACGTTGTATAGTACTTTACACTAAACCATCGAACGAATTTCCTTAGAATTTCTTACGTTGTCTTCACTTCGAAATTTCGAAACCAACTTAAACTGCTGCACTGTCAAGATAACTGCCACATTTCTGTCAACCGTATCCAGAAGAGATAGGGAATTAGGGCACCCGCATCAGTACCGCAATATGGCCGGCGAAGGCCTTGCGACCCGTCTAATATGTTATCAAACATCATAATAAAGCAAGGACAATAAAAAATGTCGGCCATATTTCCGCTATGATGGCACGGATGCATGAATTCGCAATCTGTAAACCGTAACCAGAACCACACGCGAAAGAAAAACGCTCTGTGTGTTTATACATATAATACATTAATTATATTTAATAAAATTTAAAATTGATAATCGTAACTAAGACCACCTTTGAGTTATACCATACATTTAACGTATTGGAAGCGTGCTTTTCGAGCAAGACAATGCACGGCCACATATTGCTCATGTCACTTGGCTCATCTACAACATCACAATGTTAGTGTGCTTCTTTGGCCTCCACGCTCTTCTGATTTTTCCCCATAGAACACGCATGGAACATAATAAGAAGAAAAATAAGTTACCATACTAGAGAACCCATCATTTACTTTAGTAGAATTATGAAATACAATTAAAGTTGCCTGGGGTATACTACCTCAAGAGAACATCGATTATTTGCTTAGAAGCATGCCCAAAGGAATTGCTAACTGTATAAATTCACAAGGTCGTTATACACATTATTACAATTTTAAAATTCTTCTTTCTATCTGAATATCTGGTCTATGTAATATGTCTATATATGTATAATATGGTCTATATCTAATTCGTTCTGTATATTTGTGTCCAGAGTGACCCACCAGAAGTAACCTTTTTCTCATAAACTTTATTAGTGGATAAGTAATCTGAACTCTATTTACGAATTTACTACGCTCACGCGTTAAACAGTACGCTACTGGTGGAATGGAAACTAAAATTTACACGGTTGATAAAGCGCTTTTGGTAACACATAATACTCTTAAATCTTCACAAAAATAGGGCTATTCGTTTCGGTAGAAATTTAATTTAATTACAAAAATTTGAACAATCTGTATGCGGGTATTAGTATATTAATCAAGCCGGATTTATTTTTCGATTATTTATCACCCCTTTAATTTTAGTTCCACAATTCATAAACGCTCTGTCTGTATAGTGACAATTCTTCGAATAGTCAGTTTTCTCGCGAACGAAGCTTATTTGTTCACACTGAAATAAAAGAAATATCTAAATTTCAGTTTAGCGAATATGCTGGGTACTGATATAAAAAACGGTTTGGTATTTTATTTTTGTCCCGCTCTGCAACAGATTACAGATGCGTCGGCAGGCGTCTATCTAGATCAAAAAGCAACGTCACCTTCTCTAAGCACATAAAAAAATGAAAACATTGGGAAGAAGTGAGTTATTTTTCAAGGACAAAAATTAGAAAAATACAAAAATATAAAAAATTCAATTTAAAAAGAAACCAGAAAGTTTCTCAAGTTTCCTCTTAATTTTATGGATATATATCTTGAAGAGAAGAAAGGCAGTTTTTATATTCTCTCTACTTTGCATTGTGTAGAAAAGGACAAAATATCTCGTTTAGATTAAGTTATGTTAGATAGATTGAATTGACGTACTAGTCGATTCATTGTTGGATTTCTATTGGTCGATGAATTGTTTCCCAAACATGTGAACCTTGAACTTCCTGCTTTTTCTTTGTTGGCTTCTTGACGGTACTTCTGATTTATGAGCGGAACGACCTGTTTCTTAAATTTTAAACCGGTTCCGGGATTCGAAGATCCTTTTAAAGTCTTCGTACCCTCTTTTCTTTACGTTACGCTTTGGCGTGCCTTCATTATCTACTTCGTGCTATTCAAAATCAACTCAACAAATCGCCTTTGAAGGCAAGTTTCCCCACTTTTCTTGTCATAATTTTTTGAGCCTACTGGCGCATCGGTAGTCTGCTACAGAGCGAGACAAAAATAAACTACCACATAGGTTTTTAATAAAAACACCCTGTATATACAGAAAACTAAAGCTCAACTATTTTTTCTCCTCAGTATCATAACTCAAGGAATACACGTCAATTAAAAAACAAAATCCAGTTCCGACTCTTGAGAAAACTAACTTTGAAATTAAGCAAAGTTTTAGTGACGCGTAAATTGTGACACAAATAATGTAATAAGAATAAGTGCGGTAAATATGTTATTATACACACTATATACAGTACTTCATCTACAAGCATGTGGTCATGAATAAAATGGCGTGCAGTGAAGTAACAATACAGGACGGCAAACGGGGGATGTATTAATTACCTCTCACGAACTAGTATGGTAAATGCTACTTGCCACACGTTGTGGATAAAAGGAATTTAATGCCTTTAAGCTTCTAAAGTGGATAGAGTTGTCAACAAAACGGCCGACGGGTTGTTTATATTTATTTGCTTTGCCTCACGGTAATGGATATGATATGAAGCTATCGAAAATAAACTTATTTCCTTATCGTTGCGCCTGCATTACGTAATTAATGTACATATACAGGGTGTTCATTTCAAAACCCGAAACCCGAAAAAAAACCTGAAATATCTCTTGGTTGGGAACAAAATTTAAAATAATAAAAAAACCTCTATTTAGATATCTAAGGGGAAGTTTAATTTGACATTAGACGAAATTGTCAGTCACCCCCTCATCCCAAGCCACCCACACTTTGATATTTCAAATGGCATCCCCCATCAAGTGGCACATCATGACAAGCGGAATTCAATTTGCTATCTAACTATACCAAGGAAATGAAAATCAGTTAATAGAATCGGAAGTTAGAAGGAAAAATGTGTAGTAATGCAAATAGCTTATTGAGATTAAATCATTCATTTAATTATTAAGTATTCAAAATATGATGAACCGTTATTAATGAGGCAATAATAAAGTTTGTTTCGAGAACGGCTCAATGTACAATTTCCGGAAAAATGGATTGGTAGAAGAGGTGCATTGGAATGGCCAGGACGATTTCCAGATTTCAATCCACTAGACTTTTCCCTACAGAGTTTTTTTTTTATAAAGTGTTAGAACTTTACTTGAAAGTATTCAAAAATTGAAATATAGAATTTTCCTGAAATGTAGAAGCATTACTGGATAAACTTTGGCCAGTGTTAGCGAGAAGTTTGAAAACAAACTTTATGATTATCTCGCTAATAACGACTCACATTTTGAGGATTTAACAAAATGAATCATTTGATATCAATAAGCTATTTGCTCTAGAACCCTTTTTTCCTCCTAACTTCCGACTCCATTAACCGATTTCAGTTTTCTTGTTATAGTTCCATAGCAAATTGAATTTCCCTTGCAATGATGTGCCACTCGATAGGAAGTACCATTTGAAATATCTAAGTGAGGGTAGCTAAGGGTGAGAGGGTGACTGATATAGTTCTTTCCAGTGTCAAATTAAACTTTCTCCTAGATATCTAAATAGACGTTTTTTTATTGTTTTAAATTTTCCTCCCAATCCAGAGATATTTTGTGTGGTTCGTTTTGAAATGAACACTTTGTATATTCATATAATGGTAGGTATGGAAATCGAGGATCTTTCGAAATTCTTCTTGAAAGACAGTTATAGAAAAATGACATTCTTGTTACGTTGATATTAACAAAAAATATGTCTCATTTTGTTAAACGATTCTTTTATGTAAGAATTGATTGTTTCTTGCGGTTGCCCTGCTTGGACAAAAAGCATAATGCGAATTTCATCAAAAATTTAATACAGAATGAGTCTGTTTCCATTACTTCTCATTGAAACATATTATTCTGTTTAATTGTGTAAAAGTATTTTTCTATTTCTGAAAGGTTATGGCTACTTTACCGTACTGCTAGCAGTTTTATTAGGAACAACGCTACCATACTGATATGTTAGTTTCTTTTTCAACTATCTAGGCTATACGATTGATGTAGACCGGGTGTCCGTTTTATGAGCTTCACTAATGGGGATCCCGGTTAAATTAAGACAAAGTTGTGCAATATAAAGTATAATGAGAATACGTTTAGCAAGCAAATCAGCAGGATTGCCAATATTTCATTACAATCTGTGTAAAATTTTGATTTTACGTTTTTTGCTTATAAATCGGAAATAGCGCATTTTAACTGGAGACATTCTCACGGACATTTTGAAAGTATTCTATTAGTTTTCTTCTATTACACAACGCTTCCTAGATATGAACTGCAATTTTAGTTATTCTTATAGTCGCCATATTTGATTTTTGGATACTTAGGTAACCATTTTTTTAAGCTTACTGATATGACACATGTCACAGTTAATGTTTTATTACTAGTTGAAACAAAAAACTTATTTTTTTGTAAGAAGGCCGTGAAGGCAACAAAATCGAAAAATATTTCACTACCTAATTTCTAACAGCGTAATTACAGATTTGATACTTCTAAAATCTAAAGTAAACAACCACATTTACGAAACAGCTCACAAGTTTGCAAAACGAGAATCAATGAGATAAGTGCTCTCTTATCATATACATACATAACTTGTATGTTGCATCTCAACGCATTCTTTATTAGTATATTCATACATGAGTTTTTTTTATGATAGCCATTATTCCAATTTTACGAAGTCGAGGACGAAATAATGTCTTTACTACTTCAGCATTACTAATACATCTGTTAAGGTCGATTATAAGCGAGTCCTATGTTAATGCGTCTAATACCATATAATATAAGTCTAGATTTAATAATTCAAATGTGAGACAGTCTATATTTATTGGACCTTTGCAATCGAAATCTAAATGAAGGAGTCAGAAAAATTGCTCATAAGCAATTAAGAAAAAAAATAACAATCATAATTAATTTCTCGGAAAAACAAGAAACTAACCCAAAAACTAGATTCGACTTGAGAAGAAGCTCTCTCGCTCGACTACGTGCGGCATCGTCTGCAATGCGTAAACCCCGATCTATCCCGATCGCACCCGAAGTTCAATGAGGCCCGATTCACACAGGCCGATAAAACATGCCGTCTAAAACGAAACGAGAAACACGAAACAGGCTGCGGTTCTGTTTGGAACTTATCGTATCGGTTTGTTTGCGTTTGCCATTTGTTATGGCCCACATGCGTGTGGTTATTATTCGTTAAGTTCGAACAGATTTCACTGCAATTTCTGGTGCCTTGATCCGTTTTTTATATTTATGAAGTTCATGGTGGTTTTGAGGACGCAAAAATTTACTAGTCATTCGTCGTTTGTCTACGTATAATTTATTCATGCATGGTTTGGGATGCTAAATGTCATACATTTACTAAATGATAGTTTGCGTAGTAGTTTCTTGTTGCACCAGATGGCAAACTAGTGCGTAATATACTATTTTATTCTTTGTTGGATAAAATGAATTTTCGAAAATTGATCGAGAAATTCAAAGAGATTTTTATATGTAAACAACCATTAAATAAACGTAACAAAAAATGTAACAACGGAGAAATTGCATCGCCGTATATTCAAAATTAACTACATTTTTACACTCGTTCGGACTATCTAAGCCGGTTGTTTATTTTTATTTTTATTGTAAAAGTTAAAGTTTAATTCTAATTGAATGCTGAATAGAGGCGACGCGGACTAAAAACCAAATTTCAATACTAATTAAGATGGGTGAAGAATACATGCCTCTATTCTCTAAAAATTGAGAATTACCATAACCAGCACATAAGAAATTTCACACTACAAGAAATAGCAGAAAAGCTAAGACTGGCCAAGAACAATATCACAAGAGCTACAAAAAAGTTTCTGGGGCCTCGCACAACGTCGGCGGCAGAGCGGAAAAAGCGCTTTCTTCACGTCTTCAAGAAGTTGAGGCAAATTTTACCTTCTGAATATGAGAAATTTACTAGAATAATTGACAAATAAAATAGAAAAGCTAACTTTAAGTGTTTTGATCCTTATCAAAAATTCACAACACAACAACTATCGACTGTACAGAACAACAATCTAGAAGAAATGACAATTAGACGCTAATTCATGAGGTCGAAATCCGAGGAAGGAGAGTCACCATAATACCTTACGTCTTATTCAGGGTGGTTTTTTTAAAATGAAACAAGGTAATTACTTGAAATCGGTTTATAGTGTGTTGATGAAATTTAACACATACATATTTGAAGCTAGGGGGGCACATTTTAACACTTTTCATATTACACAGGATGGTCAAAAAAAAGTTATGACCAGAAAGTTATTTTTTTCAAATAGAAATAAATCCCTTTATTTACATACATATTTTTAGCCCTTCTCAATATTTTCTAATAAAATTGCATTTTCTGAACCATATATTCCTCCTCACGTGTTCTTACAGAATCGGGTTCTAAAGCCTCGAGGACTGATCGCTAAAAGTTAGACCGTTGCGCTTGCAACTATTAATTTCGTCAATAAACTGTACAACTGACGTTTTACTACATACTTACATTATCAGTAATGGTAAAGCGTAAAACGACGCAGTATGGTTATTAAATTATAGTTTTATCGAAATCCCGTAGGTAAACATAACATATAAAATTGTCTTTATAGTGGACTATATTATATTAGACAGTTTTCGATGCAATTCACAAATTTAACCACAAGCGAAAATCAGACATTTCTCGTACACTCTACATTAACAATTCTCTGACAATATTCCCGTACTATAAGCAACTGTCACCAGCTGGCATTGGAATTATGCCGGATGAAACGTGTTTACGGTAAAACCTCGCTAGCTCCCCTTAGATGACGAAAATGTTAACATCATTAGAATCCACATTTTTCACTCGTGCACTGCGCATGCGTATATATCAATTAACATTACAACATTTTTCAGACGACATGCTCGAGAACTTTCTATTAACTTAAACATTCACATAATCGTTAAGCAACAGATCACGAAATAGTTTTGGTTTCGCCCGTTATAGGTTGCAGTAACCTTTACCGCAATGCATGTTGTTTACATTATTAGCCGAGTCAGTTTATTTATGTGACATTACTTAACATTACGTTCAAAAATTGATAATGTGGTTTGATTTACTGGATTTCGTTACCTTAACGGTTACTCAATCGTATGTAAGTTGCTGGAGACCTGTGATAGAGATTGAAGATAATTTTTATTTTATATGTCGAAATTGTCAAATAACGTATTCGAGCGAGGCTTGTCGGCACAATTTTAAAAGTTATAACCGAAAAATTAACCTTTGTGTTTTTATAGAGATACTGGCTGCAAAGAAACTCAGACGTAACAAGCAAATGCCGACATTCTGGCGGCAAGTGAAGGAAGTTTTTGACTGGGAAAGCGCCACGTATTAGTGTCTGTCTCTATGACCTTATTTTGTCGTCAAATATGCTTTATGCGCCGGCGCAAGTAACACGAAAGAAGCCACAGTAACGTCACTTCCTTCGATTTTGCTACTATGAATTAGGGTCATACTGTGTCATTGAGAAAATTGGTCTCTTACTTTCTCATTTAACAGTCTTATGCATATTTTCGAATAACGACCAATCACCGCATGTGTAGGTGCGACATATTGTATATTTTCTTGCTGCTATATACTGCAATTGTGGTTTTACAAATTTAACCATTAATCACTTTGTTAACTGTCATTAAGAAAATGCTTCATCTTCTGCATTATTTGTTTCTATTCATAGCATCAAAGCAATTCAAAGCAAAAATATAGATTTCCCAAAAACTTGCTGAATAAACCAAGCTTATATCCTTAACTGTATGGTCCTTTTTGCCAGCAACCATTCGCCCACCTCCATTCCACCATCGAATTAGCCATTTGGTCAATAAAAAATACTGAGAGAACCAGGACTTTCTCAAAACATCTGCCACACGTCCACCAATCCCCATCCGCGGTGGGCTGGCTGGGGGCGCGGCTTACCCATTCTCCTTTCACTCTCCCATCCAATGAGTGAAGCTCCTTCGGGTCTTCTTCTCCTCTATCAAGCTCGTGCGTCAGCGACGCTTTACCTAACCAGCTCAGTGGTTCTGGGCTCCTGATAGGTGAAATCGGAAACTGTTCGAATGTTATTCAACTGTTTGTTGTTAGGCCATACGCCAGAGGTCTCCCGAGTTGGAAATCTGTCTGGTGTCACTTACTGGCCTCGTTTGCCGGCATGGGCCTGCGTTTGCGTAATTAATTATTGGTAACCCTGAGCGACGCGTTGTGTCTGCGTGAGTGCCTTGTGCTTATTGCTATTGCTTTCAGCAGTGGCGTGGAAAGGCTGTTTATTTCGGTGACAACTTCCAACTTAAATAAAATGTGTCCTGTTCCGCACGTGATCAGTATAAATTATAAATAAATATAAAACTGAGCATTATGGAACAAAAAATAAGAAAATTTTATAAAATATAAAATTACGAATTTAGAAAATAGCGTAGGTAGTTGTTCCTTAATTTCAAAATTGTAATTTCAGTTCCAATTTTCATGTTTTTCTGCCCTATTTTTCGTGACTAATAATATCCTATATTAAAAAAAACACACAAAATTATCTATAAGAAAACTTATTTATGAAAATTAAAAAAGTGGAATAAATAAACACAGGATTAGCTAACACAATGCGTTTGTAACTGAGGATAGACATCATTCGAGGCAAAAATAATTTAATAACCTGTCAATTATTGTTAATATGAACTTTTTAAATTGCTAAATATAATATAAATCTTATTGAGAACTGGTTATTAACGATTTTTATCAATTCTGGGAAAAATGTGAACAAGAACGAAAAATTAATAATAACAAGTAGTTAACTATCTATACTAAAGATTTTATGTGACTTAACCTTTAATGGAAAAGGGGCGAAATTGCTCGCCTAATAAAATGTACGTGTCGAAAACAGCCTGAGCCCAAAAAGCAACTCCGGCATCGCCCCGATGCAACAATAACCAACACCCCGTGAGTTTCGTGCAATTTAATTTGTATTTCGGCGAGATTAAAACGAACGGAAAGAGGGGTGCCACCCCCGTGACTCATCCCCCGAATGAGGCGCCCGCGGGATATCGGCAGACAGATCGCATTTTCGGGCTAATGGATGCGATTGTGTTTTTGAACAAAGAGGAAGTGATAGAGGAAACGACGGATCGAATATATGGTACCTATGTACATATATCGTCATACAAATTCCACAGATTCTGTATTTCTTAAAGTAAAACTATAGAAGGTTTTGCGCGTCGTTATCTCTGTACTGTTACGCATAGATTAAATACGTTTACACCGCCTCTTAAATCGCAGTTCTTTCCAGGAACAGATCTAAATTAATAAGTGATGAACTCTTCAACGGATAAATTTTATCTGAAGCAGATTTTCTAGAATCAGATGATGACTATAACACCCTGTATATCCCTAAGCTCCCTACTCTCAATACTAGCAAAGGACCCAACTACTGAGGTGTTGGCAGCATTGAGCGAGAAAGCGCAAACTCCGTTCCAGATATTACAAATAGTGTAAACCAGACAACATGAAAATAATATTTAAAGCGGACTCACTTGCCAGTCTTTTTCTAATGTTAAGATAATTGCTATCAGCATCAGAGACAAAAGGGGGTGTAAGGATTTGTACGCAAAATGTGCCCCAAGAGATATCATGTTGAATTTTTCACCAAAGGTTTCTATGTTTACAAAAAATTTCAATCCCCTAGGCCTCACCGTTTGGGGTTGAGAAGGGGTTAAAAGCAAAAACTTTAAATTGCGATATCTCTGGAACCGCTTATCATACAACGTGGAATATGTTTCTAACATACCCTCTGTCCACGTTATCATTTTTTTTCAGATTTTTCAAGCAAGGGTAAAGGACTGAAAATTTAAAAAATAAAAGTTTTTTATTACTTTTGTCTACTTATTGGTCTGGTACACCAATCATAATTTTACACCGCGTAGAGGACATTTCGAAGCACCTACTCAATTTTTTTCAGATTTCTAAAAAGGGTACTTGGCACCTAAAACCGAGAAAACCCGCCAACGAACCCTTGCATTTGAGTTTGATAATTTTCATAACATTATCAATTTTATTAAAGGAGTTATAAGTTCCCCCTACAATAGATATAACAATTATATAAGCATATAAATGAAAAAAATGACCGACACACCAGATTGAAATCAACCTATTTTTGACTTCCGAGGGAAGTCAGCGACATTCGGTTTCTGAAAGTAGAGTATGAATGAAATTAAGTCGGATTCTAAGAAATTGTCGAAGACTTTAGTTATTCTATGTTATATGGGTTATGTAGTATCTATGCCAGCTCTGAAAGGAAAACAGAAGCAATTAACCAGTGTCGAATCGAATCAATCCAGATTGGTGACTAAATGTCGATGGGTAGTTGAAGCCGTACACGGAATCTTAAAACAAAAGTATCATTTACTGGACCGTAAGATATATAATAAAATCATTCCCAAAATTGGTGATTACTTCAGAATTGCTTCTTTCTTGCAAAATCAGTTTGGAAAACGATTAACATCTGATATAGATACAAGCGAAGCAATAATGATAAGGATGAAATCTCTTGTGGATACTGAAAATATGTTATCCATAGAAGTTGAAAATGAGGGATGGGCTCGCAAAAAAGTTCCTTTTGTTCAGATAACCTCGAACGTTTTAGAGAATTTCCCTCAGCTGACAGAATCTGAACTTAAAATTCTATTGACTGTGTCTTATCAGTTATCACAAGCTGTGTCTTACCTAGCAGAAGTAATAAATGAAGATGGTTTAATCAATATTAATTATTTAAAAGAAAGCAACAATATTTTGAAAATGCAATGTCATTCTCGACATGTCAATAGGAA
The DNA here is from genome assembly GCF_039881205.1 of Euwallacea similis. Lineage (NCBI taxonomy): Eukaryota > Metazoa > Arthropoda > Insecta > Coleoptera > Curculionidae > Euwallacea > Euwallacea similis. The sequence goes on from NC_089631.1 coordinate 2,510,965, forward strand.
GTCGTATATTTGTTTTATAGAGTATATTCCAGAACAAAATAAAGTATCTGGTATAAGCAGATATTGCTGTAATTGTGCAAATGGTAAACGAACTGTCGGTTGCTGTTCCCATGTAGCCGCGATTATATATTATCTATCACATGGCCGATATTTAGCCAGAATGATCAAACCTGCCGAATTTTTAAATAAAATGTATAAGAGTAACGGTTTTGTAGGTGTCCAAGAGGACAGTGACATAGAATAACTAAAGTCTTCGACAATTTCTTAGGATCCGACTTAATTTCATTCATACTCTACTTTCAGAAACCGAATGTCGCTAACTTCCCTCGGAAGTCAAAAATAGGTTGATTTCAATCTGGTGTGTCGGTCATTTTTTTCATTTATATGCTTATATAATTGTTATATCTATTGTAGGGGGAACTTATAACTCCTTTAATAAAATTGCTAATGTTATGAAAATTATCAAACTCAAATGCAAGGGTTCGTTGGCGGGTTTTCTCGGTTTTAGGTGCCAAGTACCCTTTTTAGAAATCTGAAAAAAATTGAGTAGGTGCTTCGAAATGTCCTCTACGCGGTGTAAAATTATGATTGGTGTACCAGACTAATAAGTAGACAAAAGTAATAAAAAACTTTTATTTTTTTAATTTTCAGTCCTTTGCCCTTTCTTGAAAAATCTGAAAAAAAATGGTAACGTGGACAGAGGGTATGTTAGAAACATATATTTGAATCCACGTTGTACGATAAGCGGTTCCAGAGATATCGCAATTTAAAGTTTTTGCTTTTAACCCCTTCTCAACCCCAAACGTGAGGCCTAGGGGATTGGAATTTTGGCAGGTAGGTTTTCGTAAACATAGGAACCTTTGGTGAAAAATTCAACATGATATCTCTTGGGGCACATTTTGCGTACAAATCCTACACCCCCTTTACAAACAAATTATAATTTTGATCATTTCTATGCAGAAGAGAAAGGTCATAACAACATTTAAATATTTTATGAGACTTACCTCTCTTGAAGCCTCATTTATTGCTGGACAAACTTCTGGAACAATTCAAGAAATTGATTAATTTAAAACTCTGAACAAATGTTTCCAACTAACTTGAACAAATATTTTAGACTTGTGTAAGGTTTATGGAAAACTTAATTTGAAATTGCAGGGCTTATAATGATATGAGATTTTACAATTTTTGGGTTTATTAATATATTTACATGAGTAAAAAAACCAAATCGGTTGGCGATATTCGTGTAATGTTATTGTGTTACAGTTCTATTTTAATATTTCCGTTTTTTTTCTTACTGGCAACAGCGTACTTTTTGATTATTTTTTCAGTTAATAAAAAAAGGAAGGTCTATATCACTTTAGTACAACAAAAATGAATAATTTCTTTTTTGAAAAAATGACTTCCTTGATATTGTAATGCGCGATTCTTTGCAAAAAATTGCGGATTTTTTATTATTTTTTTATTTTCATTATTTTTCATGTAAGTATCTACAGTATCTGCAAGCTTTCGAGACCATGGAGTGAACTGGAATGTTGGGTGGGGTAAAATAAATCAAAAACGTAGTTTTGGATAATGAATAAATCATGTAATGAAACTAACCTAACCTAACCAAACCCACCAAACCCTAAACTAACCCAACCAAACCATTCTTGCACAAATGAAAACAATAAAAAATGAAAAAAATATGTTTAATCATCATTCAATATTCAATAATTATTTATACTTATGTCACATGTGCCTTATGTTTATTATAGTTTATTTTAAAATGTGTGGCAGAACAGAACACCAATAAACATGAATTTATGCTAACAAGGTGAACCGCAATATTTGGGAAATACAAAGGACAGTTTACATTGTAAACAGATAATATTCGCAATTTAAGGTCGTACTCATCCCGGATCCTCAAGGAACAAAATAGGTTATAAAAATTCACAATGGTAGTGCTGGTGAAATGTATTACCACTTGCAGAGTTTAAAGAGTGAAAAAGTTTGAAATTTATTAAAAAACATTTATAATACACAATATTTTTTGGGGTTATTATGGTTTTATGATTCTCGACCTTTAAAACATGTCTCCACCAAGTCCAACAAATTGCTGAAAAATATGTATTTTAACCCTTTTTCAATTATGATAGTTATTTTTATTTGAGTAAGATTAGCTTGGTTAGGTTAGTTTAGGGTTTGATGGGTTTGGTTACGATTAGGTTAGGTTAGGTTAGTTTCATTACATGATTTATTTATTATCCAACTATGTTTTTGATTTATTTTACCCCACCCAGCACTCCAATTCGCTCTACGGGCCCAAAAGCTTGCAGATACGCAGATACTTATATGAAAAATAATGAAAAAAAAAAGAAAAAATCCGCAATTTTTTGCAAAGAATCACGCATTGCAATATCAAAGAAATCATTTTTTCAAAAAAGAAATGATTAATGTTTATTGAGCTAAACTGATATGGACCTAATAAAAATATTGCAAAAAAATCGACTCCTGTCACGAATTTTTTCCTGTTCTACATGTAAACTGATTGAAAGACCGGATTGATCTCTTCGAGGTAAACTTCGCAGCATGTTCGTGTCGCCGAATAAGATTTGCCTTAAGCTTCTTATAGACCTGAACATTTAGACGAACAATACAACGAGCCGAACGGCGAATAAAATACTAGAGGCGGAGTCTCATGACGATTTCCAATGTCCGAAAAAACACACTCGTAATTGACTTTTACGTCAGATATTTGTCTTGTCCAGCGAGAAACCTTAATCCTGTATCTCCTTTTTGGAAACGATGATCTGGATCGGATTGATACCTATTAGATGACTTTCAACCAATCGGATTGTTCCCCGGTGATAGCCGGCCAATCCGATTAATTGAAATATAGATGTAGGGATCAATCTCATCAAGACCATTGTTTCCGAAAAAGCCTTATACTCTCCAAGTACAATCATCAAGGAGGGAGGAAGTTAATTAGAGAAGGAGACTATAATAATACCTTTCCGCCATAAATGAAGTTAATTTAAGAGCAACTCTCCCTCCTAAAATCATTTCAGATTGTTAAAGTAATAAAAGTAATATTGACTGATTGCGTAGTTTGTAAGATTTGGTTGACGCTGAGTTTTTTTCGTTTTATTTTGGTAACGGAAAGCCGATTAAGATGATGCAGCGTTTCGACGGCTTTTCTGGACCGGCTCTTAGATCAGTAGTGTTTTAGCGTTGGTCTTAAATTCTAGCTAATGTTTTTGTTTACCCTTTTAAATTAAATACTCAACTTTACGAATTTACTATTTTGGCTATTTTCACCAATCACACAAAACCACAACACAGGTAATTAAAAAATTTTGAAGAGTCTCTTGAAAACAAGTTTAGTTGCACCATAATCGAAATAAATTCTCCCCAAGTGTAATTGGTTTCAGTAAATAAAATATCCCTTCATAACTATGAGAAGTTTTCTCTAAGGGTAATTTTGTTTAGTGGGAAATTCAAATAGATCCACCCCGATTCTTAGAATAGTCAACGGTTAGTCAGAAGTCCAGTTCCGTGAGTTCAGTCAGTTGGTCAATCGTGAAAAGATAAAAAACAGCAGTTAAAACTGGCATTGAAAGAGAGGGTAAAAATGAGAAGGATGTTTAATGAGTTTAAACTTGGAGGGAACTTTTTGAAAATTCTTGATTGGCAATTATATTGCATTTAGGAATGAATAAAATCACTTAGCCAGGGTGATTCATTAACAATGCGGCAACCAAAAGCTGGAAATACTACATGTCAAATGGTGAGGATTGGAGAAAATATACCTTATTCGAAAGTTGATAGTTTCGGATATATAAAGGGTGTTGAAAGTTAAAATTTTAATTCATTTCTTTCCATTGTTCTGAAAATATCTAAGTTAGACACTTGAAAATATGTAAAGTTATGCTTTTTATGTTTTCTAGAAAATGAAAATATACTTGATTTCTTTCGCTTTTAATTTCTCGTATTATCAAATTTAAACGTAGTGTTCGTTACATAGTATATTTTTCTCAAAAATGAATCGAAACATTAAAATAAAATAAGAACACGTAATTGATGGAAAAATGATTGCTCTCTCAAACTGTGAATCAAATTTCATGTTGGACATACAGGGCAAAAAGTTATAAACTATAAATTCTCTAAAATTGACTGTAAGTGGCACCCTTTATTAACAACGCGGAAATCACAAAACGTAAAATATTTTAATCGTCACCTAAAAAACCTTAACTTTATAAATTTTCAAGTATCTAACCTGGATATTTTCAGAATATTGGCAAAAAATGAATTAAAATTTTAACTTTCAACACCCTATACAGGGTATTTCAAATTCGACCCTCACCATTGGGATCTCGGAAACTAGAGGAGATACGAAAAAGTTTAAATGGGGGCAAAGTTGCGCAATCTAGTGCTTGATCGAATACCGTTTTCAAAATTTTAATTTTCCGAGTACTTCCGAAGATATCCGAGAAAAACTAAAAATTGGAGAATCCATTTTTATTTTTTTTTTAGCGTTATTTGACAAGAAAGGTTAAATCCGTAAGCACATTTTCATTGTCACTTTTTCTCAGCTACACAATGACATATTCAAATTTGCGATCCGACGTTTCGTCTTTCGGCTAACATCATCAACTTTATTTTTTCTTATGGGCGCCATATTGGATTTTTCGACAAAAAAATAGTGCGTTTCATTCTGATTTCATTGATATAGAACTTCTTATAATTTACTTTTCTAAAAGCCGAAATATTTAAATAAAAAGAAATATTACATAGTTGGCCTTGACTCCATCGAAAGACTTTCTTTTGTTCGCGTTATATGACAGAACTTCTCAAACGAATTTAGAGCGTGTGCAGATTTCCAATGAAAATGAGTTTCCGAAGTGAAGAAAAACGAGATATGTTAAGACTTTATTACAAATTTGATAGGAACAGTACGAAAACAGCTCAAATGTATTTTGAGTTATATCGGGAAAGACAACAGCCGCATAGAACATTATTTAAAACTTTGGACGAACATTTAGCTGAGTTTGGTGCTTTTGAAAAACCTAAGATGAAGTATGGAAGCAGAATGAAAGAAGATACTAGAAATAACCTACTGGCAGAGACAAAACTAAATTATTATTAAATGTTACAACAAGTGCTCAAATTGACGACTTTTTTGTGGGGCACTTTGAAAAATAGAATATATGAGAATCGAGATTATAACACAATAGAAGAACTTAGAGAAAACATCATTACACAATGTAGAGTAATCAGAAGGAGAAATATTATTAGGGCTGTCACTAATTTAAATAGACGTGTTCGTTTATGTATGCAGGAGGAAGGTCGTCAATCTGAACACTTGTTGTATCATTTAATAATAATTTAGTTTTGTCTCTGCCAGTAGGTTATTTCTAGTATCTTCTTTCATTCTGCTTCCATACTTCATCCTAGATTTTTCAAAAGCACCAAAGTCAGCTAAATGTTCGTCCAAAGTTTTAAATAATGTTCTATGCGGCTGTTGTCTTTCCCGATATAACTCAAAATACATTTAAGCTGTTTTCGTAGTGTTCCTATAAAATTTGTAATAAAGTCTTAACATATCTCGTTTTTCTTCACTTCGGAAACTTATTTTCATTGGAAATCTGTACACGCTCTAAATTCGTTTGAGAAGTTCTGTCATTAACGCGAACAAAAGAAAGTCTTTCGATGGAGTCAAGGCCAACTATGTAATATTTCTTTTTATTTAAATATTTCGGCTTTTAAAAAAGTAAATTATAAGAAGTTCTATATCAATGAATTCAGAATGAAACGCACTATTTTTTTGTCGAAAAATCCAATATGGGGCCCATAAGAAAAAATAAAGTTGATGATGGTAGCCGAAAGACGAAACGTCGGATCGCAAATTTGAATATGTCATTGTGTAGCTGAGAAAAAGTGACAATGAAAATGTGCTTACGGATTTAACCTTTCTTGTCAAATAACGCTAAAAAAAAATAAAAATGAATTCTCCAATTTTTAGTTTTTCTCGGATATCTTCGGAAGTACTCGGAAAATTAAAATTTTGAAAACGGTATTCGATCATGCACTAGATTGCGCAACTTTGCCCCCATTTAAACTTTTTCGTATCTCCTCTAGTTTCCGAGATCCCAATGGTGAGGGTCGAATTTGAAATACCCTGTATATATCCGAAACTATCAACTTTCGGATAAAGAATATTTTCTGTAGTTGTCACCATTTGACATGTAATATCTTCAACTTTCGGTTGTCCCATTGTTAATGAGTCATCCTGCATACAGAGAGGAAGACGAAAAGAAATACCTATACAGAGTGATTTAAAATTGAGTACAAAAAATTTAAGGACGTATTTTTACGGTCAAAATAAAACTATTTTTTCTATTACCGTAGGCTCGCAAATACAGAGGATTTCTGAATCATCAGGGCCCCAACGACCAAACTCATTAACATCTCTGAGAACATGACAGCTTTACGAGTTCTACGAACGATGCTGGCAGACCTCGGGAAGTTTCAATAAATTTGGTATTTTTTATAATAATCGTTTTCTGCCTGCATCAGTCCTAAAAATCTTAGGGTTTAACAAATTCGACAAAAAAAAGAGTAGAATTTGCAAACTAGGCAGTCATAGCTTACTATAAATTTTGATATACTTTAATAATACTTTAACACCCTATGCATGGAAAACTAACCATTTGCGGGCCCACGTTTATAAGAAAAAAGGTCTTATTTTGATCTTAAAAATACCCCCCGAATTCTTTGTACTGAATTTTGAATCACTCTATATAAATCACATAGCAACTAAAATTATGATCAATTAAGAACTTGTTTATGTTTGTAGAATGAGCGTTGATTATATTAATGAACTTGTGAGAAGGAAAGGAAGAGGAGTATTTTTGAACATCGGACATTATAGAATTTAGACTATAAGCAGGAGGACTTGCAAGCAGGTCTCCAAATCAAATCGTTTGGGAATATAGGAAGCTTTACGTAAGAATTACATAAGATTACACGAGACGCCGCTGATTGCTTGTTGTTCAGGGAAACGTTTAAGTCTGTATCAACAAGAAAAAGATATTCAGTCTGAGCATCTGAGTTCTCAGACCTCAAATTGTAAAACCGAAGCCACTAGGCACTGACGGTCTAATGGCCGAGGAAGTATGAAATATGTACTTCTTCAATGACAAAACTCGTTTAACTCGTTTGATAAATTATGTTAACTAACCTTACAGTACATCAATCACTACTGCTCAATATAAACTTAAAACTTGGGCCGAAAACCGAAGGAAATATTCATGGATGGAAATTTTCAACAAAATGGCGCGTTTGGCCTATACGACAAACAAAAGAGCCTCTGATGTTTGAGTTTGCGCTTGATTGATAGTTGACAACATACTTTCTAATTGCGAATTCGATTGGTGCAGAGTAGGCGGCCATATAAAAAAAAAGCGGGAAAATGTGAATTCTTAAATTTAATCACATTTAATCGAATGATTTTAATGTGAATATAATTAAATTATTTGTTCATTTATAACTCAAGGGAAACTTTTAATCAATTAATTACTTAAACTCAACACTGTAGCCCGTTACAATTCTTGAAGTCTCGAATTGATGTCGATTTTATTTTATTAAATATATATATGTATACATATATATCCTTTTTAACCAAATATTCAAGGTACTAGAGATTTAATAGAAATCAACATTTTGTTCCGTTATATAAATACCTCTCGAATCTTCTTCGCCAAATTCTTATTTAACAAAACAGACTTAATGAAAAAAGGAAATTTAATTTCGTCATTGCAATTTCCTAGTGCCATCCCACGGAAAGCATTTGAACTTCAGAACCAATAACGAAAAATCGACATCTGCAGCTGCGCTCGTTTTTGTCGTTATCTTCATTTTCAAAATGAAGTTTCTACTTAACCTCAAAATTTACTGAAAATAAACAAGCTTGTTTCACAAGCACGGTACAATTTCAAACCAAAGCCGATTTTACAAATTTTCATATCTAAACCGCAATTATTTTGCACATAAATATCACAAAGAGTATTTAATAATATTTAGGTAAGTTTTGGCGTTTAATTACATAGAAGTACTATACCAGAACACTTAATACAGTAGATTTGAGTAACCCAGTTTGGTAGGGAAATTTGTTCAAATTAGCAATGTTCAGAGGTTGGGGTAGCAGAAGGATGGACCATCTAGTAAAGTTACATCATAAGTTAGTTATTTCCACCTGGACATTATTCAGGTGGTTAAGAAAATTTTTTTAAATTGTTTTCCTTCCTTGAAAGGAATAGCTATAACCACTGTTCGTTAATTTAAAAATTATCACTATTATCATTTTTGTTTTTACTCCACTTTTTGCTCAACTATTAGTATTACCAACTGGAGATTGATCGAGCTACTAAAAGGCTATTGGTTTGTAACTCGTCTTTAGAATGTACAAACATTTTCAACTCTAATTTTCTCATCTGTCCATGTTTTAATAATTTAAAAAAAGAATTAAGACCTAAATTATTACAACAATTGAGTTCTGATTAGAGAAGGGTTGTTATGCATTTATTTAAATCATAATTTTTACCGTAATTTCCCTATATAGTTATTCCGAGAATCATAATCTTGGAACAGAGAAGATTTAAAATATCTTAAATTGATGATTCCTTTAGGTCAAGCTCATAATGGATGCTGATTTATATGATGAATTTGGCAATTATATTGGGCCAGAATTAGATAGTGATGAAGAAGAGGAAGAGGAACCTGAGCAGCAAGATGAAGATGAACAACGGGAATATGATGTAATGTATTTTGGTTATGTAACATTTTAGTAAAATATTTCAACATAAAATTTTTGACTCCTTTAAAAATGTCAATATTCTTCAAATTTATAAAATTGCTTGAAAACTTCGAGGATTAATACAGCTTTTAGTTCTATACAATTTAAATGAAATGCAATTTTTAAGAATAGATTTTACTAACTTTTTTCCCCCAATTTAATTTGGTCCATAATGACACTATAGTATATATGTATGTACAATTTACATTAGGATGAACACATGGAAGATGAACCGCAGCCAATGGCCATTGTGCTTCATGAAGACAAACAATATTATCCATCAGCTCTCCAAGTGTATGGTCCTGATGTTGAAACCATAGTACAAGAGGAAGACACACAGGCCTTGGACGTACCTCTAATAGAACCTGTTAAGAAAAAAAAGTTCCAGTTAAAAGAGCAGGAGCTTCCTGAAACTACTTATAGCATGGAGTAATATCCTTAGGTCTCAAAAAATTAGATATTTACTAGCGCATTTTATAGATTTTTAGCTGATATGATGGACAACACTTCATTGATTCGCAATGTGGCCTTAATAGGGCATTTGCATCATGGAAAAACTACTTTTGTAGATTGTCTTGTAAGGCAAACTCATCCCGGATATCAAGATAATGAAGAAAAAAATCTGCGCTATACTGATTTACTTTTTACTGAGCAGGAAAGGGGCTGTTCCATGAAGTCCGTTCCTGTCACCCTACTTCTCCAAGATATAAAAAATAAGAGTTATCTGATGAATATTTTTGACACTCCTGGTAAAACTTTAGGTATTATCATTGTCTTAAACTATGGTTTGAATAATGATTTTAGGGCATGTGAATTTTTCTGATGAAGTAACTGCAGCTATGCGTTTGTGTGATGGCGTAGTACTCTTCATAGATGCAGCGGAAGGAGTTATGCTAAATACTGAGAGATTGTTGAAGCATGCAGTTCAGGAACAGATGCAGATTACTGTGTGCATTAATAAAATTGATAGACTTATGTTGGAGTTGAAATTGCCTCCTCAAGATGCCTATTACAAGCTTAGGCATATTGTCGAGGAAATTAACGGATTGTTAACGTGAGTTGTCGACGCTTTTTTTGCTATTTAAATTAATGAGAAAGAAGTTTTATTGCAGGTTGTACTCTGTGGATGCTAACCCACAAATTGTATCTCCAGTGCTTGGAAATGTTTGTTTTGCTAGCTCCCAATACAGTGTCTGCTTTACATTGAAATCTTTCGCTAACATATACAATCTCTACTATGGAGAAGTGAATGTTGAAGAGTTTTCTAAGAGGCTTTGGGGTGACATTTATTTTAATCCTAAGAAGTAACTAATTTATTGATTCTTATGATAAAAAAAATGTATTCACTTTGATGTTTTTTTAGTCGAAAATTCACTAAAAAAGCTCCCCACAATTCAGCTCAACGAAGTTTTGTGGAATTTATTTTAGAGCCCCTTTACAAGGTTTTTGCTCAGGTTGTGGGTGATGTTGATTCAACTTTACCCAAAGTCTTGGATGAATTGGGGATTAAGTTGACTAAAAACGAGATGAAATTGAATATTCGGCCTTTGCTACGGTTGGTGTGTAGCAAGTTCCTTGGAGATTTTAATGGTAAGTTTCATCCAAAATATTGGTGCGTTCAAAATTTAATAAATTAGTTCTAAATTGTCCAAATTTTATTCTGTGATTAAATAAGGTAATTTCTCTTATTTAGGATTTGTTAACATGTGTGTGGAACACATTAAATCGCCGCTGGACAATTCCAAAACCAAAATTGACCATATTTATACCGGACCTAACACTAGCAAAATCTATAATGATATGGTTAACTGCGATCAAGAGGGTGTTTTAATGGTAAGTTTGGAATTAGAATATTTGAGGTGCTACAGTTAACCTGAACTAACCTGACAAAATTTATATATATCTTAAAATAATATTTCAGGTCCATAGTTCTAAAATGTACCCAACAGAAGACTGTACCTTTTTTCAAGTTTTGGGTAGAGTCATGAGCGGAACTCTCCATGCAGGCACCGATGTGCGTATTTTAGGAGAAAACTACACCTTGCAAGATGAGGAAGACTCTCGGGTTCTGACAGTTGGTCGCCTATGGATTTACGAGTCAAGGTTCATTTCAATTAATTGAAAATTGAAATAAATCATATTTGAGTTAATATATTCTGTAGATACAAAGTGGAGCTCAACAGAGTGCCTGCTGGCAACTGGGTTCTAATAGAAGGCATTGATCAGTCCATAGTCAAAACCGCAACTATCACCGACCTGGCAATAAATGAGGATTTGTACATTTTCAGACCGTTAAAATTCAACACTCAGAGCATTATTAAAATTGCTGGTAGGTACCCATATTGAGCAGCATTTAGATTTATAAATGCATTATCTTTTGTCTACAGTGGAGCCTGTAAATCCGTCAGAACTCCCGAAAATGTTAGATGGTCTCAGAAAAGTAAACAAATCCTATCCGCTATTAACCACAAGAGTTGAGGAATCCGGAGAACATGTCGTTTTAGGTACTGGGGAATTATATCTAGATTGTGTGATGCACGATTTAAGGAAAATGTACTCGGAAATTGATATAAAAGTGGCAGACCCGGTAGTGGCGTTCTGTGAGACGGTGGTCGAAACTTCTAGTTTAAAATGTTTCGCGGAAACACCTAATAAGAAGAACAAGTTGACCATGATTGCGGAGCCCTTGGAGAAAGGTCTTGCGGAAGATATTGAAAATGAGAACGTTCAGATCGGGTGGAATAAGAAGAAGTTAGGAGAGTTCTTTCAGACTAAGTACGATTGGGATTTGTTAGCAGCCAGGAGTATATGGGCGTTTGGACCGGACAATACTGGTAAGCCGGTAATCAACGGTCCTTGATGGAAAAGAATGAGTAAATTCTATCTAGGGTTGAAAATTTCCTTTTTTCTTGCCAATCTACTTTAGCAATAGGTTTGAAATGTGTAACATGTGAAGTTGTTTTCTCGGAAGTAAGAAAATTACCGTTGTTATCTATGTTAGTTTTAAAAAGCATGTTCCTGATACTGAACCTTTTGCGAACCCCTAACTTGCCCTGTACCAATGTCAGTATGATGCATCAACCTGAAATTTTGAAGAGGAGATACCTATATGTCACATCTATTTTTGTAGGTCCCAATATTCTTGTAGACGACACCTTACCGTCAGAAGTAGACAAAGCTCTGTTAAGTTCAGTCAAAGATTCCATCGTTCAGGGCTTCCAATGGGGCACCAGGGAAGGACCACTATGCGAGGAACCGATTCGAAATAGCAAATTTAAAATTTTGGACGCAGTAATCGCTCAAGAACCACTTCACAGGGGCGGTGGCCAAATTATCCCAACTGCCAGAAGGGTTGTGTATTCTGCTTTCTTAATGGCCACGCCCAGGTTAATGGAACCCTATCTATTCGTGGAAGTACAAGCCCCTGCTGATTGTGTTTCAGCAGTTTATACAGTATTGGCCAAAAGGCGGTAAGTGCAAATTAGATATGCCCAAAGCAATAATAAGCCGCGTACAGACATGCAATAGAATATCGTATCGCAACATCGTTCGTTACTATTTTCCAGTTACGAATCAAAGACATCGAAGAATGGTGTGCCAAGATTTTATGCATACCAAATTATCGTCGTGTACCATATCAGCGCGTACCACATTAGCGTTCAAGTGAATTTTAAAAAGTTAACAAAAGTTTTGGCCTGAATAATAATTTTCTCTCTCTTTTTATAGTGGTCACGTGACTCAAGATGCTCCAGTTCCCGGTTCTCCTCTGTACACCATCAAGGCTTTCATTCCAGCAATTGACAGTTTTGGCTTTGAAACAGATTTGAGGACCCACACCCAAGGACAGGCATTTTGTTTATCGGTGTTTCACCATTGGCAGGTAAGAAATGGAGATCTCAGGACAAAATTACTTACATACTATAGTAGGAAGCATATCTTAATAATTTAAATAATTTTTCCCCAATGTATTTTAAAAGTTTCTAAAGTGAAACAGGATTTTTATATTTCAAATAATAATTTCCAGATTGTACCTGGTGACCCCCTAGACAAATCCATCATAATTAGGCCTTTAGAACCTCAACCTGCAACACATCTAGCTCGTGAATTTATGATCAAAACACGAAGAAGAAAGGGTTTGAGCCAAGACGTATCCATCAACAAGTTCTTTGATGATCCTATGTTGCTTGAACTAGCGCGGCAGGATGTCATGCTCAACTATCCTTTACTTTAAGTTGGAATTAATATGTTTAGGTCTCATAAATTTCATATGAAAAAAATTGTGTTTACTGTCATAATGTGTTTTAATGCGCGTAAGTTTTTAATGAGATGTTTTAATGAAAGTATAGTATTGGGACCTGCTGTTTAGTTTAAAATTACTAGAGTTTTGAACTAATTGGCCTCAGGATGATGGGTTCCTGAAACTCATTTTCCAATGGCTTAAAGGTTTCATTTTTTTTTTTTAAGGGATAAAAGTTTTAATTCTCTTCTGTTCTTTGTATTCACGAAAATTTCCTGAAGTATCTGAATAGAGAATAGTAGGTAACGCATACATATAACGCAGGTTAGTTGGGGTTACTTGTACCTATGTAAACTGTCATAAGTTGTAGCAAGCGAGAATAGTTTATAAAATCTCCTTGAATTAATAGACATTTTTTGAAAATTGGAGGTGTTCCAAAAGAAATCGGTAACTCTCATGATGTGCTAAAACTTATTAATTTGGGTTGCAAAACCCTCGGGAAAGCCAAAATACAATAAAATTTCCTGTTACTTTGCAAAGGGGAACATTTATATTTTGTCAATTTGCCGATGATGTCATTTACGGTAATTTACACGTATATGTTTAAGTCTTCTCAAAAAACAAACTAAAATTTTATTTTTCATTATTTAGGACCTGGCAGTAATTTTCCAATTTTTTTAATCATTTTTACATTAATTAAAATGCTTTTAGCCCTCAAAAGAGGTATACAAGAGTCAATGCAAGACCTTTGTTTAGGTACTTTATTCATTCTTTGCATTTTAAATTTATTGAATTAATTTGTAAGTTGTATTTTTTAATATTGTTTCTTTGCATATCCCAATATTTGAATTTCGCTCAATATTATTTAGCAGATAGGCAACCAAGTATTAACGCAGAAGCAAGGATTATAATTTTTTTAAACAATTGCTACCAGAATATATTTATCTTTGTCATATCTCGTAAGTTTCATAAATAGAAAGAGAGGGTACAAATTTGAGAGCAGCGTCGCTCGATTTAACGTTTGGAAATGCAAGTCACATGTTTCGAAATTGAAGTTTGCCAGAGAACTTTATATAGGGGGTCTAAAGAAAATTCAACTGGCGTTGATATATCAGAGGCATGTCTTGGATAAATCCATCTGATACCTATTGTCAGTGTTTAATGGTAAATAGCAAACGGCTGAATCAACGCCCTACGTTTACTTACGCCCATAATACAAATTAAAATCGCGCGTTAATTTTTTTTTCATTTAATTTAAGTGTTTACATGTAATAATCACTTATTACTTGTAAGTAGTATAGACACTGAGCTTATCTGTGTTTTGTAGGTAAATAGGGATTTTTCAATAAACCTCCGTCTGGCTGGCTGCCGGCGGTCGGTTTCCATTGCGCAACTACCGTGACCGGCGTGTTAAAAATAAACGTCAGACGAGTCGATTTCAGATTTCATTTCAGTTTTCAGTCGCGTCCGAGGAGAACCGTGAGCACATTTCATCGAAATTTAGTCATTTTTCGATCGGCAGGTGTAAAGCAGAATAGCAACGAAAAGGTCCCCTCGAAATTTCCTTCTCGGATCGACAGGCTTCTCTTTCGACGTAATACTTCACTTAAATGGCTTTTCTTCGTACAGTGAGCAGGTGTAGTGTTCCCAAAAAGTACGGATTACTGATCGATAATTTAAACAGCGGTTTCGGTGGTAAAATCGATGTTAATCAGGCCGTGCGAAAATCTACTGCAGCGGCGGCTAGCCTGATCCAAGACCAGCAGAAGCAGGCGATCCAGACACCCAAAGACCCCCTAGATTTAAGTTTTGAAGATGCCAAAGCTGCCTTCAAGAGCAAGACGAATTGGGAGCTCTTGCGAGCTCTCATCGTTTACCAGATGTGCTCATACGAAACTATTGTTACAAATAACATGAAGGTAAGTGTCCATTTCAGAATACCAAAAATTTTGCTTCAATGAGAGAGAGGGTTAATGACCTACAATCTATTAGAACAGCCTTTTTGCAATTCAAGGTAAAGGCAGTTGTGTGACGGCCTTGGCCAGTCACACTTGCCTAGACAGTTAGGATTTTACGTAGTATTTGGCGCACTGCGAATTGTTAAGTAACAGTTTTCATTAATTAGCATTATTAACAAGGTTTGGACTCTTGATTTTGAGCTAGTAATCACCTGATGAGGTTGAAATTGGGGTCTCCAGAGGGCTCAGGACTGGATCAAGATGTGATGGGTAAAGATAAATTAGGAAGTAGTCTTGGACAAGGTCAAATGTCCTTCAGAGCGTATCTGGAAATTTTAATATCAGTAGGCAGAAAATGTGAAAAGAAGAATCAATATCTTAAAGTTAGTTTGCTCTGAATGATTTCCATGTTTCTAGATAAGTAGGCACTCAAGACTTGCTTATGGTTAACTTATTTGAAAAGTTCTCCAAAATATTTCTTTAGGCATTCCATGATTCTTAAGAGTATCGAAAGAGACTGTTTTTAGATTAAGATGTCTATATGAGTATCTATATTGCATCACTGGTGAGGTTATAACTAAAGGATTATAAAATGCAGGTTTTAACTAAAAATTGACCCTACTTTTGTTCAAGTTTGCTTCAGGGTGAGAGGAAAAGTACTTTCGATGTACTCCATATTTCTTACCTACTTATAAGAAATGCTGTAACTTTATTGTAGGTGAAAACAAAAGTCTTTATTGCTATGTTAAATTATAAATTTAGCACACTCCAGTAATTCCTAAGTTATAAGAATTCCATAAGGGAGGGCCAACTTCCAAGTGGTAGTAGATTCAATTAAATTCCCTGGTATATTTCTTTCAATAGCATTGATTGTTTGTGATGACTGGTTTTATTTAAAATTTATTTGTGAAAAGAGATGAAGCTAGAATTAATACTCAACCTCTGGACACTGGGTGGTATGGAGACCTTAAACTGGATAAATCACTGGGTAGATTCTTGGCTTTTTTACTTGGTGGTCTCTTATAGTACTTGATAATCAAAAGGTGACTAAGGTGTCAGATGACTAAAATGACAGGGTGAATTGAAAGAGTGACAGTTACAAGTGGGTCTGAGCTAGGAAAAAGGTATGCATTTTAATGCTCATAAAGGCTTTAAAGATAGATTTGCCTGTCATAGTAAATGAAGTCAAAACATAATTGATTAAATTAATGAATTACTATACTGCGAAAATTGTCGCTCTGAAACTTGGCTTATTGACACTTCTTGTATATGGCTTCTAAATTTTTTACATTAACAATTGATTTAAACTTTTCTTAGAGACTTCATATTGAAATTTTACTACTGAATAAAGAAAAAAAACTGTATTTCTAATGTTATGTCACCCATAGGAAAAAAGTAATAAATCAGCAGGATGATTTTTTTAGAAAACAGCAGTCTATATTTAGGCCTTTTTTGGAATCCTCTTGGAATTTTCAGCATGCTTTCTGTACATAGGGAGGCGTTTCATATAAATATGTTAAATCAATGCGAAATTTGACATTTGCGTATAAGAAAAATATTGTTTTGCTTTTTTGGAAGCTATTGATTTCAATTTAGCTAGAATGGACTATAATTATGTTTTTTTTAATGGAATATCTAATATATTATTAGATATTTTAAAGATTCTGATCAAGCTTTTCAAAACCCCTTATTTTTACTTTATTCACCTTGCATAAAGCGCTAGGATATTTTGCCGGATATATATTTTTATCATAAAGCAGTTTAGTAAGGACCACGAAAGTGAAGACACCAGCGAAAAACTTGCTTTATTGCTTAGAGTGTTAAGAAGTAATCTCATGTTGTCACGTCACCTATACTTTCTTCTCTTTGAACAAATCCCTTTCACAACCTCTAAGCCTAGTCTAGAATCACTGCTTTTTAAGATGAACTACCAGTAATTAATATTATAGAGGCCAAAACCTTAACCATTATCATGTGCTCAATAATTGCAACATCATTTCGTTTCACTTTACTTAATAAAATTTGCTGATTGGTCGACTGACGTCTTTCTGCTGTCCATTCCGTGTGATAAACTACTTTTTACCTTCATCCATCATCAGGTAACAGAGCATTGTCCCTTTGCTTGAGGGCAGCTGCAAGGACTGATATTATTGAGTTCAATCTTCTAGGAATTCCTATTGATATGATAACATTCCTTTTTTTAGTAAAGTAAGCTAAAAGCCTCAGAAAGGGGACAAAGAAAATCAATCGTTAAAGATGATGGGCGTTCCTATTTGAAGCGGTTTATCATCGCCTGCCGAGCCCTCTTATAACTCCCAATTCGCCAACGATTTCAGAGCCCCACATTGACGTCACTGTCGTGTTATTTTACTCATTTGGTACGAAAATAGCGGGCATATGTTTATTATCGTAGAATAGGCCGGGCTGAAGTTGCAGGTGATTGTCTGGACTTCGATCATTGCGTTTGCAAGGCGTGTCCAGAGTTGTGGCTATTTTAAAAGGACTTGACCCCCTGGAGTTGCATGTGAATAATGACCCGTTTGCGTGCATGTGGTTTTTTCAGGAAAATTTGGATTATTTCCATTTGTTTAGGGATTCAAATGGGCTTATGTAGGAGTTGAAAAAATTGGTTCTTGGGTATTTCTGTCATCTTTCTTCCATGGTTACTAGTCAGTATTTACATACTGTTTATAGTAATAAATCTCCTTTTACAGCTATGTTTACATTGTTGGCGTTAACCATAAAATCATGTATACGATATCGTTGTTATTATTATAATAATTATGTTTATTATAATAATTAAATTATCCGGCCTCTAATCAACTCTCAAATCTATTGCATAATTTTTGGCAATTTATGATTATTTCGCAGTGGAGGATTTCATTAATAGGCTGTCATTCATTTTTTAAGTATTTTCCCAAACTGATTATAAAAATCGTTAGTTAAGTACAGGAAGCGACGTCTGTGTTGATTTGATTGCGTGACGAATTCGGTTACATTTTTGAGCTACTAACAATCGTTTATTTATCGTTGAAAATTCCTGAAATTGCCTGCACATTTTGATACATGTGTAATTACTACATTTGATCCTAAAACAGTTCTTCAGGAATTTCCCCCTTTCAGGGAAAACCTCTATACAGCGTATTTCATAATAGTATGTCCAAAATGCAGGAATGCGTCGGAGTGAATCTGTCAATGACTTATATAACTTATATAATATATATAATATATATAATATATATATATATATATATATATATATATATATACAGGGTGGCGCACTTCACCTCCCGTCTTCTATAGCTCGGTTATCATTGACAGTAGGATTTCGATATTTTGTATATTTTACCTGTGTCTTAGGACGTACTCCAGGAAAATATATATAATATGTAGACAATCATAGAAAGCATTTAAATGTGAAAAAAAAAGTTCGGTATCGTCATACTTTTTTGGGACACCCTGCATAATTAGAAATATTTTCCTGGAGTACGTCCTAAGACACAGGTAAAGTATACAAAATATCGAAATCCTACTGTCAATGATAACCGAGCTATAGGAGACGGGAGGTGAAGTGCGCCACCCTGTATATAACTTATAAAACTTATATATAAAAAAACAGGTCATTTGAACATGGGTCCATTTTTGCTTCCTGTATGAAATACAGGATTTTCCTAATAAGTTTGTTCCGGCATTAAGTATTTGTATGAAAATTTTGGAACCTAAAATAGATGTAGATACGCAAGTTTTAAGGGGAAAATAATGATTTTAATTTAACCAGTGGGGTTCCCATTGATGTGGCCCTGAATATTTTAAACAGTTTTGAAAAATAGAAATGATTTTCTGAATGCTCCGCATTTCTGTGAAAAGACGGTCTTTTGAATATTTTACATAACGTTAATTGTTTTCATCGAAAAAAATAAAAGGCGATTATCTGCATTTTCCTGAATTTAAAGCCATGATTTTTAATGCAACGGGTAAGTCGTAACTTCAAAATGGCAATCTTTTGTAGCATCACCATACTTTAGTCTGCAAGCCAGAGATCATTTAAACAAAGTCTTCAATAATAGATGGTTAGTTTTCTCGATCGCCTGATTTAAATAGTTTAAATTTAGATGTGACTTTACACCTATTTTACGCTCCCCAATTTTTATAAAAATATTAAATATTTCAGACAGGAAGTGAAAACGGACCTATAATCATATTAACTTTTTTTCTTAAAATCACCCACATATTCACCCACTGAATTTTTAACATACTATGACAAAACATCAGGTATTTATGCTCTGTACTGTTCTTACTTGTTTACTTTCTTGATATGTCCATTATTTATTTTTGTTATAGCTAAATTAAAAACATTTTTCTCTGCATTTAGGACTTACTGAAAATCTACTGAAATTGTGAACAAGTTTGAGCAGTATCATCCACTCAACGTTAAAATAAAATCTTCGTTGAAAACTTTGATGTTTTCTCTGTCATTTTTTCCAAATTCTACGATTTTTGTTTACAATCAACAATCAATACGTTTCTGCTTAGCTTTAGTTTTATCAGGTTGAAAAACAATATACATTTTGCCAACACACACAGCTATACCTGCCAAATATTGACCCGTTAATATCAACTGAATCATACACGTCATTTCTTTACATTCTACGTGTGTTGAAAACCCGCTCTGATGTGTATTTTCTTTTTTTATAAATACAGATACGTAATGGGTTATTATTGGTTGTCCTAGCGGGTTGTCCCCAATCGTTATTCGTGGACTTTATTTGTGTTTCTTACTATAGTTTAAGGTGCCGAAGATTGATCGGAAATTGAAAACAATGATTTTTTTTTTCACTTAAGATATTTTGTAGATAGTCTATTCTTAGCTGTTTTTGATCGACAAAATCTGTAATGGCATTTTTCTGTAGTTTCAAATAATTTTGTTGCAGTGTAATATGTTGTGTCCAATTAATTTTTTTTATCATATTGGACCTTTTGTATTTTTTTTCTTAATTGAATGTTTATTGAATTAATTGTTTATGGAATAAATGAAATTTATGAATAAAATAGTTTAAGTTTGAGATTTTCAATATTTAGGCAGAAGTAGGTACAACGAATACAAAATAAGTAATTAAACATTCCATTGGTTGCATCTGATTATCATAGATAGATAGATAATGAAATTAGGCATAAATTGTGACAAAATAAAACAATTAATTGGAGAAATTAGGCAAAAATGTTATTTTGTTTTGCAATGTGACCCAAAGCCAACATATGGAATAAATGGATAAAAAACTTGCTCATTTTAGGACAATTTTTTTTGTCACGAGGAAAATCTTCAAAAGACACCCAGCCTGGTATTCTGGCAGTCCAGCAGTGTGGAATTCCCCAAAACGACTACTTCCTAAAAATGTCAGGTTGAAAGAACCTTCTCCGACTCCGAATAGTTTCTGACGAATATATATCGTTAGGTTTGAAGAGAATTGCGAATAGCTACTATATCTCTATGCATTTTCTACTAGTTGATTCTGCGCTCTCTTCATTTATTGTGTTTCTAGAACATCTACTGCCTCTTCCATATCGGGTCATATCGGTCTTGTTAAACTTCTTTTCGCCCTTCATGTAATCGAGATAGTCTTCTTGATGACTTAGTGTGTCCCCATGTTTGATGTGTGTCCTTTGAAGTCGCGAGGCAACGCCACTATTCCTGTTTCCAATCGCTTTGTCTATGCTCTTCTGGTCCGGTATTGTGTTGTTACCAGTCCTAATGTATATTCCCAACAGAAATGTTTACTTTTTTCTTCGTCAATGGAAATTGTTCCTGCATATTTACGTTTTCTCTTGAAATGCTTCTGTTCGCTTTGTGGTATCCATACGTCTATGATCGTCCTTGCGTATTTGGCCCCTTCGTCTTGACTTTATATGGTTTTTTTTTGACGTGTTTACCCCAAGGACTGGTTTCTGGTGATGCAATAGGTCCGTTCCTTCAGCTGGCCCGAATCCAAACACTCCAGTTTTACTCACTCAACATCCATCCTTCTGTTTTCCGTGTCTGTTACCTCTCTCTCCCCTCCGGGGTTGGTTATCTGGGCGCAGAGGAAGAAGCATCCAGGAGTCATAACGTAAAGGGTGCGCATAGGTCTTTAACCCCCAAAGTATGCATAGGCAGGAAATTTTTAGACAATTGGAGTGGCTGCAAAATCACTTTCTGCAGGTGCTTAAGTGCTCCTGCTTCATCAGGATCCTTTTTCTGACTAAATCTAAATAATAAAATTTTTTATTATGTATAATATAACATTATAACTATTTCCGTTTCGCAGATTTTACTCCCTTTATGTTCGTTTCTGGTCTATGTTTTTTAACTTGCTGTCTATGACAACCTTTAATAAAATAGATCTGAAATATGAATCAAACCCATACTCGATAGCTTCTTTTCTGATTTATTTCTGTATTCCTTCAAGAGCGTGATACATCCGCAATTACCGCTGTATAACTCAATTAATACATAATAAATGGGATACAATAAAATTGATAAACCAACGGTTGTAGTTTAAACTTTAAATTATTAACACGACTATTAATGTTATTATTGTTATTAGTAGAAAAAGTAGAACAAAGAGAATATTTCAAATTACTTTTCCCATACTTGGGCGAGTTTAAATCAATAATCGAAGACCTATCCCATTAATAAATTAATAGCTTTTTTAAATGGTAATTTAAGCAGAAACTCCACAGCAAATATAAATAGCAACATCTCTCTAACCTTATTAATAAACGTATTTCATTCCTAATATTACCTTCATGCCTTTGGCTGGATCATTCATCCAGGTGATCATGAAAAGGCTAAAAGCGAGGCCAACAGTTACGAATCAGATGAAAATATTGGCTGTAGTTGGTTTGTCTGTCATGAGGTTTGGCTTATTATCTAATATTTCACTTTAACCGGTATTGTCGTCATCTGCCTACACTCGCATAATCAATTTCAAATTGTTTCGTGTTGCGCGTGCAAGTTCAAGTACAGGTAATTAGCATTCGGATGTAACCGACTCAAATCGAACGTATTTGGAGGGATTTCGAAGGCAAATGAAAGTTAAAATAATTGAATGGTGTTTCGAATTCAGTATTTCCTCATGTCCGCTGCGATTTATTTCCTGTTTATTTTCTTCTAGCTGAACACAGGGAAAAATACGTGCTTGAATATGTCCTATTGAGTGTCCTTGCATTCATACATTCGCAAAATTATATGTAGGTCTTTGAATTAAGATTATTTATTTGTTTTACAAAACGACAAAGTTTTATTTACTGTTACACATGGTCAACACATATGGAGTTGACATTTTCGTCTGTTTAAATTCTTATTTGCCACCACTGTTCGGTTCGACCTACGACTCAAACCTATGTTAAATGCTTCGAGACAAATAACTATCCTTTATAGTAGTATTTCGAGTAGGTTTAACGTCACGTTTCGTTTTTTTCTAATGCCAGCTTTCGTTTTTCTTTAAGCTTATATAATAAACAAAGATGACTATATGATACGGGGTAGGTGGTGCTAAATGGCATTTGATGACTTTCGCACAGCGGTGCCAAATGAGACTTTAAGTGGTAAAAAGCAATAATTTTTCTCATAATACATTCTTATATAATACCTACTGGTGTTCAAATATATTTTTCATAAACTTCACTAATTTAAAGCTCGTTCCTGCTTTTAAACAATCGACCTTTAATTATTTCAGTTTCAATCGCAGAGGTGTTTTTTTATTTTACAGTGAAAGGAGCAATCGAAAAATTGTTGCTAATTTGTGTGTAATTTGATCACCACTTGATGAGGCATTTGTGAACCTCTTGTAAACCTATTAGCTCTATACAGTATAGATCGTGGTGTTATGAATGCAATTCAATTACCCTGTTCATATAGGTTTCGAAGTAATTTTCAGCAAATGTACCTTCTTTTGAAATATGACGTGGGTGGATAATTTTAGGAAGTCGATAAGACCATTGACCTATTAAATGAGTTTTTCCTAATCCCCTTCACAAATAAACGAAATTTTATGGTGTTGAGTACATTATTTAAGTTTAAAATGCTTATGTTCCAAGGTTCATTGTGTAATCTCTAAAATACCCGAAAATTATCTGTTTAAATCCCTAGACATAGTTGCCGAAAATTGCGTCATCGAATATACCTGCTGCTCCAGTTTATATCTAAAAGGAGCCGGCAATAGCGCCACTGAAAGGGCCAATAGGAATAACTCTAGGAAGCACACCCCCATTAAGGGAAAATCGATTCATGACGATATTTGTGGCAAGTTGCCAAATTTGTGTATTGCTCTTTTTGCAATTATTAAACGTTTTCTATGAGGCGGTTGAGCATAATAACACGTCAGACTATCGTCATTTAATACAATCGTTTTCATATTAAATGGAGATTTGCATGCAAAGTTATTTACAATGCCGTTATGAGATCCATCCGTCGACAAATGGAGTTTTTAAATTTTAATGCGATGTTGCTCAAATGCTTGAAACATGAATAGGGGTTCTAATGTGCGGAGACTAAGCGAAATAAAATGAATGGAAAGTAGCACGTCACTTGAAACTGCTGCCACGTTGCCGTAAACTTCCAAACAGAAGAAACCGAAAAGAGTTCCCTTTATTCTTTTATTCTAATTTTCTCATTTTCATCAAAGTAATTTAAGTTGATTTACAGGACTAATTACTCACTCGACTAAGGAACAAAAACATTAATTCATGTTTCTGTAAAATCACATCTTTATTGCCATTTTTTTCGAATGTGATTGTACATCGAGTCAGTTTTAATAGGAATCACAAATATTTAGATTCACGTTCCCAATTTCTACATATTTTGTCTGTATTTATCATGTAATTACTATGAAAAAAACTTACTTCTACATTCAAAAGCCAGTTTCATTCTCCGGATTCAACTAGTTTTGTTATAAATAAAATTAAATCTAACGCGCCTTCAAAAATCTTTGTTTACACAAAAATTACAACTCTGTTTATGTTAGCTATTAATGTCGTACTATAAAGAGGTTGTGAGCTGGGTTGTATGCCGAATTAATAAAGATGATAATGTATTTTTTTTTTTTTTTGATATTAGCAATAAGAAACACCATTATTGGATGTATTAGGTGACTGTGAAGTTCGTTTTATCCCATTTTTTTCTAAAACATTTGAATAACAAGTTGATAATAACACCTATATGGTTAATTATTTACTTAGGCAACTTATCACACATTCCATTGATGCTTTAGTTATGGTTTCCATGGAAATGATTGTTAAACAAAACGTCACCGTTGATTTTAGGATTCAAGATGTGTGTGCCTGTGTATTTCGGATTGAATTCACGATGAATTTAGATAAGTTTATTATAATTTTATAGGCTAAAACTAAGTAGTTGAAAAATCGCATGTGCACCGCGGTTGTCGAGTATTTACAACTCTGATGTCTCGGGGGGGTACACTTGCCCCAATTTTAATTAAATTTTGCAGAGAAGAAGTTTAGACCTATTTTAGAATATTAATGTATATTTTACGTGTCATCTTCAAGCTTTAAGGAGTTATAAACATTTTTTCAATGAATATCATTACTGCAAAACATATAATCCATAGTTCCCTATAAAATATTCTCTTACTTATATGTTATTCATATATGGAAAAATTCCCTACTCTGATGCACAACGCATAATACTTGTTAAGTACAGAGGGAATGTTGATCTAATTTTCAATTGAAAATATATTTTTGATAGTATCATTTTTGAATATTCATTATATAAAGCCTTTTTTATTATGAGAAATTTTCTTCTGCGACCTGCGGTTATAAGCGGTCGAACATGGCGTGCACACTTTTATACAAATAATTATAACTTGTTAGAAACATAGTATCGAGCTTTGCTTTATACTATTCTATTGAGAAATGTTTTCTCTATAAAATGGTAAAAAAATTGAACGAGACAGCTGGAGGTGTGTAAAAATGAGGCCAAAAAAAGTGAAATTTTCAAAAAAAAACTAAAAGTAATATTTTTTCCGGACCTTATAATAGGTCGATGGCAAATTGAAAAAAGAACATTTCGCTTTTATTTTTGTTGTTCTATCTCATCTGGATCCAAAGTTATCGTCAAAAAACGAAAAATTGGCGAAACTTTCGGAGTAGTTTTCACCCCTTAAATCTTGAAGATGGCACGTAAAATATCTATCATTATTCTTAGATAAGTCTAAACTACTTCTTTGCAAAATTTTGTTAAAATCATGGGACACTTGGGTCCCTTCCGTTGTAAGACATCTTAGCGCTATGCGCTTCGGAGTTTAAACTTGATGTTCGAGTCATAACATAAATGCACAATTTCTTGAAATAGAATTGGAAAAAAAATCCTCTTGAATGCATTCTTATCACAGCCACCCCACACATCGAAACTCATTCAAATTATAGCATGTATAATTTATCAGTTCTTCACACAGAATCCTTTTTCAGCTGATGAAAATATTTAAAGCCATTCTTGGAGAAAAATTGTTCATTTTGCTGATGAAAGCCACCTTCTACGGACACTTTGTGGCTGGAGAGGACGAATTCAAGATCCGACCGAAACTCGAAAGACTACGATCATTCGGAGTGAAGCCAATTCTTGACTATTCTGTTGAGGAGGATATTACGCAGGAGGAGGCCGAGAAACGAGAAGTTGAGTAAGTGTTTCATTTTCGTCACAATTTTTTCTTTACCATTAACTCAGACATAAAATGTTCATACGTTAAAAATTTGTCAATTTCTTAATTCAAATAACATTTTAGAGCCTCAGTGCCCGCAGCCGGCGACCAACTTGAGGACGGCTCTTTGAAACAGTACCACGTAGATAAAAGCTTCGCAGATCGGCGTTTCAAAGTTCAGTCGGCCAGGACCTATTTCTACCTCAACGAGGCCACTTGTGAGAGGAACATGGAGACATTCATTAGATGTCTGGAGGCTATCGCAGGTATTAACTCTATTAATGGAATTTTCTATGCATTTAACCGTTTAGAGGCGTACAGTATTTCATGACATTTCTCCGAAGAAAAAGGGAATCAGAAATGGTGAAGGTCATAACTATTAATATATTCATTCGACAAGTCGCACTTGAATCAGATGCACTTTTATGTAACTAAACTGGATATAATTAGATGAGACATTTTCAGTTGCTTTATTTATAGGCGAGCCGCACTTTTGTCTCCTGCAAATGTTCAAAATCCTTTACGATAAGAATTTTTTCAGGCGGATCAAAGTCTCGTGTTTAAAAACCAATCAATTAGTGCTCTAGCTGCATTAAAATTTCATATAGAATATCGATTATATACTGTCCAGATCGAAAGTCGCTTCAAGTGCGTAGATTCTAAGAAGTGAATATTTATTGGTTTATGACGGAAATTTCCAAGGGCGTTTTCAGTGATAATCGCAGGTAGAGCAAATGCAACTTTCGAATTGTTGGCCAAAAACCCAATGGCAGAAGTTTCTCTGCCAAATGGTTATTGTTAATATCCAGTATCTACGCGTTATGTAATTTTTCAGTTTTCACGTATGTTTGTCTCATCGCGTAAAATTTAGACGGAGATTGAGCTTTGTTGGACCAGTTATTTGTTATTTCGTTTTAATATTTTCAAGGAATTTGGGTAAATAAAAATAAAAATATTTTTCAGTGTTTTGACCACACTAAGTATGGCCTTGCGTGAACCGTAAAAGGCAGTGTACATTCCTAAATAGAGTTCTAAAAGTCTCTTATTCTCTAATTATTTTTCAATTTTCTATATTTGATACGTACGTCCACTCCTCATCAGATTCCTTGCTTTCATCATTAAATATCTTGATAAATAATTCTGTTAAGATCTCCGTTGGACCAATGTTCATCGATATCAATCATTGACAAGTTGGTCGACTTAGACCATTTTTTAGTTTTTATATTCATGTTTACAAAATGGCTCTATGCAAAAATGATGTTTTTTCCATAGAATTTCATAGAATTTTCATATATTTGTGTATATGTGTCGACCGCAAGGAAAATGTTTAATTTCTGTGAAAAAGGCTTTTTGTGCAGCTCTATTGAATTTGGACCACCATGTACAAGTTTTATTGTAATTAAAAAATACTTATAGTTTGAGTAAATAAGTTTATTTCTGTGTTATCTGTGCGAGTGAAATTACTAAATTAGATATACCGAGTAACCACTTTTTTAAATGGGCTTGAATAATATATTGTGCATCAAAATTATCTATATAAATTGTATAATTATCTATAT
Organism: Euwallacea similis; assembly: GCF_039881205.1. NCBI lineage: Eukaryota > Metazoa > Arthropoda > Insecta > Coleoptera > Curculionidae > Euwallacea > Euwallacea similis. Next base: position 2,538,246 of record NC_089631.1, read on the forward strand.
AACTGTATATATACACACATGTGTAAGTATATAGTTACTCACAAAATTGACCATACATAACGTAAAAGTTACTAAATCTGTTGCAAATAAATGTTTCTAAATTTTTTTAATCGTTTTAACGAACATACATCTGCAATAAATGGGTATAGAATGGAATATGCTACAAAAGAAATTACAAAGTAGTTTCAGTTCAAAAATAATAAGTAACAAATAATAATCAACCATAAATGTAGACACAAAGTTAACCGTACAAAACATGTGATTCATTTTTATAGCCTGTAAGAATTTATCAAAGCAAGTTTTTTGGCTCAATTCTGTTAACGACTGATAAGTTTAGTCATAACTCGTTCAGTTGAGTATACTGCATTAATTTTGGCAGATATTATAACTATGGCAAATAAAAGAACGTAAACTGATCTTGCGACACGTAAATTAGTAATAAAACTTTATTCTATAGGAAGCACAATGAGAAAAATTGCTGCATTAATAGGCAAGGCCCATTCCACAGTGCAATGGATTATAAACAAGTATCGCTATGAGGGATTAATACAAAATAAGCCTGAAAGAGGGCGAAAAAATTATTGTCTGAAAAGGATGAAAGATTCATTTTACGTGAAATGAGAATGAATCTGAAAAAAAGTGTTCTAAAATTAACGAAACAAATGTCCCAAAGAGTAAACAAGCTCATGTCAACTGAAATAGTGCGAAGAGTTCTCAGGAAAAGCAGTTACAACGGTAGAATAGCACGGATCAAAAATTAATGGACAGAAGCGCCTTGAATTCGCAAAAAAATATGTTAATGAACCTGTTGAATTCTGGAACACCGTGATTTTCACTGATGAAACAAAAATGAAATTATTCGGATCAGATGGGGGACAAATCGTATGGAGAAAACTAAACACCGAGCTTCATAATGAAACATCTTGTTAAAACAATCAAGCATGGAGGAGGATCTTTAATGTTATGGGGTGCTATGGGAAGTAGTGGTACAGGGAATCTGCACGAAATTAAAGGAATAATGGACTAAAATGTTTACTTTGATATTCTAAAAACCAATTTGAGACCTTCTGCCAAAAAATTGAACATGCCTAGAGTTTTTTATTTCCAACAGAACAACGATCCCAAGCACGCTGCTGTGATCACAAACCAATGGTTGATACATAATGTACCAAAATTATTGAATTCTCCGTCTCAATCGCCAGATCTCAACCCGATTGAGAATCTGTGGAGAATTTAAAAAAACGAGGTTCAAAACAGTAAATGCAGTAATCTAGAAGAACTCAGAAAAGCTGTCTTTACTGCATGGCAAAATATTTCTGCAGACTTTAACAACAAAGTTAGTGCAATCTATGCCACGTCGTTGACGGCTATAACTCAAGCTAAAGGAGGTGCTACAAAGTATTAACTTCTTCAAAATTATTAACGTAAATTAGTAATATATATACAGGGTGTTTCATAAATATACCGACAAACTTTCAGGGGTTGTAGAGCTTATAAAAACAAATATTTAGAACAAATAAAGTTAGATCCGAAATGGCTTCGTTTCCAAGATACAGAGTGTTTAATTCCTTTTTTTTAATATTTCAAAAACGGTTTGAGATGCGGACATGAAATTCGGGACATGCTATGGCGGGATAAATGTGCATGTTCTGGAGTATGCAGATCATTTCCACCTACACCAGTGGCGTCCGTGCGGCCATTCAATAGGATGTTTTTAATTAAAAAAATTACACGCCAATGACTTTTTTTTAATATGAATATTTTTTTCTTCGTATTCCATCAATTCTTAACAAAAAAGGCCTCTTAGTATTTTATTCACCAAGTGGCCGTTTTCGAGAAAAAAATAATTTCTAAATACACCGTTTGTCTTCATGTCTACTACCTCTATTAAAAGAAAATTACATTAATTTCTCCTTAAAAAAAATCACACACAAAACCTACACCGGTTTTTGCTAGGCACATGAATGAGAAATTATTTTTTCCTCAAAAACGGCCACGGGTTTTAGTAATATATATACAGGGTATTTCAAATTCGACCCTCACCATTGGGATTTCGGAAACTAGAAGAGATACGAAAAAGATTAAATGGGGGCAAAGTTGCGTAATCTAGCGCTTGATCGAATACCATTTTCAAAATTTTAATTTTCCGAGTACTTCCGAAGATATCCGAGAAAAACTAAAAATTGGAGAATCAATTTTTATTTTTTATAGCGTTATTTGACAAGGAAGGTTAAATCCATAAGCACATTTTCATTGCCACTTTTTCTCAGCTACACGATGACATATTCAGATTTGCCATCCGACGTTTCGTCTTTCGGCTACCATTATCAACTTTATTCTTTTTTATGGAGGCCATACTGAATTTTTCGACAGAAAAATAGTGCGTTTCATTCTGATTTCAATGATATAAAACTTCTTATAATTTACTTTTTTTAAAGCCGAAATATTTAAATAAAAAGACATATTACATAGTTGGCTTTGACTCTATCGAAAGATTTTCTTTTTGTTCGCGATATATGACAGAACTCCTTCAACGAGATTAGAGCGTGTGCAGATTTCCAATGAAAAAGAGCTTCAGAAATGTAGAGAAACGACACATGTTAAGACTTTATTACAAATTTGATAGGAACAGCACAAAAACAGTTCAAATGTATTTTGAGTTATATCCGGGAAGACAACAGCCGCATAGAACATTATTTAAAACTTTATTCTTGTTGACTTGCCACAATTTACTTGTAAATCCCAAAAAAACAACAATCAAAGTTTTCTTTTTTAAATTAAATCACAATTCATCTTATCCCGATCTGTTGCTTTATACCTTCATCCCACTTTCACTTATTAAATGTCAACTACACGACATGAACTGTCACTCACAAAAGGTCAGCTACACTAGTGACGTATATCATGAATCTTTGAAACAAAAGAACAACTAATTATCCTTGTGCGCGCGAGTTTTCCCTTTTATAAGAAAACACTGGCAGGAATTATTTTAAAGTTTTTAATGAAAAGATATACAGGGTGTCCCAGATCAAAGTGCAAATATTTTAACCATAGATTCTACTAATGAAATTAACAAATACGTATTTTTTGTTTTTGTCCAAAAGTCTGTCGTTTCAGCTCGAAAGTTCTTTGAATATGGGGCCTTATTTGGATAAAATAATTTATTTTGGAAATACCCTTTAACGGATTATTATGAAATTTGGTGTACCAACATTTTTTGATCGTACTAATTCAAAAATAAAAAAATTAAAATTACAGCTTTGGCATAATATAGGTATAAGGGCCGGAGTATGAGTATAGGGGTCCCTATTTATTTAACAGTTAAATGTTTTAATCAAGCGGATACATTACTTGGTTTTACCTTTCATTTAGAACCTTTTTTGTCTCTTGGTGATTTTTCGTAGAATGTGTCGCTTTCTCGTAGTAGTTACTTTAATGTATTTATTACATATCTTACTCGAGTTACATTGTGTCTGTCTAAAGTTATTTATTTTCATTATTTAAAACAAAATACCATAGAAACGAAGAATGAAATTGTACACTATAAAAATTGTTCAAAGTGACCACTTTTTAACTGCACAAGAGTTAAAAACTTACCCCATGTTTCACGTGCAGCTGTTAATCACTTGGAGATACGTCTTCATCAATGTATTGAACAACATGGTGGTCACTTTGAACAATTTTTATAGTGTACAATTTCATTCTTCGTTTCTATGGTATTTTGTTTTAAATAATGAAAATAAATAACTTTAGACAGACACAATGTAACTCGAGTAAGATATGTAATAAATACATTAAAGTAACTACTACGAGAAAGCGACACATTCTACGAAAAATCACCAAGAGACAAAAAAGGTTCTAAATGAAAGATAAAACCCAGTAATGTATCCGCTTGATTAAAACATTTAACTGTTAAATAAATAGGGGCCCCTATACTCATACTCCAGCCCTTATACCTATGTTATGCCAAAGCTGTAATTTTAATTTTTTTATTTTTGAATTAGTACGATCAAAAAATGTTGGTACACCAAATTTCATAATAATCCGTTAAAGGGTATTTCCAAAATAAATTATTTTATCCAAATAAGGCCCCATATTCAAAGAGCCTTCGAGCTGAAACGACAGACTTTTGGACAAAAACAAAAAATACGTATTTGTTAATTTCATTAGTAGAATCTATGGTTAAAATATTTGCACTTTGATCTGGGACACCCTGTATAATAATTGCTTAGTAATAAGGTCCTGACTCGGACACCTCGTTAAGATGGAATGAATGCAACTTGGGTTGAGCCTAAGGAGAGAAAAAATAAGAAAAACAAACAAGGAGGAGACAGTGCCCAATTTCGCCGGGTGAACCGAAATACACCCACGGTCTTAAATAATATCAATCAACAAACATTCAAAAATTTATGGGATTTGAAAAAATATACGAGAGCCGTAAGATCTATCGGTTCTAGAGTTTATACTTTTCCACCCCCCGTTGACATAATGATGTTAACCAGGATAATAATTACACGACTTAAATCTATGAACTAAGGCAACAATAGCTAGTTCGTGACGAGTTTACTCGCAGTCACCTTATACATTGTCTCGCACTAACACGGGCATACTAGCACTACCCTCCGTTGGCATTGATGGGAAGAGCGGCCAGCTTACGCACTGAGCGGGTGTACTCTCCCTGGTTGGTTCGGACAGTGGCTACACGAACAAGTCCATCTGGTCCTGGATGCAGTACTTCAACTCGCCCTAATCTCCACGTCATAGACGGCGCATTGTCTTCGGCGACAAGCACCAGGGTGCCTACGTCCAGCGATGGCGCGGGATGGAGCCATTTCGATCTTGATTGGAGCCTGAGAAATCACCTCCAAGCTTCAGCGTTTCCAAAAATGTTGCTTTAGTTTTTGGACCCGTTCCCAGCGATTTAATCGTGACTCAGGGATGTCCATTACGTCATGCTCCGGAAGAGATGTGAGGTTTTCTCCAATCAAGAAGTGGGCTGGGGTTAAGGCTTGAAAGTCGGACTGGTCGTTGGGTATAGGCGCTAACGGGCGGGAATTTATTACGGCTTCGATTTGAGCCATTAGTGTTACTGCCTCTTCAAACGTTACATTAGCATTCATAATAACCCTTTTTAGGTGATGTTTAGTTGATCTAACTAACCTCTCCCATAAACCTCCAAAATTGGGAGACCTAGGTGGTATGAACTTCCACGTTATATTATTTTGCGCCAAATGGGATTGAAAACCGCTATTATTGAAAATTTTGAAAATTGCAGCAAGGTGACGGTTAGCTCCAATAAAGGTTTTTGCGTTGTCGCAGTAGATATGAGAGACCAAACCCCGCCTAGAGCAAAACCTTTTGAGAGCATTCAAGAAACATTCCGTGGTTAAATCACTAACTACTTCTAAATGAATTGCTCTCGTTACGAGACATCCGAAAAGCGCGACCCAAGCCTTCGTTATCTTTGACTTTCGTTTACTCCGCGATTTAAGGGATATCGGACCAAAATAATCCAAACCGATCTTTCTAAACGGTCTACAAGGCACTAACCTTTCCTTTGGCAAATCACCCATTTTCTGTTCCAGCAAACGTGGAGATATACGAAAACATACAATACACGAGCGAATTATTTTTCTTACCTCGCTACGATCTCTCAGAGGCCAGTATTTTGCCCTCAATGAGGTCAAAGTTTGGGTGGCCCCTGCATGTAATAAACAAATGTGTTCTTTTCGTATAATTAGTTGCGTAAGATGATGTTTAACCGGTAATAGAATAGGAAATTTCTGGTCAAAATTGAACGAGGATTGGCGCAGCCTACCCCCAAGCCTAATCAATCCATTGTCATCGATAAAGGGGTCTAAACGAAGAAGCTTACTATTTTTTGGGCACGATTGACGATTTAGAAATGCTATCCGTTCATCGGAGAACTCGTGTGTTTGGACGATTTTAATGATGACGTTATGAGACTCGATAAGTTCTCGGGAGGTCAAAATGCCCGTACGTTTGTTACCTTTGTTCCTCTGATTGTATATAAATCTTAGACAGTAAGCTGTAACGCGTAGTAATTTCGTAAAGGATGAGAACATGGTCAGTAATGAAAAGTGAGAAGTGACTGAAGTTAATAAGACGTTTTTTCGTTTTTCAAGGAGTAAATCTAATCCCGTTGCTGTTTTGAAGTGTTTGCCGGGCCAGTTTGAAACCTGGATTGACAGGAATTCATGACCCTCCCAGTATAATCTGCAGTTCATCTTCTCGGAACCAGTGCCCCTTGAAATAATATCGGCTGGGTTTTCAACCCCTTCTATATGAAACCAACTATCTATACTGCTAAGAACTTGTATTTTGGATACCCGATTTGCCACAAATACCTGCCAACTATTAGCATTGGCATTCAGGTAGTAAAGCACGATCATGGAGTCGGTAAAGTAATATTTTCCATCAACGTTTAAACCTAACTCCCCGGAAACACGGTCCATCAATTCAGTTCCCAGTAGAGCTGCGGATAACTCTAATCGCGGCAGGGAAATCGTTTTGATGGGGCTGACCCGAGATTTGGTACAGATTAACTTAGTAGAAAAGGTATCGTTCCCAATTTTAGACCTAGCATATATCGCGGCTCCGTACGCACGGAGCGAAGCATCGCAGAACATCACCAGGTCGATTTTTGCATCCGAATTTAAAACTATTAATCGTGGAATGTTCACTTGGTTTAGACATTCAAGGTCTTTGACAAAAATGATCCAATCCTTGCGAATAGCCGGGGGAACTGGTTCATCCCATTCGAGCTTCAACGACCATAATCTTTGTATTAATATTTTACCCCGTATAATTACCGGGGAAATAATTCCTATGGGGTCATATATTTTCGCAATCGAACTGAGGATGGTTCTTTTCGAAATATTTTCTGTAGAGTGGTGCGACTGAATACGATAGTTGAATGTATCACTTGACGGATCCCACCACAAGCCGAGCACTTTGGCGGACTCTCCCTTGTTAAGATCTACCATTTTTCCCTGATTAGGTGAAGCATTGTTCGGGATAATTTGAGGAATATTACTATTCCATTTCGATAAACTACAACCCCCGCGGTCCACTATTTCAATCAATTGATCTCGTAATTTAACACCGTCGTCCACGTTATTTGACCCGCTTAAGATGTCATCCATGAATCGGTCCCTTATCAATACTCGACTTGCCACGGGAAATTCGTTTTCAGCCTCTGAGGCTAATTGCCGTACACAACGCATGGCTGTATACGGAGAATTCGTTAATCCAAACACAAGTCTAGTAAGCCTATATGTTTTAACGGGTTCATTCTCGTTGAATCGCCAAAACAATAGTTGAAAATTTGTATCATCGGGATTGATCTTTATCTGTAAAAACATTTTTCCCATATCGCATGATATCACTACTGGGTGAGTACGGAAACGTAGTAGAATCGCAAACGAATCGTTTTGTAGGTTTGGACCAGTCATTAAATTGTCATTGAGGCTTAAACCGTTACTCGACTTTGCCGAACCATCATAGACGATGCGGATTTTCGGACCGTTTACATCGTGTTTAACCCTGGAATACTGACACACGTAATTTTGACGTGTTAGCTTTAATTAAACCGTCGCTGCAAATCAGCAAAACACTGCAACACCTTATCGCTTATGAAGTGCTAGCACCACATATTTGTTGTTAAGGCCAAGACACTTTTAGTATAAAATTCATTGTCGTCTGGTGGCGGCAAGGGTTGATCGGTGTTGGTGTACGTCATTCTTACGTGTGTTTAGTATTAATGATTAAAAATGTGTATGTAAGTTTGATGTATAGTTATTGTTTCCGGCTATAAATCATGTCTCAAAAAATAAAATGTATTCAAAACGTAACTTAACTCAAAAAGAACTTGAAGATCTAATAAATCAAAGTGATTTTAGTGATATAAGTGACGTTGAGGAGGATCTTGCAATTGAAGAACCCTTTGATAGCAATGATAGCATTCAAGATCATGATTACGTTCCTGATGAAGTTGAAGAGGAAATATATAAAAAACTATCAGCAATTTGGACACCTTCTTCAACAGTTAAAGAGTCCAGCAAATCAATGGAGGCTAGTAGTAGTAAGAAAATAAAGATTACACCTAGTTTAGCAGCAAGTAAGAATACCCAAAAACCACCAAATGAAAAAAGCATTTTATCCGTCAAGAATGGTTATGAATGGTCCTCTTCTCCAGTAGGCAAAAATGGCAAGACTCCAGCTCGGAATGTTATATGTATATTCGACCAGGTCCAACAAATTTTGCCAAGAAAGCTATTTCGCCAAAAGATTGTTTTAATCTATTTTTTAATGATTATATCATGGGTGAAATTTTATTGCATACAAATGAAAAAATTTCTGAACTGCGAGAGAAGTACAAGTTCAAGAGTGCAACTATTTCAGACACAACACTACCTGAATTAAAAGCCTTACTTGGGTTATTATTTTTATCTGCTGCTCTTAAAAATAATCACCTGTCAGCTGATGAGTTGTTTGACATTAACTATTCAGGGAACAGATATAGAGCAACCATGAGCAAAGAGAGATTTAATTTCCTCATAAACGCTTTGCGTTTTGATGATCTTGTGACAAGAGAAAACCGTAAACAGGATAATAAGTTTGCTCCAATATCAAATATTTGGAATGCTTTCATTGCCAACTGTTCCCAAACTTACAAACCCAGTTCCTATGTTACCATCGACGAACAGCTTGTAGGTTTTCGTGGCCGACGCCCGTTCCGTATGTACATGCCAAATAAACCAAACAAATATGGCATAAAAATTGTAATGCTCTGCGATAACGCTACGAAATATGTCACAAATGCCAGCCCTTACCTAGGTAAATCTACGACAACTAGCGGAGTTGGATTAGCAAATCATTTTGTTGAAAGCCTAACGACTCCTTTACATGGCAGCAATCGTAATATAACAATGGATAATTGGTTTACGAGCGTTCCTCTTGCCAAAAAACTACTAAATCCTCCTTTCAAAATGACGATAATTGGTACGCTTCGGTCGAATAAACCAGAAATTCCACAAGAGTTATTGGGTAATAAGACTTGGCAACATGGTACAAGTATGTTTGCATTTGACCAAAAAATTACCCTAGTATCTTATAAACCTAAGAAAAACAAGACAGTTCTTCTGCTATCTACAATGCATTTTACTGATAGTTTGAATGAAGTTACTAAAAAACCCGAGATTATCTATGCATATAATTCAATAAAGGGAGCTGTGGATACCTTTGATCAAATGGCTCAAAATATTTGCTGCAACAGAAAGACCCGACGTTGGCCTCTCTGCATATTTTACAATATGATGAATATTGCATCCGTAAATAGTTACGTTATATATCATCATAACAAAACTAATCAAGAACAGACACCATTATCCCGGCTACAGTTTGTTTTGAAGCTCCATGAAGAATTGACCAGAGAGTGGCAGGAAATAAGGCTTCAAAACGTTACTACCCTACCAAGAAAATTGAGTGAGAGTATTTCCGAAATCCTCCAACTAGATCAACCGATTCAAAACCAAGAACATACACAAAATAAAGGAAAGAGAAGTTATTGCAGCCTGTGTCCAACAGTAAAGAAAAGAATGACGACTACATATTGTTATAAGTGCAATCGCGCTTTATGCGGAGAGCATCAAATAAAAATATGTGACGGGTGTATCTAATAATGTCATTCTTTTTGATAATGTGAAGAATAATTTTATCGTTGTTCATAAAAATAGTTAAATTTTTATAATCATTGTTGTTATTTTTCAAAAGTTCTAATTTCAGTTACGTTTTTTTTATATTTTATATTACTATATGCAATATTTAAATAATAAAAGACCTAAGTTTTGAAAAAATGCCTTTTACCAAAAAATTCGGCAATATAACCATCCATAACGGTCCATAACAGCAGATTTTGACACAGTACGTAAAATTTACGTGTCCTTAGTAACTACGTATGCTAAAATAACGTTAGTATTCTAGGGTTAAATACACCGGAATGCGGTAAATAAAAACGATTGAGCATATTCTCGATTTCGCGAGGATTTACCTCCTCTAAATAACCGCTTTCTAATAGATCACTTATCGCGTTTGAATAGGTTGTCTTAAAATCCTCAAACTTTCTGAACCTCCTCTATAGAGCAGTAAATCTTTTCAACGCATTTTTGTCTGAGTTGCCCAAATTGACACAGTTATCCTTAAAAGGCAGTTTTATAACAAATCGTTCATCACTTTGGTCGCGCTGGTAGGAGCCAATGAACTGATTCTCGCATTCATTTTCTTCCTTAGTCTAGCTGTTTGATGCGGGACTGACGTTTTCCTGGACCCAAAATCGTTCTGGCAAGTCGCTTAAATCACTCGTTTGATCGGTGGCTACATTACAAGGGGCGAACGTTTTACGTTTTGCTGCGAATGCACCCCCTACAATCCAGCCTAATAATGTTTTCGATAGATATAAACGGGGATTCGACAACTAAATCTTTTCGCTACATAAGAGCGTCCAGAAAACTTCCGCTCCTAACAGTAGTTCGATGGGTCCGTGCTTATTAAAGTGCGGATCGGCTAACTGCACATCTTTAGGAATCGCAAGGGCACCCTTATCGAACGACTCTGTAGGGAGGTTAGACGTTACTCGATCCAAAACGTAGCATTCTATTGACGTTTCAAAGTCTTGGTTAAATGATCTTATGACAATATTTGCTGATCTCGTGGTACTACTGCACGTATTGCTTATGCCCGATATACAGTTAGTCTCATGAGTATTCGTACTCTATTGCTTCTCTATTTTAAATTACTGTTATTAATTTACAATGAACGATTTGAAACTGGTACCATCACAAACCTACTTTCCAATTAAAGGGCTTTTAAACTCATATGTACTTTCTTGCAAATTCAAATGTTTATATGGCGAAAACGTAATTTTAAGGAAATAAGAACAAAATGAGGCTCACAAGAGTATTTGTACTGCAACTGTCTGTTATGGGTTAAATCAAGATGATAAGAAATTTAGCCTGTCTTAACTTGTTTGCGGCATAATACGAACGATTACCAATATAGACATATCGATTTGTTAGTCTTTAGGAGATACTAGTAAAAATGGGGAGAAAAAGTAGTGAAGTTTCATTAAGTGATAGGAAGTTAATTCTTAAATGGCACACTGAAGGTAAAAGTTATTTAGAAATTGCGAATTTAGTGGGCAGAAGTAAATCTACGGTACAATATGTTATAAAAAACGTTAAGTCAAGTGGAGATATTTGCAATAAACAACGTAAAGGAGGCCCGAAGAAACTTACTCCTTACGAGGAAAAAGCAGTTATTAAGGAAATAAAGAAGAATCCACAAATTAGTGGACCCAAGTTAGCAGTATTCGTCTTAAAATACTTCAAAAAAGAAGTATCAGCAGAAACATGTAGAAGAATTTTGAGAAAGAACGACTACAATGGGAGAATTGCCAGAAAGAAGCCATTTATTAATAAAAGGAATCGAATGAAACGTTTAGAATTTGCAAAAAAATATGTCGACAAGGATATTAATTTTTGGGAACAAGTAATTTTTACTGACGAAAGTAAATTCAATTTGTTCAATTCAGATGGACGAACAATGGTGTGGAGAAAATCAAATTCAGAGTACGAATTAAAAAATTTAAAAGGAACCGTAAAGCATGGAGGTGGTTCCGTCATGGTGTGGGGTTGTATGTCCGCAAATGGTGTTGGTGATTTGGTTTTTATTGAAGGAATCATGGACAAAACATATTACCTAAATATTTTACGGAATCACTTGGCATCAAGTGCTACAAAATTAGAGTTACAACATAATTATTATTTCCAGCAAGATAATGATCCAAAACACACGGCTCATATTGTGAAAGAATGGATCTTATATAATACGCCACATACCTTGGCAACACCACCCCAAAGTCCCGATATCAATCCTATAGAACATTTATGGTCAGAAATGAAAAGAAGATTAAAAAACTACGAAATTGATAGCAAAAAAACATTAAAAGTAAAACTTTTGGATATTTGGAATAAAATTGAACCAACATATACGAAAAAATTAGTTAGTAGTATGCCTAATCGGCTTAAAAGTTAATTAAAAAATTATAAAATCCCGGGGAGGTCCAACAAAATATTAAATAATAGAAAATAAACTGATCTTTTAGTATAGTTTTAGTAGGTACGAATACTCTTGTGGGTGTGATTTTGTTACTTATTATACTTAAAATTATATTTTGTTAATAATACTGTTTATCTTCAATAAAGTTTATAGGAATTGGGCTTTTTACACGCCCATAAAATATTTCTACTAAAAAAAAAATTGTTGAAAATTACTTATAAAAAAGTATTTTTATTTTTAAATCTGGAATCAATAGGGTACGAATACTCATGAGACTCACTGTAGTTACAGTGACTCGCATTAATATTCGGACACTATGGTATTTGTGGAAATATTAAGTTTTTTGCTAACTTATTATTAAGTAACAGTATTTATTGCGCAATCATTAGTTACAACCATGTTTCTAGTATATGTAAATACATTTTTGATCTTTGAAATTAAATTATATACAAAGATACTATCGAACAAAGAAAACAAGGCATAATTTTACTGTCGCAAAAATATTCGGACACATACCAGGAACATAATATTTGTGAGGAAAATTAATATAAACAAAAAACATATAAACAAATTAATACTTCGTATGATTGCCTTTATATTGTATAACTTGTTCTAGCCGTTTTGGCATGTTTTCAATTTTTTTTTTTTATGTAATCTTCAGGTATGCGATGCCATTCTTCAACTAATCGTTGTTTTAACTCGTTTTTGGAGTTGATTGGCTTACTATGGACTTTGCGGTCTAAAAATTCCCATAGATTTTCTATGGGGTTGAGATCAGGTGATTGTGCAGGAGGATTTAATACTTCAGGACAATTATATAATAAATACTCTTGGACTAAACGCGACTTATGTTTTGGATCGTTGTCCTGGTAAAATTTAAAATTGTCGCGTATACCTAATTTTTCAGCACTTTTTAGTAAATTTTGTTTTAAAAGATCCAAGTACATAACTTTATTTAAATTTCCTTCAATAAATACTAATTCGCCTACTCCTGCAGCTGAGATGCAGCCCCAAACCATTATACTCCCTCCGCCGTGTTTCACAGTAGGCCTGAGATTATTAATTTTTAGCTCTTCATTCTTTTTGCGCCATACCATTTTGCGATCATCGGATCCAAAAATGTTGAATTTTTTTTCGTCAGCAAATATAACGCTTTCCCAGTATGTTTTCTGTTTCACAACGAATTCATGAGCAAAGACGAGACGTTTCTTGCGATTGACTTCCGATATGTATGGCTTTCTTCGGGCTACTCTTCCGTTGTACCCGTCTTTTTTTAATAATCTCCGAATTGTGTCAGGATGCACTTTTTTGCTACTGTACTCTAGTAAATCAGCTGTCAATTTAGGAGCACTCAGTCCAGGGTTTATTTTAATTTGTTTAATAATTTTACGCCTTTCACGTTCATCAATAAGTTTCGGTCGTCCTTTTTGCGGAATTGATTCAATACGATCTTCTTGAACAAATCTTCTAATTATATCACCAACTGTACTTTTACTTACACTTAACAAATTACCGATTTCTCGATAAGATCTGCCTTTAGCGTGATGAAAAATAATTAATTGTCGTACGTCAAAAGAAATATTTTTGCCTTTTCGCCTCATAATATGAATTTTAGTAAGTTATAAGTTTGCCTTCAACGCTAACTTCTAACCTGAACTAACAAGAAAATTGAGTCTTGGATGCATCTCTAATCTTTTACGATCATAAAAAAGTCTGTATACGGTGTTTTTCTATTATTTTTTACCTGCATTGCACCGCACCGCATTCCGTGTCCGAATATTTTTGCGACAGTAAAATTATGCCTTGTTTTCTTTGTTCGATAATATCTTTGTATATAATTTAATTTCAAAGATCAAAAATGTATTTACATATACTAGAAACATGGTTGTAACTAATGATTGCACAATAAATACTGTTACTTAATAATAAGTTAGCAAAAAACTTAATATTTCCACAAATACCATAGTGTCCGAATATTAATGCGAGTCACTGTATATTCTGTTGTTTCGTTTTTAGATTTACCCGTTTGGCCATGTATTCCGATAATAAAGTTATTTGAGATCCCACATCTAGCAAAGCCCTGCATTCGTGATAATTACCTGCGGAATCCTTAATCCACACAACTGCTGTAGATAATACGTGCACCCTCGAAGGTGATCCACCATAATTTGAGTTGAGATTTGGTGACTGCTCAACTGGTGGCTTAAGTGCATGAATTAGCGTATGATGCTGACGTGATTGACAAGTCAGGCAACCTGAGGCCTTGCAATCAGGTAGCTTATAGTTGGATCTTAGACAATTCAGGCGAAGGTTTCGTTTTTTCCCTTCGATTATACGCTCGTTAACGCCCAAACTCAAAAAATTCTCACATTGGTTGATGAGATGGTCCCCTTTGCAGAAATAACAAGAGACCCTCGAGAGCGATGCCATATTAGAAATACGATTAAAGGTGACTCTTTTATGGTTGTTAGAGGATTGATTATTCGATTTATCATTCAATTTTGGCTTCATATTTTGATTGAGTGATTCAAGAACGTTTCGCTTTCTTTCGAAAAATTCCATTAGTTGCGCTAATGTAACTGGATTTACGTCCAAGGTATTTTCAAATTCTCTCCTCGTCTGATAATCTAGCTTATTTAATACTACCATAACCAGGATCGCATCCCAGTTATCTACCGGTACGTTAAGCACTCTTAAAGCGGTTGAATTATTGGTTATGTCTTCAATCAGCTTTTGCAATGTTTCTGACGAGCATTTATTTAACTCTGGAGAGCTTAGAATAGCTTGGACGTGTCCTTGTATAATTAACCGCATATTTTTGTAACGTTTCTGGAGAATTGACCAAGCCGATTGATAGTTATCGCTTGATACTGATAAGGTTTCAACGGCGCGTGCAGCCTCATTCTTTAGACATGATTTTAGGTAGTGAAACTTTTGACAGTTATCCAATGAATTATTATTATGTACCAGACTTTGAAACGTGTCATAGAAAGGTAGCCATTCGGTATGTTTTCCCGCGAAAAATGGTAAATTTATTACTGGTAATTTTATATTTAGTTGAGTCGCCAACGGAAGGGATCCCGACTGGCTAGTAGCGGCGATGGGGGGGGAGTGCTCAAGAAAAGATTGTAATGCGCTTAAAGTCTTATACCATAGCTCATCGAATGCATTCGCCTCAGAAAGATCGATTTTGGAATCATTTGAGGTCCCATCTGCCGAAGCTGATGTACTCTCACACAGTGTACAGCACATAATATCTACGCTTACTTTTTCGAATTCTTGATGAATTCTATGCATCTCTGCGATTCGATTTTCAACTTCGTTGGTATCAGAACCTACCATTAATTGTTTTACAAATGTCTCGTATTTGTCAATTTAGACTTAAGGCGATTCTTTATAATCAACAGTCTCTTCAGATCTGCCAGCGACATTTTGCGATACGTTAGTCAATTGAAGCGGAAGATAATGAACGCTATGTAACACTGAAGAGATATGACTTTGGTTAAGGGATCAATGAAGATAGGAAGCCCACTTACCAGGTGATGATTCGTTGGGGGGTAGGGAGTCTCCCACATTGAGTATAGTGCTGTTACGGATCCGTCGTTGCAATGCTGTGATCTTCACTTTAGACTTCGTTGTCACGATACACTTGCAGTTTTTCTTAGCATTCGCGTTTAAGATTTCGCGACAATTCACCAAGAAGAAGTTTTCGATAAAGGCTTTCGGATTTCGAAATCCGGCTCGAAGGACCAATGTGCGCGCGAGTTTTCCTTTTATAAGAAAACACTGGCAGGAATGATTTTAAAGTTTTTAATGAAAAGATATATTATAATTGCTTAGTAATAAGGCCCTGACTCGGACACCTCGTTAAGATGGAATGAATGCAACTTGGGTCGAGCCTAAGTAGAGAAAAAATAAGAAAAACAAACAAGGAGGAGACAGTGCCCAATTTCGCCGGGTGAACCGAAATACACCCGCGGTCTTAAATAATATCAATTAACAAATATCCAGAAATTTATGGGATTTGAAAAAATATACGAGAGCCGTAAGATCTATCGGTTCTAGAGTTTATACAATCCTAATTAATAGATTCGGATTACAAACATCTTGTGTCGCCGCGCTAACACTCGTCTGAATCATCTAAGAAACGATATCGGTATGAAAATATATGTCAGATCTTCCAAACTCGTAGAGAAACAAAAACACAAGTTTAGGTGGTACTTCTTTATTTCTCTAGAATCGGGAATCGAATGAATCCCTTTTTGATGCGTGAGGGTCACCCCGGGTGCATCTGCTTTTCTTCCAAAAAGCCTGTCACCATACCTTCCACATTCTTCCCACGCTTACATCCTTTAATCATCTTATTCGCACCTCCATATGTTTTTAGGCGAGATGATAAACAGACCTTTATCTTTACCACGAATGATCTATTTTGACTAGTACAAGTTTAGTCCATTTCTAATTTACAATGGGGCACCAGTAGGTGCCTGTGACATTCCGCACATGTCCAAGGATAAGTTACAATATTATGGGACAACATGTTTTTTGCATTTACATTAAATAAGTTGATAAGTAACCCCATATGGCTTTCTTTATGAAAGCTCACATATACAAAAAAACTCTACAGTCTGCCTTTTTCAAAGGTACTAATCATAGGTTGAACGATAACAACGATACAATGGCCTCCAAACATTCAAAAATTTCTTCAGCCTTTTTTGCAAACATACAGCTCATCGGTCAAATCACGATAACTATGCACAACACGAAATAATATACATATGTATATATACGAGGGCCGTTTGATAGGTCAATGACGTTTTGAATTTCTCGCGTAATAACTTTAAATGCAACATCACTCTCGTCAACTGTCATCTGTTGGTAGACTACTGTCAAATGTTGAGCAAGCTACGTCATTTAGTCTGTGTTTAACAACTATTGAAAGCAGACGACCTCGTGAATTTTGACAAAAACGGAAAAAAGTGAATTTCGTATGCTGATCAAGCATTATTTTTTACGTAAAAAAACCATCACCGAAATCAAGGAAAGGTTTGATAAATACTATGGGGACTCTATACCATCAATTTCAATGATTAAGAAGTGGTTTGCTGAGTTTCGTTGTGGTCGTAGCAGCACAAGTGACGCAGAACGTTTAGATCGTCCAAAAGAGGTCTTCACGCCAGAAATTGTCAATAAAATCCATGGAACGATATTGGACGATCGGAGAATGAAAGTATGTGAGGTGGTTGAGGCTGTAGGCATCTCAACTAAGTGGGTACATTACATTTTACATGAACATTTGGATATGAAAAAGTTATCCACGCGATGGGTGCCACAATTGTTTACACTTGACCATAAGTGTTCCCTTATGACCATTTCAAAAGAGTGTTTAGTGATGTTCAGCCGCAATTCAAATGGGTTTTTGCGCCGTTTCGTAACCGTTAACGAAACGTGGATCCGTCATAACACACCAGAGACTAAGAAACAATCGAAACAGTGGGTTTCTCCAGATGAACGTGCACCAAAGAAGACCAAGATGGGTCTATCGGTCAACAAAGTGATGACCAGAGTTTTTTGGGATACACGCGGTGTCACTCACATCGATTACCTTAAAAATGGTAAAACGATCACTGGTGACTATTATTCAGAGCATTCGGACAGATATCGAATTGAAGCAAAAACCACCGTATTTGGCGAAAAAAAATGCTGTTCCATCAAGACAATGTACGGATGCACACGTGTGTAGTCGCTATGGCAAAAATTCATAAATTAGGCTACAAATTGCTATCCCACTCAGCATATCCTTCAGATTCAACCCCCTGCGACTATTTGCTATTTCCAAATCTGAAGAAATGGCTGGGCGGTAAGAGATCTGGATCGAATGAAGAAGTCATCACTGAAACAAACGTCTATTTTGGGGACTTTGATAAAACCCATTATTTGGAAGGGATAAAAAAATTGGAAAAACGCTGAACTAAGTGTATTGAGCTAAAAGGAGGCTCTGTTAAGAAATAAAACATTTTTTGGCCGAAAAAAATATCTTTCATTCAAAAAGTCACTGACTTATCAAACGGTCCTTGTATATTTGAATTTAAATAACTTTACCTATTGGAGAGTTAATTCTGTAAATGATAATTTCATTTTATCCTCATGCTGGACATCCTTATCTTGTACAGGGCGTTTTAATTTGGAGTGTTTTGACATGAAAACCTATTTTTTGACCAAATAGAAGAAAACTGATTTAGATGTCACGGGCTCAATTTTTGAGAAATGTTTAATGTTAAAAACCGTTTCCTGACATCGTCACAATCTACTGAGGTATAGAAGGTTTTTCGATTTTTGGCGAAATTGAAAATCGCCAATAAATTTTTTATTTATTTAGATATTGGAATTGCGTAAAAACACTATTATTGTACTTTTTTGAAAGAAATTTAATGGAGTGCTTAAATTTTTTCTGCTGTTTACTGTTTGCCTACAAATTGCTACAACTTAATTTTTTCAAATATAAATCATACGTGGCCATGGCATAACAAATAGACAATTTTAAACCCTTTTCAACGATACATATAAATTTAATATTTATTAACGAAAATGACGAAAATACAACGTATTAATTTTTTTACATTAGTTGGCTATGAAAATTGCTGTCAAAGGCGTTGAGACCATGTATAACAATATAAATAATAAATATTTATAATATATAAATATAGTATAAAATAATATATACATTGTGCGAGTTTTGAATGGAACAGTCCATATAACTAAGATTCCGAACATATGTGGCCAAAATCCTAGAACACGTCAATTTTTATTCTTTCTTGCGGTTTTTTTTTAAGGTAAATTCATGTATACAGGGTAGTCCAAAAATCAGGTACAACCACCATCTTTGTTTTTTCAAATGGAAACACCTATTTTTCATTTTATTTTTGAATTCTACATAAAATTCTAAGTGTTTTTCTAAGTTTCGACTTTTCCATGTCTTAAAAAATTTGATTCCAATATCCTAAATTTGTTGTTTGTGATTTTCGGAAAATTTCGGCGGATATCTTTCGTTGAATGTACGGCAAGTGCTCTCCAAAACTTTGTTACACTCTCCATGAATAAAGAATAAATTAAAAATATCACTATTTGAATAAGTATTATTAAAGTTCATGATTCTAAACTGCTGAGCGAACTTATTAAATTAATAATTACATTAATGCATGTTACAGGAAGCAGCCATGTTCTTTTCAAAGCCAACTAAGATACCTAGAATTATTATTGTACAATATTAGAAAATCGCAAATTAGAGCAAAAGCGTTCATTTAAGGTATAGGGATGCTTAATAATAATCGATTCAGAATTAAATTTAGATTCTAGACATATAAAAATATATGGGGTGTTCCATTTGAAATAAGCGACTTTTTTGCTATCAAAGTTCTTTAAATATGACGTGGTTTTTTGGATACCCTGTATGATATTTATAAAAACTTTTCACATTAACCTAGTCTACCATATCTAGTTAACATGTCAACAAATTTTCGTAAAACCAGCTTCAATAATAGCTGAGAATTTTAAATTTTATAGAAATGGTGTTTTAGAAAGATTTTTCTTTTAAACTAAAATATCTTTAAAACAGTTAGGTTTAGGTATAGGAGTACCTAATAAGAATTTAATCAGCTTAATCACTAGATTCCAAAAATGCAAAAATATGCTGGGTGTTCCATTTGAAATAAGGAAGTTGACCTCGATTTCCGGTATAACCGGAAGTGATATAACCTTCAAAATATTTTAAAAAAGTAGAGTGTATCTATATTAGTTTAATCCCCAAATATGAAAAATTTAGATTAGTTACAAGTACAAAAGTTTCTAATGAAACAGTTACGTGAATCACCCTGTATATATCGTTAAAAAGGGTTTAAAATTGATTATTTAGTTAAGCTATGGCATGTATGATTTATATTTGAAAAAATGAAGTTGTAGCAATTTGTAGGAAAACGGTGAAAATTCGAGTATTCCCTTAGATTCTTCTCAAAAAAGTGCCATAATCTTTTTACGCAATTCCAATATTTTAATAATTAAGAAAGTTATTGGCGATTTTCAAAAAGGCTGAAAATGGAAAAACTTTCTATATCTTAGTGGATTGTGACGATATCGAGAAACGGTTTTATAACATTAAATATTTCTCAAAAATCGAGACCGTGACGCCTAAATCAGTTTTCTTCTATCTAGTCCGGAAATAGGTTTTTCTTGTCAATACACTCCAAATTGAAACATCCTGTGCACAGTGTATCTGAATTTGAAAATTTTTACTTATCGGAGATGTGATAAAGTAATTCGGTAAATGAAATTAATCTCGAAAGAAAACAAAATCAATCAACACCTCCTTTGAGCAGCTCACTAAAAAATAACAAATAGTTTAATGATAGTTCGATAAGACAATAATTGAGGTTTTCAAATTACAGAAATAGAGTCGAAGACCACTCGTCTGCAAATTTTAATTTTCGAACGTATTTGACGGTAAATTTACGTTGTCGGCATAGGGCTCATATCAATTGTTTTATTAAAGTGCGTTCGAAATTTTTCTTTATATTACACTTTTTAACTTTATAATTATTAAACTTAACGTTAGACTTTATAAATTAGAAGATTTTTTTATACCATCCCTAGCAGCTACATTAGGCCAAATCGAACTGTTAGGAAATAACATACATTGAGTCTTAGAACGATTTTTAGGACAGAAAACACATTACGTTCAAAACTCTAAAAACAAAATCACGAGACGAAAATACCCACACAAAATGCGTCACATACAGGATGTCCCCAAAAATATTGGTACAAATGAGTATAACGTGCTAACGGATAAAGGAATAGAACGATTTTGGTAAATACACCGCATAAATTCCTACAGGCCGTTTTCCGCATGAAACAAGTGCATTTTAGTGCATAATGTGATTAATACAGCGTGTCCTGTTGTTTTCCGCCCGAATGCTAAATCAATAAAAACACAAATATTACGGGTTTTTAAATGGTATTAGAAAACCATTATACATACATATTTGGTTTCTCTATTTTTGCTTGCCATTCAACAATAGCCCCAAGTACTTATAGCTCATCCTAATTACTTATACTCGCAATAAATACAGAAACTACTACTTATCCTGCTACTATTATTGCCATTTTATCAGTCGGGGGAATGTCTACTGAAATACTCATAACTAACCGTTTTATCTAAACGTTTGGATAAACAATACCTCGTGCCTCTAAACGGTGTTAATTACGCTCTAATAGCATATCTAATCACATGAGCGGATCGACTCAAGTGCCCACACGACCCGCATCCTTTAGATAATCATTATTTTGTCCATCTGATTGTAGCCAAATTATAATGTTGTCATTATTTTTTTTGTCTAGACTACCAGAAGAGCAATCCAGGTAATGTAGAAAAAGCAAGACCCCTCGTATCGATAGACGCGCAATCGAAATTTCGTACCTACAAAAAGCCGGGCTAAATTGTTGAGATTTAATTGGCACACCCCGATTTTCAGCTGTAACTATGAGGATAAGTATTCAAATAAGGTAGAAAGTTTTTGGTAGGGCCCCCTTTTTCCATTCTAGTAGTTGTTGGTGTTGGGCAGAACAGTGCATACTAAGGTTTTATTTCATATGTTATTCCAAGTTATTAAAAATCTTGAGTTGCTATAAAAGAGATGTTTTTCCTTGTAGAAACGCAGACAATGACAGTGGCAAAATGAGACATTAAAGATACCCATCAAATGTCAAATTTTATTAGGAATGCGCTAAGTTTCTAACCTACCTCATTCAATAGCGCAATCAGAAATTTGGGACATTACTAATAAAAATTGACATTTGTGGTATTTAACACCCTCAGTGATCTTTAAGTGAACTAATTTGTCAAATTTGGTCACTGTTACTGCCCAATATTTATACGTAGGGAAAACCATCCATAGCGACCCAATATTTTTATTAAGTGTGAATAACATATATTGGTTTGAGATAAGTCAGTAAAATTACGAAAAAAAGATGTTTAGATAATGTTTTAGTTTACGCTTTAGGAGGATGTTCGATATTCTTGTGTGTGGAGGTTTTTCGCTTCTCTCTTTGTTATACTTAAATATTCGCGATTTTTGGCAAACATCTTTGTCCCTCAATTTTTTATGCCTAAAAAATAGGGTTTTATTAGTGGAGCAAATGCGCGATTTAATCTTCAGAAATGTGACTTACGCCTATCACAAACTTATTTAAAAAGTCTGTTTTATCAGCTTTAAGCTCTATTTGAATAGGTATTTTCGAAATTGTGCAACTTTTCATGACAGATGTTTTGCTTCTGATGAACCCTCACCAATTTGAACGGCAAAAAATGTTTTGGAAAACTTCCAGTAAGTGTGAATCCATCAATCTATCTCTCTCTTACGCATAAAAACACATATACATAAGTCTGTCTTTGCTCAGGTCATTATGCTCGGAAAAATGTATTTGATGACTTTTCATGTCTTCTAAGAACATTTTGTAATCGAAATTGAGCTTAAGTGTATAGTTATTTCATAAATCATTTTTTTAATATCCAGAACAAATAGTTTTTAGGATTTTACCAAACTACCAACTTATCTAGGAATTTATGACTAACTACTGAAAGATTTTATTAAAAAGAAGATAAACAAGCACATAATTTAGCGGACCTATAGAAGTCAGTGAAATTTGACAGTAACATCCTCTAAATTTTCTAAAATCCTTTTTGAACATGATCTTGTTACTCAAAAACATGAGATATAAACTCCCACACTCCAGGACATTGAACATTCCCCTGCAGCTATTGTTGATAGTAGGTACTGAACTCCCAATCTTTCTGCAATATCTACATATTTTTAAACCCCATTCGGTGTAGTTTATTAAGGCTTTGAGGACAAACAGTGCTTTCTATTTGGGAATTTCCCTTCGTATTTTTGCGGTTTAGTAGTTACACGTGTCGCTGTTCTCATTGCATTTAAATACGTACAATTGGTATAATAAAACCGAAATTGATTTTGCTATCATATGGACGGAAAATGTTTTGAGGAAATACTGTGAAGCAGAACTGATGGGGATAAGTTATTAAATGAGGTAAATACGATAAAGAAATATGGAATTACCTGACTGTGATGACAGTTATTTATAGTATATATAGGATGTCTCAAAATTGTTACTTGCAAAGAATTCGATTATTATTATTCTACGTTGAAAAATATGGTATATTATCTATGTGAAGACCAGTCCCCGTTACTGATTATTGAGGTATATGTTGTTCCAAATTCCACTTCCAACATGGGGACCTCGTGAATTTTCCCCATTTGGAAGGATGTTAGTTGAATCTTCTGAAGATAAAAACATTATTGATGAAAGAAAGGCATGAGCGATGATGGTAGCAAAATCAGCAATATTTCCATGGAAAGAGCTACTAAACCGACACGAATATGAAAAACGTCTTTGAAAAGTCTGAGGTATCGTTGAATCTCACTCACGTCTGCAACACAAACGCTTATTTGTGAATAAGATATGGTTGAGCCATTTTATATTCTTGTGCAGCCGGTTATATTGATGTCAATGAAATTTCACATTTTTATTTAATTTAATTTAGTTTCATTTAATTAATTTTAATTAAACATTAATTTCACTTAAAGTTTGAGCAACTACACTTCACAGGACATTGATGTAATTGTCATATATCACATTACCTTTGAGCTTATATATACATGATGTGCTTTTCTTCCACGTGCGATGAAAAAGAAATAAATCCATACCTCCATTTATAGATCTCTTTAGAGTAAATCCAACCCTGCAATCTTAGTTACCCAAGCTGTGGTAACCGCCGCTTTTTGCCTAATTGTATCTCTTCAAGGATTTTATTTAATGTTGTTTGTGATCTCCCTTTGGGGCTGATTGTAATTTTTGTAGCGCCTTATCGGTCCTCTGATCAAGCAAATCAAAGGTGCTGTATAAATCCAAATCTCTTCTGTTTCAGGCGCTACCTATGGCACCGGCATTACCGCGATAAAGCTTACCGCTTTGGGCAGACCTCAATTGCTGGTAAGTATTTCTCTCGTTCTTATAGTTTACAGTTGTCTCATTTATTCATTTCATGCAGAACAGCATTTTCAGATTACGCTTTTTTTAGCTTCAACTGTCTGAGGTAATTATGCGCACTCGCCAGTACATGGCCGAAATTGTTGGTGGTGAAGGCAATGTCTTGAGACACCACACCAAACCTGAGGAACTAGAATCGAAATTCGATAAGATCCAGGATAAGGAATCTTTGAAGAAATTCTTGACGCAAGTCACCTACGATAAGGAAGGGTAAGATTCATTAGAAAAAATTTCACGCGTTCAGGCTCAAGTGCATTGTCATATGATCCTTTGTAAATATTATTGCGGTTCCTGCTGTGCCGTCAAGTGGCGTGTAACTAATCGTTTTATGCACTTGATGGGTAAGTGCCTCCGACATGTTTATGCATATGCCGGAAATCAGCGTAATTATCAATAGGTGACATTCTATTTTACCTGAAAGAATAATGGCGTATGTGGCGTATATTAGATCGCGAGGATGATTAGTTTAATAAGGTAAAGAGCCATTGACGCATCTTCTCTTTGATTAGTTATTTTTAGGGTGTGTAGCTGATAAGATAAAGGCCTAATTAATAATGAGTCTACATAATCGAGTAGTAGACAGGAATATAATCGCAAATTTAACTGTCTCGGATCACATCCTGCGTTTTGGAGATAAGAAAAAAATCAGACTTTACAAAATTATTTAACGCACGCTTTGGCAGTACGGAAATACATGAACTTTTTGAAATATTTCGATTTAAATCCAAAAAAGAAGCTGCGGAGTACCATTGAGTGTATGGTTGGTTGTCTACTGGCTACACCTGCAAGCATTAAGCAGTGTTACCGGGAGAGGTTACCATATTAAAAGAAGGGAATTTTTGGGGATGATAAATGCGGATTTCATGGAAATTAATGTAATGTAATAAGTAATGGCGATTTTCTTTCGTGAACTTCCGCTGCTCTTCTAGGGACGAGAATAAAATGAAGAGAGTTCCGGTCTTGATAATTCAAGAGAAGTTTTGCACTCCCAAAAACAAAAAAAAAAAGAAATTGAGAGATTCACTAATTGTGCATTATTAGTTATTAACTATGAATCTTCGTGCTAGTCAGCAGATGTTTCATTCATCTTCTCTTTTGGTATCTAAAGCTTTGCTCAAATTATCAAATCCAAAACAAACTTACGTCATACCATGCATTTTTCAATGTTATCAATCTCTCTATTGAATTTTCGTATGTTTTAGTGAAACTGGCTTGAAGAGGTTAGTAAGTAACGGGTGATCATGAAAGAAACCTTAAGTAGGCGTTGAAATAGCAGAAGTATATCTTAGATAAATTCACCTTCTATTTAATATCAACGTCAGATGTTTGGTAGTTAATAGTACATGACTTAATCAACGCCCTACGTGCACACTTCAATGCCTACTGAGAGGTTTATTGAGAGGATTACTCATTATTACCAACCAAAAGTCTGACGCTCCTGGTAATACTCGCTAGTCCCTTGCCCTGTATAACTAATACAAACGTAGGCTAATAACGAATTAAACATTATTTCTGTTATATTTTAAGAAAACATAAAGTTTTTGTCTTTGTTTTACACAGCATTCTCCATTTGTTCCCCTGGTCGGGCATTATTGACGAAAATCAAGAGCTGAGCAACACGTTCCGCGTTCCCGACCTGAAGACAGGTCGCATGGCTCGCTTGATCACCCAACTGTCCGTCAAGGAAGAAGAGATGTTTAGGAACATGATTAGGAGGATAAATACTATTGTCAAGGTATTTCAAACATTATTTAAAAAGTGCTTTATGCCGTTAATGTTTTCTTGACTTTTAGGCAGCGCAAGAAATGGATGTCCGCATTATGGTTGATGCGGAACAGACCTATTTCCAGCCGGCCATTACCCGCATAACTCTGGAATTCATGCGGAAATACAACAAAGAAAAAGCCATAGTGTTTAATACTTACCAGTGCTACTTGAGGAATGCCTTGACTGAAGTCACCACCGACTTGGAGCAGGCCAAACGTCAGAACTTTTATTTTGGTGCGAAGCTAGTGCGAGGGGCTTACTTGGAACAGGTAAGATGCCCGAGCACATTAATGATCGTACGTTAATGATTTTTGCCTGTAAAGGAAAGAGCTCGAGCTGCGGCCATGGGCTATCCGGACCCAACTAATCCCAACTTCGAAGCTACCACCGAGATGTACCACAAGACCCTCACCGAGTGTCTGAGGAGAATTAAGGCGTTCAAAGACAAGGGCGAGGACAAGAAAATCGCCATAATGGTGGCCTCGCACAACGAAGATACCGTTCGATTTGCCATTGAAAAGATGAAGGAGTTCGGAATCGAGCCATCGGATAAAGTCATTTGCTTCGGCCAGTTGTTGGCCATGTGTGATTATATTACCTTCCCGTTAGGTAAGATAGAATAACAAATTTAGTTACTATTTCAGTTAGTAGGGTTATAAGTTTCATCACTCTGGGATACATTCAGTCATTTAGTTCAGGATTAAGGGGGTAAACCCTTCTGTTGATTGGTAGTCTATGCAGTTTTATGGCGTTTAAATCTGTTATGAGCCCACTCTTCATGAGGGGAATACAGATATCAAATAACCAGTGGATGAATTCAATCTCTATAAGGCATCATATATTGATGATAGCATCCAGGCAAATTTACAAGAAGACTGAGTACAGTGCTCCCATCATTGAGGAACTTTTAATGTTGGACATAATATAATATGTAGGCATACATACTATATGTCCTCACACGTTAAATGAAGATCAAGACCTTTGAGTACATGTGTCACATTAAATTTCAGGCCAATCGGGCTACTCTGCTTACAAATACATCCCCTACGGGCCGGTCAACGAGGTACTCCCTTACCTCTCTAGGAGAGCCCACGAGAATAAAGGTGTTTTGAAGAAGATCAAGAAAGAGAAGAGACTGCTAGCTAAGGAGATTTTGAGGCGCATGGCCACTGGTCAGATTTGGTACACGCCGAAAGGCAACTATGTGCCAGTTTAAGAAAAAATTCGTCAAAGATGTAAAATGTAAGTATTTTTTAATCACAGAAGTGAGGTAGTTGAAGGCATTTTTCAACCACAAGTTAGTTGTTTCTGCCTCATATATCCTTAATGAATTAAATTTAAAAAAATTCTCCTTGATTTTAATTTCAAGGTTCCTTCCTCAGAAGACCCTGACTCGATCATATGTACTTCAAGGGCCGCACCCCACGTAGTCCGGCCACACACGCATCCACGACATAACTTGTTTGTAGATATTAATAAGTAGGTAAAAGTCGAATTAAAGCCCACATTTTCTCAATTTTAAGACGGAACTCCTGTCTGCGTGAAGCGAGCCTAAAATCTGGTTATGTAGTATTAATCCTCATTAGTTTTCTGATAAAGAAAAATGTATTAAAGTGAGATTATTAGGGGATAGGAGGTATAACTACTTCAATGAAGGTTAATGCGTACAGTCAATTACCATTAAGGGATTAGGCGTCGTTTTGAGAGGTTTTTATGTAGTGCTTATTCCTGGCTTCACGCAAACTGTGCAGTTGATAGATAGTGTTTTTCGCTTAAAATATCTTATAAAAATTGTACAGCGTAACTTGTGTATGAATGTTATTGGTGTATATGATCTTTAAATTATTTTTTTTGTAAGTTTTAAGTGGAAATTTAGGTTTTTTTGAAAATGATTCGTCGGTTTATTATTTATTAGTTGAAGGTGAAATGCAAAGCCTCCAAGTGCACCTGCCGATAAAGAGATGGGTCTCCTCCTTGAATGCATTACTACTGGGCTGCAAATAAATACTAAACTGAAATTCCGTTTTTTTGTTGAAGTCATGATGATATTATCTAGTTATCCAAACCCTTTTTCGATTAATCGCGAACGTTATCGATAGTTTTTAGCCTGTGATTTAATAGGTTAATTATCGGTTAATAGTCCCCTATTATCATTTAGTATTTTTTAAAAATGTTTTTTTTTCTGGTGTGATTTGAATAAATTTCATTGAAATTATTGTGATTTTTATTTAATGTTTGTTAAATACGCTTGTGGCCGGTTTCGGTTTAATTTAAGTATTGCACTTCAACAGATGAATTAGGCCGAAATCGTCTTACCTAATGTTTATTGATGTGTCGTTAAGGAAAATGTTCAGACAATAAATTTATGTCTAAATAAAGAAGTACATAAATGTTAAAGTTGGTTTTTGTTCCGAAAAAATTGCGGTGAGTCGCGGATTGAAGAGCTGCACATCTAAGCAGGGAATTGATAATGACCGAATTTGGTACTTAACTCGGTCTTCACTTGTCGGTGCTCTTCGAGTGGGAATTGTTGGAATAAAAGAAGAGATTGGCACTGAAATTTATATTTTAACGGTTGTGTTATAAAAAACCGTTTAACATTGCTGTGTTAGTTAGGAATAATAAATTTTAGGGTATTGCTTTATCAATTGGATAAGTGGTGTACTACCTTTTAATAACAATCTACTATAATGCTAAATATTAACATTTTTTCTTTCAATACTTGATACATTGGGCATTTTTTTAACTTCAAAATTAGCATATGGAAGACTTTCACACACATAAAAGATTATTGCCCACGTTTTAGAGTTTATTCGTTTTAAGTTAATATACGTTCACACTTAAAATAGTGCTTAAAGTCAATTGCACACAACCACAGGTTTGTAGAATAAAATTTCTCATAAACTCTTTGTCAAAAAACAAGTAGATTACTTAAGCACTAATAATCAGCTAAATCATCATTACATGAATCTTTTCATTTGCTTACTCTGGCGCTCCATGCCAAGCTGCGCTTTTTCACATTTATCAATCATATTGTCAATCGTGCTTAGATTTTGACTAGGATCTCTTCTGCTTGTTGAAGAAGACTCGATCTTTTCACAGTTCGTCATGTCATTGGATTCTTCCATCTGAGCCGTCCCATCGTTTGGTCTGCCAATTTTCGATCTCACAAATCTTGAAAATGGAGCCTAAAACGCCTTAATTAAAGTATTTTACTATAGTGGGTTATTACGTGGATTTTATTAACAGTAAAATTGTTGATTCTCCTCTGAGTTGACTTTAAAATGGTATTCAATTCGTCCAATTTTCCAGTTGCATGGAACAGTTTTTCGTTTTGTGCGTACTCTTCCTGAAAATTTTTTATAACGAATTCAACGTTTGGCAGTATCTAAACTCTTGAACCTTCATGTTTTCGGCTTCAAAATGTTCTTCGTTTGTACTCAGTTCGTCTGCCTTTTTCTTCATAAAATCTTCATAATCCGGCTTTTCGATGCCCAAGAGTTCAGCCCTCATGCACTCGTACTCGTACGTACCTTCAGCCATAATTCTTTGGCGCAATAAATATTTGAAGATTAACAGTTGGTGGTAATTGAAGAGATTTTCATAATCTGAAGCACTGTAATTATTGCGATACGAATTTTTAAAGCATGAAATTAACTGAACATTTGCGAGGAATCGATGTCCAAAGACAGTAGATTGCCAAGGTTTTTGTTCACTACTGAGTCTGGGTAATTCATGAACAATTATTATGCAACACGTGGGAAATGTATTGATTTTACTTTTAGCTTGAAAGATGCCTGTAAATTGCGTATAATAGACTAAAGTCGATGAAGGATTTGATATTGAGCTTTCTAACTGAGTCTCTTGTTAATATAGAGGTAGATGGCGCAGGTCACTTGAAAAGGCTATATTTAGTTTTTGAAAAAGAAAATACGGAGCGTTCACTCCACTCCTACATGAAATCACCTGGATATCGAATTGTGATTTAAAATTACAGTTTACTGCCACCTCTACTACTAAATCCTGAATTAACATACTTGTCCTCGATTCAGTACCAAATTGCTTGCCTAATCTTTTTGCAGTATTGTATTGTTTTTCACTTTACCCACATAAACTCGCATTGGGCGATCCAACAGCGTTTTCCATGATCTAGTATTATACGAGAAGTAACCTGCGAAAAAGGGCTTAACAATCTTCTAATTTTTTTATTTGCTTCAGCACAAGCACCCCTGAGAATAATGAGCTTCAGGAGAGAAGTTGAGCAAATATTAAGCACTTGTCCTGCGTGACGTTGTGAATGATAGCACCGTAAAACATGCTGCTCTAGCAATGAAAGATCATAAATCCAACTGATATTCATTTATTTCAACAAAATAACAATTCGTTATCTGAAAGGTAGTTACAAACCAAGAAAATTGACGTGTACAGTGTACATTAAATCTGGAAGCATTTTGTTTTATAGTGTAGAAAAATTATCAGTTCGTCTAAACGTTAGACGCCAAAGCGCAGACTTAAATTATGTACCTTGTAAAACAGATAAAAATTAAAAAATTCACAAATATTTACAATCGGGGAAACCCTTTGTTTACGCTTAGAATTATTTATAATATCTTAAGACTTAGTTATATACATTCCCAAGTTCTCCTTAGTTATACCGCAAAAAACACATATACAGACTAAACGCAAAAGAAAATTTACATCTTACGGTTATGTCGAAGTCTTTTGACTCTCCGTTGAATCAATTTCTCTGGGACCCCGGGCGAAATTAGTTTTTGAGTGTGCTTTCATCACGTTTAGAACCCCGAGATGGTTACAGAAGTTGACCCAACTGAACTTAAAGAGAAGGTATGAAAAATTGCACTTAGCGCAACATAAACAGGGCTCTCTAGGTCATCGTGTACAAAACAATCGTCAATCTAACTAGCACTTCTTATGGAAATGCAAAAAACTACTTTCCGCATACGAACCAAAATGTTCTTATAATAAATTAGACAATTTACCGTATAATATAATATACCTTTCAACTAGAACTAGTTCCGACTTAAACGTACTTTTACTCCAAATTTGCAAACTATTTACAAGTCGACAAAAACCAATATATGGACGTTAGACGCGTGCCGCAACCCCATAGTTGTAACAACTTCTGTCAATGAAGCACTAACGGGCCTTTCGACGAAATTTGTTTATTAATAAAGAACCCGCCCGAACGTTGAATTTGAACATATTAAGCCTTAAAAGTAAATCATTCGACTCGAATTACAATCACCACTTAGGGGCATCTTAAACGAAACACAAGGTTTATACCATATAACCTAAGAATATCACTTATATGACCTGTATATACATATATTATAAGAAAAATTTTGGGAGAAGGGTCTCAAGAACTCGTTAGGCGTTTAAAGGCTGTTTCGTGTCACTTTTATGTGTTGAAAATGCCACCACCTGGGGAACATGGTTCGAATTTCTTGTGATAGGGGAAGCCACGTAATTAGGGTTTTCCGAAAAAAATCAGCCCCTTTCGGTAAAAGGGATACGAAAAACTTTACAAAAATGTCAGAAATTGTCGTATAATTATACGTACAAAATTTCGAAAAAATAAAATCAGTTTTTCTATGGGGAAAACCCAAGAGAAAATCAAAATTCTCGTGAAAAAGCGAAGGGCTCTCGCCGTGGTGCGACTTCATAAAGCGCTTTGCGCGATTGTAATCAGGCACCACAACACGCAAATGAATCAGAGATTACCAGAGAAATTTGGTTTTTACCTGTTCGCATTGTCTTTCTGTTACGCACAAAAACCACGTCTCACGCATTTTGCGGTAAATTGCCCATAGTTACCTTGGGTCCGCAAATAATCGGATGCTCCGTGTGAGCCCTTTTTTGACACGTTTATTTTCGATTTATCTGGAAAGGTTTTCAGCCTTTTAAGGTTTGATACGCGACTCCAGGACCTTTGAACTGCCATTTTCTACAATAAGTAAAAAATAATAAATATATCGGTTTATGCAGTCTAAGGTCTTTGCCAACCGATAATTTGACGGGACGCTTCACCGGGAGCTTCGGTGCCCCTACCAGTACCCAGTTAACATGAGCACCCATTATTATCTTAACACAAAAGAAGGTGGCATTGTTGCAATTTTTCTAGGTGATTTTTAGAATCTATTTTGTTGGATATTAGATGGCGCTCGCCTCTGTATAAGTTCATTAACCAACCAAATAAATTTACATCAAATAAAGTCACAGGATACATCATTTGCCGCCTACAAATCCCTTTCCAACCATCGCCCCTACTTCAAACTCCCTTTCGATGAGAAAATAACGCCATTGCGCGTCAGGGCGCGCATCCTTAACCGCTAATCTTCGTCGCTGAGCGGTTCATATTGCGCTGACAGTAATGGTTTTGGCTCGTTGTTGCGCACTCCGTCATTCTCTTTGTGCACGTACGAGTACGGATAACCCCCCTGTGGATGTCGTTGACTGTCAGCAGACTGCTGAGTTCCAAAATCGTTCTCGTGCTTTTCTTCATCTATAACCATGTCCCCAGGACTATCACTGCGGTCTTTATCTTGCGCGTGAGCGTCTTGAATGTCCTTCTTATCGTCCTCAGTGCGCATCACTTCCACTATTCTATTCTTTACGTAATCCAGCGGAGACATGTGTGAAGGTGGCTGTTGGTACCTCCGGTAATTTTGATCCGACCAGTGATTGTTCTCGGGCGGTGAAACCGGCTCGTGGTGATACTTTTGCGATTGCGCAATCCGTATTATCTGCCTCTCATCTTGCTGCGGCTGTTGTGCAGTTTGGTGCGGTGTGACCGCCCGTTTGCTCTCGTCCTTCTGCTGCTGCTGCTGCTGCGCCTGCAATCGTCGTTTCCATTGCTCAGATTCCTGCTGCTGTAGATGGTAATAAGCCCCGGCTCTAGTGTTGAAATCATGGCTGATCACCGAATCTGTCAGCTCTTTAACCGTCAAGTTCTTGTTCGCTCCCTCGCCATCGAGGTCAACGTTAATAATCGAAGGGGATTGACTGATGGGAGGGTCCCGTTGGAAGCCCTGGAACAGCAAATCTCCGGCTCTAGGTGGTTCCCTAGAATGGAGAAGCAATTAAAGTAACATGAAATTGAATAATGTGGTACAACGCAAAATTTTAGGTTAACGGTTAAGTAACAAGCAAACGCTGGCTATTGAATTAATCCAAGCTAACGAATGTATTTGTACTTCAACAACATACCTATTAGGGACGACGTCCCCTCGACTAGCCTCTGCAGTCTGATTGATCTGATGCGTGATAATAGCATCGATAAGGCTAGCTGCGGTCATGGTGCTCGGATCACTCCTGGCCTGCTGTCTCGGCTGTTGCTGATAAACTACCCTCCTCTGTTCATCCATTCTCTGCTGCTGCTGCTGCTGTTGCCTCATCTGTTGCTGGTGCTGCAACAACTGCAACCTATGAGGCTGTTCCATAATATTATCGGCCATGGTCTTGCCCAAACCCTCGTGAGGGGCGTTCGGCACCGGCAGACTCGGTTGCTGAACCGACAACTCCACCAATGTAGACAAGGCTTCATGTCCCGGAGGAGTGGGATGGTACTGCGGCCTCGTGTGTCTTTGAATCACCCCCTGGCGCTGTTGGCTTTGCTGAGGAGGTGGCGTTCTATGCGAACTGTTCGTCGGGTAATATTGGGGCTTCTCCTGCCTTCTGTTTTGCATTTGCTGGGACGTCATGTAATCGTCAAAGATTAACTGTCTTTGGGAGCTGATTTGATCGTAAGGGATTCTTTGAGGCGGGTAGTGATACTGGGGCTGCTGGTTCATGTTCTGTTGGGCGGGCATTCGCTGCTGTTTCGCATAATAGTCCAACATTCTCTTGTCTTGTTGCAGATTATGCGAGGGATGTATGGGGGTTCCTTTAGTGATCGAGCCCATTTTGTCGGGAATTTGTCGAAGAATTCCATCAGCGTACCGCGCTGGTTGGTTAATAATGGGGGTTCCCAAGGTAATAGAACCAGTTTTAGGATTAGCAGGTTGGGGGCTAGGCAGTTTTACTTGGGACGTCCGGATAAACGCAGGGCTTTTGCGTTCGGGGTGGTACATGTACGGGTCAGTCCTGTGCACCAGGGGTTGCAAATGCTTAGGGTGTGAAGACGTCATTGGATCTCTAGGTTTCTTAATGCTCAGGTCCAACGTCTCAGGGATGGAATCTCGGTTATCCGGCACTTGCACCACCACTAAATCGTCCCTTCCACTGGGAATTGAGTCGGATTGCGGCTGGGTACGTAAAGGTACAGACACTGGAGTGATAGTAGCCCCAATAGTGTTCGCCAACTTCGTCAAACTAATATCCGCTCTGGACTGGTGGGGCGGCTGAGATCTATTGGGCAGACTGTTCAAATTGTACTCGCTCACTATCGTCACTTCATTCGCATCGTTATTCAATATAGACGATATCGTGGGGGCCATCCCTGGCCCTTGCACTCCTCCTCCGGGCTGCTGCCCACCCGCATTTTTGTTCAACGAAATTTCGATCACGTTCATCACCAACTCTTTCACGCTAAGAGGGCTTTGGGCAGGGCGCGGCTGATAGTCATTGGCCACTGGAGTTATCGTGGTGGTTGGATAATGGTCTGTTTGCGCCTCGTCAGCGGTCTCAGTCGCACTCGAATCATAATCTTCCTTTTTAACCGCGTTTTGGCCCCCTCCTTGCATCACCGGAGGGCTCTCTGCCGCGCTGGTAGTATCACTGGAATGTCTTTCACGATCTCTCATCGGCTCCTCACAGCTAGACGTGCTTGAACCCGATTCCTCCTCATCTGTTAGTGTGGGTTTACGATCGCCCAAGCAACTTTCAAGATTTAAACGTTTGCGATTGGCAGCATAAAAGTTCCGTACTTGATGGGGCATTTTATTAATCCTCTCCCCCACTAGCTGCCAATTAGCTCCCAACTCCGTAAGGGCAGACTTCAGCTGAGAAACTTCTTCATCGGGCCACTCTTCTACAGGCCCCAGTCTCCGCTGTATTCTATTGAAGCAGGCGGAACAGCACTTGGTGACCCCACTGGGGATGCGGAATTCTACCAAAATGGGATCGCGCACGTCTGGAGGGAGATCTTGCAGGCGATAAGGAAAAGAACGAAGACGCTTCACTCGCCCTCGAGCATTGGGGCAGGTGGGTAGTGGACAATGGGTGTAGCGGGACCGGACGCATTTGCACCTGCAAGTGTTGCAAACCCGGGAATTGGGGGCCACTTGATCTTCGTG
Source organism: Euwallacea similis (assembly GCF_039881205.1). Classification (NCBI taxonomy): domain Eukaryota; kingdom Metazoa; phylum Arthropoda; class Insecta; order Coleoptera; family Curculionidae; genus Euwallacea; species Euwallacea similis. The sequence goes on from NC_089631.1 coordinate 2,573,522, forward strand.
CAGGCCGTATTGCGTTGCTTGGCTCGGCTGCAGAGGTCGAGAGTGCAGCTGGGGGCCCAGTTGCGAGTTGCAGACTGCGCAGGTGCCTTGAATTGTTTTATCTGAAACAAATTTTACTGGTAAGAATCAACTTAAACGTTACCCAAGGCACTAACGCCCGGATGTGTAGCTTGAGTTTAAACTCGAACTGATCTCCGGTTAAACTCTCTCTCTTTCTCTCTGTTGAATCAATTAACTAGCCCAACGGAACTGGACTTTTGACTAACTTGAAACCACCCTGAGAGTTGGGATAGAACAATCTGAATGTTTAAATTAATCTAAAACCAAAACTTAAGGAAAATTTCTCTTGATTATAGAGACTTTTACCATTAAATTTTTTTGCACGAGCATCTCTCTCCTTTTCTTTACCTCGCTCTCTTTTTCTATCTCGCTCTCACTCTCTCTCGACCAAGCTAAAGATCGATTAATTAATTCGTCACTTGTATAATATTCCAGAAAATTCACGGTGTTTAGTTAATTATTTCAAACTGTCCCCACAAAAAATAAAACGAAAAATGTAATGTTATTAGTGCAATTTCGTGCCGTAAGTGACACGTTAGCTTAATACGATTGGTATCTTATCTAAGTCAATATCAGACAAATTATGTAAAGTAATATCGCCTTTCAAAAAACATGGAAGTAATAATCCTTCGTTTTCAATTTTTCGTAATTTACTTTATGCGTGTTAAACTTTTTTAAAAAGAATTTGCGTATAAACCTTATTCATACTTGACATTTTCACATTCATAGTTCCTTTTCGCCGTCGAATCAAATTTGCACGAAAACAGAGCCCAGAGGCCGAAGCTCAATTATGTCCGAAACACTTAATATAATAGAGAATTCTCAAAGTTAAGCGTCCCATTACGTGCCCCCGTTCAAAATTGAATATTAATATTTAATTTAATTAGGAGAAAAGTGTGTATTCTCTTAATGTATACAGGCCGCCGGCGAAGAGCAGCCTGATGCTGCGCGCTTGATTTCGCAGTGTTTGGATAGCAGCCCCTGGAAAAGGGGTTTTCGATAGGTTTTAAGGTTATTAAAAAAATTCATCCGTTGACTGACGCAGTTCGTGAGAGGGTCAAGAAGTGGATTAGTTGTAGCCAGAATTCGCCGAACTTCAAGTTGCTCCTAACTAATTTACACAATAATCCGATTGTACTAATCGTAAGAGATTACGTCGGTGAAGTTAAAAAATCTCGACATTTTAGTAAACATTGCAGGAAGTCTACTTGGCAACACAGCATCGACGCTTGTTCGCTGCGCACATTTGCTCAAAGAATTAAACATCATTGTCATTTTCACCTGCAAGTCAATTGTTTCTAAAAACGACCACCTTTTTTTTGTGCAAAGAGAACAAGGACAACATCAGCCTTATTTAACAAACGTTAACAATTGTCTCCATGACAAGCGGCAGAATTGACACATGACGTTATGTTCGCATTAATGTACAAATGAAGCTATAGTTCTGTTAAAAAACTATAAATTTTTCCCAAGTACTTAATGCAGTGGCCCTGAAGTCATCCCCTATTAGCATAATCTTTAGGTTAAATTTTGTTCCTTAATTTAAGAGGGATTCGCATAATATCTCTTTGTCAAGATCTCTCCCGAGACTGAAAAATCAAACATAACGGCTTGTTAAAACATCGCGGATGAGAAAGCTTCGATTTAAAAGATTTTCTGCATGAATTTTGACATTGTTGTGTTTTATTTCCTTGGGGACGCTTTAGGCTGATTGTTATTTCTCTGGAGTGGAATGAAATTGGCGGGTTTACACTACTACACGGGAACGCCAAATTAACTACTTTAAAACATATCTCAGTCCTCCTAATACGACCCTTTTTTCCGACCTTCACTTCCACAATTTCCAATCGTTTCTGTTTGCTCACTTAATTTATTATACCGTAATAAGAGCGGAGATTGGGCAAACATCCACTCGGTATCGGCATATATTTTAATAAACTTAAGGCAAATAACGTTAACCTTCTCTTCACTTAATAAATGTCACTTGGGTTAATTAATATTGTTTGCAGAGTGAGACGCCTCGCTTGCGAGAGCGTGTTTCGCCAGAGGAAACGTTAAAATTAAATAGTTAGCGCGAAATTAAAGCAAATAACGAGCGGCTAATTTCAATCGTATACTCTTGAGTCTACTGGGGAAATCAACACGCTTTTACGTTTCCTTTTAGACACAATTTTCTTTTCTAATTTTAACAAATAAAGCGACATTTTTCCTCTTGGCAACTGCCTGTAAAGTTACAATAACGCACGCGCAACGCTCTTGGTCACAGGTCGTGAAATTAAAAAAATTTAATTATTAATTCGTTAAGATTATTATTTGGAAAGTTAAGAAGTTGATAATTATTGAGCGACGAGAACTAATCAGTATTTTTCACTTTTTTCGAGGAATTTTCCCATTTTTCGGGAAAACGATACGAGTTGAAACAATTTTTAAACCGGACATGAGTTTCTTATTAAATTTTCTAAAGCTTTACTCATTCAACCATCTCTGTATCTTTTCACTTTTCAAGATCCCAATACGTATGTACATCCCCAAATTGGACCACTCTGTGCGTCTGGATTTCTATTGGTGGATCCCCCATATTTTGAATCAAGTTAGATGTTGCTGGTGAGGGTGAGGGTAGTCGACCAACGATACATCCAGGAGGAAACGGAAGTTATAGACTGATCTGAATTTTCCCCGGTTTTAATTGAAAAAGTGTAACTGAAGTTATAGAAGTTTACGTGTTGTACTGTTTAACTCGCTCGCCAGTGCAATTTTGAGCCTCAGGGAGGTGTGCGTAGGTACTTTGAGACGGCAATACAACAGAATGGCGTTTAATCTTTCTAAAACACATTTCCTGTCCGATATGCAGCCTCGTTTTTATTAATCATCTCATCTTCCCTTTATACGGGGCCTCCATGATATTTTCAAGCCCTCGCCCGCGGCCATACGGCGACGTACAAAGAGTGCTGTATGAATATTTAAAATCATCGCCCATTTGTTTACCGTTTATCCAATTTCGCAAATGAAAGGCCAAGATCGTTGCTTTTATTTTTAATTGCTCTTGGGAATGATATTTTCATCGTCCCGGAGCCCGAGGCGAATCATCTCTCCGTTCTTTTCCGATTTTGACAAATTCGCAATATCCCCATAATTTAATAACGAAAAGGTAAACTGCATTGATATCGCGTTATTAAATTTGGTTATTATACAAATTGCAAACGGGCAGGAATTCGAATTAAATTTTCAAACGGCCGCAAAATAAATACGATTTGGGAAATTGGAAACGGTAAAAGTTGCCGCAACACACAAACAATTCGCTTAATCAAACTTTCAAATAAATTAGGTGATCAATACTCAATTGAATGTTTAATGAGCAAATCAGTTGCATTTTGCATGACTGACGCCAATGGCAGATGCGAATCCGAAACGTGAGCTGCAAACAGGCAAAAATTGATATTTTTCAAAACGAACCTGTAAATCGATCCCCTCTATTTGAACGAAAATCTTCTGTGCTCAGTTAAGAGTCCATTGTTCCCAGAACAACAACAGCCCCTATTTACCCTAAACCCTCATCAAATATTTGAGTCTAAAATTAATCCGGTCTCAATAAGTGCTGATTAACAACTGATGTGCAGAAATTAAAACGCTGACTGACGTGTCTGTTCTGGATTTGTGTCTGACAAAACGGACATCAACTTTATTGGAAACACAATAATTAATCAACTGAAATCATAATCCGGCGTCACACACGGCCAATTAGGAAAATTATCGAATTTGCAATGCTGCGGTGAGAATTGTCGCTTTATCCGCCGTCAAACGGGCGCAATAACGCTAATTGTCGCTGCTTTGGAACTGGTTTTCCTCTCGGGACATATCCACCACAACCTCTGATTGTCATTCGGAAAATCTGTTCCAATGGCTATTAGTCATGTTAAGTTAAAGGGGGGCGGAGGTGCGTGCAATGAGTGAGTCATTTGAGAAATTACCGATTTTCGGCCTGTTTCGTTTTGCAAATGCCAACAAATCAGTTGTTTCCATTGTTCAAAAAACCACTTAAATATTTCATCAGGCAGCGTGGAGAGCCTTGAAAACGCACGAGTATTATCCGTTTAAAATTCATACCACTCGAGTCCGAAATATTTGCTGGTAGTCATTTCGAGCACTGGAGACATACGTTGGCCAGCATGTTTGCCAGATTTTGTCCTACTGGATTATTTTTCTTATAGGAAACTATGGAAGATTCATTTATAAATCTGTACCTAGAGATATTAACGAGCTGCGAAAGATGATTATCACAAAATTAAAAACCAAAATAATGAATAAGAACGTTTTTGATAGCAGAGGGTGAAGCCTTGCTTTGTGTTAGTTTAACCAACCTCACATCTTTTAGGGTTGCCGAAATCCTCAAGGTTGAGCTTCAGAAACGGACACTCTATGTACCTCTACTTCAACGGCATGTAATTCAGGCCTTTGCTTGAAGAAGCGAAGTATTTATTTTTTAATATGATTCTTCTTCTCTGATATGATTATTTCCATTTTTGTTCACTCGGCAATATTTTTACCTATGCCCCCATATCGGCATTAGGCAAATTAGGAAAATGCCGATGTACGTAAAAATGCAATCCCCACCGGCAATACCATCAGCAAACTCGGTAACCCAGGGATAGTAATAACGCTAAAATGCCGGGTAATCAAAACCCGAAATCAAACATATCGGAATTAATAACACTAATTATCAGACGGTGGGATTATTGAGGTCCGAATTTACAAATTAGCAAAATTTCCGCGTGTTGGACGATTAGTACGCAATGCGTTCCCAAAAATTTAATAAGGCGAACCTCCGACCTCTGGAAGAGTTTCTCCATTCCTCCATTTCAATAGAACAACCCTTAATAACTTCGATCCTAAGTGCGCCGTTTCCCAGACCAATTAACCGGGCCGGCTTTTCTTCATGTAACCGGTAATTCCCGTGTTGATTTTCTCGACTAATTAGGGAGGATTATGTAGCGTGTTCTCTCCAATTACCGCTCGCTTCGCGGATCTTATTCGCTTCTGTTTAAACTTTGTCGACGGGTTATGGCGGATGTTGACTTTTCTAAAAACTCCGACTCTCCACTCGCCTCGTCAGGTTACTTAATCGATCTCATCTCGCGTTTGCCAAACTTCGGTTCGGAGTCCGACAACTGCGAGATCAGGATTATCTATACAGGGGGATATGTCACACACTTTGTCAACTTTTTTCGACAGCTCGACACATAAGAATGGAGACTTCAGAAGAAACTGATTGGGGAAACTCGAAACATCAGTCCTCAGCAGTTGGAGGTTTTCGAGGCTACAGAAGAAAGAGCAGAATAGCAATTTGTTTTGTGGGACTGTTTCGAAACATACTGAAAACGATTCTAACAGTTAACCTTAATAGTATAATTTTATTAAGTTAGTTATTAATTAATTTAACTTAAATTATTACTTTATTATTCATACTTATTTTATTTATTTTGTTATTGTTATGTTTGTTATTATGTTGTGTATAGTTTGTTTGTTGTTTGTTATATTTATTATTAAGTTTCCAGGCTTCAGAAGAAAGGAACTGGAGATTGATCGAAAGAAGAAACTTCGGGGCGGTCGAAGGAGATCTGAACTTATCACATTTTACAGCGTGTTCATTTGAAAACTTACCAGCCTAAATATTGTAGAAACGAAAATACATATAAGAGTACTGAATGAGGTGGCGTTCTAGGTTACGAGGAGGAACACTTTTCACATTATCTGCGTAAACCTAATTGTCAGCTCGCTACCTCCACTTGAATATTTTAAGTGAGACCCCCACCGAATTGCATCTCATATTAAAATAATAAAGATAGTTAAAAGTATAAAATTTTGGTGCATTAAGGAACTCGATTTGGCAAAACATTTTCGAAAATTCAAGGAAAAACGAAAGAGGGGTCAATATAATGTTATTTATCAATAAGGTAAAAACATCAACTTACCCGTAGCAAATGTGTAGGAAAAACGTTTTTAGATTTGTAATTTTGTCACATTTAAGTCACTAGATATTCAAAATAACTTCCATTTAATGCTAAACACAAATACAATCTGCTTTTGAATTCCTGTCGGACCCTTTGAAAAGTGCAAATAGTAATGGCCCGACATTTTGCGGTTACACGATTTTCTAGTTCATCAATATCTTCAGAATCTAATTTATGAACACCTGGATTTAAGATGACCCCAAAGAAAAAAATCAAAAAGCGTTAAACCGGGAGACCTTGGAGGTCCTCCAATTGCTCCTCTTCTGCCAATCCATCTACCTAGAAAACGACCATCAAGCCATTGTCGCATTGACATGACATAATGTAGCGATACCCCGCCTTGTTGAAAGTGCTGAATATTTTCGCTGAGAAGATAATGGCAGTTGAGATCTACTTGCGTAGCTACCGTCTCTGTTATAAGATGATTAATTGACTATAATTGTAATATATTGAGGTATACTTCATTATCAAGGTTAGCGTGGACGAATAATGATCCAATTATGGTATCTCGCAATATTCCAGTCCATTCATTAATGTTTTGACGCCACTGAATAGAGCCTTGCCGAAAAATATGAGGATTTGGGTCGCATCAATAACGACAATTCTGCTTGTTAACAAAACCATTTAAATAAAATATGCACTCATCGGAGGAACAGATCTTTTTAACAAGATTTGGGAGAGTGGTAATGTGTGCTGTTATGCTCCCACAAAACTCAATTGCGGATTCGGGTTCATCCTCAGCCGGTACCTGATGAGTTTGTATTTTGCATAGGCGGAACTTGGGTATTTTCGTTACTTTTACAATAGAACCAATTGAAATTCCAGTTTGATGAGACTTTTCTAATTGATGTGGTTAGTTCAGCCACAAATTGCCCTAACACTTTGTTTGGCATTTGTGGCAGCCTTATTTAATGCTTTCGTTTGATTTCATTTTAAATTGGCTACTGATCCTGTCCTTGTACATTTTTCTAGAAGTAGATGTACGTAAACATGAGAAATATTTTCGTGAGAATATTTCTCGTTGAAAATCCTAGCAGTCTGCCGAGGAGATTGGTTATTCACACCATACATTAAAACAATTTCCACTGTTTCTTCTACAGAATAGACCACGTTTATCGAGATGTTAATGTTATACTATCGCACACCATTTAACAAATCCTAAATGGCAAAGTCTTTATAAAACGAATTCCGGTACAAAAATTATGAATGGAATGTACCTCATTTCATGGAAAACATTTATTTATTTACTTGTAGGACAGAAAGGAATGCAGAAAAATCTAAGAAGTTTGAAAATTGATAACATGTACTTGAAATCGTGGTATCAGTTTTTCCTTAATTTTTCGAAAACACTTTGACAAATCAAGTTTCTTAATCCATCAACATTTTGTACTTTTAATTACGTTTACTACGAGGTACAACTTGGTAGGGGGTACTGTTTAACATTTTCAAGTGGGGATAGAGGGATAGTAATGGGTGACAATTAGGTTTACGCAGGAAATGTCAAAGGTATTCCCCCTCACAACCTGAAACACCATCTTGCTCAATACTTTCATATGTATTTCCGTTTTTACAATATTTGAAGTGGTAAGTTTTCATATAAACACACTGTATAATCATATAACAATCACTCTGTGAATTGTCACCATAATTTGTAACGCGTAATGCACGCTACATATCTGTTCAAAATTTAAAGTAAATATCTCAAAAATTGCAAGAGCTATAAACAAAAAACCAGAATTATTTTGAGAGTACAACACTGTATTTGGAGAACGAAGCTCTGAATCATAGAATTTTAAACTAGTTCTTTACATTTCTATAAGTTTTATCGCTTGTTAAATTTTCCTAGTTAAAATCACTCTGAATATAAAGTCAGAAACACTTCAAATTTATCCACTGTGCCCGTTTTGTGTGTTCACCCGGTATAGGCCACAAAAATAAAAAAGGTAATATTTAATATTTACATATTTTGCTGAAATTTGTTTTTGTCTCTAGATATAAATCAGATGCCTGGATACAGGGTGTTGCAAAATGTTCAACTTTTACATGCAAAAATATGAAAAAATAGCCTACGAACATAGATCCGGCAAGGATTTGTTACCAAAATACAGGGTCCGTTGTTAAGAGTGAATTTTTATTTTAATTTAAGAATATAATACTCTTAAATGTACAGGGTATTCCGAAATTAATGCACAAAAACTGAACAGCGTTTTTCTGTCGAAACAAGTGACAAAAAATTCATGTAAAAAAGAGTCGAAAACGTCTCGCTACCAAGATACAGAGAGGTAAATTTCATTTTATTGATTCCCCATCGCGGCTCTCCTTTTTTACATATAATCGCACATCTCAGTGTTAATTTGAAAACCGAAGTTCCTCATTAGCGGTCTTTACCATAAACGAATTCATGCCGGAAAAAAATCAAGTACTATTCATCAAACCTAATCTTTAAGTGACACTAATCTTGTCAAATGTCCCATTCAATGGAGTCAACGAAAGGGTCTTGTGAGATACCTTTAATTTAGCAGAATTCGCGAACATCACCCCCACCCGTCAGGGGCGGCGTGTTGGCGGTTGATCGTGCGGCCGACTCCAAATTGGGGTTGTTATAAAGTGGCGGCACTTTATCAAGGCGCCTTTCAGTCGCGTGCCGTCCATCCCCCGTGGTGAAACTGAGGGCTGCGATTCCTGCCAAACAGGTGTTTGCTCTACACGCGATCTCATATTTGTCACGGAAAATTAGTGTCGAGTTAACATTCGAAGATGTACTCCCTATACAGAGCGTGGTTGTCGCTGAACCCATGTGCAGCTTTGCCGGCGCTTCCAGTACCACACGTACCACTGAACCTGTCCCTGCCGGGTCCTGGACAAACCCCGGAAGTTCCAGATGTGACCCTTCAAATAGGACCTTCGATGACTCATTTCTCTGCCCACAGGGGAGTTTTGTCCGCACATAGTGGGTTTTTTAAAGCGGCCTTGGCTAATCATGCAGGTAAAAACGTTTACGCATTCATCTAACAAAAATGTAAAATAACACGCTAAGTTAAACTGTGCAAATGTATGACGCTTTTTAACGTGGCGGATCAAAAAACCGTATCCGGATCAGAGTAATCTGATAATGACTAAATAATAATTTTTCTTTTCAAATTTTTTAAATATTTTTTCACGATCTTGGATAACTTCAGTGAAAGTCAAGTCTCGAATTGATTCAAGAGTCCTTTTGTTAAGTCTCGCATTTTTTATGAAGTTTTGAAACTCTTAAATTAACGCTAAATAAAACAGGACTTTTTCAAAATTAACCATCAGATCCATTCTTTCTTTCGAAGCTCTTAAAAAATCTTATTTTGAAGTCTTGCATTTCTTCAATTTCTTTCTTTTAAAACGCCAAAGTCTCTAAATTATAAATTAAGAAAATAGGAATTTGTTCCTTTCTTTCACAGGCCTTACCCCCCTCTCGGTCCCCAACATCAACGTGGATGAATTCTCCTCCCTTCTTACTTTCATGTACACGGGCTATCTTGACCTCAACATCACCAACATCTACAGTATCCTCTTGGCTACTCACATCCTGCACATGCCTCGAGCCTTGGAGCTCTGCAGAACCTTCCTAATGCAGCAAGGACAACGCACCCCCGAGGACCAGGCAGCCCCAAAAATCAACATAGTAAAACCTATTGCTAGCAGAGAAATGACGCCTTCCATGCAAGAGTTCTTTAACAGGGCTTGCTATGATGCTGCGCCCAAGAAGAGTGAGGAAGTGGTGATATTCCGGAAGGAGATGTCTGAGGCTTCATGTAGCAAAGCCAAAGACCCCGTAGTGGATAAAAAACCTAGTAAACCTGGTACTAAAAGAGCGGGTACTATAAACAACTGTAGCGGGAAAGATAAAGTAATCGTGGATGTGGCTTGCTGCGACGGCCCTGTGCGCTTTCACAGGGTCGTCAATAAGAACTATGGAATGCAGGACACGGAAAATTATGATCAGCAGGTCTTTAGCGCTTCAGACTTCAGCAGGAGCAGTGCAATGAACAAGGCAATGAGCGAAAATATAATGGAGAAACTCAACAGCGCTGACGACCAACAGCAGTCCAACGAAGTTTTCACCTGCGTGTACTGCAATCACACCTTCAAGTCGCAGTACTGCTACCAGAAACACGCGAGGCGCCACCTATACCCTGTCAGCGTGGACAAGATCGCCCAAGCAGAGATCAAAAGAGAAGTCAAGCTCCTGGACATGAATGTCCAGTATTATCCCTGCAAGACTTGCGGGAGCAAGTTTCCAAGTTATTATTTCGTGCATAAACATCGGAAGATGTGTCATGCGGAAGAGGTGGCGGATAAAAATCACAAAAACAATGAGATTGTGGTGGAGACAGGGACTACGAACGGGGAGGAGAGCAGCAGCTGCAGTGCCATTGACGTAGTGGCCGTTCAAAACGAGAACGAGCAAGAGGTGACTTAAGGAAGCTGCTGCTCTGGTAACACAAAAATGGTACAAATACAATTTTTTGTGATTATTAAGGACAAGTTGCGGGTTAATATCAGTTGGGTACATTACGTAGAAATTTATTAAAGTTCCGCTGTTAATAAGTAAAATCCTCTAATAGAGGGAGTGTAATATAGATATAGAGATAAAAATATGTACACATTTCTACTAATGACACTTAATGGGTAATTGTAATTGACAGGGTATACGTAACTGCTAGAAAACGAACTATTATTATTGTGCTCACATGACATATCACTCTAAAAGGTATAAGCGGTTTGACTTTATTGAACGATAATGTATTAAGCATGAAATATATTATGGCATTTAGAGTTTTATGGGAATTGTTTTCCTTTTTTTGGAGATTTTCAGTCAAAGACAATCCACGATTAGACACATAAATGTTAGTGAAGCTCAGTAAATTAAGTATTTAAGCAGTACTAAGCAATACCAAAAAAAAGTATAGTGACATTCTATAACTTCGAGCATCCACCTTACAATTTTAATGCCCTCTTGATAGGTACAAATGGACGCTGGAGCTAGGTGTAATGTCTTCGTCATTGTATACCCACATACGTAAGACCTGTTCGAGTTAATTATTTTTTTATAATAAATACCTCCATCCCTACGTCATTGAATGATCAATTTTGGTTAATTCTCTATGGCATTTATTAGTTCAACCGAAATGAAATTGAAGCGTAATGATAACATATTTTCTAATAAAATACCATGGTGTTGACATACAAATCAATAGAAAGCTCTTCAAATGAGAACGATCACATCTACGAAATCGCTTTTTTTATGAACATTTCGGCGAAAATTGGAATTTAAAAATGAATTTCCGCTAGATGAAAAGGACCTACCTTGCAAAGAACCGGCTTCCTCATCGCTCGATTCCATAGACGGATTTTCTTTCCGCCGCTCTTTTTTCTTTTTATTTTCCGGGATTGGCGTCGAAGCAGAAGAAGTTCGATCACTAGAACAAAATAAGGAAAACTAGTAGAATAATTCCAAAGATGATACGCAGGAGCGGGATCGCAAAGCTGATTTATGTTTTAAATTTCATAATAATCTTAAAACGCTTTCGTACAGGGAGAAGCCTCCACCAAAAAACGAGTTTTTTCCTTGACCATGGTTTCTCAATATGGACAAGTCCACGTTTCATCAAGGACGTCAGCGTAGTCTACAACACCGAAGATTACTCTAATATTTTTTTATTGGATAGTTAGATGAGCACAACCGCACGCACGGCCTCGCAAATCACCTGATATGAAGCTTCCGTATTATTTTTTGCGGGCCAACTTAAAGTGGCTAGTTCGAACAGGTGTATCAACAATTCTCTTTTTGCTACATCTCTTCGAAATTTATCCAAAGGAAAAATTGTTTTCCAAAATTTCTGAAAAATTATGTTATCTTTAAAATCGCAAATTAGCATATCCCTTTCTAATTTCTGATTTTGAATTGCCATCGAAACAATAAAAACAACTGGAGAAAATACCTAATCAAACAGAAACTTATTGCCCTAAGCGTTGAGACTACCAATGGCACCATCTGTATATACTGTAGATAAGCGTTTGGCAATAAACAAGGGTGACGCTGTGGGTAGGGTCTACCTTTGAGGCAAAAAGTCTGTATTTGAGTATTCATTTCCTACCTTGGTTTTCGTAATATCCATGAATGGAGTTGTCTGATATTAACTGAATGTCTAAAGGGATGGGGTCTAAAGAGTGTTCTCGAGTCACCTAAAATCTTGAGAATTTCCTAAACTTTCAGGACACTATTGATTTTGTTTACGTGGGCATCGTAAAACTCATTTATTTATGGCAATAAAGACTCTCTGAAGACCCCAACATTTCCATACGTTACAATTTCCGGACATTTTCCTGATGCATAAAACGGAATAAAAACTCCCCCACTTGTTCACCAGAGATCAACCAAATCCAGTTAAAAATTACGCCTCGATGCGTTATTGAAAGTGCAATTTCGAATTTGAGAAACATCGGTCGGAATTATGAAAACTTAAAAAGCCCGATGCAAACTCCGCGCCGCGGTCCATTTTCAAACAATTTCAGCTTAATCAAAGTATCAATTTGCAAAATTGATATGTAAGTTTATTCCAATAATTGTGCGCTCAGCATTAATGTTGCCGAGGGAAATCCCCGGAGGACTAAAGGGGAAACGTATCTCAGAATCCAGGAATGGCTTGGAAAACCCTTTACGATTTATGGTAAAAATTGTAGGCAACGAAAGTTATTTTAATAAAAATAGTATAACATTTCAGTACTCCTACCCCTAATCAATGTGACGTTCAAAGTATGACCTGAATCAATTGGAATTAACCTATACTGGCGCCTAAATCACAACCGGTGCTACGTTACAGATACCTTAATACGCCCCTGACTGAAATGTAAATTCTCTCTGGTATTCCACTTACCGGCAGATCATAATGAAAATTATGTTTGTCAAAATCAATCGGTAGATTCAATCGAAAAGATTGCCTCGCAGTTCTGAAATGCGCTTTTCAGTTACCTCGATAAAATTTTCAATCGAGAACAGCAATAACGCAATGAAATCTCAATTTCTTTAATCGGAGTTTTAGACTCTAATTAGCAAAGTTTATTTTCTACTGAAAACTCACCACACAGCCTCGCTTAAAGCCGATGGCATCTCGCCATCTTTCTTTCCTTGATGAGATTGATCTTTTTGTTCTAGGCTGTTCGATTCACCTTCCTTTTCTTCACTAGTGCAGTCGTCACTACCGCCTTTTTTCCTGAAATCATATTATGCGAAATTAAATAGCAAATAAATAAATTCAAAGACTTCAAACGTAATAAATAAAGAGGGGATGAAAAGATAACATTTTTTATAGCTCAATTATTATGCTCTTACCGATTGTTATAATCTTCGAATAAATTAAAATCGCTGAATTTGCTATCGTTTTGACTACCGTCTTTCGTAGGATCATCACCGCCGTTAGCTTCCATAGGCGTAGAATTCGAGACTCCGGTCATTGCCACCGGTGCCGAGGTGGTCAAAGTGGTGGTCAAACTGGTCGAAGGGACTGGGGAGGCAGATGGGGAAAGAATCACAGACGAAGAGGTTGTAGGCAGGGTGCTGCTTGTTGAGGGCTGAGAGGGAGCCTAGAAAACATGAATTATTTGATCATAATATTAATTATTAATTAGTCTGAAAATAAATGTGATGATATCAACCATATCTTGTAAGGAAGAATCGCCAATGTTCAGACCTTGATTTCAGGCAATTTATCAATGCCTTCCGAAACCTTAAAACGGGTGGGTCAATTTAGAAACACTGCCCACAACTAGGAATTCCGATTTATGATAGTGAGAAACTCAATCTCTCATTGACACGAGAGATGGAAAAAGCTGTTTAGATAATCACAGAAATTTCGGCCGAAACTTTAGCACTTCTGCCTGACAAGAGTTTTATTGTTGCCCTCTACTAGATACCGCTTTTTTCATGTAATTCAATAAAATCTGAAGGCTCTTTTATTATATTTACCTGCGTCGTGGACGTGTTAGCAGTCCCCGTCCACTCCGAACTGCTCGCTGTAGTGGACGCAGTGCTCGTGGTGGCCGCTCCAGCATTTAATGGACTGGGTGTGGCACTGGTACCAACTGCAGGAGGAGGAGGCGAAGAATTGGTCACTGTTTCCGCGGTGACTGCTGTAGCTGCAGCAGCAGACGCATCAGACGATCTCGAAGTACCCTCAGTGCGCTGCTGTTGTTCGCGCTGCAGTCTCGTAGTAACGCCTGATGAATAAAACATATTTATAGTTTATTAAAATTATCAATATTTAAAAAAACTATTCTTAGAACTAGCAAAAACAAACAAACGGTACAAGAGGTGACGCTCAGGATGGCGAGCACATGAAGTTTACGGATGAACCTCAGGAAATCGTCTCATACAGTTTCTAAGTTGCACTAGGAAACTGCTGGAACCTTGGCAGAATAGCCACGTTTATTATTACTACGGTATATCACTAATTTAACACTAACAATTTATCTATCACTATAAAATATCATCAAATAACACCACTAGCAAGATCATTGAATTAAAATTTCCTTAAAATTGTAAGGGGTACAAATAAATTTCCGCCGTTGGATATCAAAAATTAGGAATTTATTGTGAAAGAACGGTGCATTATGTTTTATTCAAAGTATTGTCCATCGTTAGCCACTACTTTTTCCCATCTTTCTAGCAGCATTCGAATACCACGTCGGAAGAACTCTTCTTTTTTTGAGGCTATCCATGAATCAATTCAATCTTTGATATCTTCATACCATGTAAAGCGCTACTCAAACAGCATGTGCCATCGACTAGAATAAGTGATAGTCGGATGGGGCAAGGTCTGGTGAATATGGAGAGTGAGATAGGACTTCTCAATTAAGTGTTTCCAAATAAGTTTTGACCGGTACTGCAACATGCAGAGGAGCATTATTATGTAGGAGAATAATTTTGTCGTGTCTGGAGTAGTAATGGATGCGTTTTTCCTTGAGTGCTCGGCTCAATCTCATCAATTATGTTCGGTAAAGAGTTCCAGTAATGGTTGTATTCGGTCTCTAATAATACAGTAAACACTCGATACTATGAACATCGGATAACGTAAACCTCCGGATAACGTGAATCATCTTTCTATCACATTAACCACCGTATAACGTGAACAAATGATTTCCGTTACCGGGGGAACTACTTCTGGGGATTCCCTGGCAGTCGTGCTCAATATGGGGTTGCCCGACCCCGGGTCGTGCCCGGTATTTCCCCAGTTTTACTTTCCCCTATTGTTTCATTTTTTGCATTGCAACATTTGCCTGTTGCTTTTGAACGGTTGTCGAAAGGTTTAGTGAATACGCGTTGTTATATGTAATGTCGCTGAAAAAACCAAAGTGTTTAACTCTTCATGAAAAATCTCTTGTAATTCAAGAGCTAAGTAAAGATGCAAGTGTTTTAAATTTATCCAGAAAATACAATATAGCTAAATCTACGATTTGCAAAATAAAGCAAAGAAAAGAAACCATTTTAAGAGTAATAACAGATACATATGTTGGATCAAGTAAAAGAAAAACACTTAAAGGGTCTGGATTACCACAAATGGAAAAACAGCTATACAAATGGTTTCTAAATCAACGAAATAAAAATTTTGTTGTAAGCGGAGAAATGATAAAGCAAAAAGCCAAATCCATACATTCTGAAATAAAGGAAAGTGATAAGGAATTTACGGCTAGTGAGGGATGGCTACAGAGGTTTAAAAAAAGATTTGGAATTCGGTTTTTAAAAATTTCCGGGGAAAAACTTTCTTCCCAACCGGAACTTATTGACCCTTTCAAAAAGCAGTTAAAAAATAAAATGCAGAAACTTGGAATTACATTAGATCAACTTTATAATGCTGACGAAACAGACTTATACTGGAAACTTCTACCGGACAAAACATTGAAAGACTGAAAAACAACGAATAACATTACTAGTTTGCACAAATGTTACTGGAAGACATAAAGTGAAACCATTAGTTATCGGTAAGGCTGCCAATCCAAGGTCATTTAAAAACTTTACTTGCCCTCTTGATTATGAACACTCCAAGACAGCGTGGATGACTGCTGTGTGTGAATTTTTTAAAAATGGTTCCATCATTCCTTTGTACCTCAGGTAAATTTTGTTGTGTATTTTTCTTGAAATCGTAGCATAAATTTACGTATTCCTTTACAGGTTACACGTTTTTTGTCAAATAAAGGGCTCCCGATAAAAGCCTTACTTCTGCTAGATAACGAGCCATCTCATTCAAATGAAGAAGAATTAAAGAGCGAAGATGGACAGATAGTAACAATGTTTCTTCCACCTAACGTTACGCCGCTTATCCAACCTATGGATCAAAATTATATTACAGGAATGGCCTTCTTGCCGATGTTATAGCAAGTAATTCAAACATAACTGATACATTGAAAAACTTGACTATTAAGGAAGCTGTTGTCAACTTAACGGCTGTGGAATCGATTCGATTCATAAATTATTGCAAAATGTTGGAGAAATATTTTAGAGAACACTAAAATGACCGAGGATGACGATGATGAATTACCTCTTTCTGTTTTAAAACGTCGATGGGACGATGATAAGGCAGGCTTAATCTCCAAATCCTGTGATCTTCTCAATACACTAGCACCACAAGTAAGGGATTTATCTTTACAATTTAAATCTGTTATTACATATGTAATTTATGTATATTTGTAGGCCACATTCAAGGAAACTGATGCATTGGAATGGAATGATGCTGACAAAGAATGTGAAGTTAATGTAGTCGAGAATTTTGAAGAAATGTCAAGTAAAGTGTCACTGGACAGCGCTATAACTGCATTAAATACTGCAATCCAGTGGGCAGAATATAGTGGTGTGGACTTCACAGACCTCATAGTTTTAAAAAGGCTAAGAGAAACAGCCCTTGTGCAAAAAATTACAAATCCTAAGAAGCAAACTAAAATTTCAGACTTTTTTGTCACCCAATAATCTGTTTTCCACTCTACTTAGATTAAACTCCGATTACATAAATAAATCGCTAACGTGAACGTGCGTTCTTTTATATTGTTCACGGTATCGAGTGTCTACTGTACTTCCAATTCCGTACCTTTGTACACTTTAGTTCTTTCACGTGAAATTGACCGTTTTTAAATTTGTGAAACCACTCGCGACAACTTCTCTCACTTAAAGCAGCCTCACCATATGCTTCTACAAGCAATCGATGCGCCTTAGTTGCAGATTTCTTCAAATTAAAGTAAATTAAAAGTTCCCATAAATGATGCTTATTCGGCGCAAAACCTGACGTTATTGAACAAAATAAACTATGTGATGCTGATAAGGAGTCACTAATATTTCAATGTTATGTTGTTACTAGGTGACCAAACTTACGATAGCACGTTTTACATCTGACAATTTCAAGATAATCTTCTGGTGTGGCCATGTTTTTTCAAACGGCGGAAACTTATTTGTACACCTTATAGTAATATTTTAAACTAAAAGTCAATATCGGCAATGCTGTCGTTTTAGCAAAGCTGTAAAGTAAAGGTTACAAGCAGGCAACCCACTTTACGCTGCCGTAGGCTCGTTTACACACTTGCCAAGTCATGTGGCATACCTCCTAATTTGAAACGGGAAAATTTGTTGTTATTGATGGGCCACTTTTTATTATCGAATCTGATTAAAATGTTAAAACTATTACCATGGAAAAAATGTTTTCATGCTTTATTACCATAAAATTAAAAACGCATCTGTACTATTCCTCTAGCTCTCATTTCATTGATTTGCCAACCTTTCTCTCGTTTATAATGAACTGTAGATCGAACTAAATTTTATATTGACTTTTTTATATTGGCTTGATGACAATTAGAAAGATAGAAAAATGGGAGTGTATTCCAAAAGTTCCATTCTTGTCAGTATTTAAAAACCATCAATATTTGCACTATTCTCTCAACTCTTGCACGGGAAATTCTAGTTACTTTAGATTACTACTATGTAAAGACAAGAAGTCGATAATAGATAAAACATTGAAGAAACCCGGCAGTGTCAGCCATCAGATCAATTTCTTTGATTGCATGGGAACTATCCTTCATGAATTACCTCTACAATGTCAAACCAACAATCAATGTTATTATATAGAAACAGTAATTCCTTTAGTAGGTTGTAGATCAGAAAAACGTCTACCAGCATGCTTTACATTCATGACATCTTCACCATAAGACACGCACATACTAGAAATTCTTTATAATTTGAGACAAATGCGCAGAAAATGAGATGCCGAGGAAGAGGTTTATGTTAAAAGACTTTAAGGAAAGAAATTACTTTCCAATAAGTGTTTACCATGTAATACAAAAAGATATAAAAAACTATTTTCATGCATGCGTTTTCTACAATCATGATCTTTTTTCACTATCTAAAAGTAGTTGAATTTCTGTATGATTTGGCGAACACACACATAACTATACACTAAAAGACTGTAAAACGGGTAGATTTTACCCGTGTAGATGTATTCACCGTGAGTTGATTTTCGGTCAGTAAACCGAACACTACAGTCTTTCTAATATCTTCTTGAATCAGCTACATGAGACCGTGTCGAATTCTTTCTTATGAATAACTCCAGGAACGTGAATACACAGTTTCTTTAATAAACATTTTTCATCATTTTCGCATCAATGTAGATTGTTTTTTACGTTTCTCTCTTCTTCCATTCTACATACTTCTGTTCTTCAGTCAATATGCTGCTTTCTTCCAAATGTTGGTCGATTTTGTTTGCAAGATGTACGTCTTAAACTTATAAGAAATATGTTTTAGCTACGTACGTGCATCCAGCACTACTGAAAAACGGAGCAAAAATAGTCAAAGGAGGTGCTTACTAGATTCACACATTTTCTAAATGCATGCAAAGATTCGTTTACCTGACTATATCAAACAACGATTTACCTAATTTTTTCATCAAAAACACCAATTTTTTTCAAGCCTTTTGGACCGTTCGTATTCGCCTAAAATCCTCGGTGTCTGAATATGAAACACGCATAAAAAATAACGGAAAAACGACGCCTTAAAGTAACTGTGGTACAATATAATAATTAATAATAATTAACAGCCATGACATCAATATATGCTTTCAATACGATACTCTTCACCTCGATTTTTGCATACATTTTCATAAATAAACGCGGACATTTGAAACTGGTGCTTTCGCCCACGTCCCATAACGTCACCGTTTCGAAAAATCTTGTTCCGTGATGACCACATTGATACTCATTTACGTAAATGGCAGAGAAATTAGTCACAATGACCCTAAAGGAAGTGGATTTAGAGAAATCTACTAACCTGTGGTTAAAGTATCCACAACGGACAAATTGGCGTTATTGTTAACTTTCCCCGAATTCCTCGTCTGACGCAGTTTCTCTCTCAACTTATCCCGTTTATTTTTCCTCAATAACTGTTTATAATTCTCGGTTTTCTTGCTGAGATAATAGTATTGAACACACTCGGAAACGGTCTTCTTTTCCCCCAAAGTTTGGCTGATTTGGTAGAAGTTCTTCGGATGCTGGAGGTACTTTTCCTTGAAGGTCTCCTTCTCGCCATTCGTCCATATATTTAGGTATTGTCGACTCTATAACAGTTTACATTGAACAAAGGGAAAACATTTTAAGAAAATATATAAACCTTATAGATCGCTTCCATGTCGTCAACAAAGTTGTTATTATTGGTATATTTTATTCGCCTTTCCTTGGAATCTAGTAATATGGGAGGTATCACGGCATAGCTACGCATTTTCTTGTCTTCCAAGGCCTGTTCTTGGAGATTATCCATGATTTCTTCCATATCGGCTTCCGATTTCACTCGGGAACCTACCCTGTTAAACCTGAAAAAAGACGAGATTGTGAGTGTAAGAAAAATAGAAACGGTTTAATTGAAATGTAAAGAAAATTGTTGTTTAAATAAAAGGTGACCCAACAAAAAGGTCACACCTCCCTTTATGACTCTTTTGGAATTATACGAGCTGACTCATAAAAAAGATTTTCATGTATCAAGATCTACTTTATTCGTCTGGTTTCGTAAATTATGAAGCTGAATATGCATCAAGTACAAAAAAATTGCGTAAAATAATGAAAAGCTTTAAAAAATTAATAAAGAACCATAAAATTTTGTCTATAACTCTCATGTAGAAATTATCTCAAGGCTGATTAAACAGCTAATTTTGACGTTACCTGTCCGCTCTTATATTTGACATAGAAATTCAGTACATGCCTAAAATTTGACATATCTTAGATTTATATCCTCTCTCATATGTTTAATTCGGCTATTGTCACTGTTCACTACTTATACAGGCGCAAAACAATAATACTCCATGACACCTTCTGATTTTTAACAAATTGGAACAAATGGACGTGGATGAAATGAATATTAGTATATGCATAGCCAGCAATAATATGACATTTGAACGGAATTGTTGAAAACTCAAAGTGGTAATCCTCTAAAAATGAGACTTGGTGTTTTAGAAGAGTCGACACATTTTTTCGGAATAAATAAGGGGTGATGAAGGACCCTTAGCAGATTTTTGTGAAGCTTGAGAGTAAGACGACTGTCTACTACTTACCTCTCTTTATTTTCTCGCTGTCTTCTGACTTCCGGGAATATCTTCTCAAAGAATTCCCTGTTTTTAGCCTCTTTGATCTTCCTCTTCGCGCTAGATTCGATTTTGTCACACTTCCGCACCCACTCTTGCATCAATTTGCTGTATGTCGCCGATAAATGATTATTTCTGGAAATAATCAGCGATTGATAAACATTAGCTTCTAGTGGTAAAATGCAAACAAATTCAAAAAACAATAGTTCGATTTCTTATAAGAAAAAACATGACAAGGATAACTTATAGCGTTCTAGTTTAAACTTTATGCATATTCCTCCAAAGGTTTCTTTCACAGGATGTTTTAAAAGTCGATTGAGTTGTGTTTTTTTCCTTTTTTTGTGTATTTTCCAAGACATTCTGAACTTTATTTCAAATTATAAAGCAGTTAATTCTGATATTATTTATATTACTTGTAGTTTATGTAAAGGTGCAAAATAGTGCAGTTTCTCTACTAGTAAAACAGCAATAAATCCTTACCTTTCATGCCTTTCCGCATGTCTTCTCTTAAAATATTCTAATAAGCGTTTTTTAAACATCACATTTCGACGGTTATTTTCGTGGAACACGGTAGTATCAGTCGGTTGATTGTACAGGGGCCATTCCACCTTCGGTCCTACAGTGTCCAGCAATGCGTGCGCGCTTTGAGCCCTTTTGCGGTTTTCTGCATATATTTGCTAAAAAAGAGAAAAAATAACCTTCAGGAAAAATTCGAGACGCTAACAAATTAATTTCGACATTCATACCTTAGCTACTACGACTTAATTGGATGGTGAATATTTGACTGGGGACTTTGATTGGCATAATCGAATGCAGCTAAATAAGTCGTTTTAATCACTTAAACCTTCCAATAGTAAATATTTAAAATTTCTATTTTCTGGTCAAGGACCTTTCACGCAAACAAAACGTTGGCAAAATTTCAATTTGTATCATTTAAATATACATGAATTCATAGCCAAAATTTACCTGAGGCAGACTTTGGTGTTTCGGCTGAGCGTCCTCCTCTACTTCGCTCTTCACCGTGGGCTTGTTCGCAATCTCCTCCAATTCCGCTTGCTTCTTCTTCAAAATAACGATCTGCTGTTCCGCCTTCAGGATTTCCCGGTCAACCTTGCTGATCTGTTGAATCAGCTCATCTTTCGTTGCCTTGAAGGCCTCAGAATCAGGAATCGGTGAAATTGCTTCAACTTGAGGATTGTACGTTCCAGGCTACAAAAAGATTGCCAACAATTTCACTCATACTTAAACTTTTGCTGTTTGTTTAATTAAAAATTTTTCAAAAACTATATACTAATTACTCGCTCTCATTTATCCTCATTTTATTCGGCTTGGTCTGATTTAAATATTCCATGATCAGATAGATTTACTTTATTACGACTGAAACAAAAACGAGCCTGCATCCAATAGTCCTTACCCTTGTATCAATCCTTAAGGGTTGCTCTTTATCAGTCAAGCGAATTTTTTTCATCGGCTGTTCGCCGGACGCTTGGTGAAAGGATTGACCCCCCATTCCGCCCCCAGACGCGTCCCGTCTTGCTCCAAGGCCGTAATCTGGATGCAACAAGGTAATTCTGTTTGGATGGCGGTAATCCGGTTGAGGACGGTGGTAGACCACTGGGGAGGTATGAAGGGTCGACGGGGTGGGGGCTGCGACGGAGGAGGTCGGCCCTTGTGAGGGATACCTCTGAGGAACCTAGAGAGGAATTGTTGTTAGCGAAAATACTTTGATTGGCCAGAGACACTGCGATGTTGCGAATAACAAATGTGAATGTAGCCAAATTCTACATCTTTAAAGTCACATACTAATTTCTATTGAGGCTCTCTGTTATTTTTTTTAATTCTATTTATTATTATTTTCTTAAGTGAAATGCCTTTACCTGTACTTGAGTGATATTCGGTGTAGCTGACTGTAGCTGGGCGGGTGGAGCAGGATATGTGCATCGGCTGCTGTTGGGTAGGGGCGACCGCGAGGCTTTGTAGAACTCCGCCGGCGACACATGGGCGGTTGCTTGACTATTGTGGTTCGTTCTGGAGAAAAAAAACATACATCATAATCAAAATCCGTGCACAGGACGCTTTTTCTATCCTACACCACATTCCTGGAGCGGCTCACGCGATCAGAAGGAAATTATCAACACTCCTTTCATGTTACCACTCAATATTTCATGGGGGGGGGGGGGGGGGGGGGAATAATTTAAATGCGGAACAGTCTAGAATAACCTACATATCGATTCGGTTCGAAATGACCAGTTTGGCATTTTCAACGCTCTAAATTATGGACTAATTTCAGAGGAGCATCATTGTCTGCCAGTAACGGGGCGTTGTGGATGAAGCCAATTATCGTTTCCACGATGCCAAAGGCTGAAGTAATGTGTGGTTTAGTTTTTAGCGTTAAGAATTAATGCGTTTTCGACGATGACGACTCTGGCTGAACTTTGCTTTTTAAATTATTCGCGGCTGAGAAACTGCTATAAAAGTAAACTGACTCGGTAGTATAAATTGGTAAACCAAACAATCACACTTCTATTTTATTTAACCTCAATTTTAACCCTGTGACGATCGGTTCAACGGACTTTGAAAAACGAGTGCGGCAGCAGCGTGCAGTTACTGCATGTTTTCCATTCCATCCGGCCGACACCGAAAATATTGTTTATTCAGCGGCTGTTTGTTGTTCCCTATAATAACAATATAACAACCAGGAGACCATTGTGTGGGACCTCATTGTGCGATGATTCGCTTCTTCGCCGACTCGCATTAAATGGGCTTTGCTTTGTGAACTCCGGATTTAATGGGATATCTGGAAAAACAATATTAAACGGTTCGTTTGCTTTTAATGCGATTAAGGTCAGGTTGCGGACATTAGGACATTAAACGTGAAACAATGGAACGAAGTTTGTTGGTTTAGTTTGAATGGATGGTCACATTAAGAGATCAAGACTATTTTGGTGTGATGGGTGACAGCCTTGACCTTCGAGAGGCCCTTTGGAAGGCTTGAAAATCGAAGCCAATAGCTCCCCGGCTTAATCGAAAACTCTTGAGTCGCCGAATTTTCATGAGTTGAAGTTGAGTCCGGAGCCAGAGCAAAATATTCAGGGTGAAAAAAAGGTTCGCGAGCCATCAGTGTACATTATTATGCATACTAAACTACGTAAAAAGTAAAAAATAAATTAGTAAATGCATGAAAACGCTTTACCACAGAAAAGGGCAAGCAAGAGGATTACACCTCAGCACGTTAAACTGTATGAAATGTGTTGGCCATCATAATAACAGACGTTTCTCATTATCCAGTTTTTAATTCTCAAGGAGAATCGTCCACAAATGTGGTAACTTGTGGTAAAACTGAGGCCCAAAGTAATTAGTGTTGTATCTACTTGTCGTTACTCTCATATTTACCCCTAACATCGTCCGCATCTCGAGTAGGGCAATGCTGAAATTCCAGACTTGTCTAGTAACCACGTAATTTTAGCGCACATAATGTAAATATACAGGGTTTAACATGTCATCATGGAGATATTTTGAGGAGCTATAGCACTCTGTAAAATAATTAAAAAAACGCCAATAGACCCATGACCAAAAACACAGCATCTGCAGGATAGGATATACAGGATGGCAAAGTTACACATTTTTTTTATATTTTACGTTTTTATATTTTTCTCACGTATGCTTGAATTAAATTTTTTAAATTTACTTTGAAAAAATCATAACAAAATTATCAAAATGGCTGAAACTCAGTTATGACATTCTAAATTATAAACCGAAATATGTAGGCTGAATTTACGTAATCTGCATGGATGGATGAATATTGATGTAAATTCTACAACGATGAAAGATACGAAAATACTGCAAGAGACTATAAAGTTTAAGAAGTAATTAAAATTTGGCATTAGAATTCATACAGAGTATTCCAAAAAAAAGATATAAAACATAAAATAGTACATAAACCCGAAAAAATATAATATCCTGAACATGGCTATCAATGATTTTGGCATTTTGTTATAAAAGGGTCTTAAAGAAAATAAGTGTACGAAATTAAAAAAAATTATTTCGAGACATACGTAAAAAAAAAACAAAATATAAGAAAAAATATGAAACTTTATTACGCTGTATATTAAAAATGGTACGTTTTTGACCATGAATCTATTAGTATTTTTTATTATTTTGCAGAGTACTATCGCAACCTGAAATATTTCCCTGATAATACGTTACACTCTGTATATCTCTGTATGTATATTTTTTGTGCTGTCCTCAACAAAGCAACAACTCTTTTAGCGTTTACGCTATGTCCCTAATGTAAAATACTGATAAGCAAAAATATCGATTTTGAGTGTACCAAAGATCATATTTTTTCCTCATTGACAAATAAAAAATGTTTGACGAAAACCAGACTGACACCTCAGACTATACATTTGGCACCCGAAGGGGCAAATCTCTCGGAGACAAGTTCAACTCCCTCTCAGATGTTATAAAAGTTGTGTCATCGGCAAAAAATACAGTGTCGATACCCCGAACCTCCACCTCAACATCATTAATATAGACCAAAAATAAGAGAGGTCTGAACCTTGCGAAACTCCATGTCGAATATCCCTGATCAATTTTTTGTACTTACTTGTATAATCGCTTGGAAAGAAATTTAAATTAAAAGTTGTTTGCAGAGCAAGCACTATGACGAAGCTCCTCAGTGAAAAAAACGAAAATATCTATATAAAAATTACACAAGAAATGCTTCACTTCCAAGAAACGGCGCACTAAAATTTCACAATTTTTTTCTCCACAATTCTCTCAATTTTTGGAGATACATATTCATATGTTTGAAATTTTAAATATCAAATTTCATTAATGTGAAGGTAAAAAAAGTTGTGAAGTTGCGAAGGTGCAAATTTGTCCCTTCACGATTTTCAGTTGGTCGTGTCCCTCCCTAAAGGGGAAATCTGTGATGTTATTTTTTTGCATCCATTCAAATAGAGTAATTCCAATGTGAACGCTTTTTCTTTGCTAAAATTGACCCAATTATGAAAATATTAATGATCTCTGGGAAGATTTCAAGGCAAAGAAGTGAATGTGACTAAAAAAAATTGACAAACAAGTATAAAATAAATATACATATACATACATACACACAAACACACACACACCCACACACGATATATATATCTTATTAAAAATTCCCAAAAAAACGCTCTCATCTCGTAATAACAGTAATTAAATATCATTAACATATAGATAAGGAGCAAACCATAGTGTATTATAATTATCCCACACAATTAAACAATGTTGTTTTGTGCATTAATCCCATTAAAATGCAATACAACGGGATTGTTGTATATAATGAAGAAAGTTGTGTGTGGCCACAAAGACAGAGCAACAATGTCGCGCGGGTTAAAGTTTGGCCATCTTGGAGGCCGAGAGAAGTCACATTTTCTACTCGCCTGAGAAACCGATCACTT
Organism: Euwallacea similis; assembly: GCF_039881205.1. Classification (NCBI taxonomy): domain Eukaryota; kingdom Metazoa; phylum Arthropoda; class Insecta; order Coleoptera; family Curculionidae; genus Euwallacea; species Euwallacea similis. The sequence continues at coordinate 2,599,673 of NC_089631.1, forward strand.
TCCAGTAAGAACATACAAGTAACTTTTCCACGCAAATGCGGGAAAATATATTTTGCATTAAAAAAAAAGTAGTAATGAAAATAAGTATTTTATTTCGTAATACGAACGGGGATGAAAAAAGTCCAAATTTCTCTTAAAAAAGCCATATAAATAATGCTACCGCTCATACATATGCACGCTTCCTTATCACCAAAAAACACACGACCTACATTATTATTAGAGCCGATGAGCTTGGTTGTTTAACCTCAGCTTGGCCTTAAAAAATGCCCGATTAACCGTTCATATAACAAATGAGAGCTGCAATTGCAATTGCCTACATATTCCAAGAAAAACCAGGTCATTTACGGAACCCGAACGTTCTACTCTAGACGGTACCAACAGTAATAAGAATCACGCTTGTGTTTTATCAGTGTTCGCGCGACCTTGATTCCACACCATATGGTTTCCTTTATGCCCGAGGGGTACCCCTACTATCTCAAATTTTGTACACTATAGAATGCTTCTTAGTTTTTAGTATAAACAAAATCAATACAAATTCTTGGATATAAGTATTTTAGAAACTATATTTTTAGTAATCTAGCAAAAGTCAAGCAAAATCACACAGACATTTTCTTTCAAGTCGAATCGGGCGTGGGATAGTGTGTGACGCCTAGGGTTAATTGAATTCATTGAATACATTTTGTGTACAACTCAAATCATAAAGCAAATTTTTATAATAGAATCTTTTATTAAAATTAGCTTGTTTTGACGAACAAAACTGATCCATAGGGATTTTTTTAACGAGAATTCATTAAAGCATGCCATGATAATTTACATATGAAGAACGTGCATTAAAAAAGTGATCTCCATGGGTTTGTGCTTCAATTTAAGCCAAGTAAAATAATAAGATACCTTAAATTTTCGATTTTTCCGAATTTTGAACGTTTTTGATTCAAAAAAGTCAAAATCCTGCTCATATAAAGGACACCTTTGCCTACTTTTAACCAACTTTGTCCCTCTAATGGTTTTCGAGCCCCCATGTTAAGAGTCGAATGTCAGACAAGTTGTATTTCCGCTAGTGGTTTACTCCTCATTTATGCATTTCTATACTTCCATTGGCAGCCTTAAAAGTCGCCCTTATTCGGAAAATCTGAGTCAATCTTTAAGTTTCCAAAAATTCCATTCGTCAGCCTCACGAAATTCGTTTAGCCGATGCAGCAAACAGTTTTCCTGCTGCGGCCAGGCCTCCGTTTTTCCTTTCAATTCGAAAACTTCTGAAAAGTTTCTCAATCAGCAGTTATCCCCTCCGCGCGCCCGTCCTTGTCTGACAAAACAAGTCTGATAACGTGTTGTCTGCTTTCGTCATCAAGGTCGTCCATCCCCGTAATAAACAAGCCGGTTTCCATGATGGCCGCCGCAGACGCGGCCAATAGATTCCTGAGTTGTGCGCAGGACTCTCCTTAGCCCCGCCCGTCAAGAGGTGATTTCCTGCTAGAGGTCATTGATATCTCAGATTTGGTAGGGGAAACATGGGCTTGAAAATGTCCTGATAGCAGCAATATAGTGGCTCGACCCCGTTTAGTTTGGAACTCGATTACTGCTGCTGCGATATGGGAGATAGGCTTGTGCGATCTTCATGACGTGTAGCGTAATCGAATTTTGGCTGCGGTGTGAGTGGAGGGGTTTGAGTTAGGGTGAGTCCCCACAAAAAGAACTACCTCATCCCTTTTTGTATATTGTCATGAACTTCTTCTGAGCCACAAATAAGTATAACTTTGTCGCATCTATTTCGGGACATTATCGATGTGCACCCACATTTAAAGGTGAAGGTCTTCTAAGGGAGGGCATCGCCGTCCCTAAAGTAGTTGGAGCTGTATCGATTTTCTATAGTCTAGAAAAAGGACCTTTCGCCTTTAATCGTCGTGGTTAAAAACTTACTACTCCGGGTTTTCGTGTAGATACTAACACGAACTCATATAGGGTTTTAACAAAGAAATATGCTCTTTCGATTAGTTCCAACGCCTGAACTTCCTGAATTGATGCCCGATAAACATCAAACTGAAAAATTTATGAACCTTGCAATTAGCGGGAATTTCCTGCTGAAAAAATACATATTGCGTGTTTGAGAAAAAACTAGTCGGCATTGTTAAACAGAATCGCCTGACTCAGAAATGAGTTGGTTCAGGAATAAGAACAAAAGTTACGTTACTGTTAAGTGGCCTAAAAATTGTTAAAAGATACCTGGGTATTCACTTGATCTACTTGAAATGAGGCTACATATAGAAAAAGTTGTGCGAGTTCTATGGTATTTAGACTACACGTCATGGGTATTTCATGAAATTCCATTAGCTTTTAATAAAAATTTATACGGAAGTCTCTCTCTGGTATTTCGTGGTATCTGTTTTGTAAAAGTCCTTGAAGAATGATACATATTCCAATCAAGCAAGGAAAAAATATGAAATACAGTTTTTTTAATAAAATATTTTTTAAATATCTTCGTTTCTTTAGGTTTAAAGTTGGGATTTCATGGAAATTCACAGACCTTGAAACTTTTTGTTTTTCATTTTTGTGATATCAAGAAAACTAACACTTTGATACTTTTCCAGCCTAGCACCGCTAATCAGTAAAAATCAATTCCGGTAGCGTCCACAAAGAAGATTATTCCACAGTAAGTATTATGCAATATACAGGGTGTAATATTAACATATGATAATGGGAATATTCCAGGGGGCGATAGTACTCTGCGAAATAGTAAAAAATGCCAAAAGGTCAAAAATGTATTTCTGATATACAGGGTGGCAAAATTTCACATTTTTTTAAAGAATACTTCCAATAGTTTTTGTAATTTTGTTTTCGTTTACATTTTATTTTATTTTATTTTTGATTAAATATTACGGATTGCTTATTGATAACTAAACTGGATTATTTTTGTTTCTTACCGCCTTTACTTTCTTAATTTACATCAATAGATATTTTAGAAAATTCTACAAAAATAGTAAAAGATACGAAAATAATCCAAGAGACCAAAAAGCTAAAGAATTGAAGAAGAAATTTAAAAATTTGATATCAGTTTCCATACAGAGTTGTTTAAAAAAATACAAAGCACAAAATAGTAATGATCCAAAAAAACATAACACTCTGTATATGGTTACCGACGATTTTGATATTTTGTTGTAGAATCTTAAAGAAAATAGGTGTACAAAGTTTTAAAAATTTAACTCAAGGCATATGTGAGAAAATAAGAAGCTTTGCTACCTTTTATATAGAAACTGGCGTGTTTTTGACAGAAAATCTATTGGCATTTTTACTATCGCCTCCTGAAATATTTCCATGACAATGATATGTTACATCCTGTATATACATAAATATAAATCACCAGCTGCGGTTCTGTACCAAAATATCGATGCATCATTATTGTTCACCGGGGGTCCGAAGGCCCCTTACTCCTTGCACCATCAGCCTCTTGATCATGATTTCCCAGGTGGCGAAAAGAAGCAACTATTATGGGTCAATATTATTTGACTTTCTAATTTCTCTCCCTGGCCTCTTTCTCTTGACTCCCTTTTTGCCCTTTTTCCACTTTATTATTTATGAGAGTTTTAACGTTTTTAGCACATATTTACGCATTAGGTTTTTGAAGCGCTTAGCTAATTAATTACTTGTTTAATGACGATTTTTAGGAAAAATAGAGAATTTACAGTTTTTGAAATACGGTGAAACGGGTGATTAGGTAAACTAAAAAAATTAATTATTTCACAATGGGCTGTAGCAAAGTCAACTTCCGTTTCGTTCTTAACAGAATCATGTCTGAAACTCTAACCGTTCAGGAGATCCGATTATTCTTGGCTATTAACTATAAAACTGCTGATTATTCGATTCGACGGAGTGGATTATTATGAGCGATTTTCAAGGCACGAAATAAAGGAGATTTAACACGAAATTTCTAGGTCAATCAATGCGATAGTATCTATGTCCATTATTCAACGTCAATCTGCGCATTTCACGTATGTAAATTTTTGTGAAGTTCCACGTCTCAACGTTTAAGCCTGTTTAAAAATTTGCACCATAAATATTTAAAAACAATATAAATCGCTCCGACAGGCTTCAATTTTCAGAATTATTACGGTAATGGAATCGAGAACCTGGGGTATGTCATTACATTCGTGTTTACAATTCTGGCCTTGAAAGCCTTTCTAATAATAAAAAAATCTTGATGCGTCACTTCTATTGATGACTGGTGGTATTGTGGGCGGCATAGAATTACTTTATTCAATTTACCATGTATAAAAGTCGCATAAAAGTCGTTATTTACCGAGTGTTATGTACACGTCAGCTGGGTTCAAGTATAATGAACTTGTGCAACAACGCAATACCGTTAATGCGGATTGCGTTCGATTTTCGTTGGTAGTGACTTTTTTTTTGGTAGCAGTTGCATCACTTCCTTGACGATTTGTAGACTCAGTGTTGCGGAAAGAACTGGAAGTTTATATATGAGGTGGACATCCAAAGCTCCTGGTGAACAACAAAATTTCTCTCCGTGTGGTTTTGTCCCCACAAAATATTACCAATCAACGTGCAATTTCCCGATTTGCCACGGCTTTCCTGGAATTTATTTAGTTCCATTTGCTTCTTTTCCGCTAAATCTTCATGGTTTATTATCGCACTCAATTTTCCTAGGAAATTTCCAAAACATCATTATTATCTTCGACATACCTGCATCACGATGTTTCCCTATCTTATCTAATCTGAGGATGATACTGTTAGGTAGCTGCCCTCGATGATTTTTGGATAGAGGCTGAAAAATACCAGCTGCAGGGAAAAAATACGCTTTTACCTATATAATTTTTCCAAGAAAATCTTGTTCGTATACGTATTCCTAGGTAAATAATTATCCGATGGGCGGCAAATGATGTGGGAATTTTTAATCGCCTTGTTAGGCAGATATTTCCAAGAAAATTCGTGATATGCCATGTGGCAGACACCGTCTCTAACATTTGTTCCCCTTATTAGATTAATTAAACACCAATGTGTTGCGCCAAATTCATAACGATGTGCAATCGCAATGGTATGATGGTAGGTAGACACGTGTGTGAGTGTAAGTACCAACAAACACACGTTAAATTATTGAAAATTTTCCATGAAACCTAACCCTTATTTAAGGGGGAACCGAGTGCGGTATGAATAATTGACTCAATTTGTTAAATTTGTTTCAGTTGAACGTAATGAGGCAATTAGATTCCTGCTGTACAATGTGTTCAAATTTCGACTGCCAATTTTGTTTAATGTTAATGGAACACTTGTTCCAACTACGTCTGGAGGTTATCAGGCTAGTGATCCGGACTCAATTGGTGTGTTACTTTGGGGCAATTAGTGGAAATTCGCAGAGTAACAAAATGTCTTGGTAATATTGGATTGGTAATTCGTGGTGCCTAGTGCGGACATGCCCTGAAGTTCTGCAGAAACGCAACGCTCTTAAGATCAAATTGTTTCAAGAATATACTTGCTGGAAGGTGCATGCCATCAATATCCTTTGAGTGCTTAATATGAAATCTACACTGAAGCCTGAGGGATTTGAGAGCTTATTCACAAAATTTTAATATGTCTTAATTTTTTTTTTCTTCAAACTGTACAAATTCCTCGTTTATTGTCCTTTTTTCACCTCAACTTCTATGTCTACAAACTCTTGGAAAACACGATTTTTAGCTCTTTAATTTCTTGACTTTTTGATCAGCCAAAATGGAGTTCTCCTTTCTTGTGGCAAGATTATCAATTTGATTCAAGTTAGTATTTTTAGTGTTATTCCTTTACAAATCTCCACAAAAACACCACATTAAAATCCTGATATATCGCAATTTTCATTCTATAATCCAGAAATCTGTTACTGATACTCCAGTACATATATATTTTGATTATACCGGATTTCTCAAAAAACGACTGCAGACCAAACTTGTGCTTTTTAAAATGGGACACCCATTATATTCTTACTTTGTTCGATAGGACTCTTCTTAATTTAAAAATATAGGGTTTTCTAATCTTGACACTAACTATTTTCTCACAAATGACGAATATTTGTTTCATAAGAATAATGAGTTAGACACGCACTGTTTCGATGATGGATCTGTTCTTCGTCTGACTTATTATTTTTGCAGAACAGATATTTATTTACGAGAAAAATAAAATTTTTAGCTTTTTGATTTCTCTTTTTGTGTGATGACTGATTCATATGGACCAATATTTGATGAGTATTTTAAGAGAGTTTTAAACATTATGATCAGCTTTTCTATATTTCCTTAAAATTCACAATGCTATATATATTTCAAGGCTGTAAAGTACACTATTATGAACAGAATGTTCAGATTTTAATCCCTTTTTCAGTGCAGTGTTGACGGATCTAAGATATGAGAGAACTAAGTATTTCACACAACCGTGGTGTATATACGATTTCTTCCAATACATTAAACATTTTCATTACAATAAATTTACCTAAATTAAGGCTGAATTAAATCTGAAACACAGCGCGTCTTGAATCATAACATCAATTGTGACGTTTCATGTGACATTCATTTCCATGACAACCATAAATAAAACAGCAAGGAATGATAAAATTGTCACATATTACCTCGCTAGGTAAATTATGCGCCATATACGTGTTAGTTCTAACCTGTTATTCAACTGACTAAAAAGTGAGAAAACATGTTTTTCTATATGAATTTTCACCTTCTTGGAAAGAACTACTTACTAACGAAATGCTATTTCCTTTGGGAACTGAAGGCAATTTTGCATATTTTAATGCTGAATCATATGCTGAAAAGAAATTTAAATATTCAGAAAATCAAGAGTACAAGCTTGAATTTTGTTTTAAAGTAAATTGCGCAAGACTGTATCTCCAACCGACATTCCTATATATTCATTTTTGCAGCTGCGTAACAAACAGAAAGTTTGTATTCGTTACTTAACACCATTTTTATACCTAAACCGAAAATTGTGAGTCACACGGACAAATTCAGGTAAACGGAACGGCCTTCAAGGTAAAACTGTAAAAAAGCTTACGGATTAACTTGGGCATTCTCATGGCTTCAATGAAAGGAGCATGATTCGGCATTCTTGTTTATTTGGAAGCAAATAACATTTATTAGCAAAACATCTTTAAAAAAAACTCAAAACATCCTACTTTTCCACACATTAAAAAAGCTTGAAAAGACGTTCCTGTATATTGACCAACCGTGTTTACAGTTTTTCCGGCAAAAGTTTCCCAAATAAATTACCAAAAAGTTTTTCGTAAATCACCCGAGGAGAACACTACACGGAAAGTTTGGGAAACGCAAAGTTTCCATAAAAAGAGGGAAACAAAACACTGGAATGACTGCGGCGAGGTGAGGGGAAACGGGAGAAGCATTCCCCCACCTCTAGAAATTCTTTGGAGCAAGGAAGATAACCGACGTCCATCTCTCTCAGGCCAACGCTCCTTCGGAGGCAACGTTGCCGAATCACACGTTTTAGCATGAGAGCAGTTATGATTGATTGGTACCGATAAAAATAGACTAAGTGGAGCGCAAACAGGATAACGAAACACAACACGTCCTTAAATGAAATAAAAGCAATGATTTCGGTCTTGCGTCATTAAATAATAACGTAATTCGTACAATTTTCTAATTGTAATATAATGGGTTGCTTCATGGTCATGGTTAGTAATGTTATTTTCGTCCTATTTCGGAAACGAACGGAAAAAGTCATACTTTCCCCCACGAAAGTTGAATTTTTATAATCCCTTGCAGCTGTCATTTTCTCAAGTTTTAGAGTCGTTCTGGGAGATGGTTATAGGGTGTTTTATACGCTCATGCGGCCAGTGTCGAATTCAAAGAGCAATAACAGTGCTATTTGGATACGAAAAACATCTGCGTTCAGCGATACGGTCGTTTCAACGCCACCTACATGCAGATGTATGTTTTGAAAAGGCAGGTGATGGAGTTTATGGAATTCGAAACGTTTCAAATACATACAGGAGCATATTGCGTGAAAATGGGACAATTTTGGTGCCTCCAAGACGCACTCAAAATCATAATTGAGGACCTTGTCGGAAGACAGAGGCGCGAGTCCAATTTTTTTTTAGATTTGAGGAGCACAAATTTGTTTTTTAAAACTGCCGTTTTGCCTTGCTAAGTAGTTAAATTTGCAACGAAAGAATGCACCTTTAGATATGTTACTGGCCATGTTTTACGCAAATTGTATATTAAATCGATAACTTTATGGTTGCCCCTATCTCGTACCAAAAAAATTAAAAGAAAAAAAACAACTCGAATAATTTCACAAAAAGCGATAAAGGAAACCTATTCTTATCAGAAAACACTACCTAGTCTGAACAAAATAACCAATTAATACTCAAAAATTTTTTAAGTTGCCTCTAACTTTTTGGTGCAAGTGAGAGCTTGTTGGTGCAAATTACGCTCTACACGTAGTATTTTAGGTGTATACTTATTACCCGATCCAATTTCCTGTATTAAACCGTCAGCTCTGCATGAAACGGTCGTCACAAACGGAAACAAAAGCTAGACGAGTAATATTGATCCTCCTACCAGAAGTAATAAAGTAGACGCTGGATGCGCGGTTGACACACACATTATATGACTTCATTAAGAGCATGCGCGGAAAATAATGGTTAAATGATTTAGAAATACGATCATTCTTTTTGGCTATTGGAACAGGAGTTCATCTACTGAAGAACGGATTGGTAATTGTCTTCATCAGGTCAGGGTAATTCCTAAGAAGGTCCTGATGTGGATGTGTGCCTGAGGGAGTACACTTGAGGAACAGACCTTCAGTGTACTCAAAACCCTCTGGGGTGATTTATTGGACACAGGCTAAGAGCAAATAATTTTTAGTTAATCATATTTAATTTAAACCAATAGTTAATTGGCTGAACGTTGCTAATGTGACGAGAGTTCATCAAAATCCAGAAAAAATACGTAGCTATTAAAATCAACTTTGTGTCATAGATCGGTAAACAGACAAAATTAGATCATTTTCTCTACTTTGGTCGTTTTCGGTGAATTGTTTCAGATTGTCAGCCAATTACTTCAGATATATCAAAAGTTCTACGACTTCAACTTCAGTTTTCAAAGAAAAACAAAGATTATTTCGGGTTTCTTGATGTCTCTCTTGAAAATTTCTTGATCTCTCTTATTCGATTCGAATGGTCTGAAAATTTGACTTTGTAATTTTCCTCATATCTCTTGTTTACCCGTACAAACACCAGACGGTCAGAACAACAACGTACTGAAGATTTCAAAACTAATGAGATAACATTTAATTTGTCGTCATGACATACCAGAAGGATCTCAAAAGTTCTAGAACATTCCAGTCATCTCCTTCACAGCACTGTTGCCAGCCTTCATCTACATTCTAGAACAATCTGCATAATAAATGTTCACCACGCTATGAATTATGAAGATAACTAACTCACTTTGGGTGACATAAAGCAACAACTAACTGCTGATGTAATTGAGTAAATTACTTCTATCTGATTGCAAAGGGATTTGGGAATTACGAATGTGATTTGCGGCAATTGCAGATGTTGCCAAGACTGAAACATCAACATCATTGAGAAAGCAATTAATTCTTGCGCTTTACATAATGTAGTACCAACCTCTTGGTTTTGAAATTTACAGATTTATTTGAAAGAAAAAATGGTAATCATCGAATGTTTTTGTATATTTTTTTATAAATCCATTAAGTTCACACATATACACCCCGTCTAGGAGACTTTTGCCCTAATGAGAATATAATGGCGCCGACGTTGAAGTGTTTTTGTTGCAATTATAAACGAATTTCTCAGTAATATGCCTTGAATTACTAGAGACAATATCGTTTTTAGTGAAATATGCCATTCAATCATAATATGTCTGGGATATTCAAAATCGTCTGGGATTATTCACCTGAAGATAAATAAACCTGAAGTGACAAAAATCAAGGTCTCTCTAGATAGAATTAGCAAATACGGACGTTTGTTGGACTTTGCCCAAATGGACCAGCCTCGCTAAATAAATAATATTAATTGTTCGTATTTACGTTTACGTTTCGATTAATGCATTTCCAAAAATAAACCCAATCTGGGTCTAACTGAATAGAATACTTTTTAGCGAATACGCAGAAGTAGACACAATGAATATGAACTAAGTAATAAAATTACTAAATGCCGATATTCCATCGATGGCAATTAATTATTACAGGCAAATACGGAAAGAAATTGAGCGTAAACATCCACAAAAATCTTCAATTATCTACTTTACTTTGTGACCATTTATACTCAATTTGATTCTCTATCGATCTATAATAGTCAATTGTAAGCAATGGAATTGCCGCAGAGTAGATTTACTTTCAAATTTTCATTTTGTCCTTTTATTATTTACTTCGTATTACTTCTGCTTTAACACTAAAAATTCCAACCTTAAACTGTTTTAAGTCGCTTCCAGTTACACAAAAACAAGGATCGCAGCCCGACATGTTTTAGGAAGACTTAAAAAGCAATCAATAGAACCATGATTGATTGATAATATTGAGGGATTATTTCATCCTGTATTCGGATAACGAATCAGATTTGGTTGGAATAAACTAGGCCCCGAATCACTAAGAATCGGTCATTCTTCTATAACTCGTTTAGCCACTATATTAGGACCTTCGTTAGCCAGTATTCATCGCTTCTATAATACGTTTTGTTAATTATAGGCATTTTAATTATTTTGAGAAAGCACATGGCAACACCTCAAGAGACTTAAAAGTATTTAAAGTCTTAAAGAAGGCTACTAGGTAGAAAACTTCGTTCTAGATAAATAAAATATGTGTAAGGCGTTTAGCTAAAGAAGGGTACCGATGTACCGATGTGCCGCTGTATACTATGTAGTAGTGAATATTGAAAAAGAACTGCCCAAAGAAATTTAAAATAAAAAAGAAACGAGCAAACTTTGCCTCTATTTAAAAAAAACATGTATGAGTTGCTATTTTTGAGATCTCAATGGTACGGCTTGGATTTTACAAACCCTGTATTGTGTATTACAGAATATCTCGATATACGTATGTACTTTGCTTGAAATTAATGTGAACTATGTCATTATATCCTATATTCAGAATATCCATCTCTATTGTAATGCAGACTAGTCGTCGAGTTTCCCCAGAAGACGAAGCGAATTTCCCCCTATCACTGAGGGACTTTATTAACCACCCTAAGCGATTTACTCTGCATCGTTGTCTGTGCCATTCATTTGCGATATAGCATTGCTGTAATTTTAAAATTCCCACCCTCTTAAGTACATATTCTTCATACGTAACTTAGCCAGCACTCAGCAGGTGTCACTTAGTTATATTCTAACTGTCTTTGAGTAGTTTTAATGTATTATTTAAGCATCCATGAGAATTTAGTTTCTTGGCAAATCTGAGCAATTTTTCCTATATACCTTCGTCGTGTCTCCGTCCAATTTGGTTTTACGCCTATAGCGCATTTTTGCGAAATTTATCCATTCTCCAGTTCCATTACCATTTCAAGCAACGCTCAACAATAACCCCAGTGATAAACGATCGGTTCCTTGAACTCTTCTAAAGAACTAGTTATACTACATGTTTTGAACTTTCCACTTTTGTGAGCCGTATATAGATGATCAAAGGCCACCGCTGTGGTACCTAAAAGCGGACAAGCGTCATTAAACGGCTTTTAAGGCCTTCCCAATATGTGTCAAATGTTTTTATCTTGGTATGATGATGGTCTCTGAGCGCTATTCCACCACACCCATAAAGAAATGGTTCAATATAGGTTAAAATGTGCCCGGTTTTTTGTGGTTGGTTTCTAGAAGTTGCTCCGGTCTCAAGAAACCGGTGGAAATGACCTCGCAGAAACCGTTTTTAAAACGTTATGTGTCCGGTTCCAAAAGAGGCCCCTTGGAAAGTTGTTTATGAGTTTTTTTTCCGTAAAACTCGTTCCCCCGATCGCCAATTAAACATAGTAAGGATTGCGCAAAATAAGCCTTATTAGCGGTTTTAACCACAAGTTTTAACCTTAAAAGCGGGGTTTTTGCCTCGGGTGCCGCGCATCTGCCGCACGAAAGGTCAATGCTTCGCTATTCAGGACGCACTCGACAGGAATATTAAAACGGCAAAAGGTGCATTTGCATATTACACAACAAACAATAACACTTATGTCTCTACGGCACTGTGGGACAAACATCAGGGACTTCTACGATACTGCCGCAGGAATGAATGCAAGGAATAACGTCTGTCTTGTCAGACGTGCATTCCGTGCAGCAATCCCATGTTATTAATAACGCGAGTCTAGAGATATGTTTTTGTCCCTAATACTGATATACCAAAAATTTTAAACGCAAAGAAAAATAGCCGAATTCTCAATTTTCGGTTGAACTGAATGTATGTGATGTGACTCGCAATCAAAGTTAACCGTCAGTCAAAATGTCTCGTATAGCTGCCCTTACTGTAACTATTAGTCAACCTTAACTTCAGTTTAAAAAACACTTGATCTGTCAGTTAGCTACCGTCCCTAACTGGACATTACAGAACCGGTCCTTAGAAATATTGATCCTAAAAATCAATGTTCATTATTTCAATCGAATTGAAGGTGTCTGCGCCATTTATGTTAATTTTTTGCTCTATAAAACTGTTTTTAATGTAATCGGTAGATAAAAAACAATTCAATTTACATACATATTTTTTCAATTTTGTCAGTACTTAATTGGTATACAGTGTGTGACTTCATTATCACCTTCACTTGAAGGAATTGATTGCTTACACTGAATTGGTAAGATGAACACATGATGAAATCAAAAATGAAATAATGTGACGGACAAAAAGAGTTAAAATCTTATAAATAGTCTTATCGCACCTACACTAAAATTATAAAAACAAAGACGATTTTTCATAATTTCGTTATTTTAGAAAATAAACCAATTTTCTTTACACCACAAAAGAGCAATCTTGCCTCCATTTGACAAGACGTATCTCTTACCGTTTCCAAAATCCTGATTCGATTCGAATTTGAATTCTGTATAGAGCAGGTTTGAGATTCTAGGGATCTCAGAAATTATAAGACATACTGCATCAGCTAAAAAGGAGCAAGTTGTGTAGTACATTGGGGCCCTGAAGAAGGACACTTTGTTGCGCCACTGAGTAGTATCAGTCGGTCGCTTGTATCAATGATTTTGTCGCGCTAACGCCACATGACGAAGTACAGTTCAGTGACTAAATCAGCGGTTCAAGTGGAAGGGGATTGAAGGAAGATATTCGTAGACGGAGGCCAAATCCAGTTTAGCCGAGAAGAAAATGGATTCTAACGAGGAAATTTTAATTTTCGTTTTTCTACAACACAGGCCTTTTCGATGGAAGCATTGCAGCTAACTCATTTCAATTGATACAAAGCTAAAAAGAGAATTACACGTTCTGTTTGAGTGACTTAAAAATGTCTAAAATAAGCCGGAAGAAAATCTGGGTTTTTAATTGTAGGTGCAGATCTCAAAAATACTCAGATTTAGTAACAGTTACAAATTTTGTGGTGGTCCTCATCAAAAAGATGAATTCTCTCAAAATTTTAGACAGAAAACCAAATTCTCTGGTTTCAATTCGGGACAGACGAAAAAAAAAAACTTTGAGACAAAACTACAAATTCTGAACTCCTGCATTAGAATTTAAAAAATCGCAAATAGTTAGCAGCTAATTGCGCAACTTTGCCACAAATCACTAATAATAGTGGTTTCTAAGATCCGAATGGTGGAGTCTCAAGTTTATTTGGACCACCCTTCATACATAGGGAATTTATTTCTGTCTCGGCCTTCAAAATGAAAAATCGACTAAACTAAGCCCACCCTTAAGACTGAATAGCACCACACCCACTGCCCTTGAAATTTTTCATTCCTTTTTTTTTAATTAAAAATGCGTCTCAACCCCCTACAACCTGAACACAAAGCCTTTTAAAAGATATGGGTCTCGAAACAGGTGCATTTTAAGGGCGGAATTAACCGGCAACTCTCATTTCGGGTCGAATCAGGGTTCAGGGGCGTATCCACCGAGATTCTATTTAAAACTTCTAGGGTGCGGCGATAATTAACAAATAAATTAATTGCACAAAAACTTGACATTGAGGCTTGATTATTACATATTTTATAGTGAAACCTTGCCCGGCTCAGTGATTTCGGTCTACATTTCGGGACAATAGCCGATTTGGAACAATTTTATTAAATTAACGCATTCAACGTGCTGTTTCATTATTGCGTTATCGCTCGTTGCTTTGTCCCCAGATTAGAAGCAGTACTTCGGTTGATTTATGCTTATTAATCCTATTGTGAGCTCGCAATGTTTTCACCTGAAATTTCAGTTTCGCAAACTGTAAATTGCTCCAGAATATCCGGTTTTATTGGGAGAAAAGTCGTGCCTGCTAAACGGAATAAAGGAAAAAATAATGCTGCTAATTAGAAATATGTTGAATATATGAATACATAACCAATTACATATATGTTTTTCAGGATGCATAAATAACAAAATAAAAACTTCTGAGATTACTTCGTAGTAAAGGGGAAGCTTCATTTGATACCAACTAACAAATGGGATATTTCTCTCTTGATGTCAAAAATTGATATTGGAATTTCATAAATTTGATTCAGATCGAAGAGCGATTCCGGTCGAATCAATTGGCGAAATCGTTTTGCGCTATCACACGAAACCGTGATTGATGAATGAAAAACAAAACAATAACGGCGATTTGTCACGGACACGACAACTTTTTAATTAAGAAGAATGGTTACTGTGTCATGGCATCTTGTCCATGGATCGGCTTACTTCAGCAAATCAGACTTGTGGTCAAATTTCAAACAGGTAAAGTGAACACCTAATGGACATTCGCCATCATCATCCGCGTGATTAACTTGCAGAATTGTCATAGTAAATAATGATTACCATTATGACCCTCATTCTTGGTATTGTCATACGCTCATCGTGCGGTTAAATGAATGTAGACTATCGAAAATTACGCGATCAAACGATATAGGGGAGTTTCAAATAGAAATTTGCAAACGATTAAAACGCTTGAAAAGGCAAATTAATAAACTGGGAAACCTCGAAATGGCATGCACGATCGTCGCATTATCGAATTACTCTTTTCGTTGGACTGACAAGTTTCAATGTGGAGCAATTTTTTGAAAAAAAGGAAAAATATGACAAGTGAAGTTTCAATGTCAAGTAATAATCCAAAAAAAAGGAAAATATTGTAAGTAACTTTATAATTGGTATTTGGTGGGTAATTTCATTTTTAATACTTTACTACACTTTACTCGATTAGTGTTAGGTCAATGGGAAGAAATAATTCTTTGCTAAGTCAGAATATACAGATTGCGCCACCGAAAACTGTGTTGATTATATATGGAAAAACTATAATTTGGAAAACTGCAAATTCGGCAGTATGAGATTGTCGAATGGGGCGATGCCACTAAAATATTTTCAAGTTGGCATCATTTACGATTATACTAGAAGTTGATGAGAATTTTATTATATTAAATATAGAATTGCATATTCCAGTTAAACTACTCATATCGTAGTGCCAGTTTCTTTAGAAACCTTTCCGGTTAAAAGCAAAAAGCCTCGAAACCGTCCCTAATCAAAAATTTAATGCTACCACTCACACCCGCCAGTTTACACCCACCCATGCACGCAATACCCTACTGTGACCCAACACAACAACATGGAATTTCCCTTTGCAACGTTGCCATGGATTCAACCAGCAAGTGCATAGTTGCACCGGCAACGTTGCGGCCACACAGCCGTTTTGCCTCACTGGGCCTTTTTTCGGAGAACCCAGAACGGGCATTTGATCGGAGCCATAATGCCCCTGTTGCCAAATCTCCCCCAGAAAAACAAACTATTTTCCATTTTCTTTCATCTCTAAGAAAAATCTCCATAATTTGCATAATGAAGATGCAACAAAAGCTCTTGAAACTGGCACGATAATGCTGCCTTTAATGAAACCGGATTGACAAAGACCGTTACCGGTTATGCATTTTTCGGCCATAAGCGACGTTGCCAAATTCACGCGGGGCTTCCGGGCAAATTTCTAAAACAGCCATAAATTCTAAGGCAACCTCGATACAATTTAAAATTAATGGGCTCCGATGTTACCAGTGGTTTTTTTCTAGACAGTAATTAGTACCTGTCGAGTACTAATTTTTCAAAATGCTCTTTCCGAATTAAATTTCGTCATGTGAGTGCACGAGGTGACACAAAAATAATATCAGGTCTCATTGCGCCAAAGAAATTGTACCAAGATCGGACCCATCAAGTTTGATATGGGTAGATTATGTGACACTTGCAGTGTCAACCCTCGTCGTCTTTTGGCGGGGGTTGGACCGAAAGGTCGGCCCCGAAATTATCGAATTCTATATACCTGTGAAAGTCTTAATTCGAAGGGTTTCTGGCAAGGTTTAATGCTAATTCGGTGGAAAATTGGGGAGAAATTCGATTTTCCTTTTAGAAATAGAAATTAGAGAATATTAGATGAGTTTCATAATATACATATGGAAATAATATGTAAAAAGAACTTTCTGGACTATAGAACTTTCTGTTGCACGTGCTCAAAACTTCCAATATGGCACTGATTAAAACCAGTCAAAACATGAATTTCCTATCGGTTTCAATGAATTTCCAATTCCAAATACAAATCCAACTCTGTTTACGTTACAAAAGAATTGTTACTTCTCCAACTTTTACTCAGAATGTATTTGTGCCAACAAAGAGAAAATAGGAAAAAAACATGTTTCCGTTTTCGGCGGAACCGTATAATTTATGGCTAATTTCAAGGAAATTATTATTGCAGTGCAAACCCGACGTCCAAAAGAGGCCCAAACGTTGCAAGACACCAATGAAGACAAAAAGATAGTTTTCAAACAAAATCTGTGCCTAAAGCCTCCAGAAAGAAGCCAAAACACTGTTTTTAAGTTAATTTTTTTGTGGACCCGAGGTGTACTATTCATTTCTACTTTTTTCAGAGTCAGGAGCAAAAAGGCCTAGTGCCTTTTCGGCGTTTTTCAACTAGCTATTCAATTATAAAGCACAATGGTACCTGCGGCCGAAAGTATTGAAAAAAAACATTAAGCCTTCTTACTTTACTGCAGAACCCCTTGGGTCACACTGGGAGTAAAAACACATTTCTTGCTAGATGCCAAGATCTTCATACGATTAATGTATATGCTCCTTATTTGAAGACTTACAAAAATGTCTTAGAATAGAGAATTAGAGGAGAATTTTACTTAAGAAATGAGTTTTGAAATCTGTGGTGCGGGTAACATTGGACCAATAATAGATTCCTCCATTAAAAAAAGTATGAAAATAAGCCCAAAATCAAGGAAAATATATCGTGAAATAAGTCACGAGGTTATGAATTTTCGATGCTTCTCTCTTTGAGGGGGAGGCAAATACGTCGGCACATAAATCTCATGTTCAAGACGCGGTTGCGTGGCAAGTTTCCAACGAATTGGAAGAACAAGAGCGTTTAGCCAGCCATGTACCTCCGGTTTGGTTCGAAGCGCGAAATTTATGATAAATTTCTTGGGAACGAAGGAATCGCTGGAAACGGGGATTTGGCATTTGTTCTGGAAACGAGACCGAAGGCCTCTTGGACCGGTTCCCACTGTGAGCATCCGATGCCAAAACTAACGGGATAACGTTTAATGAAGATGCTTTAGACGGATATTTGGGTCGGTCAAAAGTCGCGTTGGCAAAGTGCAGGGATGGGGAATAATTCCTAATTGTATGAAATTTAGGAATAGTTGTAAGCAAAGTAATATAGAAAACCTGATATTACGTTACTATATTCAAGGTGTTTATGAATTGAATTTTTTCAGCTGTATATGTCCTTAATTGCTGACTTTCCAGTCAAATTTTCAATGTTTCGACAATTCTACAAGGTTTTCAGTCGGCAAACCTCAATGACTAAATCTTATATAATCGATGGAGCTCCAATTTTCTCCTCAACCTATTGTGAACTATAGCCTCTGGGTATATATGTCATACACGAAAGTCTAATTTCAGGGGTTCT
Source organism: Euwallacea similis (assembly GCF_039881205.1). Classification (NCBI taxonomy): domain Eukaryota; kingdom Metazoa; phylum Arthropoda; class Insecta; order Coleoptera; family Curculionidae; genus Euwallacea; species Euwallacea similis. The sequence continues at coordinate 2,617,725 of NC_089631.1, forward strand.
GATCCATAAACGCCCAAATCGTCCCTTTTCCAACAACTTCCCACTAAATTAAACCTCTATCTTGGAAAATGCACACTCAAAACGCGGAAAAAGATCCTTAAAACTGCCTTCAATGCTACATTTGCTGGGCCAGGCATATTGAAATGATAAGTCGCAACGTCGGTTCCTCAAGCTAGCGTATCGTTAAGAGTACTGTTAATTCGATTTTACGATTATTACTCGATTTTCATTATTATCTTATCTTTTTTAATACATAATTTCAATTTTCAACTGTTTTCGAAATATTGACATTTCACATATGACACTCTTTAAACTTCATAACGGATTAACGCAGAGTCATCCACATAAATAAATATGTGGTTGGAGTGTAGTCAAAAGGATTCTTTGTTGCTATCGCTGGTTCTCTATCTTTTCCTCCTAATAGAAAAAACACACTTTTCACCTAGATATGTAATCTACCAGTGCGATTTTCTTATTTTGTAAGCTCTTCAAAAACCTGTACTTCATCCTTTTTCCAGCAACAACATTTGAAGGCAAATAAGCAACTGACTGAACCAACAAGGACCAGCCTTCCACTTTCCATTCGAGTCCAAGGCACTCGCAAAGTAAGACGGAGATGGAGAATGACAAACAAAAACACTTCACATTCAACATTTTGCCCTACTCCATCCTATATCTGTCTCTGTTCCTTTGAACTAACTGCCCCTGCGGGAGGCCTGTATTGCGCGGCAACGTTGCAATACATGCGGGCCCCTGAGGGCATCGGCAACCGCGCACGCCCCTTTTGGGTTTGCCCAGCGTGGTATTCACTGCGCAGTTGCCGCACTATCTATAAGTCCTGGGAATTATGCCTTAAAGGGGACCTACCAGATTCTTACAAAGAAGGTAGTCGCAGAGGAATTCCTATTACAGTAGATCATAATTTTTAAGCGAATGAAAAAATGGTCCTTATTTAATGATATTTTTAACCTTGTTTTTTTTTTTGTAAAAATCGAAAATGGAAATTTATCTTCGACGGTGCGGCCAGTGGAGCCGGTTCTTGTTTTATGGCGATTCTCAGATAGGCAACTCTAGTTCTATATAACTGTAGTTTGTAAGGCCCCCCGGGTATATGTGGGTTTTGTTTTACTATTCAATAGGTCTTTTAAAAATTTACCTATATTTTAGCAATGACACTCTCGAATTTTTAATTAGTACACTATTTTAGGCTTCATCAATATTTTATAAAACGTTAATTAAACCGAACTAAATTTAAATTTTAATGGAGCACATTTCAGAGACATTTCTGCGCATTTTATGCGGATCTACCACTGGCACGGAAAAGTCGAAAAATAAAGCCATTTAGCCGGCATAAACTGAATGAATTATTGTTTGTTATATTAGTTATTGCCCAGCAAAATTCGTTCTAAATTATTTTATTCCACTGATGGCAGCTATTGTATGGAAAACATTAAATATGAAGGATGCTTTTGAATGTCTCCACGTAAATTGTTCGTAAAAATGAATGCCTGAGTTGTAAACTGTGTATTAATATGAGCCGACTTAATTTTCCGTAGCTGGATTATGTATTTAGAACGAAGAACTTTGGCAATACAAACAAACGTTAACCAGTACAAGAGCTTAAATCCAACATCCTGCAAAATGTCCATCGATATCGCATCGAAAACTTGAAACTCCCCTTATCAAATATCTGAAAATCCTTCACGAAATCCCAAATTAGGTCATGATAGCAATGGACTATCTACTATTATAATAAAATATTACATGACTGTTTACTCATTATCTCCGTATTCTAATCCGACATTCATTATTATCTATAAATATATATTTTTTAAACTGAGTCACTTGAAGTTCGAAGATAAAACGTGATTTTTACCGTCTAAGCGCAGTGAGATTAGTCGTGAAGAAGCTGCGTTTCACACGTTGGTCTCGTGTTCAATATACTAATTACGCAGGGAAACATATTAATAATAAACCAAACAAAATTGTGAGAAAAAGGTATTTGTTTACGTTTATGCCACACATGAAATACTACTTTTTTGTACTTGGGTAAACACGATCTTAATTAAATTTGACCAATTAGCTGAGTCCCTCTAAAATCCTCAGGACGTTGATCTATTCTTATTCCTCATCCTTCTGGGTATTGTTATGGAAAAACGTGATTGTAACAAAGGAGCAAGCAGACATCATACGATAGAAAAAATGTCGACCTTGTTGTTGTTTACATTATTTACAACATATTTAGCGAGGGATATATCGCTGGCGAAACGTCCGTACACCAAAATACCTAGGAAATGCCTTAATATACCTCAAAACACCTCGAATTGGCTTGAAAATACGTCGGAAATACCACGAAATACCTTGGGTGTGTATACCAAAATACCTTGCCGATTTGCCGTCGGTCTATAGGTTTTCGTGACGGGTCGGTCTAAAACCTCAAAACATTACCTTGGAAATACCTTGAAAAGACTTCGGAAATGCCTCGAAATACCTCGAGCATGTACTCCAAAATACCTCACCGATTTACCCTCGGCTTGCAGGTTTCGTGACAGGCCGGTCTAAAGTCTGCCGCATAATTAGGGCAATTTGGGATGCGATTAAATGGTATAACGCGAACACTGACACTCCTCCATGTGAGCCAGTCCTCACTAATCTAATAATTACATCACAGGCAACAGTTTTCGTTTTACTCTTAAATTTTCTGAGCCACTGAACTGTCGAATTTCCATTAAAATCACAGAACAAAAACTCGCCTCTGCGCCATAAAAAAATTCACATGACGGTTTTATGACACGCAAACTACAATTATTATTATTGCGTTTTCCACCCAACTGGGTCAAATAATAATTTCGCATAATAACACTTTTTCCATATAACATCAACATTAAAACAATCATGTGCCGGCAACAGCGCCATAAAGGACTGACCTAGCTGGCAGAACAACGGAGCCCGTAGCGGCGTTGCCGCACCGCGCGTTGTTGTGTTCCACAGGAAGCTTGTTTTGTTTTTATCTTCAACGTTGCGCTGTTGCCGGTTGCAGCGGCGTTGCCGCACATGCAGGCCTTGAGAGATAAATTTACGTTTTATGCCGGGCGGCAGCAGCAAGATGATTCTGCAAATGCACACATTTTACCGAACTAGAATCTGAGGATTGTTTATTGTTGCCGGTGAGCAAAGGCAAAGCGACCGTGTCCTAGGGGGTCTATTGTTTGAGGTTGTGGTGCGTGAGGTGTTCTTAAGGTGTGTTTAAGGCGAGAAAAAGTTGACCTTTTGCTCGTGAAGGTATTCGATTTTCAAACGATTAGTAAATTCTCTATGCGTTTGGAGCGGATTGTTCACTTTTGTTTGGGAATAGCGCCTCATACGCAAGTAGGGATTGTTGAAGCGCACTATTCTCAGTTAAAACTAACCAAGAATAACTTAACTAAGGGCTCGAAACATAGCCGTTAGTGTCAAGCGAACGGTGGCAAAGGTGTCACCATCTTCAGAAGCAAAAAATCAAGAAAAAAACGAAAAATAACAAAACTAAAGTACGGAATGTCAGTAACGTGAATTGCATGGTGTGTAAGCGATCGGTATTTCATCATTACACCTAATTCAACCTGTCTTATGTATAATTTTATTATCTCTGATGATGATTACTCTAAGTGGTATTTGTTAGTATATTTACTTTCTTTTTATATGTCCGAGGTTGATCTCATGCTCAAGCTTAACTAACCAAGTGTTATCCATGCTTACTGAACAAGAGCCCACACATCGATTTTTATTAAGTAAATTATATGCACTTTCTTTGATTTTATGCTTATTTGATAATGATCGATTAGTTTCATTTAAATTTCTGACCTTTGTCAAAGGCATACTATATATATGTTTGGCCTATGAAATTCTCTGTTTCGTATCATTCAATTTTGGTATTCTTTAATTCTCCTTTTAAAAGGTCTAGAAGTTTCGCCAATATAAAACTCACATTCACAAGGAATTTCATACATGATGCTTTTTATGGGTTTATTTCCGTTCTGTGGGTTTGTTTTGGTGAGTTTTGAACGTAGTATGTTCTCAAAGCTATTTAACATCAAATTTAATTCTTTTTTTACGACTTTTTGATACTTTTTCAAATGAGCCCATAGGTCAATATGCATAGGTCAATAATAATCATATACACGTCATCTACAGATTTTTTCACTTAGTATTCATAAGGTCAAATGAGAGTAAATGTTTGATTTGAGTGGTTTTTAAGAAAACAATTACTTTTCCCTTTCAAAGTTTCTAAGGCGTATTCACAGAGGAATACTTTCCATGGACTATTCAATGGGTAATTCCTGAAAAGCATGCCCACCTATCTTGCACGGTCATAGAAATTAGAGAAGCTGAAATCTTATTTTTACTGTGTGAGATAAGAGATAGAAATGTACATTTTTCTGTGGTAGAAACCAGGCAAGTTGTTTATAGACAAGATTTTGGTGATTAATTTTTGCAAAATTTCAGAATTTGGAGTCTAATTCAGCGAGCGTGTCAGTAACTTTCAATGAAACCCGGCTAAAATAAACCCAAGTCGAAAGAAACACGTAACTGCGTTGGGCAGGTTTAACTCGATTTGGACATCCCGAGTGATCTAAGAAAAATTGTAAACCCACAAAAACATTACTTGGAAAACTATCCTCTTCTGGGTACCGAAAGCGTGGGATTCTCTCGTACTGCAGTTTTTCTAAATAAGCCCCTTGTCCCCACGCCTTTATTACACCTGAGAGAGCTGAAACAAACTTGAAGACAATGCCTTTGAATGTACCTCTGCTACAACAATAATAATTCAAAATAAAACTGCAGACAAGACAATTACGCCGACCTCATTTATCCGGTGTCCCCTCTACCGGGTTAGTCGCTCCTCTTTGTTTCCTGACGCCGTTCCCGACCATTAATCTTCCGGACAAATGAAGGAAGTTTTTAAGGAAATGTCAACCATTATGGTCTGATTCACCACAACCACCTTTTCAACCTGAAGACTGAAAAGTCTGAATTTTAAATGAGAATGGTTCTCCTGTAGGTATAAATGACAATGACAGTTGTTGAATTTGACACATGAGTGAGATTAGAAATTTGACAAATTTTATTAAACATGTACTAAATTTCTGAATATTTCGCTGAATGAGTGAGGTTAGAACAAATTACCTTTGGCATTTACAGAATTTTTAGCCTCACTCATGTGTCACACACGCCCTTGTTACCATCAATTATTTATACATATGCTTTTCCAGCCGGCTCAAATTTTTAATACTATAGGCAAATTTTTAGACCGAAACCCTGAATTCTTATGGAAATCACAAAACAAACTGACTCGGCATGTATGCAATAAAAAATGATAAGGCTATTTGACTGCGTGCCATCCGAAAATAAATCGGGCCTTTGTCATTGCGAAAATCCGACCAGATGATAAGCCCACGAGATAGCGTGCTCCAGTGGCGCAGGAACGTGGGAGGGCAATAATGGTTTTTTGCTTTAGAACACGGCGTGGCAAGTTACCAGAACAACAATAACGCATGGTACATAAAGTCATAACTATGTGGCATCGTTGAATTCACTTACGTGAGTTGGGTGGAGGCAATCGGATTAGTCTTACCTGAAAAGAAAAATTAAACATTAATAATTGTGACTTTATGATACTCCCAGTGGACTTTAAAATTAGCTATGAAATTTTTATATTTAGAACAACACAACGATTAATTGCCCCTTTTTGCATATTTTAAATGTTAGTGAAGGAAAACAAATATTTAAATGTAAAAAATTATGTGAATGGAAAATGAGAGTCGAGAAAAGACTAGGAAGGTGCAAAGATTGATAAGAAATTCAGTACTTGATGTTATCTCTTCCCTTATATCCTCACGACTGTTAGAAATCGACTCAAAGTTCCTAAAAACACCAAGATTTAAACTTGTTTGAGAGTTCAATATTCAGGAAAAATGTATGACTTTATACGCTACTGGAGACTCTCCTCTCAATACATAATTTTTAAAAATCTCTACAAGTCTCAAAATATCCCTGAAAGTCTCATGAGCGATAAATGAGAACTTGAGAAAAAGCACCTAAAAAAGCAAATTCTCTGTCCGTCATTCTTTCATCTTCTGCTTATACTTAATTAATTCTCTTGTTCTCAAATATGTGTTTTTGCTTTCTCTTAAAATCAAACCTTTCTGGAAACCTAATGTTTGTTGCAAGTTTTTACCGTTCAAACATTCGTTTGTCACCACTGTGAGTCATCAAATAATATTATCCAGCTCCGCCTAACCGGCGCAATATAATTATCTTTGTTTATTACTTGATCTAAGACGAAGACGAAAAATATAACTTTGATACTAGCCAAGTAGTAGTAGTAGGCCCCGAATATAATTGACACATACTTTACAACGTTATATCGTAATTTAAAAACGTGTATTAGAAAAGGACGATTATATGCTACGCAGTGTTAAGAATTCGATTTCAGTCAAAGGCGACACAAACAGTGGTAACACATGGGCGTTTAAACGATCAAAATTAGTTTTTTTAATTTTTATAAATTTAAATTGTTGGTTTTTTGGGTAATTTATACAATTCGTATCCATAACTATACTAAACTAACACACAATTCTCTTTTAATGACTCATAATGTCAATTCAATAAGGCGCAAAGACCGTTTCCTCAAGGTAATAATTTTTCCCTATATAACGACCTCCCAGCAATATCCAAACCGACCATTTCAATACATCATTAATATTCCTACGTGACATTCGAACTATTATTGCACTGGTGCAATTTAGCATTAGTATCGCGAATAACCTATAGCCCAAGTTCGCTATTACGGGCGAAGTTACGAAACTCCCGGGAGACCGGGAGGAATTCCCGAGGAAATACCTTCACTTAACTTATTTCCACAAGGGCAACTCCCGAAATCGATACTTGGACGGAGTTGGAGAATTTATTTTAGAACGATGTTTTGCTGTTCAACGACGTTCAGACGTGGTTTTAACGATTTCGTCTAGCGCTGATGAGAAAAATGATTAAGGAGTTGTGAGTTTGGAAAGTTTGAGGGATCATTTGGGGGGTTGAGAAACGGGGTGGTTTCGAGTTTGAGGGCTGAGGAGTGGCACGATTTAATGGCAACGCATGAAGACTCACTTAAGTTTATAGGTATCGAGATAAGACATCTTTGAACATCATCAGACATATGGAAAAATATGGACATATCCAAGTGCAGTGCTATTATTAAATATTTGCAATTTTGAAGCATCGAAGTCCCTACGTGAACGATCCCTACTATCGATTTTTGATGATGAATTGACGAATTTTTCGTTGTCTATGAGCTACAATTTGTTTCTCTTTCTCTCTGTCTATCTGTTTGTCCTCCTCTTTTTCTTTCTTCAGTAGCTGCTCTTTTCATGAACAATGTGAACAGGGTTCGTACTTATCAATTTGGGACAAAAATTACATATTTTGTAAAAATGAAAGCTTTTCATTAATAGACGCAAAATTGAGGAATTTTGAGTTTTCTGCTATCCGTTACAGTATTTGTAGAATATCTCTGCTTTTGGGTACGGAACTGTTACTCCACAAATCGAAACAAGGATGACACATTTTGTAGAGAAAACTCGGAAATTTCTAAAACGACGTGGAGTTGAGGAATTTAGAAGTTCTGGTTTCTATGAGTATAAGCAACAATATCTAAGTTCTCCCAAATATGTACTACATATCTTTTTGCTTACCACTTTGAGTTGGGCTTTGGTGCGACCTTGTCCCTCCTCCAATTGAGGCATAAATGACATATTTTATATATACTTAGACTATCTTACTTACTAGACTTCTCTTTCAAGATCACAAAAAAAATCATCCCTCCTTTTTGGTTTCTAACTAAACATGATAAATACCTCCATAAAACGAAATTAGTGGACTTGTTCATGGAAAAGAGAGTATAAACGAAAACTATCCAGCCAAATGGCTGCCATAACCAGATGAGTAAGCGCTCTATTTATGTAAATAGTTTTCAAAATTGCCTTCCCTATAGTTTCTATATTGGTTTCGCTCGGTTTGTTTGCTTGTTCGTTAAATTAGTTTCCGGAATCATATCTTTGTCCCTAAAGCCGGCGCCATACGATGCGTCGAACGTTTGACCCAACGTTCGGTCCAATGTTCGACAGAATTCATATTCAGAATTCGGTACATTAGCTGTGAACAAACGTTTCGACTACATAATGAGGCGAACGCCTGACTTAGCACTGCAAGGAATAGCTAGAAGAGCCAATGTTCGTTTATCAGCGTCAGTGTCGGCTTTACACAACTAACAAAGGCAAAATAAAAATAGAAGTAAATGATATAACGTCTACTGGCATTGCTGGTGGCGTAGTAGTTTTGTCAAGCACAATATTATTAGAAACAAAACAGAAAATGAAATGAATTGCCAGGAAAAGGGTCGAAGTCGCACCCACCATTAGCAACTTCACAACTGAACACCATCGAACATCTAGAGCGTCGCTTCAAACGTTTGAAAAATCTTTTGACTCAGGTCAAAAATGCCGACATGAGTGTATTCGTCCCGAACATGGCGAGTTTCAAACGTTCGCCACATGAAGTTCGCGGTACCCGGCCCCACTACGTCACCAGTAACCACATGTTGAACATTTGAAAGTGTTTAAAGCATCATCTGGAATTGGCTGCTCAAGGAGAAAAAATGGAACTTGGTCACTTTAAGGAGAAGAATATTGCCGATTTACTACCCGCAAGATTTAGAGGGCGATATTTTCACCCTTGATGTTTGTTTTTCCGTAAAAAAATCTTGCGAAATACTTGTCTACGTTGAAAGAGTGTCTGGATACCTCCAGGAAGCTTATGTCTAAAAATAATCCAGAAAATCGATATTTTATTTCCGAACGCTGGAAAGTAGTACAGGTAACGCAAATATTTATGTTAAATACGTAGCTACTTGCACCTGACTTATTACATTTCTCAATTTATAAAATAAAATTATAATTTTTTTTGACAATTGAGTGAGGTTAGAAACGTCTAATCAGACGTTTATAAAAATTCTAACCTCACCCATTTGACAAATTCTACTACCGTCACCGTCAGATACATTGAAACCACAACTAGAATATTAGGAAAATTAGGCAACCAGAAAAAAAGGAAATCAAAATCAAACCAAAAAACCTAATATATTCCTTTGTTGTTAAATAACTAATGTTTTTTGGTCATAAAATTAGATTACGATGGTATTAAAAAAAAGTACGTTAAATAATGAAATAAAAAAATGAAAAGTGATTCAAATAAGTATTTCAAAGGCACGCAAGTTTTAGGGACTCATCATATATTCAAGAGTAAAACAAAATTCACAACCAAATTTTGGTATCTGATAACGTGTAATCGCATCCCATATCCACAATAGAAGCATTATAGAATATGTCTGAGTGCGTATTAGTAACAAACACACATTTGTTGGTGGTTGGAGTTGTGTCTATTAATTTGTATTCCTTTTCTACCGATTCTGAATAACTATGTGTAATTTTTGTACGTTAAGACTTTGGTAAAACAAGGCGAATTATACATCTATTTGCCCACTTTTTCATCCGAAAGAAGTCCAACTTTTTGGCTATTCAACTCGCTGAAAACACCTGACCTATTTTTTTATTTAGAAGTTACTTTGGTTTCTTTTCCCAGCTTGGGCAAAAGGCAAACAAATATAAGTAATCTTTCCCTGCCGAAGTCAGAGCATTAACAATTTTCAACTTCATTACAAGTCAAAACTTGGTCATATTGACCTAAATTGCTAATTGGAACATGCTTCGGTTCACTTATTTCATGGCCCCAAGAGATGTCTTTTATACCATGAAACAATAATGAACTTAATTCAATTTCTGGAAAAAACTCTGAATTTGTTCTTTTTTTTGAAAATTAGCTAACTAACTTTCAGATTTGGGATCGTCCTGACAGCATTGAGAACCAGACCACCAGACCTCGTGTAGGCGTCCCACTTTTCATCCTCAACGTAATACAATTTAACAGACGCTCCTAACAACTCACAAAACCGATATTTCTGCTTTATTTTTAAACAAGATAAATTATTCAACATGAGGCAAAAGACAGGTAATCCTTGAAGCCGATTTTTAATATTAATTATATTGGATTACCTCAAGACGACACAAGCTGGTCAGATCTACTTCTAAGCGAGTTTTCAACTACTATGTGAGGTGAGGATAGCTTTATAATGTTTCGCAATAATATACTCATCTTTTGATCGTGCTAAGACTCGGAAATCGATAAGAAATAAAGCGATAAGAAAGTCTCTAGAAAGCTTGCAGTTTACGTTGCGGTCAATTCAGCGGACGCTATATGTCTTGATTATTCTGTTTACAGGCAGTTTATCCAATAGTCCTTTTAGGAAGAGTTTTCCCCACAACTTAACTAATGATCCTGCGAAAATCAAACGTTAAAATTTATTGGTGACGGTGCATTATTGCACATTAATGCGCAATTTGCACGGGCATCAAGCATCCTCTCAAAACAACTATAAATTTCCTACATGTACTTAATTGTTGTAATGGGAATTTCATTAATTTGGAACCGTTTGTTCTGCCTCTCCGATGTTAAATTTCCCGGTTAATCGCTCTCAACAACCATTAATTTCGGGGCGTTATGCCCAAAATATTTATTTAACCAATCAAGTGTTTTAGGAGCTCTTCCAGAAGTCACATCTCAAGTGGCACACCTCAATGTGAGAAGATCGATTTCACCCAATCACAAAGAGAATGAATAAATTCTCTTGAGCACATTTCACAGAAGATTCGCGGTAATTTAAACATTACCTGCTGTATCAATAAAACTGGGTTTACAGTTTCATAAATTTAGCAACAAACAGGGAGGTCAATAAATCGCTTTATAGTGCGAAATGTATACGACTAGGCCATCTCTATACAAGAGAACGGCATAAAATGGGCATGTTCCGTTCGGACATGCACAATGTATTGTGTCAGATACCGATAATTCATCGAATTGTTTACTTGTCCATGTTGTGCACGGTCAATAAATGACAATTTAAATTTTCAAGTGTCTGCGACTTCCAATAATTCAAAACGTCAAGCGCAAGATTTGCATAGAGTTGAATTGGAAGACTCCATTTAAATGGAAGCGAATAGATACCAGCATTTAATAGGATATGACAGAGTTAAAAATGGGGCAATAACCTATAAGGGCCAAATTTATGACTCGATGATAATTTTATCACAGGATAGTTTCTTTAGTTACTACTGAAACAACCCATGACATGACAAGGCTCCGTTTCAGTTTCAAGTTAACGAAGAGTTTATGTTCCGGCTAAAGATAGCATAGCTGCAATAATTTAGATCTTAATTGATTTTAGCGAAAAAATGACAATTTTTTTAATTTTTACAACTGGGTTTTCCCATCTTTAGCGGTTGGCACCTTCGAAACCCAAAGAACCTGAAAGCAACCTGAACTAACCTGACTTCATGTAACTTCTATGATTTTTGAAGGGCTTCTAGTCAGTTCTACTTGACGCCCTTTTTTCAATTATTCTCGAACTTTTTTTTGTCGCTTTTTCTGAGATTCATCTAGTATCCAGTGTACTTTCCAAATACACAGAATGAATTTCCTACATGACGCTAATTTACGAATAATTGAATCCATTGATATTTGACACTTCTGCGACTGCGCCTGGTCCAGTGCATTTCCAAAGTTAGAATATTAGTGAAATTCAATAACGAATTAGGGGATCTAAAAGTGCGACAAAAATGCTGAGTAATGCTGTTATTTTTTATTTATTAATGTTAATGGGGGCAACTTTAATGGAACATTTTATTGGAAATTAAATGAAAAATGATACCGAAGCTAGAAATAGATGTATATTTAGGAGTGACATCGATAGGATTTAGTGCACTCGACAACGCCCAGAATTAATGATTTACTCGGACTTACATGACAAGAATTTTTAATGATAATTTGTTCTTCCCGCGTTTTCTGCTGTCACCTAAAATTCCCCGAACATTTCCAGGGTGTGCACACAGCAGCAATAATTTTGTACCTATTTTAACCGAAATTTTAAAGTACAAATTCTGAATAATTATATCTCCCCATACATAATCATTCAGAGTTTTCGGTGCTAGTACACGCACCATACAATTACCATGTCTCCCATCACCCACCAGCCCCCATGTACCATATGCATACAGAAAGTTCAGCCTGAATCGTTGATTACTGAAATTAACGCTTGTTCAAGGCGCAAGGTCAGTACCCTTCAAGAAAATGTCTTTTTCTCGACAGTACCGACACTTGGTCACGACAGAGCTAGCATATGTGCGGTGAAAGTTAATAAGTTTATGGGAAAAAAACTGTAGGCAGTTTTGGCTCGTTTCACTTGAACTTCAAGATATAAGGAAAATGTGAAATTCTAATTTGCAGATTCAGCAGTTAAATGGAGAAGGATGATAACATGTGTACCTATAAATATCGCAGGGTTAGTTGAATGCCATATATTATTTAAAGTTTTAATGGACACCCAGGATGACTTAATGAAAATTTAACTACTCCAAGTTTTAAAATAGCAGCTCACAATGGGTATTAATTATTGCATAGAGAACGTCAAAAACTTTAATTAAGCCAATTTAAAAATATCCACTTGCAGGCCCGACCACACGTGATTGTCTCAAGTCGAAATAACTATTTTTAAATGTTGTTTTGATTGCTCTTTCAGAAAATCGAAAATAGACTTTTCCTCAGTTTTTTCTAGTCTAAGTTTAGATCACTGAGAAATCTACCACAGCCACTATTAATATCATTGTTATATCCAGAATGTGTTAATATCTTGGAACGGTGAGTGAGACAAATGGAGCCATTTCAGATTTGTTACATAACAAAAGCGATATTTTTTTACGTTTTTCCAAACAGAATACAAAACAACAATAGAACTGAATTTGAGAGAAAATTAGCAAACTTTTTCAAGAACGGGCCGAATTTAGAACTTTTGTGCCCGGGCCAACTCTTGGTTGCTGCGAATATTAATGGTACCCAGAGATAAATTAAAATTTTATTTATTCCTGCTGAATACTTTTTAGCATTTCGTCCGGGATACATGGCCAAGTTCCTAATGAACCGTCAAATCAAGATTGATGATTCTGCATGAAATTGGGACTATGCAAAAATCGAACAATGCATCTCGATTCACGTTCAAGAACGTTTGATTTGGATTAGTCGAACCAGGATCTCCCACTGATTTTGATTTCAATGGAAATGCCTATCAAACTATTGCGATAAATTGAAGAATTTTGCTGGGTAAAATTTGGTAGTACAGACACAGTTCACAGGATTTGAGTACATTTAATTCTAAATTATGGACTTAGTATTATACAGTTTTTAGACTAGAATTCCACGTCAGTTCATTTATACTTGGTGCGTACGTGAATGAATAATTATCATGGTACCTACGTTTGCTTTTTTAATAGTCATGTGATCTATTCAAAGATCAAGGACGGGTCTGCTTGAATTAATTCGCCTACGGTATATATTGAAGAGCTTTTACTCAAACAATATTAATCACTGTTGAATTGAGGCATGAGGAAATTCAAATGTTTGTGAATAAAACATCTGGTGAAGAACATAATCAAATACCGTAAATTTCGATGACACACCATGCACTAAAATAAAAAGATAAGTACTCAATAAATTAAGTAAACTGGCGAGTCATCAGGAGGAGTCACCTCAGTATATTTATTAGGCATGGAAATGACTGAAAATAAATTTTTTAAAGTTTTTTTATTGCTGGTTATTGTCTGGGTCACCGAAAAACATGGAGCAAAGGGAATGATTAGGTCGCACTATTTTAGCATCTTTGTAATATATAACCTACGAAGAAAGCATATTTCTTGCACCAGAGAACTCGACTGGTCTTGAGAACATTATTAGTGGTGTTTTCGACAGCGGAGCAACTAACATTTTTGGCTTTTCTAATAGAATATTCAAAAAATCTTAAAATATAGATTATCGGAGTGTTTTTGCCACATCGCTAAATAAATTTTTTAAATTGGGAACGTTTCCAGATAGACTCAAATTAGGTCCTGTTAAACCCGTGTTCATAAACTGGGATAAGACAGTCATTAGTAATTACAGGCCCAAATTACTCATCTAATAACTTCAAACACTATAGAGTCAGTTCAGGCGAACAAACTAAAAAAAATGTATCGATCGGCAAAAGCTTACAGGGACGTCCCAGTAGGATTTCAAATGAGGACTATCTCTTAGAGATAGAAAGAGATATCCATAGCAATCCACAGTTTTGACTATTGATTAACCATTGGGGATGAACGATCATTAAATAGGAAGACAAGCCTCAAAACGAATTCAATACTCCATGAAAACTTGATAATATTTTATACTGTAGAGGGAGCTAAGTCAAGGGCAAGGGGTAAGTTACTGGATAGATAGATGACCAAGAGTATTCTCCATTGTTTTATTTAAAAAAGAGATATATACAGGTAACTCATGAAATGTTCGTTTTTTTCTCTATTCATTTATCTTTTTCACATGTTTGAACATGGGGAAAGTATTTAAGGCTATAGAGAAAACCTTAAAATAAAATTTCCATAGTCTTCTGAATCACATTAATAAAGTAAAAAAATTTTATTTTACTGAGAAATTACTATTTGCTGTTTCAGTAAAACATATTATGAAATTGCTATTTCTCACTGCATGCCTGCCTAATTGTGACTATTCTTTTATAAGGAATATTCTGTAGGCAGTGCTGTTTACTGCTCATTTTATTGTACTCACTACTACACCCCTTGGTAAAACTGAAAAAGGGATGGGGGAGCTTTAAGGCCTTGTTTTTTTTATGGGTATTGAGAATTCATCCTCAAATAGGGAAACAGGGCTGGAATCGAATTTAATACTTCATGGAATCTTGGTAATATTCTACAATGCAGAGAAGGCTGAGTCGAGAGTCAGGGGTATGTAACTGGATAAGTAAGTGAATAAGCGTATTCTTTATTTATTTTCTTTTTATTAGAAAAAGAGGAACCTATAAATGGGCTATGGAATTTTGAATTGTTTCTCTAGACATTTATCTTTTTTCCAGGTTTGCACGACATAGAAGAAATGTGAAAGTCAAATTTCCATGATCTACTGCGTCGGAATAGTGAAGTACAAATCGGAATTTTACTGTGAAATTGCTATCCGTCGCATGGCTAAAACGTACGATGAACGAAAACCTCAGAAAATACGCATTGCTTTTAGTTAATAAAGAGGCAAAGTTAAATTAATTTTATACTAAAAAAGTGTTCGCAACTTTCGGGCAAATTTTGCCTGGTCATCAAGGAAACGGACGCGATTGTCTTATGAAATAAATGAAACAAAACTACGCTGCCATATGCCCATTTTCGTTGTGCAATATAATCAATACAGCTTGCGTTAAAACGCCAGCAAAATCGTACTTTCGACGTTAAAATGAGTATCTACTAGTGTTCAGAAAGCTCTACTTGAAAGAATTGTGTATAAAAGGCTTACCTAATGGTTGGTGGTTGTCTCGGAGGATAGGACATGTTATTAGTCTGTATAGGCCCATGATCTAATCTCATGGAGCGTACTTCCATAGCATACACATTGAACACAATTTCTCCACGAGACTTCACATCACTGCGCGTAAATGCGTCACAAACACATTTCCATTAATCTCCAGTTTGAAAACCGCCAGATGCCAGATGGGAAGTTCAAACTTGCCTCGCTTCGGACTGCATGCTTTCCCAAAGTGGCACAACGCCGCTTCGAGTTTAAACTTGTTTGGAAACGAGAAAACGCGATTTTTCCGCAAATTCCCTGGACTGAAAAAACGTGTGGGGCCACGGAAAACGTGGTGAGCTATTAACCGTTATGCGCCGTTGGAGGGTCGATAACTAGCTGGACACTATTTCACCAAGTTTCTACGCAAAAATCCATCAAAAAATAGTTTTTTTCGCGTCTATTTTGGCGGGGAATTAATTTAAACACGAAAAATACAAATACTACATCCCGAAAAGCGCCATTTCGTCGACATCTTGGTTCAACTTCTACGTAAAACCATGAAACAGGTCCGGATCGATCTATCTTCTTTGGAGCAGGGGAGGACGCTTGCCGACAGAAAAGGACGGAGCATCAGCGTTGCCAATTCGGGTAAATTCCCCTGAAATTAATAACAAAGACTAGTTCAAAATTATTTCCAACATTAGAAACCCAATTAGGAAGTTCCCGTGCCGCCCAGCAAATACATATAAAACAATCCCGAATTTATTACGTGGAATCTTTCAATATTAAGCATCTTCATTTCCAAATTGGCACTTTGGCAACGATGCACGCCAAGCGTGCGTTAACGCGCTAGCTACGCCCTGCGCAAATTCATCCTATTGGAAATTCAGACGAAAATCTCCAATATTTTGCAATTTTAATGATGTCTCTGCCAAATCTACCTTCCAACATTTGCCTATCCTGATATTTTTGCAGATGTAAAATGGATATTTCAAAATAATAGCGCCGACTGCAAGAAGAAGATAGAGGGAACGTATGTCGAGGAACGGCTATCTGCCGCACAGTGGAAATGTGGAATCCAACGAGTAGGTTGTTCCATCTCTTTTCCGCAGGCTTGTCGAAACGGGGCTCAAGAGAGACGAAGCGACGACTGTTATTTTAAAGGGGATAGACCTAGAGGTTGTGCTTGAAATTACATTTCAGCTTTAAGACAATTTTTTGTTTTAACGTTTAAGCCGGACCTTGGAAATTTCGAAATTTGTGTCCAGAAAACGTTAATGAGTCGTAAGCATAACAAGTAACATTTACCTATAAGTAAAATTTGAAAGTCAAAGCATTTAATGTCAAGTAGAATCTATTAGTAGGTACAAGTTAATACTTTCCTTCACGTAAATAATCTTTCACTTATAAGTGGAATTCGTTTGATAATTTTGGAAACAAAAAGACCAATGGAAAAATAAGAAAGAAAATAAAAGATTCTTTAAGTATTTCAAAGGAAATTTCATATAATTTTTCGTTTTTTGTATGTGTCAGTTTTAAATCGATTTTTTCCCGTATCTGAACAGGTCTATTACGATTAATTAAATATAAAAAAATAGCGAGACAGAAAATAAAAAGGCTTTAAGTGGCTCAAAGCAAATTTTACATTGTTTTTCGATTTAAATGTTTCAGTATTAAATCTGTTTTTTCCACAACTGAACGAGTCTATTGTGACGAATTAAGTACAAAGACATAACGAAAAAAATGTTTAAGTATTTCAAAGGAAATTTCACATAATTTTTCGTTTTCCATATTTCAGTAAAATCGATGAGTTAAAATCAGTCGTAACAGTAATAATAGTGGCCGTGACGTTGACGAATAGCACTAATGAATAAATGTCCATATAAAATGTTTACAAATAACATTTGATGAGATCTCTCTCAAATATTGAATAGCCCTCACATTAAATGGAAAATTGAATAAACCCATTTTCCCAAAAATGCAAGAGAGTGTGTCCCATATCTTTGCGTTTTTAGATTTCCAAAAAATTCGGAGATGATCAATGTCATGTCCATTTACATCGCAAAAAACAGCGGAAATTCCTCGAAATCATTGAAGTGCTTGGAAATATTGTGTAAAACAAAGTAACACAATGCTGAACGATTTATTTTGTCAAAGAATAAACCTATTTTATGGCCGATAAAGGGAACCTTCTCCTCGGTTGTCTAAAGCATCTTTCAATGCCGGATTATTACAGGATTTGATCCGGTAATAATCTGACATTGAAGTAATTTTCTAGGGTACTCCGAGAACTCCTGTTTGGCGTCACCGTTGCCCATTATTCTCAGCCAGCTGCTCAGTTCAAGTGGGGTGAATATCACTGTTTCTTAAAATCCTGCTGTCATGAACGGACCCAGATAAACTCGTACTTGTAAATTCTTCTTATGAATTGCAGGTTGCTTGAAGACTTTTTTTTTCCCATTCATCGCAGTGAATTTGTGTTCTTCTACTAGCAGATGTTTGCAATCGATTGCTGCTTTGCCACCAAGGTCTATTTCTTTCTTCCAGGAGGAAACTTAATCTAGTTCGCAGCCTGGTCCACAATTTTAAGTGGCAGCATCAATTGTTCTGGAGGCTGTCTGAAAACTGCCTCCATTATCAGACGCACCCACTTGAAATCCCGGGTCACCCACATACCAAAGAAAACTTCCATTTTGTGTTTCTTCCTAAAAACATCACCTCGAATTCTTCGAATTTCTAGTAGAAATATTTCGCATGATCTTTCAACGTTTTCTTCTGTGAATTGACATAAACTTAAATCATCTTCCACCGCTTAAGAACGAATGTCCAATCTGGCAACAATGCGTGCCAGATTGATAATGTTTTACAGTGTTTAATATCTCAGAAATGTAGGCAAAAATAAAAAATAATTTTTGGATTCGATTTCATGTAAGTGCCTTAATAAAGAGTGAAGAAAAAAAGAAAATAAATACATCTTAGAGATGAAAAATGGACGTGTAAGAAAATAATCGATTGTGACATTGTTATAGACAGCATTTTTAATGAATCTCTTTAAGGCCTAGAAACTTTTTCGTTCATGAGACGTTCAGTTCTGTATCGATGTGTGTACGTTCTGTAATTCCATCCTTCAACATTATTAATCAACCAATCAGAAGTTTTTACAACCATCCAACCGTCTTTAACACGTTAATCAAATCAATTTAAAAATCCATAGAGAATTATATTGATGATTTCTGTCCTTTGAATTTTGCACCACTGGAAACACCTAAATTCCCAATGTTGCCAAATGTGCATACAATGTAAACGCAACTACTACAATGTAAACTCTCTTTTAGCTCTCCACAGGTAAGAAAACAGATGCAATGTACCAGGTACCACCTTTGCAGCAGCAAGTATCCAAAACCCAAAATATACCTACGTTATTACACATAACAGGTTCCTCCTTCGTCCTCGCCTCTCTCATGCAAACACTTGATTTTTAAACAGAGAAGAGATATCTTTATGCCGAGCAGGTACTTTTTGCTGAATCGCCGCGATCATAAAGGAATGAGGGGCCAGTTGGCTTGACCCGCATTTTAGAAAGCGCTCGTAATTTTTCGAGGAATGTCATTTCGGCCTGGGCTCACAAAAGGCGTCGAAAAAGTTGCATTATTCTTCATGAATGAGTAAGGATTCCCAAATGGATGATGGCGAAAAATATGGTGGCGTTTTTATTGGAAAGTGGTTCAAATAAAAGAGAAAAAAGCACGAATTTATTCCGGCACGATAAGTGAACTAAACATTTTTGCGAGCTTCCAACATTTCCTTCCGGGCTTTCTTCAACTCCAGGATGACTTCTTCGACACTTTTTACCAATGTGGAAGACCCGAGTCTGTCGAATATGTTTTTCCTCATTTGAGCTACTTCCTTGACCACACCTTCCATGAACTCTTGGGACTGATGCAGTAAGTGGAATTTGACGGTCAGTTCTCCTGTATTTACCGTGTGGGCCCCAAATTTACTTAACGAATTATCCTATAGGTATTTGGTGCAATAAAAATTTTAGAAAAACATTGCAAATGGCATATTCCTACTTGATGCGAGTTGGGTATACCAATCCAATCCACGTTGGTATAATTGCGACAATCTCCAATAAAAAAGCGCCTCATTTCATTTATAGGGCCGACACCAGTAAACCTCAAACACCTCAAATTATAATTAAATGTTCCGGATTGGGAAATAGGCAAGTTTACGTAACACAAGCCTTCCGTTCTATATCGGTCCCAAGAATCCTTTGATATCACTTCAAAGTAAATTGAAGGAGATTTGGTGTATTCTGCAAATTAATCGTCAGCCAGAGGGTTTATTTCAACTCTCCGAATAATTTTAATTAGGTTTATTACCAGTTCTTTCCAAATCCATAATGCTGTATTCTAAGTTAACTTCCATGCAATACCCGAAATGCACTAAACCATTGTCATAACTGGCTCTGCAAAAGTTAGTTCGCCCTTCTAACCTTTCTTCTGTCGAAGTAGACCATCCTTCCGGAAGATGGAAAGAATATTCCACGTACACATCTGGATATTCAAAGCGTCTTCCAGAACAAATTTCCATGAACACGAAAATGTAAAGTTTATTTTTAGGAGGAAGTTCAAAGGTGCTGTCCAGGTTTGGAGCTTTAGTGTCAGCCCTGAGGTTGTGAATCTAAAGTGTGTTATTATGAGGTATTTGACGCAATTGGAGCCCTCTTTAATTATGTATAAAGAAGCTAAGCGCTTCAAAATAACACACAAAGTTTACATAGTTTAGAGGGAAGCAATTACGCCATACCACAAACCACTTACTTTTTTAATTAAAGTTTTCTCGTTAGCTTCGATCGATTCTGGTATAATGTTGGAACAATTTTCTATGAAATAGCTAAACACTCTTTCTCTGTCGCCTTGTATTTTTAAAACGTAGGGGGTTGAATTTGTAAAGTCTGGGAATATTTGGAGCGTTTTACTTGCATGGTTGTATTTTAAGGTACAGAGCAGAATTTCATTTTTTACCCAAGTCTCCTCAATATAATCCCTGAAACACAATTTCCATTACTGATAAATTCATGAAATATTATTAAAATTATTTCCTACCCGAAATCCCCCATAACATACATAAATTCCCAGTGTTCTTTAATTATTGGGTATTGTATAGAGTTTCTAATACTGGTGACTAAATCGTATTCTTTTGAATTTGAGGAAGGTAAAGTTATGTTTAAATTATGAAGGGCTCGTTCGAGATAATTTACATTATTCTCTATAAGCTAAAAAATTACTTTTTAGCAGATAAACTTGGGGAATAATCAAGTAAGTTTGTTATGCCTGATTTTCCGGACAAAACTTATCATCATCGCAATAAGTAGACAATAAATTATTGTCATCTGCCCCAGATTCTTCCCATATAATCCTGTTATACTCTCGTTCTCTGTCAGTAAAGCAGTTTCTTTCATCGCTATAATACTCTTTCTGATTCCTGTTGAATAGTTTTTCCTGCCAGTAGAGTTCTTTCTCGATAAAGTACTGAGGTTGCGCCTTTTTGTTATTTTGTAAAAATTCTTTAATCCGTAGTCTGAAAAAGGCAAGTAATTAGATATCACCATATTGTCAAGAACGTCTAAAAAGATTTTCAATTTTAATGAATTTAATGAGGTTCAATGATGATTGAAATGTATAAAAAAATGTTAAAAATCTAAAGCTATACAGATTTATACTTATTGCTGCAATAAAAAATTTGAAAGTCATAAATAACCAATTTTGACTTTTCAACATTTGTGTAAGTATGTAGGTGGAAAGCATCATAACTCACCTGATTTTTAAGTTGTTAATGTTGTCTGGACATATATAAACTCCATTGGATTTGACCAAGTTATCCTTTATATATTCCATGTTTAGATGATATATTATTGATATTGTCCTCTAAGTATTTATTAATTTAGAAATTGCTTTCAAAATTCTATTTGTTTGTATTGTGCGCTTTAGATATATTCCTGGTTGCCAGCATTCAAGTGTAACCAATATACCGTTTTCATTCTATGTTAGCGGTTGCAGCTAGTCATGCTTTGTCTCTTTCTTATATAAAAAACTGACGATTCCACCACCTCTATGACGAAAGAGTTAAGTGCTCCAGATTGGATTAACAGAAAATGATGGTCCAATGAAATTCTATGCTGGAATCTTTGGTTAGGTTTCTTCTTTGTAATGACGTTTGTCAAAACAACGGTAGTTTTATTTTTATTTCATGAATAATCATAACAAAACGGTGCTAATTTACACAAATTTGTGACTAAAAATTAACATTAATATTACATGCAACGAAGCATAATTTGTCGTCTTTGTGTAACTTTTTTTAGTTGCTGCAGTTTATCAATTATAGAGGTATTTAGTGATACTTTCCAGTTAAAATGACCCACAACTCTCATTCTGTGGAAATTCCATTGAAAAGCACAAGAAAATTCAATAGAACTGACGACTATTTTCGAAGTATATTCAATAAGGTAAGTCTATCTAATTTGTCTGGAGTCAAATAGTGTTTGCTTTGAACAAAATAATATTTTTTCTTTCTCTTTAAGTTTGATAGAGATGGAGATGGTTTCATTACAGTCACCGAGCTGAATGACATGATTGAAAGCCGCGAATATGAACAAGACATCCCTGCACATTGCGTCCAAAAAATTCATGAACTACATGATACCAACTTAGACAGAAAACTAAACTTTGAGGAATTTATTGAAATGATACACAATCCTGAGCTAAGTCAAATATTTGGTCACTATTTTACACGGTAGGACACAAACAAATGGGGTCACAGTCATATAATCACTGTGTTTTTAGATACATCAATTTAATAATTCCAAGGAAGGCCCCACATCCCAGCCACACAGCCACAGATGGCATATATGAGGAAGAATACTCTTGTTACCCCCCTGCAGTTGGCATGATCATAATATCTTTGATAGAAATAATTTTATTTTGTGTGGATGAGTTCACAGAGAAAGATTCCACCAAAATTGCTTCAGGTCCTACAGCCACACTTTTCATTTATGAACCTTACAAGAGACATGAAGCATGGCGCTATTTGACTTATATGTTTGTCCACATTGGGTATGTAAAAAAAAAACCATATTTTACTTCAAAATACAACATTTATATTTTAGAATATTTCATTTATTTGTGAATCTGGCAGTACAAATAATGTTGGGGGTTCCCTTGGAAATGGTGCACAAATGGTGGAGGGTATTGATTGTTTATTTTGCTGGTGTTTTAGCGGGGTCTCTGGCTACCTCTGTCACAGACCCTTATGTGAAATTAGCAGGAGCCAGTGGTGGGGTGTATTCTCTGATCACGGCTCATGTGGCTTCAATTATAATGGTAGATATTAAGTTGCACTTAAGCCTATAACTACAGCTGTTACTTGGTTGCAGAACTGGAAAGAAATGTCTTTTCCTTTGGTGCAGTTATTGATATTTGTTCTTGTTGGAGGAGTTGATATTGGGACTGCAATATATCATCGATATGTGTTGGATAAAGTACAGAGTATAGGATATGTTGCACATTTTGGGGGTAAAAACTATTTCTCTATATTTTGTTGTGTTGTTTCCAATAATATAATTCATAGGTGCAGTGGCAGGTCTTCTAGTAGGAATCAACATCTTAAGAAACCTTTCAGTGACTAAACCAGAGAGGTTGATATGGTGGATTTCAATCATGCTTTTCTCAAGCCTGATGGCTGTGTGCATCATATGGAACTTGGCCTGGCCTGATTACTTCCCCAAGGACCCTTATGAGGACCATAGGTATTGGGTAGAAAACTACTTTAATTCAAATAAGACAAACAAGAAGAGTAGTTAAGTATTTTCACAGTATTTCAATTTTGTTTTATTAGTTACTTGAAATTATTGATTTTAGATCTAATGAAAAGTATTTATTTATTATGTTTCCATTTTATGTATTATATTTAGGTTCAGTAAGAAACCAGGAATTTTTTAACTAATTTATTTTTATAGTGTTATTATTTGCTGAAAATGTTAAAATGTGCAGCATACAGGGATAGGGGTAGCCAAAAATAACGAAATTTTATGTATTTTGAAAAAAAGATTTGTTTAAAAATTCTCAGTTTTAATCAACTTTGTGTAGTGTTTAAATAATAAGATATTTTTCAAGACTGTTGGACTATTAGTTGCCTAATAATAAATTTGTTAATTTACTTAATACTTTTTCTCAGTTTCACTTGTCATTTTGTAGCGGTTTTTATGTTGGAAATTTCTTATTTCAATGTATAGTAAATGAAGACGAAACGTCCTAGAGATTGTTCATTGTTACAATTTATGTAAACATGCATAGAACGATGAAAGTTTAGTTACTTTTGACTATTCTCAAGTAATATTAGCACAGAGTTTCTTGTTTGGTACTTATAATAATGAACTCGGTTTAGGTATGATAAACCTGAATAAAAGTTTTACCTTAATTTTGACCAGGATAATTTTTTTTGCAACGAGGATAAAGGGTAAAACAATTTGTTATTTTGAAATTTCCGAAGTTACCTGATATTGGCTGCTTTAATACGAATATGAATCTCTTGAGAGTTGTGAATATTTTTATTATTAGAATATAATTATTGTTTTATGTATCATTTACTCCATGCACTCCACTGTAGGTATTACCGATAATATATTATTGAATATATAAAAAAGTATTATAGCATATTCTTAGTTTTTCGAAAATATATTTTTTTGATATATGCATATTTTGTATTAAAAATAGACTAGCCGTCCTCTAATATGATCTTTTTTGGTTTTCTCAATTCATAAACCTAATAAAACACTGCATTTTCTCCTACCTAATCATTTAAATATATTTATTTGTCACCGTATTTTCATCACGAAATAATAATATACAAAAATATAAAATATACATAATAACATAAAAACATATATTGCACCAATATTTACAAAGTCATCAGCGATTGCCGAACAAAAACTACGTCTTCCCACAAAATTCTACATACGGCGACTTTTTTTAGTCTTTTAAACACGTGGGAAGCGGGTTTTTGCCCAGAAACAAGACGACACTTAAACTGTGATATAATTTCTAAACGAAAAAACATCAAGCATACAAGATCACTATTAGAAGTCGTAGGCGAATGTTTGGCCACGGAAAAACGTCAGCTTCACGACGAATACGGGTCATGTGCTAAGCTAAATGACTGATAATGAGTGATGCTGCTGAAGAAACGTCGTGAAGCGGGTTTTTCTGCAGGCAAAATAACGCTTGAGGTAACTTGGGATTTTAGTATGGGCCGGATTTGCCTGGAGGGCCGTAGCTGCTGGATACGCCTCCTCCACTTCCTATAAATTGGTGTTATGTGAGTTGAAGAGTTATTGTAAGATTAATATAAACTTACCTCCTCCGCTGATGATGTCACCACCTCCATGTCCTCCTCCGATTCCACCTCCATGTCCTCCTCCGATTCCACCTCCAATGCCTCCACCGATTCCTCCGCCAATTCCTCCACCAAATCCACCTCCACCACCAGCTCCACCGCCGAATCCGCCTCCGAATCCTCCTCCAGATGAAGAAGTCTAAAGAAATTGAGAGTTGTGTAATTTTAAGTAAAATTATAACGATTTATCAGTGATAGATAGATATTTAAATTCATTTGTTTTGTTGGCGTTCCTAACAGCTCTCACAATAGAAGACTCGACTTTCCTAATTTTTCTTTCATGTTGCTAATAATACCGACAAAAAAATCCCATAAAAAACAATTAACCTTTAGATACGACCGACAATAACAAACATAGTGAAAGTATCTACAAATAAAGCTCTGATGCATATCGATTAACTGCAAAATATTTTCCCGACGCTTTCTTTTCGTCATAAACTTAGGAAGATACTAAACTTGGAATGCGGACCATTGTCATGAAATCTGTCGTGACATAAGATGGCAATTGCTTATTTTCCGTGTTAGGATTTCTTATTGCATCTTGTAAAACTTGGGTAAGATGGTGCTATTCTAATGGTGAAAGCTTAATGAATCATGAAAGCGCACCTGAGTCTTGTATCTGATGAAGTAAACTTCCGGTTTGCTTGGCTGAGTTGGAGCGGGGGTCGGGATGCTGATTTCTGGAGCTTCTTCTGGCTTCTTAACCAAAACGTACACCAAGGTCTTTTCTTCGTTTTGAGGTTGAACTGGAATTACTGGGGCAGTTGGAGTTGGGGCGCTTGGTGCCTGAAAGTTCCGATATGGAGGATGATGTGAGAATGTCTTTTTTAAGAAACTACCTTAATGAAGATGATTTTGTAATGCTTTTGAGCTTGGGCTACAGGGATAGGTCTTTGGGGCCTAAATTCTTCAGGCTCTGGTGGTGGGACATGGACGTAGATGTGCTTTTGAACCGTGGTACCTCCGCCGAAACCACCTCCGAAACCTCCTCCGAATCCACCACCGCCGCCGCCTCCGAAACCACCTCCAACTCCTAAAATTATGTTAAAATTATCAAGAACTTCACTCAAATAGATTTTTCAACAAACCTCCTCCGAATCCACCTCCGGCTCCACCTCCGAAGCCTCCTCCGGCTCCACCTCCGAAGCCTCCTCCGGCTCCACCTCCAAATCCACCTCCATGGCCGCCTCCAAAACCTCCACCGCCGCCACCTCCAAATCCACCTCCGCCTCCTGAAAAATTGTGATTTGAGAAATGTAAAGGTGGTTAAAAAAAAAGTACCTCCAGAGAATCCTCCTCCTGAAGAGCTGAAACCGCCTCCTCCAGCTGATGGAGTTCCGTACGAAGTGCTTGGAGGGCTGTAGCTGTAGCCGGCCTCAGGACGGGCACTAGCTAGCGCTACGAGCGCTGATAACAGCTACAAAGAACATCAAGCCCCAAATTAAAGAGTTGAAAGGACTTTTCGGAGGATTCAAAATCAATAGTGGTCTCCCACATACCACCAAATAACGCAAGCCATCATCACAAAATTACATACAACCTTTCTCCAAAGCCTCGCAGCAGTCAATAAATCACAATACTTCCTCTTTAACTAACATTATATCATTTCGAAACAAAGAACCAACGGTAAATCGCCACTTTCTATATGAAACCGATAACAAGGAACAACTTGAATAGCGAAACCCGAAAGGTCGTCAACGAAGAGTAAAAGCTAAGGTCACGATCAAAAGGTGAAAATTATTCTTGAATCTTCAATGCAAAGAAAGTCCATTAAACGAAGAATAGAAATTAACCATGATGGTTTAAGTGTTTACCGAGTGACATATGAAATTCGAAATTGCTTTGGTGGGCTTGATTAGGACACCGCAACGTGCAAATTAGCTTTTTTCACTAGTTGATAGATTAGTCTACTCCCTAATTAATTTTGATTGATGATTTAAGATAAGTGGGAAATTAAAGGAAAGGTACACATTTCCTTCAGTTGAGTAATCATTTTCTCACGTTAATTAATTGTGTACTGAGAAATAGTGGTAAATCCCCCGTTTTGCAAGAATTTTATAATTCGTTTTTGTTCATTGTTTTGCAATTCAAATGCCTGCTTGCATTGCTTTGTCACACGATTTCTTAGACTACATATTTTTGTTTACCAATTTAAATAATTCACGAAAAGTCTCACATAGACCATCCGCAACAACAAAACATTGAATTTTTCTCAAGCTATGGCCCAATATTCTCACGATTATTTCAATATGCCACTTATAATGATTCGGACCGTGATTGAAAAGCTATTCAGTGAATGATCTATATTAAAACTGGTTCGTTTATGACTGTTTAATTAATTAAGCGTTAAGTGAGGAAACATGGAAAGTTGTTTGAAGAAGTGAGTCGAGAGATGATACTCTAGTGATACTGTTTTTTAAAGATTTGTGTCAGGAAGGCAGTGTACCTGAGGATATATTTTAGATACGAGGAAAGTTTTCACGTTTGGGAAATGTTCATTAATCAACGCGCAAATTATACATCGAACAAACATTTACAAAGAAAAGTGCCTTCATCTGTATTCCTGGAGTGAAAATATTGGAAGATTTCCGGGAATGACGTCAGTATGACCTACTTTCAATGTTATTTTGACATTATTTTTGATTTCCGAGGAATCTTCTATTGGGCAAATTTCATTGTCTTGTCTCTTGTTTACTTGGGAAGGGGAGGAGTATTACTTGAAACGCATAATAATTTGTGGTAATACATTTTTTGGCCTGGAATTGAAGTGAGAAAATGCGATACTTGAACAGTACTTTCTGTCATTTTGTATCCTGTCTATTTCATTCTATTTGTTTTGCGAGGAAAGTTCTATAGTCATTTATTCGCAAATTTAAAATCAGTTTTCTCTATGTTTTTTTTATGAAAAAAATATGAATAAAAGCATTGTGTAATAAATATCTCAAGCGTAAAAAACAATACTTAATTTTACAGAAACACTTCCAAAAACTTAAAGATTATCAACAAAACATTCGATAACAAAACATAAAAATTAATAAACGTTTCTAATTTTTTACTTTTAAACTCTCATTTTCTACTACTGTCCGTACTGACCCATGACTCATATTTAACATTTAACGCTATATCATATAACAGTCCTCTTCAAATACACGCTCTTAAATGAAGACAGAAGATATAACGTACGTTTCAATAACGTCCTGAGCCTACTTTACCATTTAGGGCAATAAGATCAATACCATAGATAGGGTCTTCGTCTACTGTGATGCGGTGTAGGTGGCGCTGAATACGATTTGATGATATTGGAACAGTGGTGGCAAATGAAAAGTTTAATAGTAAAATCAAAAATTTGTTTGCACACAGTGTCATAAGGTCATGTTTGAGTACGAAAGTCTTGAAAACGATTAGAGACACGAATTGTATTACTGGAAATCAAATGCCTCCAATACCAGCAATAACAAAATCAAAGGTGATTGATATTACTGATTTTTTTTATTGGAGAAAATATGGTGACAAAGCAGGAAATTGAGAAGTGCAATTATACAAGGTGCCCTAGAAATAAATGCTATAATTTGAACCAACAATAGAAAACGTAAAAAATAACTTTTTCAAGTACATTTTTTGTATAAAAGGTATAGTTTTTCTAGTTAAATTTTTTAAAAGATTTATTACAATTTCACTACACGCTTATGGTATCTAATATTATTCATCCTATTTCGGATCCTTCACATTGATACCTATATACTGATTTTTTTTCCTGGTTCCTGATGTAGATGTCTTTTTTTCAAATAGTCAATAAACGCATGGAACTAAGTAGGAGAAGTACTGGTTATTGGTGTGTTACGGTATTTGCTATTAAAATAATATACATTTTTGACTTAGTTACAAAAAAGGTTACATTAAGTGTTCAAAATGTATTCTATTGTTACCAAAGCATAATTGTATATGGTGTTATTGTCTTCCACCTTCAGTAAAGTTAAGCTAACCCATATACCAGTATCATATCAGTGTGCTCATTATTTGTAAAACCTGTCATTTTTCACCAAAATTTCTCAATAGTTTCAAACGCTATCGAATTAATAGACACGACAAATATCAATCGCAAACAATACAACTCTCATTGTGCATTTAGCTTAAATCACGGTTAGTAAAAAAATTTACTGTAACAAAACACCCACAATATAGTGTGACTTTGATTTTTTAAAATTCGTAGACGGTTCCATAGAATGGTTTTAAAAGGTAAAAATACCGGAAGTAAATGTGAGTTTGAAAAAAATTTAACCGACAACACTTGTTGCTTTTGATGATTTCTGTTATTTGTACAACAATATGACACTTATTTTTGGGACACTTTATATATTTGATCATTACGTAAGTTCAGGTGTATAAAAAATATATAATCATCCAATCTACCATAGGTATGTGTTCATGAGAGATAGGAGAAGAAAGGAGAGAATAACTGATCTACACGACACTTTGGAGCATTTGAAAAGAATTGAAAATAGGGCAGGATTCTTTTAATTATATTTTCAAAAAGGAGATTGGACAATAGCATTAGAAAAATTCCTCCATATTTGTACGTACAGATTAAGCCATGAACACTGTTTGAAATATTCGAACTTAACATTTTTGTAGTATATAGAATCGTATAGCAAAATAGTAATTTACATATGTATGTATATACTCTTTAGGCATTATTTGAAAAATGAGGAAAATCAAAATTTAAAATTTCTTTCATGTGCGGAATTTTCTTCCGTCGGCTTATTTATCTTGATGCAAAGGCAGAAAAGTAAATATTAAAAACATCATAAAAAGAAAATTTGGGTAATTCATAAAAATACAAAAATGGCTCAAATTAGAATATTATCAAAACCCATATTTTTTACTCGATTATTGTCATCTAAATACATCCACACAAAGAACACTCAACACAAAGGGACACAAAAACACACGAACCGCCCTTCATCATGCACAGAACCAGACCAAACCAAAGGGTGAATCTACGTACCATAAATGGTTTCATGATGGCTAGACACTAACTTTGATCAAATGATGTCTTGAAGATGGTCCTCCGAGTACTTAAATAGCGAAAACTCCCACCTGAGCCATCATGCATGATGGAGGATCCATACCGTCATACCGTACGAGCGGCGCATCTCGGTACATTCACCATTCAAAGAAAAATTATTACTTTTACTATCTGGTCGATTTGCGCGTAATAATGGGAATTTATCCGGAGTCCGAAAAGTTCTATCGGGTCATGCCGGTGCTGGATGGTCGCTTCCTCATTGTGAATCGTTGACGCAATAACCATCTCTGTAGTGATTATGGCTATTGACTTTTCATTAGAAATTATGCCGTAATTACTGCTGATTGGGTTAAATGGTGAACATTTGAAAAAGAAGATGATCATGTATGTTATTTTCAATCATGATGATAAAATCGAGGTATAAATTTTGTTTTTTGGTCCTGCTTTTAGGCCAAGTAATTAGGGCCATTAGGTCAACGTGCGTGTGTGTGATTTTATCTGGAAGGTACCTTATATGGAAACCAAGAAATTGTTTTTGGAATCTACCTCTCTGGTAAATTTATTCCTACATTGATTTTTGGACACTAAGAATATAAGAAATCTAAAACCTACTCGTCAAGTAATTTACTTTTCTTTTTAAATATTTTAATTTCGACTCGCATTTTTTATAAGTTTTAATCTGCTCAAGTGTTACGCACCTGTATGAAATACCTCGAATTTTCCAAGGAAGTTTTTAGCACCTTTAAATTTCTATGAACCTCAAAAATCATGTGATGTCAAATCATAAAAATTAAAGAAAAATCTCTAATTATATCCATGTAAGCTCTCATTTGCCATCACTATCCCCATCGACCTATGACTCAAATTGAAGCTGATGGTTGCATATCATATAACCGTCCTTTTCAGGTATATGCTTTGAAATGGAGACAAGATATAACGTACGTTTCATCAGAGAAATTCTCAAAATTCTTCTGATTCAGTAGAGAAACTTTCAAAATCTATATTTGTTTTAATATGTTTTTCTTTCTTTTTGGAACGTTGACGCAACAGATTTATTTTCCAATCTGCATTTTTGTACCAGCAAATTTTCCCCTAAAAGGTTTATTTTTGAATCCGCCTTGCTTCTCTCTGTTTATGGCATCATGTCTAAAATGAGTGTAATTAATGCCTGTTAATAATCCAAACATTTACAGATTCTCTAATTACAAAAACAGGTTATTTGCGAAGAAATCGTTAGCATGAGGAAGATGCGCCAACGTTCAGATGAAAGCCTAATTTGGTCATCGCAGAAATTGCGTAATTGTTAGCGAAGTACCTGCAATTTCTGCATAGTTCGGAAAAAAACACCAAATCGAGTTGTTTTCGTTGACTTTTGTAAACCTTTTTTCTGTATATTTTGGAGCACTTTTAGCGCGTTTATTCATTGTTAAAAAAACTAAAAACAAAAATTACCAAATTTAAAGTACTTTCCCTGACCTGGATTCATCAGTTATAAAACCAGCGAGCATCGCAGATTATTTTAAAAAATACTAATTTAATGTTTTTTAAATGGGATACCTTATATTTTTAAAAAGTGAAATTTCCAGTCCTATTAGAAGAGATACCAATTCTTGGCAGAAGTAATTTATGCATGATGGTGCGTAAGCCCATTTCAGTATGAAAGTGAGGGAATTCCTCAATAAATGTTTTAACAACTGTTGAATAGGTAAAGAGGAACCTCATTCATTACCTTCTAGATTCCCCGATCTGAATAATCTGGACTTTTTTTTTGGGACACCTGAAATCAGTAGTGTTTCAGACCTCCAAATGAAACAAAAAAGTATTGCGAAATAGAATAGTAGGTTGATGCAATCTTATCTGCAATACTCCTGAAATATTTGAGACAGTCCATTGGTCTATGAAGCAAAGAGTGAAGTCCTGCACCTTAATTGGATATTTTCAACAGTTTTTATAATTTTGTTTTTGCTTAGATTTATTTTAATTTTAAGAAGTTTGATTAAACTTTACAAATTGCTTCAGACAGTTGGTAGCTGAGCCAGACGAATATTTTTTTCCTTACTTTCTCTACATTCTTAATTTGCATCGATAGATATTTTTATAAATTCCACGACAACAGTGAAATATACAAAAATACTGTAAAAGATCAAACATTTTAAAAATTGAAAAAGGAATTTAAATTTGGTATTAGAATTTATATTGGATCTTCCAAAAAAAGTTACAAAGCATAAAATAATACATGACTGAAAAGACAACACCCTGTATATGGCTATCCATGATTTTGACATTTTGTTGTAGGGAGTCTCTAAGAAAATAGGTATACGAAACCTCAAAAATTTCATTCAAGGCATACGTGGAAAAAACGCAAAATATGAAAAAAAATGTGAAACTTTGCCATCTTATATTTGACCATAGGTCTATTAACAGTTTTTTAAAATTATTTTGCAGAGTACTATCGCTCTTTGAAATATCTCCATGATGATATGTTACAATCTGTATATCCTTTTCAATGGTATAAATACTTTAAAAAATGAATTTGAAGGTTCCAGAATGTAGTACAATCATTGGCGTAGAGAGCTCCTTTTAATATGAACATTAAGAGAAAAATAAATGTTTTTCTTTGTTTTGGAACCATAGCCAGTGCGCCCTTGTTTATTATTTTTATTTTGTTTTTCCGAGGCTTTGCTATAACGTTTAGGGAAAGGAACCAAAAGTGCATTATGTGAGATTATTCAAATGTGTTTTGACCAATTTAAACTCGAATAAAATTAAAATTATAATTAATAAGAAGATACGAGAAAATAGGTAATAATTAATTTTCTTTTACATTTATATTGGGCAATGCCGTTCTAATCTGCACAAATCAAGAAATACATTACAGTATAGTTGATTATTGCACAACTTGCACATTCAAATCCATGACCAGCTTAGTCTCATCTCGTACACCTTCCTTATTTCAACAACTATTCCTTTACAAATAACCAGTTATCGCAATTTGATAGAAAACATAAAACATCTTTTATGTCTTAACATTCATCACTGGCTTTTACTTCTTTATTGCCCTCTGTTAAAGTTTTTATGGCAATGTTTTGTCAAACTACCGGTGATATGATGAAAGCGTTTGCACCGAGAAAAGTTCATTTTGGACGATTTTTCACGCTTTTTGGGCAGGAACAAGATATAAAATAAACATTGCGGAGGTGTGTTTATTGTGTGTTAACATGCTCAAAAATTATTTAAATAATTGTAATTGTTAATTGCTAATATCTATACATATTATTTGCATGTTAATTAGGGGTATAATTTTATTGCTTCCACGCACGTTTTGAAAAGGCAGAGATACTTAGGCGTTCGCTTTGCATTAATGCCGGCGTTATAAATTAGTACTCAAGTGTTACTTCCTTTATTTATGAGGGTAATTACTGGTTTTATGCGATGACAATAATATACGTTTTCCCCTCAAACATCCCAACTACTTAATCTTCTTCCACATCCACTGAAGATACTAATCTAAATAGTTTCACTGATCTGATAATCTTGGTTAACATTCTATTGTAGGTAAAAAATGTTGTAACGGGCAGCTTTAACCGGTTAACATCCATTTAGCTTGCAAATTCGCTTTTAATTGACTTCATTACAGATGTTATGTCAGAGAGAAGTCCACGCACGGGCTTAGCAGGCCTGTTTTTGTTTACCAGATTATTTCGACATCGATTACAACAAATCACCGCCGGATAAAAAGTTACATGTAAGTGAGCATAACCTGAAGATGAAGATGAGTCGTTAGTCTAGATAATTATGAGGACCTTTATTAGCGATGGCTAGGAGTAGCGTAACCGAAACCGCAAGGCTCTAGTTAATGTCTTCGTGGGATAAAAATAGATTTGAAATGTTCACGTTAAACTTAAAATATGTTGCAAAAATTGGATTATTAGACTGAAATACAGACCTTAGCACCTAAAGCACGTAAAAATTTATTATTTCGAAGTTTAAAAATTGTGTTGAACTGCAAAGCTGTATTAAAGCCATTTGTCAATTACAACTGACTTCATATCCCAACATTCATCTGGTGCGCTCTTATTGGCTACACTGACAGCTGTAAAACAAAAAAGCTGCAATGGCAAGATTGCCGCCTTCTGTCTGAGAGTGCAGGTGAGTCTCCAACTTTATTAAATTTTTTGCTGAAATATTGCCGTTTTTTCCGCAATTGTGCTTACATTTCGTGGATAAATATGACAGGTATGCTTTTTTGAATTTCATATCCCTATTTCTATTTATTTCCCATCGGTAGTTTCGGAAAATGGCGAGTTCAGATGCAGTGTTGCCACAGGAAGCAGATTTCATAACTTTTCTATTGAAGTAATATTTTGTAAGGAGTAACAAAATATGGCGAAATTTTATGGTCTGGCAACATTGTACGCGGTTCCGAAATAAGTCCTGCAAAATCATTTTTTTGTAATTATCCTGAATCTGTAAATGCAATCAATTCGAAGATAGTACTTAAGAAAGACACTCTTACACAGGGTGTTTTTTTGGTGTGCCTAGCATTGCTATCTCCGAAACGGTGAGAGTTACAACTTCGATTAAGTTAGACTAAATTGGCCCCTTGTGGAGCTGATTAAGGAAACCGCCACAATGATGCCACATTTTCAGTGGTTTGCTAGATATTTGGAAAAATATGAAAATGACCCAAAACTTCAATCCTTTGTATTTCGTGTACTGTTTGCAATAGAAAAGAAGTTTAAATTACAAAGTTTCACAATTTTTTACTCCCTACAAAACGACATATCGAACGTCATTGTGCAGCTTTTAAGGGCTAACTAATCGTTATCAACTTCATTATTTTAAATAAAAAAATAAAAATAGTCTAATGGTGAATTATTCGGGTTGAAACGTTAATAAATGTAAACATATTATACATGGATCTGCCAGAAATAAAAAGCGCTTTCGAAATATGAAATGAAAATTCCAAGTCCGTATTTAAAATAATGAAGTTGGTAACAATTACTTAGTCATTAAAAGCTGTACAATGACGTTCGATATGTCGTTTTGTAGATAGTAAAAAGTTGTGAAACTTCGTAATTTAAATTTCTTTTCTGTTACAAACAGCATATGAAATATGAGGGACTGAAATTTTGGGCCATTTTCATATTTTTCCAAATATCTAAGAAACCATTGAAAATGTGGCAACGTTGTGGCGGTTTTCTTAATCAGCTCCACAAGGAGCCAATTTAGTCTAATTTAATCGAAGTTGTAACTCTCACCATTTCGGAGATAGCAATGTTAGGCACACCAAAAAGAAACACCCTGCATAGGTGCTGACTTGTATGAAAATCAATAAAAAACCGCATATTGTTTTAAATATAATTTTCAAAATTATTACTATTCGATTAAATCAGAATGGCACAACAACATATCTTAGCTTACGTTCTTGTTAATGTTCTTTTTGCTAACGAATCGAGGTTTGGTTTCAAACCCGACCCGACCCGAGGAATTAAGATGTGGAGAAGATTCGGAAACAAAAATCATTTAGCAACCATCTGGGAAATGGATCGATACCAATAGAGAAAGATTATGATTTTGGCGATAATTGAAATTGCTCTTAACACTGATTTTGTTTTTGTGGACAGTTGCTTAAATGCAAACGCATATCGAAACACAAATCTACTTCCTGCCGTCTTGCCACAGAAAGAACGAATGGGCAAACAAATCTTACTGATGCGTGATAATCTTGTCTAATCTTGTAGTCGATCGTCTACACGTTGCGTGATCTGTTCTAGAATTTCTAGAGCAGAACATGGTCAATCCCCCTATTTAAACTCAATAGAACACGTTTGATATACACATACTTAAGAGATGCGTTTTAAGCCGTGCATAGCATTTCAATAAGAGAAGATCTCTTAAACTGTTTGCGTGGGAAATGGCAAAATACCTATCAAAATACCATTGACTATGTAATCAGAAGTGTGTCTAGGAAGTGTCAAGCTTTTTGCAACCATTATGTGTGTCTTGTCGCTTTAAAAATACGTCTGGTGTTAATCTCTGGATCCTTTACTTTCGGCCGAAGATTTATGATAAGGCCTTATACATATACAGGGTGTAACATACCATGATAGAGATATTTCAGGTGACGATAGTACTCTGCAAAATCATAAAAAAATGGTAATAGACCCATGGTAAAAAACGCACCATTTTCGATATACAGGGTGGCAAAGTTTCACATTTTTTTTTCATATTTTGCCTTGCATGCCTTGAGTTAAATTTTTGAAACTTCGTGCACTTATTTTCATATTTACTATTTCATCAAATCATTGATAGCCATATTTAGGGTGTCATGGTTTTAAGATTATTTTATGTTTTGTATTTTTTTGGAACACCATGTATGTATTCTGATACCAAATTTAAATTCCTTCTTCAATTCTTTAGTTTTTGATCTCTTGTAGTATTTTCGTATGTTTCACCGTTTTCGTAGAATTTGCGAAATGCAAATTAAGAATGTAAAGGAAGTCAGGAAAAAATAATCATCCAACTAAATTATCAACTATCTAAAGCTATTTCATCATTTTATCAAACTTCTTAAAATAAAAATAAATTTGAACGAAAGCAAAATTGTAAAAAATGCTGAAATGTTCTTTTAAAAATGTGAAATTTTGTGGCCATGTATACCGAAAATGATACGTTTTTGACCATAGCTTTATTAGTATTTTGTTTAATTTTGCAAAGTACTATCACTCCTTGAAAGACCTCCCTGATGATATATTATACCCTGTATTGATATAACGAGTTAAGTAAATAAATTTAAAAAAAGACCATAAAACTGGCATATTCATGTTTTTAAATTACTAAACCTCTTGCACTGCCTCTGAATTTGCACAGCCTCTTTTCATCTAACGCTCATAGAAACTGGTTAAAATTTTCAATACAAACGAATTTTTGTCTAAATTCTATAAATTCCTTTTTGCAATCTACAGGTGTTACTCATGTTCATTACAAAGTATTCCGAGTTTTCCTGAAATATTTCCCGGTAGAACTCATTTCAAAGTCCCCTCAAGGTTCAACGCCTATAAATGGAAACGATGTTTTGATTGGTGTAAAGCATGATAAAAGTTATTTTTTTACATAATCGTGGAAAAACTAGTTTTTTCGTTCGAAATTTTATGATTTTAGTTCTTGTGAGGATAAACTTTCAATCCCCTCATAGAACCCTCGCATAGCGTCAGACATCCCAGATTTTCTTGTTACAATTCGCTGGCCATGTACTTAACCCAAATACCCAGAGCTTTAATATTCTTTTAATTTCTTTCCCAATATAATGCAGCTTCCACTTCCTTTATATCCATTCATGGCACCA
Source organism: Euwallacea similis (assembly GCF_039881205.1). Classification (NCBI taxonomy): domain Eukaryota; kingdom Metazoa; phylum Arthropoda; class Insecta; order Coleoptera; family Curculionidae; genus Euwallacea; species Euwallacea similis. The sequence goes on from NC_089631.1 coordinate 2,655,074, forward strand.
TAATCTCAACTATCATTCATCTTATTCATTACACACTTTCACTATGCACTTGAGTCATCTCTTAGGATCGCTCTATCAATCCTAACTGCATCCCTCCAACTCCACCCATCAACCAAAATTGCCCAAGCAACGCCACCATCACGAACATCATATTTTTCTCATATAAATAAGGCTTTGACACACTTAGAATTTATGCAAATAGAACGAGTTTCATGTACAAAGTTTCAAAAGCTGTGTGCACAAAACAAATTAGAGTTTAGACAGGAATTACTCAAGTCGCAATTAGTCTGGTTCTGTTAATTGCCGACTTGCGGAGATGTGAAAATTTAATTCAGGTATGCACAAGCAAATGGCAATAACATTGTGCTGGTAATCTTAATTATACGGTTTAATTCCATATTGAGACAGGGTAACTGAGCAAAAGAATTGTTCAATTGTAAGCGGGCATAATATGTTTCATTATTAGGTAACAGCAAATAATGTCTGATATGCGGGCGGACATCATCCTTTTTGTTTCCTGGTTCAAAACGACGATTTTCCCACAATCTTATGGCCGACAGCCTGTGTCGGTCGATCTGCGTAACACCACACACTGTATAGAATAGAAAGTACTTTTAATTCAGCTCACTTGTTCTTAGTCCGTAGTTGGACCACATGGACGATACAGGATCTTCCTTGATGGTAGGTACCTAGTACTTACTTAATAGCGCAATTTAGAAAACTTCCTCGAATTTAACGAACCTCTTGCAAAAAGTATAAGCAAACCAATTTCTCCAAATAAACGAATTTTCCCCAAGAAATCTAATAATTACGTATGCAATCGATGATGACGGCTTCTGTGGGCAAAAAACGCTCAATTAGCGTGTCGAATATTTGTTGTGTGATTATCAAGTTTCTCTTTCAGTAAGTGACACTTATTTATTTAAATATTCTTAAGACTAATATAGTAATTCTGTAGTGTCTTTAGACGCAATAGAGGAAAAAGCCATTATGGTGAGGAATTTTATTTAAACAGTGGGTTAATGTATGCGCAACATACATTTAACGCCACCGGACGGGGCCTTTGAACGTTTGTTGACATGATTTCTCAGGGACTCCCCCTAGAATTTTTATGCCCCTGAGGGTTAAATTTGGAATTATAGAGAGCTTTTCTATCGGAGGGAAGTTCGTGGTTTTTTCTAAGTAATTTCGTCCTTAACGCGAGATCTTCCACCCTGAGCCCCTAAGTTGTTATTTAAAAAATTTGAGGAATTTCCAGAGTGAATTCGGAATTTTAGAAATTTTTTGATTTTCAAGTTTCAATAGATTTTTGGAAGTCTTTGCGCCGTTTCCTTCATACACAATGACCATCCAAACAGCACCATTTCTTCGGCCGAAACATGAATAGTTTAATGACAGATTTCACATGCAGCGGAATGGTGTAAGTGAGGTTTCTCATTAAACTCACCAACTCAATGAGCAGGACAGCTTGGACTGCCACGTTATGCTAGATCCGTCGATTAGACCAAAAAACGGCCTTTCAATTAGTTTAAAAATTTCCTGACATGTCTCCAATATCTTTTTTCTATTTTTACTCAAACGCTCAGTTGGTTTTGAGGATTTTTCTACATTTAAGTAACGATACGTGTTAACGTTATTTTAGTAATAAACACATATTCCACTTGTTGGAAACGAATTTGTGGGCCAGAGGGACTCAAGCGATAAATAGCCCCTTTAGGTTGGCGGTAATTTCCACAGGACTGATTTTTGGGGCTGCACTGAGGGGAATGTCAAGATATGACTGAAGGTATAGATCACTAGAAAATGATTTGAGGCCTCGACAGCGACGGTCTTATCCAGTGTACGAAAAAACCGGTCATAATTGCCATAGAACACGAGCTAGATTAGATTTTTAATCTCGATAAATATGGAAATAGGAATAATTCCCAGATGTACTTAAGGTGCCACGTACAATTACGACTTGGAACTGGCTGAATACCAATACCAAGCCATTAACTGATACAAGAAAGATAAGATCATAGATCATTCCTCAAAAGTTGCAAAGGAAAGTTTTGTGTGAAAATGCTGGAATTTTCGAAAATGTGGCCTGAACTGGAAAATTCTGAGAGCTTTTAGTAAAGTTTCCCAATTGTATGACCCGAAGAATTTTTGGAAGCGTTGAAAAAACTGGAAAATTCAAGATATATATTACGCAAATGTCTAGGGATACTACTTTGTAACGTATTTTCTTAAAATTAAAAATAATAAATTGTGGCTTGCAATATAAGATAAAACACTTTAAAACCAAAACAACAATTTTTTATAAACAAATTTTTACAAACCACAGTATTAAAATATTTTATTGTTGATATGTATCATGGTAAATTCCAAATAACTGATAAGGCAGGGATATATTGGATACTTTAATTTTAAGTATGTCCAGAAGGTGTGGGGTAGTAGTAACTGCCAGAGGGGCACAGACGAATTATTAGTTTTAATTTCTTGAGTTTTTTTACAATATTTCAAACGAATACTATTGAATTATTTTTATATGAAAGCAACCTACTTTTTGTTTCGCCTTGTATTTCTTTGGGGCACTAATGAATCTAAGTTTTATTGTTTTAACTAATAAAGAAATAAATATCCTTTATTAATGTACTAAAAGTAATCAGTTTCAGAATTCTTAATTAATTCTTTTTTTAAACTTATAAAATATCCTTAGACATTTGCGATGTGCGTATTTTACCGGAAGTTTTCGAAAAAGAACTAGACAACGATTCAACTCTCAGTGGAAGAAAGTTTTAAAGTCCACTGAAAGGGTTTCATCAGTTTCGTTCTAATTTCGAGAAGTTATTGGATTTTATGTTCCTCAGAAGTTTTTACGAACTTCTCCAGTTATCGAAAAGCTCCACCACCTCCCATGAAACGCAGCATAGAGAAATAAATAATGAATTCCATTCCATCGATTCGAACGATTATTTCTCAGGTATTATTCCACTGAAAATTAGTGGAAACGATTAGGCGCCATTATGCGTACATTATAAAGTAGCTCTAGAAGCCCCTTAGGGGGCAATTTTTAGAGAGTTTGGCTCGACAATTTAATGGAATCGTGAGTTTGATTTGAAAAGCGAAACAAAGGGTTATACGAGATAAAATGTAATTTTTTTGGTATGTGGTAATTGCCTGTGGTAGTTTATGTAACAACTCTTTGTTTGATCTAATCTGAGCATATTGTAATTTTATCTTTAACATCTGCTTTTTATGTTCTACATTTTTACCGTTCAAAATGCCTTGTAAGCTTCTGTCTGGTTTTGCTCCAGTAGAGTAGTTTTGAAATGCCCATACCTTTACTTGCATGGACTTATAAGGAAAAATCCTTATTTACATATGTACATTTTCAAACTACTTTTACATCTAATATCTAAGCTTCGACATTACAAAACCACAGTTTTTAAAAGAGAATGGCGAGTTATTACCACACGGTGATCTTCTGTGACAAGTCGTATAATATTTGGCAATAACAACAATATTTTGTGCCTTATAAACATCAAAAATAGAAGCAGGAACACCAGTAAATCACCACATGTTTGAGCCGCGCTCAATTATCCTCCTAGGCAATAGGTCAAAGGAGTATACACTTTCTTAAGAGTGATGATGTACTTTCACGGGCCAGTTGGTGCGTAATTATGGACTCTGAGTCATCAATTTCGACGAATGCGTATAAATCAAAAAACACTGAACTGTAATTCTATTAGTTTGTCAAAGAGTTCTGTTCGCCCAGATTAGGTACTTCCTGACGTAGTTAAGCGGTCGTTGCTCGACACGGGCAATTTGATTTGCCTTTTAATTGCTGTACCTCGAAATTCAGATATTAATGTATTCGTGTGTTTTTTGGACATATTTGACAATACCGCCCATTTAGGAGATAGATTTTCCTCATCTAATCACTTAGGTACTGATCACGACTGCAATCTTAGGTACTTTCACATGGCTCAGTGACCAAACGAAAATGCAAGTTGTATTATGCTAAACTGCATTTCGTAATGTTTAGATTATGCGAGATGAATAAGTGATGGGTATATCCTTCGCGGTTTAATTGAAATTCAAATTCATGCCTCGGAAATTTATAGGTAATTGGCATTTCGGGGCTTTTACGCGAGATTTCAATAGCGATACGTTTTTCTTAATGTCAGAGTGATGGCGAAGATATATGAGTAAACGGGACCTATTGGCTGAAACTTCGGCAATTTAGGCTAATAAAGGTCTGAATTTCGGAATTGAACCGCGTTTTGCTATTTAAACTATTTATGAGAAATTGTAAAGTGCATTCACATGTTTCAAGAGAGTAAATGTTCCGTTTTTACCAAGTCTACACACAGAACATTCTGGCGTATTGTTATAACACATACATATATAGATTTGGAACACAGTATATCATGATGATATGTGTTTTCGTATATGTAGTTTGTATATTGGATTGCGTGATGTGAGTGCAATATACATATAATGTGTTCGATATTCTTCTTGCCCATAAGTTCACCATAATTTGTGGGTTAATAACTGGAACGGTATTAAGTCATGGATCCAAATCAATCTTATTTTGGAGAATTCTTCACTTTGGAATTTTTATTACTTACGTATTGCATTCAAGTTCAATAAAGAAATCGAATATGTTGCGGTCGAGTGCTCACATCGCTCATCAAATTTTGTGTGGCAATTCTTCTTTCGTCGAAATCTCGCAGTCTTAACGAAACTTCTCCAACTCAATGTTTGTTAGATTTTACCTTGGTATTAATAAAATGATCTCTGTAGGATATCATTTACAAAGAAATCATTGAAGAAAAATGCTTGACGCAACAAGATACCATAATTCATGGTCTTCGAAAGGTACCTTCTAATAAAAAAATCAATTTGTGTTTAGTGTTTGCTAAAATATCACGACAGCAGCGCGGGTGGTGTAATAATTACAGTATAAAGCAACATCAGTTTCGACATAATTCACGAATATTGTGTGAATATCTACAATCTTCCATTTAGCCGAACATGGCACCATGGATGGAAAATGAAAGGAAGCATAGATATTAAATGATAACCTGAGGCCGTTTATATTAGAGTAAGATGCTAAAGTGCGAAGAGAAGTTCGCGTGCATCATGAATCAATATATCGTAGGTGCATCACATATCATATTATATTGCACAACCAATATCCTTTTTCGGCCTTTATATTTAAGGCACTATTTTATTAATCTCTGCAGAATTTCACCATCATATCGTTTTATTATAGGTAGTAAATCAAATAAATCTCTAAATAATAGGACGTTTGAAAAGGCATTAAAAGAAAACAACCTCCTAGGAACATGATTATTTAATTCGGTGCAGTAATTATTGCAATTACCATTCAATTTAAATCAACAGTTTCTCTTCTTGGAGGCACGTAAAACAAATGATTATTGTCCTTGCCGTGGGTGCGTTCTCACGACGCTTTTTACTGCTCTTGAAGATGACGAAGAGACTTTTATAATAAATGAAACACCTCTTTCGTTAAATCAAAAAACTTCATTACGCAAAGACTCTCAACAGGATACATTTCTACACGTAATTTCTCTATCATTTAGTAAGTGGACATAAGTAGTTATTAGAATTCAACGCAAAATGCACAAAGGGCGAGTTAAGCGGAGTGTATTAGAACGTTGAGCTGGGAGGAGCATCTTGTTATAGATATTCAATTACATTAGCATTTCAGATGAATTGTCAATCACTTGCTAAGCATTGAATTTGACCACATTTCGTATTAAATAAAGGTTTTGAGGGTCATTTTTGTTGGATTGGCTTGATAATCAACACGAAAACTATTATTGAGCACTTGAGGCATTTAAAGAAAGTGAAACAAGATGAAATAAACTACATATTTATTAAAAAATTAAACTTATATATAATTCATATTCAAAACAATGATAAAAAAATTAATAATTAGGTTTCTTTCTCCGATTTTTCTTTATAGTGTATAACCCTTTTGGCAATTAGATCTGGAATTTCAACTGCTAACCAGGGACCGAGCTGAAAAAAGAATCCTTCTATACATACTATAGACCAAATAGGTATACCAGCCAAGGTTGTTAAGAAATTATTCACTTAATCATAAACGTCAATTAACATTTTATTATTGCATACACATTTGCCTGTGAATATTTACAACTTTACACTAACTCATTCAATAAAACCATAAAGATACCAAAATGTGAAGGATTAATGGTTTAATTATTGAAGCTACAATGTAACCAATGTGACCAATTGATTTGTACTTAATTATTTCTGAGATGAGTATGGTGCTTCCAATTTTTAAATATATTTTTAGTATTGATCAGAAATTTAAAATTTCATCAAAGCAACTGTTTTATCCTGGAAACATTTACCATTTTTAATAACCAATAATCACTTACTCCCAAAGCCATTGCATGGCCTATTCCGAATTTAGGCACATTCCTTGCCCATAAAGGTTTAAAATGATCACTAAGACAAATCTTTCCTCCTCGATACATTTTAGCAGTCTTTCCATCCAACTCTGGAAGGGCTATTTCTGGGGCTGTAGTTGGATATGTTACTGGAATCTGTTAAAAACCATCAAATCTCCTAATGGGGCACATGACTGTTAGTTTACATACATCAAACTCTACATCAAACTCATATTTAAGTTGGTCATGGAAGAACCAGCATTTGCCAAACCATCTGGTTCCCTCTTTATTAGATTCTAGGCGAAACCAGTCATTATCTGCAGTTTTATTATTCTGGACATACTGGAATCAAATTCAAGTGCAATATGCTTCATGGGGTTTGTGAGACAAAGAGACTTTGCCAACATATGGGTTCATTAAGGTGTAATTTTTCGAAGAAATAATGAGATCCTCTTGAATTACCTTAATTAGAGACTGGTATTCTTCCTTGAGTCTTTCGACCCACAATTCCTTTTCTCTGGGTCCAGCTTTCGTTTTCAAAAGCGGAATACTGCTCAAAGTTTTACGTGTAGTTTCGTCTACCATTTTTGTTGTTTGTCGTATAACCTCAAATTTACAAGTCAACCAAAGTCACAGGTGACACCTCAAGGCCCTTTGATGAACTTCGTTTTCTTTTGCGCAGAAAGAAGAAACTATGTGTTTCAATTTTGTATTGGGCGTTAAACGAGGATAGAAATTAATTCCATGGGACCATATGGAAAATGACGTATTTGACGTTCTTCATAATCAACACTTGACAGATCCTTATCGTAGTAGAAAAGAGAAAATTGTTTTTCTGTTTTGTGTAAAATGAGAATGTTGAAAATTACAAGAAAATCCAATGGCAAATTCATTTTTTGATTTCGATACTTCGCTGAAAGGAGATTTGGACCCCAAGGTAAGCCAGGAATAGTATTGGAGCCCTTTAAGGTTCAAAATTGAGTCCAGAGCGTATCCCGTTCGTTGCCAAATTTTGTCTAAAAGGTCCAGAAATTAAAGTTCTTCTCCTAACTATTTCCTATACAGATCTGATAATGGAGTTTCTGTTATTAATACAGAGTTTAAAAGCACTCAAGAAATGCCCAGAGAGGGGAGAGGCCCCTAACTGAAATTTTCTTCCAGGTACCTACAGTACTTGTGTAGCACTGTGGATCATTATCATTTTGTTATCAAAATTTCTGTAGGTTTGTGCTCAATAATGTGAGAAGTACACTAATTATTAAAGAGTTGGTTTTCTTACAAATTGCCTTGTCATTTTAAAAAAAGTACAGGAAGGTATTGGGATAAACTTATTACCGCACTTGCTGTACCTATGAGATATGGGCGAAGTCCCACTTATGATTTAAATACTATGTCATATAATAGATGTTTTAGGGTTTGTTGGAATAAACCTAATTACTGATAGATTATATAGAATTATTGCAATGTATCACCATATAAATTCTGGTGGTTAGTTGGGTGCATAAAAAATATCTTTTATAAGATAAGAAATTTATCAATATTCAGATGCCGTACCAGAAAAATTCCCAAGATAATTCCTATTTCCTTTTGGCATTTATACTACTAGATGAGATATCTGAACTAACAAATACAATTTTGGCAGCAATACTTTTATACATTTAACCAATATTTATCACAGAATGGTGAACCACTTTTACCGGAAGACGATGATGGTTTTGAAAATGAAGAAGAGTATGATGCCTTAAATGACGAGACTTTTGGTGCTTGTGTAAATGATGATGATTGGGAGAAGCAACATGAGCAGTTTGCGATCAATGAGAGTTCAAAGCACAGTGATTCTCTGGGTAAGTTAATATTTTATGTGAATGTTTCATGAGGTTTTAATTGTTATATTTATGTATGTGTGGTAAATAAATACAGAGAGGTTTGCAATGGCACACATTTCTCTTTCAAAGCAAAATGCTTCCCAGTGTGGATTTAATAAATTGCGCTCTTAAGTATTTCAAATGACTGGTTAGGAGTAATTTTCTGTACCCAACTGGTTCTCGAGATGTTTTTGACTCCAAATAGATAATTTTTTTAGTCCTATAATTACTTCCCATATTTCTTGAATCTCCTATGTAATTTTAAATTGGACATTATTTTCAGATGTGTCTCTCTCTCGATTGGGTTTAGAAGACTTATCAGATGATGATGATGATGATGATGAGAGTCCCACAGAATTAACATTTCCCAAAGATTCATCTGTTTGGACCTACAATCCTCCCCAAAAAAATGGGGATGTTTTCAATAATTCTGTGCTGTCATCGTTGCAAAAGGCTTCAAAATCCTTTGTAAGTTATCAGTTTTGTATTACCATGTTTTAACATGCAAATTATGTGGTTCAGATTGAGACACAAACGGCCCAAAATCCTGTTCTTTCCTACTTAAACAGCCATGCAAAAGGTAGTTCTGGCAACAGTGTGCCCCCAATGAATTTTCAACTGCAACCGGGTAAAATTTGTACTGTGGAGGAATTGGAAAAGAATTTGATCAAAAGCTCACAACAACAGAAATTGCCTGTAGATTTGAAAGGAATAGGTGAGTGTGAAAGGGAATAGATTTAATGGATAGTTTTGTTTGATGAAAGTTCAAGGAAAATCCTTCAATATCTAAAAAGTTTCGCAATACTTAATAATTTGTTAAGGTGATTTTTGTAATAATATTACCAAAATTGATTAAAAAGCTGCATGTCCTGGTTATCATATTTCCAGATTTACACAGTCAGCAACAAAATCATGTTCCACTGAATCAGATTAATCTACAACATGCTCAGGGACAGCAGAGGCCTTTGTTGTCTATGCCTCCTCATGGCGTTCATCCTTACCATCCCATGTTACAGGTAAACTTGCTCTAATACCTAATTTTATTTTTCATAGATAAAATTCCAATTTTAGCATCCTGGTGCTAGATTGCCACCTCCGGGTTTACCACCTTTAAGTAAGTAGTTAAAGAAAGAAGGTGTAATTATAAGTTTCAGTGAGTATGTTCCTTGCAAAAAAATACACTTCAGGGATTTTTGAACAATTGTTTGGAAATTTTTTAGTTTTTCAGGAAGCTTTAAAAATAGGTCAAATTAAATAAATTTATGGTTTTATTAATAGATCTACCGCCTCCTAATATGCGGCATTTGCCCCCTATGAATCATCCAATGATGCACCCTGGATTTAGAATGATGCCTCCCCATCATCATATGATGCATCCTAACGGTCCTCCGGGGTATCCCTATCCACTACCGGTGAGTATCGAAAACAGTTATCAATATGGGCTTATAATTTGACTCATCTTTATCACATTTTTTTACTTTTCACTAGTAGTACCTTGTGGCACCACATATACTATTAGAGCCTTAGAAATGACATTGAAAGCTCCTCATTTGCTGTATTATTCATTAACTACACCATGAACATGCGTGATAAGGAAGCTTGTTCTTTTTTTTCTTATATTTTCTTGAAATTTGAATAAGCGAAAGAGAAGAAATATTAAGACTTCAATGCTAACCAGATAGATTTAATTAATTGATATTATACAGGGTGTCCCATAAATTGCGGAATAGTTCTTGTATTACGTCTTAAAAAACCTTTCAAGCAATACGGGAAAAATACAAAAAAAATTTATTGAGACCATATTCTTCAGATATAAGTGTGAAAAGTTGAAGATGTAACTTCTTTGTTAAACGGTATTTTTCAGCCCTGCCTCTTTTATTCTGACGATACAAGGATCTTTTAAAAATTCCTATAAAAAAATCGCATTTGAGTACTCAAATAATGAAAAAACTAAAATTTAAAAATTTGATCAAAATACCTTAAAAAAACACTTGGCAACAATATAATACGCGTTTAACGTTTACTGATTGTAAAATGTCAATTCAAATACTAAAATGGCAGTAATAAAAAAAATTATGTATTCAAATCGCGAATATGCCGACATTTGCTGGGCGAAAACCATAACAATGCAGCTGCTGCTGCACCACGACTTTATGCAGAAAAAGCCCCAAACCGAAAACATCCGTCCTCCGTTATACGACGGCTGGATTTGCGGATAACGAATACGTAATTAAAATGACATCATAAAACCTTTTAATCGCTGGCAGTGTTACCAAATTTATCAAACACTTAATAATTCAATGAAATAATTTTTTTCGGTATTTTTTCCTTATTCCTTGGAAAGTCTTTCAAGACGTAGTGCGGAGGTATTCCGTCATTTTTGGGACATCCTGTATACCTATATCTTTATTCAAATGTCCATAGCAAGGAACCAAAACACATAAACATCACTAGGCCGGCGGTCATCTTGGTGACACCCGCCTCAAAGTTTGTAGGTTAAGGCATAAGTTTTGTTATTTTACACAAATTTGTTGCCACTATAAAAAGTATCCTGTAACAACGCAAAATGACCATGTGACCATAGGTCTTTGGATAATGACATACTAATACGCACTATTTTTTTTCAATTCAGGTAAATCACCCGTTTAATTATCCCCCTCCGCCTCCCCATGGGATCGTGGGACAGCAAATAATGGGACCGTCTAGACCTCATCCTATGCAACAGCAGCAATATTCGCCTCAAAAGCAGCAACAACAACAATATCAGCTCAATCTCGGCCAGAGAGTGCGACATGATAGCGGAAGCAGTAGGTAAGCAATTGTATATTTTTTCTTAAATTTGAAAGTTTATTTTCTGGTCCAAAAATGTTCAGTAATCCGAAATCTAGGTATAGCAATAGAGACCAACACGAGCAACTAAACAGAGACGAATACGCAGGTCTGATGACGCCCAAAGACAAGCAATGGCTTCTGAACATTCAGATGATTCAGCTAAATACTGGAACTCCGTATTTCGACGATTATTATTATACTGTATGTCCTAATCATTTATAAACAACTTTTTCCATTATATTTCAACTTAATGCAGATCTACAAGGAGCGGAAATCGAAAAGTAACAAAGAAAATATCCACAACAATGACAGGAATAATAAATTCCAAAGGCAGAGGAGGAATAGTGAGAGACAAGAAAACAATTTAACTCCCAGGGTGTATACACCGTTGCAGTTTGAGAATTCTTTAGGGAAATTACAGGTGAGTTACTATGTGTGTAAAGTTCATTTTATATGGGCGAAAAATCTAGTGCGGCTCAGTGACTGCTCCGAGGAAGATAATTGATATGGACGTAGTTCAGCCCGATAAAGAACAAGAATTGCCCCCTCCTTCAAGAGACTCTAAGAAGACAAAACAGTATCTTTTGGAACTTGAAGCTTTGTACTCACTCTTGTTGAAAGCTGAAGATATCAACAATCCTCTGTATCTAAGTAACATGGAGAAGTTGAGGGAAATGAAGCAGAAACAAAGGTAATTTTTGAATACCTTACTTTCTGGCGTCTAAATTGCTTGAAACTGGCTGAATTTTCTTAGGTTAAGAGAGTTGGAACAAGCTACAACTCCAGAACAAAAACAGGAAGTTCTTAGACTGTTTAAGTTGGAAAGCGAGCCAGTGGTGGAAAACGAACTGGACTACATTAATAGAATTTTAAGTGGATTTGTTCAAGAGGACAAGTTCTCTAGCTTCCTTAATATAAGGAAAGGAAAGGTATTTATGCAGTGATTAAAATTGCATGTTCCTGATGTGGATTGTGGTTTCTAGATGTTGTTATTAAGGCTGTTACCCTATTTGTCTTTGGAAAACTTCGGGACACAACTTTTAGATATATGGAGTAAGGTATTGTTGAGTTTGCCTTTAACTGGTCGCAGGGATACGGCTGGGGATACGCTGTTGCCCAAGCTCTATCCGCATTTTAAAAAGTAAGTAGGTAGTAGTAAGTTTTTTAAAGATTTTACTGATTTACTCTAGGCTGGGGGTTACAAAGACCAACGGAATGATTAGATGTGTCCTGCAGAGGGTTTTTTGGGAAAATGGGAAACTAAAGGAAAATGTAAACTGTTAAAAAAAACTTTTCATTTCAAAACACATTATTACTCAAAACATATACCATAACACTAAGCCGCGACCGGATTAACAAAAGCATTCATTTTCTGAAAGTTATGTTTAAACATACTAATATTCCTCTTAGCCGCATACACCCTGTCCAAATTACCGATAAAAAGCAAAATAGCAGACAAAATATTTGGTTCTCTCGGAACGATCAATCTCAACATTGAAGTTTCCACAATTTCGGGAACCCAAAACACGAAAAAGGCTACGATACACTTATTCATATTCAGGCTCCAGTTGTCTTTTGGCATTTTAACTTCTTTAATCTTTGAATAGAACAGGACGGCAAAAAATGATAATATTAGCACGAAAACGTCGAATATTTTTGTGGAAGTTTCATTGACCTGGCACTGAGTAGTCATATTGGTTGTTTTGGAGTTATATAAGTATTGCTTTCTTAATATAGGCATATTAGAGTCTTTATGCTCGTCTTGAAACTTATTAATCACGCTATAAACATTGTGTAATATGCGATCAATTTCAGTTTCTTGGTTTTTATTGAAGAGCTCTGGCTTAATGTTGGATCTAGTGTTATTAAAGTCTAGAAACATGGACAAATCCGCCTCCACCTTCGTTTCATTGGGCAAAGTCTGAGGTTGCATTGCAAGATACAATAAACCGACCAATAGTGCGGGTAACAGCAGCATACTTGAGCATTTTCCTGCTGTCGTTAGTATTGGCTGAAATTTGACAACATTATTTTCTTGACAGTTCCATTCGCGTTGCGAAGAAGTTTTTTTCACGGTAAAAACGTCGATGTTTGGGGAAGAACTGCCGATGCTCTCTGCATCAAACAGAGGTCCCACAGGGACAGCATTTTGGCTGGAATTATCATCAACAATTTTTTCTCCAAATGAGGCGGATGCCTGAGACTCAGACTCAGGTTTGTTAGAAGTTTCAGGTTCAGGTTTGTTAGAGGTTTCAGGCTCAGGTTTGGGGGTCTCTTCAAGGGGTTGTTCACACATGTGGCAAGTGTTGATCAGCGAGAGAGCGCTTGTGATGAAGGAGTACACTGAAAGAGGATTGAACTGTTTCGTGTGTCACCAAAACTGACGATTAGTTTGGGATGGAGCTCTAAGCATTTTGCACATTGTTATTACTTAAAAGTTGAACAAAGTTGCTTGCTTCATCCCAAACTCCTTTTTGTTTATTAGTTTACCTAATAGTGCCTGATACAAGAACGTTCTTAAAAAACAATTTTGATTTTCCAACACGTCTTTCTCAACTAAATTTTTAAACCTCTTTCGATGAATGTTTCTGGCTTCTTCTCCCTCATATTCCTGCATTTTTTTGAAAGTGTTTTTCACTAATTCATGATAGTTTTGAAGAAATTCCTGGACTTTGATCTTGTTATTTCTCGTTCCCTCAATTTCATTACTGTGTTCCGACAGAGGCGGATCTTCAGTCTACATATTTAACATTATTAAGTGGATTAAACTCAATAAATGGAACTTACCTCTACTGAATAAAACACAGGTGTTTCCACATCTCTCATCAAAGTCTCATTAATAATTGCAAGATCTTCGATATTATTCACAAATCCTACTTCATCTGCTCGATTATAACTCCGGGATAAAATTACCGCACTGCACAAATAGAACACTCCGAGCAAAATTGTGGCTAAACTCTCAAAAATCAGGGTCCATAAGTTGGTGCTTTTTAAACTGGTCTTAGATTTATGTAAAAAGTAAAGAAAAGTGAAGATGCCTGTGGGCAGCAAAACCCCGGCAGTGAGCGCATATAGTTCGAACATTGCAGTGTTCACAGAAAACTAAGGTCGTTTAGTAATCGCGGCAAATAAGCCCCCATCTGTTATAACTGTAAGTTAACTGCTTTGTAATAGGGAATAGGGGTCAAGATTCGATAAGAAGTTATGAATATGGGAATAACTGTTTGCTGGGAGATGTGGGGGTCTTGTATAGAAAACGCTCTACATCACTGCAATTTTGCTGAAAATTAGCTATCTATTTTTATATATGTATCTATGAGAATTAACCTCATTTTATATTTGCTTTTTCCCTATTTCAGATTCGTTCAAACGTGCACAATGTCAGACATTATAGACATGATAACCGGTTTAGTTGAAGAAGTGAAACAGGAAAACAACAGGAGCACGCCTCTGAGCCACGCCGGGAAGGCTCCGCTTTACTTCGTCGTGCTTAATAGAGTAAGCTATGAGGGTTTTTACTATAATATCCTGATAATTTTGTGATAATTTTCATAGTTTGGAGTGTCAGCCATGGTGTGTCTGTTCCTTAGAGCCGAAACCATATTCTCCACCGTAGATCCCACAGAAAAGCAGCACAATGACTGGACAAATTTCCTCATATCTTGGGCAAAACATGCGGAAAGTGTCAGCAAGGTACCAGTACCCTTAGAGGGGATCTCTTCGGAGATTTTCAGGAAACACGCCGATAGGTTTAAGCTACTGACTGTGGATAAGAAGGCCACGCTAGAAAAATATTTCGTAGACGTACATCATATTCATTAACTGATTTTATTGGTTAAGGCTAAGCGGTTTTAGCTTTCTGGAGATTACTATATACAAGGTGTTTCGCATCGGAACACCTTCTGTATAGGGTTACAGTTGCTGTGCTGTTCGCGATGTTTTTATTACAAAATTTGGTTTTAATATTGTGATTGAAGGATGACAATGGTTATGGAAAGTTTCTGTTAGGTTTGTTGGATTTTGGCAACAAATCGGATACGATTTGCTGCCAAATGTTGATTTAAACTGACCTTGTTTTTTTTGCAAAAAAAAATTTTGGGAACTAGAATTTATCAATCGTTCCTTGAGAGTGACATTAATTGGAACCTCGCCATTTTAATTTATGGGAGTTATCTAAGTGTAAGTTTTCGTTGCAAAGCAAAGCAGTTTTAATTCCAGCCAAAGGTCCCATAAAATATGTTTTCAAGTTATGTAATGGTTTCTCCCTAAAGGCTTGACCAGTCTTGAAGGAATGCAGATTGATAATTTCTACGGAGTGATTCATGTTACTACGCACCTATTTGAGGTTTTGGTGTCGTGTCACCGGATCGGAACAGGGATTCGAAAAATATGTTTTCCATTCAACTAGATTATGTTGTTTTTATTCGCATGATTTGTAAGAACATGCCGGTTTAAATCAGGTTTGATATGAGTGAAAACAAAGAGACACTTATGTTAAATGTTTGTCTACTGCCCTGCTTAATTGACGCTTTCCCACACGTATTGGCGTGAGGGAACTAGTATTTTCTCGTTTAGAACTTTTGTAATCATTTAAAAATGTTTGTTGATAGTAGAAAAAATACTGTTCTGAACTTGCGCAAAAAGTGTCTTTCTTGCACTCGGCTACTTGCCTGACTTCCGCCTAGTGTTGTTCCGGCAACTGCAACTGTGTGAGGGAAAGTATCACTTTCCGCATTAGTATCAAACTTTTCCGGATAGGAAAATATCTATACCAAGAAGTACGGGTGCGGCGGTAATTTGTTCGAATTATAATTTTACTTGAATGGTCATAATTTCTTTATTTCTGCCCTGCATAACCAAAAATGATCTTGAAAGTCTTCTTGAAGTCATATACATGGGATCCTTTATAAAAATAATTTTAAATTAACGCAACCCTGTGTTACTATGTTTTATTATGTGTTTTTTTTTCGATTGGCTTTATGTAGATATATGAAAGAAATGTGATTTCATTGGTTAAATAACGTAAACTTAATATTATTTTATTAATAGATATTCAAAGCCCGATGTGCTCTCCCCGAGACGATTCAAGGAGGTATAATCTGATTTAAAAAATCATATTTGTAGGTATTCAATTTGTTTCATATGCGAGAGCAAATCGGTCTTGCAGCCATTCCCAGCCGCGAAAATATATATGTTTTTAGCAGCGTCTTGGGAACATCGTCTTCAATATTTACGTAAGGTTATCTATTTTTTTACGTTTAGGTAATTTGAAGATATCGAAATATGTTGAAAGGATATCGTCTTTTTATTATGATCGCTTATTTTAAAACTAAGTAGAAATAAGTCATGTCTGAGCAGATAATAAAAGGATATGATTAGATTTAAATCAAGGATTAGTCTAGTTTCTGACACATTACTGATCAAACTTCCTTAAACGCAGCAGAAGTGTCTTTAATCGAATTAAAACTCCTGGATATATATTGCTTGAATATATCTTTAATACTCTTAATACTGATTCAACATATACAGTGCAGGTTTTATCTTAATTGTCGTAGAAAACTAAAGCTTTCAAACATAAATACAAAACACGCTAATTTACAAGGTTAAAACCTTCAAATCATTAAAGGCGCTGTTGGTTGGTTTAAATTAATAAATTAGCAAAATTAAAAGGGGTTTTGGGAGGGTTAAAAACCTTTTCTGCACCATTCCGTAAAAGCTGTCATAGATTAATATCTCAGCAACTGTTGAATTCGGAGCATCGATTCATATTTTTTTTAACAAGTTTTCAGATTTTTTATTTGAAATTTTATATAATTGTTTTTTTTCTTCAATTTGCCCAATTCTTCTCAATTGCAGTTCGTCGATGTAAGAAATGTATCTGTCAAGCTGCAACATATTTCCAACATATGGTCACATTAAGGGTACATCAAAAAATGTCAAAGTTTAAAATTTTTTACAATTGAAAATGCATAAAAAGATAAAAAAAAGTTTCAAATATTGTTCAAGTACCATCAAATAATTTAATCGTATAAGAAAAAGCACTTATCTACGATCTTATACTAAACTGCAGTTTCCATTGAAGAAATTAATGATTTGCTGGTTTTTAATCCCCATTATTTCAAAGAAAACGAAAACACAAACATTAAACACACGAAAACTTTACACATCGAAATTCGAACGCTTCCTTACGAACTAATATTGGAAATACAAAAATATTTCGTTACACTCTTAGAACACCATGAGATCCTTACGGTTAACAGTTAAATAATCGCAGACGCCTCATCCAAGAAATTCATTTAATAGGAGGATTTTTACAGATTCTAATGTGCTTATTTTTATGCTAATGGCTTTTAGAGAGATTTTTTTTTTTAGAAAATAGTAATTGACAGAGTTCATCGTTTCGATTTATAGATGAGGCGTTTGCGATAATTGTTAACTGGCAAAAACGTTAACTATTGCAAAGTTTTATATTAATTCTCACTTAAGTCTAGAGTTTTGTGTAAATTTGCGTCATACTAGTAAGGAAGTATTTTAAGGGATTGGTCTGCAAAAATGGGCTTAAGGATTAATTGAATAGATGCTAGATTAGTCAAGAAGACACTTCGAAACCTGAGAAGTAGAGATTTTCCTGGATTTAAAGTGTTTGAACTTGATTTCATCTGTGAATTGAAATTAGTTGTCTGACTCTTTTCGTTGCTGAGGGGCGTTTTTTTACTTACCAATATCACGCAAAGGACACAAGGAAAATAATGAAAATCCAGTAAATTTCAGCCAAATTCCATGAGTAACTTCTGCCTACTGACTATTATTATTATTACGTACTTAGGCGATAAGTTCTAAATAAAATTAACCTACGGCTATCACAATACTAAAAAATTATTTTTAACATAGGCCTCATTCTCGTTAAAACTTAGGCCACAAATTATAAAAAATCTACAAACTTACTTAATAAAAAAGAAGTCTATTTTTCTTTGATATAATTAAGACTAGGTGGGGTGCTGTTAGCGGTAGAATTTTTTAATTATTAAAATTGTCTGAAATTAAAAATCCTGAAAAACTAAAAAGGTTAATACTGGAATATAATGGGTGTCAAACTTACCATTTGATTGACTAGTAAAATTCACAAGCGCATTGCTCTTTTTCGTATATTACAAGGGAGTTTCCTTCCGCCAGTGAAAACTGTTCGTCTTTGAAGCCGGATTCGCGCCGGAGGCTGACTTTCTTAAATTGGCAGCTGCCGAATCTAGCCCGTTTTTTACATTGGCGACTAATCGAAGTGCTGGATTTGTTACTATTCCATTACGTTTCGATTTTTGATTGCTAAAACAATTTTCCTTTCAAATACACCCACAACTGAAACCCAAAATGGTACATTGTTTCACGAATAACGAAAATAACACTTTCTGTCACTCTGAAAGAACAGTTTACCAAACGAGGCGAAACCGAGGCGAGTTTGATGATCTTTTCGAATTACAAAATATGATTTTCAATGAGTATCGCCAATCGCACACGCTCTGCTTTCACAGTACACGATCTTATTATGGGCAGCTAAGCATACATCAAATTAACAAAAAGATCAGTAATTAACTTTCAACCATACTCCTACGAATGGCGGGCAGCGTTCTCGCATCACCGTCAAATTTTCGTCTCTGAGACGAAAGTTAAAGTTATAAGTTTTTTTTTACTTTCGTTCATTATTGGAACGATTTTTACCTTTGTTTATTATTGGTTTCCTTCTCGTGCTTTTCTTTATCTTTCCCAAAAACCGAACTCCCAGAATTGCCTAAAATAATCCGCATATGCGTGTCTCGAGCGAAATGTGTGTCGGGAGCTTTGCTGAAGTTATTGTGCCTCAATACTGGCTGATAAATATTCATAGCGCCTAAAAAAAATCAGTTGAAAATAAACTCTCATAAATTTAAAATTAAACGTTTACCAAAAGCGTTATTCGAACTGTCATGAACCGGACTTAACGGCGGGGATGCGTAGATTGGGCTTTGAGGTTCGCTTTGAAGAGGCGAGAGGAGTTTGCTGAGAGGTCGCGTTTTGCCGCCTCTCGTGCATTGTTGCAATTGTTGTGTGAATGACATCGGCTGGCAAGTGATAATTTGTTATTTAATTGAAGATAATAAGCAGTGATAATTAAAGTTTAGGTACCTGTGAGTTTTGAGGAGTTTCTCTTTGCCTATCGCCGTGCCTACTGGAATGACTTGATCCCGTCAAGTTCGAACTCGACTTGGAATTGGAGCTGTGATTTCCTAAAGAAACCATAGATCTCCTTTGTTGGTCCGTCCAATCTCCACCACCTACAGGATACAGTATTGCTGAAGAGGGTTTTGTTTCTGCGGTCGACGCTACAAAGAACGAAATTTATTTTTTTTTGTGTTTTCCACACATTTCATAAACTTAAAAATTATTTTAAAAAATCTTACATATTTCATATACTTACTTGAAGCTATCGAATTGGCACTACTGCTGGTATGTGCGGTGGACAAGTTGACCTTATGGGACTTTGCGTTGTATTCTTCCAATAACCGAACGACCCCTCTATGCCCTGATTTAGCGGCAACCCTTAAAGCGTTCCTTCCACATGCATCAGAATGGTTGGGATCAGCTCCATGATCCAAAAGGGCTATCACACATTGTTCATGACCTTCTTGGGCAGCGATTCCTAAAAAGAATAATTAATGTAGTTAATTTCAAACATTTGTCAAATTTTAACTTTCAACAAATCAATATTTTTGGAACTTTTCAAAAATTATCAATAATTTTCGTTGCTCTTATCAACGTACCCAATGCTGTGGCTCCTTGATTGCACGTGTGATCGGGCAAAGCTCCATGCTCCAACATCAACTTGACAATATCACTATGTCCTTGCCAACTAGCCGAATGCAAGGCCGTCCTATTTTCTAAATCGCAAGCATCTACTTGTGCTTTCCCGTAGGTTAAGAGGAGGGATACCATCTCGGTGTGTCCCTGCCAAGCTGACACATGCAACGGAGTTCGACCCTAGGCAAAAAACTTCGAGGCGACTAATTTTTTTAGGATCAGCTTTACCTCCAAATCCCTCGTTTCAACGTCCGCACCTTGCTGTATAAAATACTTGGACATGGCCAGCCGATTATCCAGTGCTAAAACATAGAGAGTGCTCCTGCCATCTGCGTCCTTGGAGTCCATATCGGCGCTGCTTGCAATTAGGATCTGCACGATGTCATAGTGACCCTCCAGGGCAGCCAACCTAAAAGCTCAATTTGCAATGAAGTTTGAGATTGTAGGTAAAACCGGACCTTAAGGCTGTTTTGCCGTCATGGGGTCTCTGATCCACGGGCGCGTTGTATTTATTCAGAAACATGTTCACTA